>NC_133146.1:54085572-54751644 GCF_048418815.1 Hemitrygon akajei
TCTTGTCGGCATTTTAGAAACTCCCCCCTTGAAATCTAGCACCAACCTGACTTTCCCAATCTACCTGCATATTGAAATCCATGACTATTGTGACAATGCCCTTTTGCCATGCATTTTCTATCTCCTGTTGTAATTTGTAGACCACATCCTTACTACTGTTTGGGGGGTCTGTATACTGTACAACTCGCATCAGGGTATTTTACCCTTGCAGTTCCTTAGCTCTATCCATAATGATGCAGCACTTTCCAACCTAAGTCACCTCTAATGATTTGATTTCATTTTTTTTAATAAACAGGACAACACCACACCCTCTGCCTTCCTGTCTTTCCTTTCGATATAAGTATCCTTGGACATTCAACTCCTAGCTATAATCTTCTTTCAGCCATGCTTCAGTGATGCCTACAACATCATGCATGCCATTATGTAACTGAGCTACAAGTTCATCTACTCTATTCTGTATACTGCGCACAAATATAACACCTTCAATCCTGTATTCATCTTTTTCAAGTTTTGTCTGCCTTTTATGTTGCAACTTATCCTGTTGACTGCAATTTTGCCCTACCTCGCTACATACTGCCTCTGTTTGTAAACCAGATGCCACTTCTTCAGCACTATCACCCGCCTTTCCTACGATACTTCTTGCATTAAAATATACGCAGCTCAGGATACTAGTTGCACCATGCTCAACTTTTTGATTCCTAACTTTATCTGAGGTCTTATCAACATCTGCCTCCACAATCTCTCCAGGAACTGTTCCCATCCCCCTTTAACTCTACTTTAACCTCCAACATGCAGCATTTATAAACCTTCCGGCTAGGAAGTTTATTTTACCACCTCCTTAGATCTGTTTTCTGCCATCAAATTATTTCCTCATAACACTCCTGAAGAGATGTTCAATATCCTAATCACTTTGTGCCAACCCTTTACTATGCTAGCATTCACTAATTTGAATTTTCTCACACATGATGACTATAGAGCAGAGGTTCCCAACCTGCTTAATGACATTGATCTGTAGCATGAAATAGGCTGGGAATCCCTGCTGTAGAGGTATTGAGCAAAAATATAAGTTAGCAGATGAGAACAATGATTAAACTTGGATATAACTAATTAACATCAGCAATTAATTTACATTATTTTGCTGATTTATTTCTCCACAAATCCTTACTATACCTGAGAATTTATTTGTGTACTTTCTAATATCACATTTTCAAAAAAATTCCCATTGTACATTCCTATATTCACAGTTATATTATAAATTGCAGATGTAAACCAATAGTTTAACAATTACAACTTCCCACCTTTAAATATTCTGCTTCACATCACCCCAAGCATCAGCCTAAACTACAGAGGAACTCAACCAAATTAATTTTATTTCTTTCTTTCCATATGTTAAGTCTGTGACTTGCAGATAGTCTGGGATTTTACTAGACAGCAAAACAATAGGTGTTCACTGTTATCATTAAAGTACAGGCAATTTAATATGAAAATCCTTAAGTGATGCAAGTGATTCAACAAACATCTGCAAGCTGTTCAATTCTCCGCCTCTGCAGTCTGATTCATAGTGATGTTAACTACTCCTTAGCAAACTTCCTGGACCCAACAATTTAATTCTATGTAGGTGTAATTTAATACTCTCACAAATACTTTAAAATAAATGGGATTGTATATATAATTTTAAGTTTAAAATGGGGTAGGAGTTTTAAAAAAGTCTTAGACAGTAAAAGTTTTAAGACACTAGACACTAGAATACTACAGCACAGTACAGGCCCTCTGACCCTCGATGTTGTGCCGACCCATATATTCCTTAAAAAAATACTAAACCCACACTACCCCATAACCCTCTATTTTTTTTTCATCCATGTGTCTGTCCAAGAGGCTCTTAAATACCCCTGTTTTATCCTCCACCACCATTCCTGGCAAGTCATTCCAGGCACCCACAACCCTCTGTGTAAAAAAACTTACCCCTCATGTCTCCACTAAACTTCCCTCCCTTAACTTTGTACATATGCCCTCTGGTGATTGCTATTCATGCCCTGGGAAACGAGTACTGGCTATCCACTAAATCTATGCCTCCAAAACAAAGTTTTGGACTTAAAAAAATTAATTAGGTGTAAATTTACTTCCTGATGCATTATCCACTGTCCTTTTAATGAAATTAATTGTTCAGCAATGTTTGTTATATCTCAGCTGTTGGACATGAGAGATCTGCTGAACAGATGCCTAATGCCAACAAGCACAGAAATGAAAAGGTTTGCCTCAGAGGAATCCCTGGATATTTGTCAGGGGTTTTCATCGAGGTTAGCACCCATTATTCTAATGTCGATAGATATTAGCATTATATTCCAAATAGTTGGAATATTTAGAATCTCACATCCCTCCTCTCAATATTAATTTGTCTGTGTTTCTGATGGTTATTTGTGTAAACTTCTCACACAACAAATTCATGCTTCTAGTGGAAATGGTAGGATGATCCATCAGGTTTTCATTTTTTGACAGTTCACCTTATATTGAAGAGAAATTTCTATAACCCTGCATCACTTTGTATCAGATTCCATAGGCAAAAGCACTGAAACACAGCAATTTCAAACATCAGGACATTATTAAAAGGAAACAGGGATTTTAATAGAAGAACTGGAAATGATCACTTTGAACTAATTATCCCCTATGTTTAAATTTATCCTTGCGCAAGGTCTATTTCTCTTTATCACTCCTTATTACACAACCACCACAGAAGAGCCTTGATACGTTATTCCTTTTTAATGTACTGCTGAGATTTCAAAAATGTCATTTAGAATTCACTATGCTTTTTACCAAGAGAAATACAACTGTGATGTTATCTCAGAAAACTTTTATTATCAATACAAAGTGACCACTGATTCAGCAAATATTGGATTAAAAATTAATGAGACACAAGAAAGCATAATCGGAAAATCTACTCTACAGAAAATAAACATATTAAGTACAATGAAAATGCACATATATACAATTATCCATTCATATGAAAGAAAGTTAGAGTTTTTTTAAATAAAACAACCTAATATTTTGCTATTATCTGTTTTTAAAAAAGCATATAATCTGCATCCTAAAAGTTAATAAAATTCTCAAAAGAACAGTATACATTTAGTAAATCAAAACACTGCAGATACTGGAACTTTAGAAACAGGAAATGCTGGAAATATGTAGTAGTTCAGCATTCATGACAACAAAAACAGAGTGAACATTACACCTTTGTACAGATGCTGCCTGAACTGCTCAGTTTCTGTATTAAGACAAATTTTTGGTTTGCTAGTATATAATTTGGGAGGGTTCCGTGATAAAGTATATGTAGTTGATTCATTCTTGTTATATTTTGTAATGTGTTATATTGTATATTGGAATGAATCCACGTCAACTTCCATTCAATGTAACAAACAAAATGCTGGAGGAACTCAGCAGGCCAGGCAGTATCTATGGAAAAGAGTAAACAGTCGACATTTTGGGCCGTTACCTTCTTATAAATCAAGGTTCAGTTACACTGGAATTCTGACATCTCCATTTAGTTTCAGCAGACCTTAAAAATTCAGACCTCAGATACAAAACCTCATGCATTCCACATTGTCATTCCCATGGACAAATATATAACACAAGGGAAAGGAAAGTAAATAATCACCTGGGATTTTATTTTGCTTTTAGAGATGCCATATTTGTAATTAATCATTTTGACAAGTTTATAAAATTTTTGTATTTCTCTAAAGTGGTCAGACCAAATTTCAATACACACCAGAGAAGTTCTAAAGCAGTTCAAACAAGTTCCAAAAAGAATTTAAATTGAAGAGCAAGCATGCTGTTGTCCTGTCATCACAATCAGAGAAAAATCAAACATCTGTTTGATAGATTAGTGGTGTGTAGTTTTTCCACGTATTCAACCTTTAGATTCTAAGCAAGGGGAGCAGTTTCCTTTATGATTTCACATTATCAGCTCTAGCAGTTCTTCCATTAGAAAACAATTGTGGATGACTAGGAATTGGTTTGTTCTCTGTGTATTTTCAGTTTCATGTAGGAATTGTTTTCCTTTACAGGTGGATTCCCAGAGTTCTATTTTTCCTTCATGCCAATGGAGTTCTTGTGTCCAGAGGCAACACCAGCTAAAATAAATGTTAGTGTGTTTCAGGTATTTAATTTTATTAAATAGGACATCAAGTTCATTAAAAGACCATTTCTAACAATCCACAGGATATCCATCTCCTCTCAACAAATTTTACCTTGCCTAATCCTATCAGCATAACCTAAAGTCTTCTCCCTTGTAAGCTTATCTACTACCAATAAACTGTATTCAAAATATTCGACTACTCCATGTGGTAGCTACTAACACATTTTCCATTTTTATCAGGACCTAATGGACTTCCCTGTCTTAAGCTATTAGCTTCTATTATGGCTTTCCTAATGTCAATACTTTCAGAATCAGGTTTATTATCACTGGCATGTGACATGAAATTTGTTAACTTAGCAGCAGCAGTTCAATGCAATACATAATCTAGCAGAGAGAGAAAAAATAATAAAACAATAATAAAAAAACAAGTAAATCAATTATGTATATTGAATGGATTATTTAAAAATGTACAAAAACAGAAACACTGTATATCTAAAAAAAAAGTGAGGTAGTGTCCAAAGATTCAATGTCCATTTGGGAATCGGATGGCAGTGGGGAAGAAGCTGTTCCTGAATCGCTGAGTGTGTTCCTTCAGGCTTCTGTATCTTCTTCCTGATGGTAACAGTGAGAAAAGTGCATGCCCTGGGTGCTGGAGGTCTTTAATAAGGGACACTGGTTTTCTGAGACACCGCTTCCTAATTTCACTAATTTATCATCATTTAGTAATTATCTGCCTTCTTGTTATTGCTGCCAAAGTGGAAAACCTTGCATTTATCCAGATTATACTGCATCTGTTGTGTACATGTCCACTCCCTCAACAATTCAAAAGAAGCTGCAATTCTCTGCACCCTCCTCATGGAAAGGGGAATATAGAACCATTTGCCTTGCTATGAGATGGAATCAGGGATGCAAATGTCACAATGTCAAGGTGTCTCACTGTCCTTTTAAGCCCACCTCAGCTCTCAGTTGAGCCAGTGGATAAACTGGGGCTTACATGGTCTTAACAGTGTTGAAGAAGTTGTGCATGTCATGCTTATCAACAAGTTACTGGACCTTCAGCAATCTTTCCAACCCACCAGCTATTCATTTGGTCATTCTTCTAATGAACTTCACTTTTCAGGTGCCTTTAGAATTGTTTTTCCTTCTCCCTTGCTGTATGGTGATGTTTTCAAACCAAAAATGCCCTGTTTGTGGTTAATTAACTAGATTTTCCAGTTACTTTCATTAAACCCAGGCTTTCTGGTAGAAAGGTCAAGAATCTGCACAAATATTAATTATGGCAGACTTCGTGGCAGTTCAGATGCTGGGGACACTTTGCAGCTGGTTGGTAATTGTCAGCTTACCTGCGGGGTGATCTGTGGGTGTGGGTCCTTGTGGTCTTAAAACGATTATTTACTTATCACAGCATTTCTGCTCCCGCTGTCATTATCAGCAAGGATACAGAGTGAACAGAACAGAAGCACGCACGTATGCCAAGAGGAGCACACTACCTCCTAGTCAATACACCTGTTCATGCAAACACCAACACCAGCTGCATTTCATCTGCAAGGCCCACAATCATAGGAAAATCCCAGAGAATTTAAGTGGAATCAAGTATCAAGAAATCCTCAGCCCTGAAGGGTTTCTGCGTAAGAAGTATTTAATATTAACTGGAATCGAAATGGAAGGTCCTGCCCAGGGGTCTCCGCCCGAAACATCGACTGTACGCTTTTCCATTGCTTCTGCTTGATCTGCTGTTTCTCCAGCTTCTGGTGTGTGTTGTTTGGATTTCCAGCATCTGCAGATCCTCTCTTGCTTATGAACATTTTCATTACATTTTATAGCCTTTCATGAAATATACTTCTAAATCTACCAATATTCTCTATTTCTGAGTTTCATTAATAACAAAACTCCAATCATTCTCAATTATTAATAAACTCTTGAGTAATCATTTCAAACCACAAAAACTTTCAGTATATGCAGTTTTTCAAAATGAGTTCCATTAATTTAAAATGCAAGATTTTTTCTCCAAAGTTGTCAAATAACAATATAATTTTGCCCCATATACGTTCTTGTGGATGGCCCCGCACTTGATTTTAGTGTGAGAATGACCTGAGGCTACTGCTGTAATGGAGCAGACTCCAGCCCCGCCGCGACAGAAACGCTCACTTACACCGAGCACCCAGACTTATTTCTGCGCAATTTCGGCGGCCTGGGATTGTACGTCAGCTGCGCTGCTTTCGACCCTCGCCCAGGGCCCGTCAGATTTCCCGTTCCCGTGTCGGTGCCTGTGGGGCGGTCGCAGGCTTTTAATCTCCCTTCCGTTTCCATCGTCGTGGTCCACTGACCGCTCTGTCGCTGGACGTCCTCGCTCATCGGAAAAGCAAATGCTCAGCAACCGAGTCCACGTTACCTCTCCGCCTGAAAGCACAAGGCCCGTCACCAGGCAACGCCAGCTCCTGGTTCCCATGGTAACTGGAGACGCGGCCTACTTTGAAAATCAAGCTTTGCGTCAGACCTTACCTCAAATCAAATATGTCAAACTCAAGGCCCGCGGTGGAATTATCTTTGGCCCGCGATATAATATCTAATTACCATTAAAGCTGGCCCCAGTAATCGAAGCGCCTATGGCGTATGATATGGCTAATGCTGAGTTTATTCAGGTACCAGGTTTTCAAGGTTTTTAGTGTTTATTCGGCAGTCTTCTTCATAAGAAACGGAATTTGTAAAGTGAAACACTTTGTAGTTATAGCAGAGACTGAGACACATGAGAGCAGGCTGAAAAAACGGAGGCAACGAAAGCTGCGTTCGCACGCGTCCGACTGATCCAGCCCGCATGAAGCTACATTTCGCTCAATCTGGCCCGTGACCTAAAATGAGTTTGACACCCCTGCCTCAAATCATCAGCACAAGATGCTGGAAATCTTAAGCATTAACCAGTAAAGGAGGAACTCAGCCCGGAAAGTCGTCTTCATTTCCACAGATGCTGCCTGACCTGCTGAGTTTCTCCAGCATGTTGTACGTATTGCTCAAAACTTGCAGCAAATCCCCGAACAGTGATTGTATCTGCTCCCTGCCAACAGGTGGATATACCTACAATATGGAATAAAATGAAAAAGTCGACTCGATTGTGGCCAATTCGAACCATTGGTGAATTGAGGCCTGAGTTTGACTGTCAAATAAGACATATTGACTTATTTTCACTTTGAAATACAGACCCCTGTATAAAGGCGATTGGGGCACTGCTCCTCCCTCAGTCTTCGACATGTCGTGCTCCCTTTTTGCTGTTAATCAAAGCCTATCGTTCACTTCCAGTCTCCTAGAGTTATTGATGGTGCATCAAAAATATAACAATTTAAAACATTATATTGTTCAAATAGGGTAATTCTACAAAGTCAGGCCAATTTTGAGGCGCCATTTAAGGTAAAACAAAGAAAATTTGTTATTGCCCAAATAGGGAGATGGTCCATTAAGAACAGTTGACCTGAAACATAGTTGGGGTTTGATGCATCATTATTAACCTAATGACCACAGATGCTGTCTTACCTGGTGAGTTTTCCCGTTTTTGTTGTTTGCATTTCAAAATTCCAGCATCTGTGACTTTTTACTTTACAATTACATTTAGATGTCATTGAGCTGGGAAATCAGGCTCTATTCCCCTAGCAGTGTTTTTGGTTTCTACATTTATGACTAAATGCCAAGCATAGAAGGCTGCACCATTTCTTTAAATCATCATGGTTAAAACAAAATAATATCCATACTCTAGATATGGGAAATGAGACAGGAAATCAATGACTGTACTTAGCAGGCCAGGCAGCATCAGTAGAGCGAGAATCAAAATTCAATGTTTCAGATCAATGCAACAGACACAAAGTGCTGGGGGAACTCAGAAGGCCAAGCACCATCTATAAAAAAAAGTACATTGCCACGGGCCAAAACCCTTCGGCAGGACTGAAGCATCTGCAGATTTTCAGATCAATGTGTTTTTATCAGAAGTTGCAGGGACCTGAACCAGTGATTCTTTTTCTCTCTCCTCATATGCCATCTGCTAAGTATTTTAATGCATTTTCCATTTCTGTTTTTTTTAATCCAATGATTGGATACTGTGGCCAACCTTGTTGGAAAAGATCAATCATTACTAATCTACTCATTCCAGCCCTAATTCTGGAACAATGGAAAACTGATCTCATTACCCTGCCAAACTATTTGTATCTTTTTCAGCTTTCATTTTTAATCTGGTTTAAATCTTAAGCACCCTAATAGCAAAACAGTAAATGGGACCGAGCTTAAATTGATCTGCATTTCATGGCTGTCGCATTGGCCTCACTGCTGCACTGACCTTTTGTCATGCACCTCCATTCACCCCATCAACATCACCGCCTCAGCCATTCCATGACCCGCTCATTTAATAGACAAGTCAAAGTACAAATGTTGTTACTACCTTATATTGCATTTACCATTGCCACTTCAGATCTTAACCAGCATATAGCTGGTATTCTATGCAAAGATCTTGTCAGTTCTGTTGCTGTTGTAAGTGCGCTTGCAAACCTCAGCTAGGCAAGTTCAGTAGATCATAAACACAAGAGATTCTGTCGATGCTGGAAATCTTGAGCAACATACATGAAGTACAGGAGGAACTCAGCAAGTCAGGCAGAATCTCTGGAGCGGAGCAAACAGTCAATGTCAGGACTAGCTGAGAGACTGATTTAAAAAAAAGTTTATGTTATGATCCAAACTGAACAACGGCAGGCATCCAAGTTTCGATGGTCCAATTCCCAGAGTATGATTAGCTGCTGCTGTCCCTTAAACTCACACTGCCAATTATTGCTTGCCACTTTGCTTCATGAAAACTCTGTACTCAAAGGCCTCGTGCTGAGCACTCACTGAGTAAGGGGTCCATTTTTAGTACTACTGTTTGTGATTTCACGTTTGGATTTCGTTTGTGTTGTCTTCTTCATTTCGAATTGAAGTTTATTCTAGATCTTACTCAGCACTTGGGTTCACCATCATCCATTAACTCTCTTGCTACAAGTTTCTATATGTGAATTGAATTGACTTTATAACTTACATCCTTAACATACGAGGAGTAAAAATCGTTACGTCACGTCCCCATCTAAATGTGCAATGTGCAATTTATAGTAGTTTGTAATAAATAGTATGTATAACAGGCCAGTCAATATAACATAGAAATACAATTGTATCAGCATGAATTAAGCAGTCTGATGGCCTGGTGGAAGTAGCTATCCCGGAGCCTGTTGGTCCTGGCTTTTATGCTGTTTCATGGATGGTAGCAACTGGAGCGGTTTGTGGTTGGAGTGACTCGGATCCCCAGTGATCCTTCGGGCCCTTTTTACACATCTGTCTCTGTAAATGTCCTGAATATGAGAAGTTCACATCTACAGTTGTGCTGGGCTGTCTGCACCATTTTCTGCAGAGTCCTGCGACTGAGGGAAGTACAGTTCCCATACCAGGGAGTGATGCAGCCAGTCATTGTGCCCCTGTGGAAAGTTATTAGGATTTGGGGACCCATACCTAACTTCTTCAACCGTCTGAGGTGAAAGAGGCACTGTTGTGCTTTTTATCATCACACAGCTGGTATGTAAAGACCACGTGAGATCCTTGGTGATGTGTATGGCGAGAGTTGTTCACCCTTTCAACCCTAGATCCATTGATGTCAATAGCCTGTCTCCATTCCTCCTGAAGTCCACAACCAGCTCTTTTGTTTTTGCAGCATTCAGGGAGAGGTTGTTTTCTTGATACCACTGTGTCAGGGTGATGACTTCTCTTCTGTAGGCTGCCTCATTATCTTTTGAGATTAGACCAATCAATGTAGTATCGTCAGCAAATTTAATTAGCATTTGGAACTGTGGGTGGTGCCACAGTTGTGGGTATACAGAGAGTAAAGGATGAGCCTTAGGATACAGCCCTGAGTGCACCTGTGTTGAGGGTCAGAAAGGCAGAGGTGAGGGAGCCCACTCTTACCACCTGCCGGCCATCTGACTGGAAGTCCAGGATCCAACTACACAAGACAGGGTGAAGGCCAAGGTCTCTGAGCTTCTTGTCAAGCCTGGAGGGTGTTGAATACTGAACTGTAGTCCAAGAACAGCATTCTCACATAAGCATCCTTCTTCTCCAAATGTGTAAGGACAGTGCGTAGAGCTGTGGCTTTGCATCATCTGTTGATCGGTTGTGTCGGTGGGTGAATTGTAGTTGAGCCAGTGTGGATGGTAGTATGATGCAGATGTAGTCCTTGAACAGCCTCTCAAAGCATTTGTGGGCAGTCTCACTAAAATAGTTGTAAATAGATCTATTCAATTCATTGAAACCTTACAAAAATAAAAGTCACAGGCTGGATAAAGGGAGAATGTTCTCCTTTGTTGAGGACCAGAACCAGAGGTTACCATCCCAGAATCAGAGAAGGACCACTTAGGATTGGGATGAGATGAAATTTTCCCCACTCAAAGCGTGATGAACCTTTAGAATTCCCTCTCATGTAAAGTTGCAGAGGTTCAGTCATTGATTCATTTAAGACATAGATTTCTGAATATTGAGAGAATCAAGACATGTGGAGATAGTGCAGGAAAAAGGCATTAAATGAGAAGATTAATAATCTTTATTATGTTCTTACTTTGTTATTTACTTCCAAGTACTGACTTTCCTTCACAATTTGGATCTCTGAAAAAAGTGGAAATCATGAAGGGAGAGTGTTGCAAATTAGAATGGGGATGGTATGATGTGGGAAGAGGACCACAGAAGAGGAAGACTTCAAAACGTAAGCTAAGAGGGAAAAGGGAAGAAGATCCCACTCTGGAGACAGTCAGGGTGGGAATTTTACTGTCAGTGATCAGGGTTTGCTGTGAACACTGGCCTTGTAGAAGTATTCAGTCCCCAACAGTATCATGAAAAAAGATATCCTTGACCATAAAGACTTAGCAAAGTATCACTTCCAAGTTTCTGTAAAGATATAAAAGGTCTTGTGGTTGAATGGGACTAAAGTGGAACATTTTGGCTTCAACACTAAATGGTACGTGCCATGTAAATCTAATATTGTGCATCAGTCAGGAAATGCTATCCCCACTGTAAAGTATGGTGAAGGTAGCACCATGCTATGAGATGCTTTTCAGCAGCAGGGACTGGAAATTTGGTCAGGATTGATGGGAAGATGACTATGCTAAATACAGAGAAATCCTGGATAAGAACCTGATAGCCTCTGCCGGAAAGCTTTAACAGGGGAGGAAGTTCATCTTTCAGCAGGACAACAACCCAAAGCACACTGTCAGAGCAACCATAGAGTGGCTTCAAATGAAGAAAATTGTGTCCTAGTCAGAGTGCAATCCAACATCTCCGGCAAGACCTCAAGATTGTTGTCCACCACCGCACCCCAACTAATCTGGACAGCTTGAGCAATTTTGCAAGGAAAAATGGGCAAATCTTGTTCCACTACAGTGTGCAAAGCTAATAGTTATTTATCCAAGATGATTACTGGCTGTAATAGCTGCAAGAGATGATTCAACTAAGTACTGAGAAAGGGGAGGGGGGGATGGGGGGGATGAATACTTTTGAACTGTAGGCATTTCAGCTTTTGAATTTTTAATTTTTCATGCTTTACAATTTCCTTAATTTTTGGGCAAACTGTGAGTAAAGGAGCATATGATTCACAAATAAAAACTCTCAATTAAATTGATCAAAATTTCTGGTTGTAATACTCATTTATGGGAACAAAGGGTTGGGGAGCTGATCAAAAGAAGAAAATGGTGAAAGAGTTATGTAACAGCTTAATATAGCTGAATATGATTTAATCTTCCAAAACATCATTGAAATATTAACATATAAAAATGGTGAGAAAATATGGACCAGGTAACCATGCAACTGTGGCATATATTTATGAAATTCCAATTTATGCAAGGTAGTAAATGTCAAGAACACCAGCAGGTGAAAATAGTTCAGGTAAACTAACATCTTTATTGCTTTAGAAACTGGCCACTGACAAGAGATGTACAGCAAACTGAGATGTGTGTGAGCCATAAAGAGAACAGAATGCAACATCAGAATAAACATACATCTCTTTTCTTCCTTATGTTCAACACTTAAAAAGAAACAAACTTCACAGAGTCTGACAAATTGTAGCCACCTCAAACATTGTAATAGGCTTTCTCTGAAGAGTTAATTTTGCATAGAGTGCTGAGATAAAACTAGAAGCAATCACTTTGAAGAAAACAGCAATTGTGATTTTAAACTAAATTTTATTTACAATAGAGAACTTCATTGACACATGCATTTTTACAAATTCAGAATGCAGATCAAGTCTAGATTCTTAAGGCTTCACTGAAAATTGGCAAGACTTCTCTTGCAGTAATTTAATGTACAGTATATTGAAACTTTAAAACACATTACAAGGGAACCCATAAAAAGAACCATAAAGAAATTAATCTCAATATCAAACACGTCTCACCTAGCCATCAAACGACCAATCTCCCTGATACAGGAACTTGCCATGTGCCAGACTACAATACAGCAGATAGTAAAAGGAAAACTTGCAAGGGCCATTTGATTGCTACATACATTAAACAGTCCTCACTGGAAAGAGAAATAGTGCACTAAAATGTGGTGAAAACCACAATGTCCACATAGGTCAGTCAATATTACTGTACCACTGGCTTTATTGCACTCAGTATTTCCCCACTATCGACAAAAAATATAGGCAACATTAACTCTTCCCCATTTTGGCAATCAGTTCATCACAGATTTTTGTCAGTTCTTCTACTTCCTTATTCTGAAAAGAAATCAGAAATACATTGAATGTACATTTTCTAGGCTCAAGATGAGGCACAGATTTTAAAATTACCACACTGATATCTGGTCTTTTCACAGCTGTTCACAAAAAATGTCTATAGTTTTCACTGAAAAAATATGCAGCTCAAGCAGATCAAAAATTATTTACGATTTTGTAGACCACCTTAATTGGACTGCAGGAGGTATTTTATTTGTTCCATGATGATTGCTCCTTGATGGATAGTTACAAAGTACTAAGAGGTGTTAACTAAATTGAAAGAGCAAAACTCCCAAGCTAAAAATGCATTGACACATCCAACAACTCAATCTCAGTTCTTCAGTATTTCCCAAGACAAGATTCACTACTGGTACTTGGCCCTAAATGTTTGTCTGCTTTTGCAGTTAATACTGTATATCATCCAGCCATGAATTTGTACAGCTTAGGGGAAAATGAAGGCAGAATGTTTCCTGAAATGTTTCATTTGCCTGAAATAACCAATGCATTCAGGTGAACAACACTTCAGTGCTAGTTGCTAACTCAAGTGCTTGTACTCCAATTTAAATTAGCAATAGTGATTTAAATGGCACTAAAACTGGGATCATACCAAAGTCATTAGTTCATTGCATTTCATATGAAAATCTGATCTTTATCAGTTGAGAACCTATTGCAAGAGCAATTTGAAGGACCTGCCCAAAACTCAGACACGAGTTCCACGATATGTGTAATTATTTAACTGGTGTTAAGAATTTGTGACTGTGGGAGAAAATGAACTGATTGTTACCTAAGAGTATCCAATTAACCTCCCGCACAATGAAATAATTGCAAAATGTTGCGCATTGAATTTAGTGAAAACTAAAAAGAGCAACACAAGTGCAGACAGTATACACACCTGAAAATAATAGCCAAGTAGGAATTAGTCATATATGACCTTCAAATTCAGAAATTACATTCAAAATAATGATCAGAAAATCAGTCTTACCAATTTAAATGTTGAGAGGACATTCATTTCTAAAACACATTGAATTACCTTCTGTTCTAAAGTTCTCTCCAATGACTCAACTTTCATCTGTTCCTTCCGTAAGCTGGCTTGAAAAGCTGTCTGCTCCGATTTGGACTTGGCACGTACTTGAGCGATCTCAGCATTTGCTCTAAAATTCAATGGATATTCAGTGAACGTGCATGTAGATAAAAAGTTAAATTGTTCATAATATTTATTATATGCACATTGGCCGCCAAGTCATAGCTTTGCATCACAGTGATATGATCAGCTGCGTTATGCATATTTTTCATCCTTTATACCTATTCTACATGAAGGGGCATAAGATGTAATCAGCACTGAGTTTCTATGCTTGCTGCAAACCATAAGGAAAGTTCCTATTCACCCCGTGTGGTTTCCCAGGCAGGAACTTACCGAGAAACTACCCCTCTACCATCAGGCTCTTGAATAAAAGGGGATAACTACACTCACTTGCCCCATCATTGAAATGTTCCCACAACCAATGATCTCAGTTTTAAGGACTCTTTATTCTATTATCTCATGTTCTCATTATTTATTGCTATTTATTTATGTTTGCATTTGTACAGTTTGCTAATCTTTCTTTGAACCTATTATCGTTATTATTCTATAGATTTGCTGAGTATGCCTGCAGGAAATTGAATCTCAGGGTTTTAGCTGGTGCTATATATGTAGTTTGATAATAAAATTTACTAAGAACTTTGAACAGTAGGGCTTGCATAGTAGTATGCAGGTTTATAAGATGGAAAGGTTATTTGTAGATGTGGGGACTTGTCAGGAGTGAAGGGACTTGTCAGGAGTGAACAGTGGATGGCACACCAACTACAAGTTAAGCCAACTACAAATTGTTGAAAAATTATGAATGCTTCATGTAAAAACTATCAAGCATTATTTGAAGTATTAAAACATGTAAACTTTTATATCAAAAGTTAAAACAAATTCAAAACATTTCACAACACAAAGTAATTACGCAATCTGAAAATTCTTACAGTTTGTATTGTCCTTAGTAACATCTAGCCTTCAGGGATATCAATAAAAAATCTCCCTGAAAAATCATGTATTTCTCTGCAAAGTCATTGTCAGGAATTGTATTTATTGATTCTGTGTTCCCCATTGATTTCAATAATTGCTACATGCCCCTTTGTGAGCTATTAATTATTAACAGGAAGAAAGACTATTTACTTGTCAAGCTTCTCTTCTGCATGGATTTTGAGAGCATGGTACCGCTGTTCTTCTTTCTTTACACGGGCAAGGTACTCCTGGGCACATTTCTTCAATACTTCCTCATTCTGCCAAAAATAAGTAATTGCCCTGAAGATCAGAATAGATACACAAGAAAACGTGTTTCCTCAAAATAGTCTTTTAAGTAGACCTTGAAGAGTAATTGCCTTCAGCACACACTGCAGATTTAATTTTGTAAGTTGATCAAGATGACGAAATCTGTATTTCAAAGCAACACACGTTTCGGGCCGAGACTCCTTTTCAGGACTCAAATGGAAGGGGGAAGACGGCAGAATAAAAAGCTGGGGGAAGAGAAAAAAGGCAAGCTAGAAGGTGATGTGGGAAGTCAGATGGGTAGGAAAGGTAAAGGGCTGGAGATGAAGGAACCTATCACCTTCTAGCTAGCCTCCTTCCCCTTCCCTCACCTTTTATTCTGGCATCTTCCCCCTTTCATTCGGTCCTGAAGAAAGATCTCAGCCTGATACATCAACTGTTTATTCATTTCCATAGATTCTGCCTAACCTGCTGAGTTTGTCCAGCATGTTGCTTTGGATTTCAAGAATCTGCAGACTCTTCTTGTTTATAACCTACATTTCAGTCTGACGTCACTGACAAAATTACAGTAATATTTACAAACAGGATTTTGCACCAAACAAAGAAACAATAATCACCAACTCTAAAGAAATTTAAACACAAAGATCCAGTAACAAATGTTAACAAAGGTTTTCCCTCCCTGTTCTGGCCACATCATAAAGCAGTTTCAGAGAATCCCTGGTGTCCAGCAAGAGTACCTAGACAGCCAATTATACCGAAGAATTCTCAAAACCAGCTGTGCATCATAGGCTTATGCATATGACAATAAACTTAACTTTATCTTTGAGTTTGATTTTTAACATTTAAATAGTGCTAAATAAAGACTGGCATTTATACAGGAACTGGAATATCATTAAAAATGTGCTATTAATTTCATAAACATATTATCTTATTACCTTAAAATATTTTACATTTTGAAATATTTAAGCAAAGATATATAATTAATCTGTAACTAAAAATTTGCTAAATAGAGTTAGTTTTCTATTAAAGAGATGTCCATTGAGAACAGAGATAAGAAGGAATTTCTTTAGCCAGAAGGTAGTAAATCTGTGGAATTTGCTGCCACAGGCAGCAGTGGACGGCAGGTCACTGGGTGCATTTAAGGCAGAGATTGATAGGTTCTTGGTTAGTCTGGCATGAGAAGATATGGGAAAAAGGGAGGAGAATAGGGTTTAGAGAGAAATGGATCAGCCATGATGAAATAGTGGAGCAGACTTGATGGGCCAAATGGCCTAATTCTGCTCCTATGTCTTATGGTCTAAAAACTTATTTTTACTGCAGAGAAGAATGTGCAACATATTCAGAATACTTTTACAGTAAGAACATTTTGTAAATAGCTTAATTTTTTGCAAAATTATTGATTTCTTAAAATATGTTTGCAAAATACTATTCTCTATAGAAAACAGAGGATATTACTACAACAGGTTTTGGATTTCCATGTTGATTCTTCAGTAGTTACTCTCAGTTCCACAGTATAATAATCCCAAACACTGACAGATTTCTGATAAATAATTACTGTAAAATTGGTCCTATCTTTGGTTTTGTATCTAAGGTTATTTAATTAGCGAAGTAAAAATGTAAAGAATTGTAAACTGATGTGATCAATACGCCAAGATGTTGTGCTTAGCTACAAGTGGAATATTCTTGATGTCCATTAGACATGGAGTTATTCACTGAATTCCTTCAGGCTTCTACACCACAATGTCCTATTACCATTCTGTCAACAAGAACTTTCAAGGACTCATTTTCTTGGAATTAATTATTTACTTTGTTTTTTTTATTTGCACAGTTTGTCTTCTTTTGCTCATTGGTTGTTTGTCAGTCTTTGCCAATGTGTCATTTTTTCATTGATTCTATTGCATTTTACTGAGAATGCCTGCAAGAAAATGCAACCCAAGATAGTAAGTACAGGGTGACATATATGTACTTTGATAATAAATTTTCTTGGAATTTTGATTTGAACTCTGAACTTTGCCAAAACGGCCACCTTCTGCAAGAATCTGTTACAGGTGTAAATTGGGAAAGCAACTACTACCAGCTTTAGGCAACAATCCTTAATGAAGCATAGATTATTTAAATTAATGACAAATAATACTTCAAAAACAAAATAAAGAAAGATGTGTTTAAGAGGGACATACAGTATAAAGAAGTCAAAAAAAGTGTGCTGGAGGTATTGTTTATTTCTTTATTTTATTTCAAGATACAGTGCGGAACATGTTCTTCCGGCCCAACTGCCACACAGCCTACAACCCACCTATTTAATCCTAGCCCAATCACATGACAATTTACAATGACCAATTAGCCTACTAACCTGTGTGCCTTTGGGCTGAGGAAGAAACCCACACATTCACATGGGGAGAATGTAGCAACTCCTTACAGACGGTGCCGGAACTAGCTCCGTTCTCCGGAACACCCCGAGCTGTATTAGCGTTGTGCTATCCGATATGTTACCGTGGTGCCCCAATTACTAATTAAGGCTTTCAATATTGTTGGTACTTCATTTACACCTGATTGAAAAAACTCTAAACTCTTTTTTAATAGGCACATGATGAATAAAAGACTCCAGCACCTCACTCATCATGTGTTTGAATGCCAAGCCCCTTTGATTGGGACAAGGGAAATCCAACAGCAATTCCTAAATTTTGTTTAATTCTGAATTCTAGAAGTCAGTGTGCAGTTAACAAACCATTGATATTCTTTGAAGGAATTACCTAAACATTTTACAAACAACACACCATGATATCTACAAATTATGAATTCCATTGCATTATACACAGAGCAACCTACACTCCCTGAGGTTTAGGCTAAATAGCAGGAGGCTCAGTATCCCAGTCTAAACTTAGTAGTTTAAAATTTAATAATTTAATATTTATTCTATTGGTTAATTTTTATTTCCAAAAATAATTAGGTGGATATGGATATCATTGGGTGCTACTGGTACACAGAGCTCCAACTCACAGTCAGCACTATATTGTAGAACTAATAAAGTGAAATAAGATTCAAATATTAACTCTTAAAAATTCAAAAAATCTGTTCTGCAATATCCTCCTCATTCTTATTTTAAATTAACAACAATAGTTTGTCTGCTGCAATTATTATAATTACCCTGTTAGGGGAACAATTGCTGTCCATATATAGTTTAAAATTCTATGTTTAGGAAAGATTAGAAAATAATTTTTTTAATGAACCCACCTTTCGGAACCCCTCTAACACCTCCTTCATTTTCTCGTATCGCCTGAAGAGGTCCGCCAGAGATTTTTCCACAGAGTTCAGGTCAGACAAGGCCTGGTCCTTTTCCAAGATTAACTGCTGTACAGTGTGATGGGAGATAGATTTTTCTCTGTGATCATCCTCTGCAGAAAACAAAACTCATATCATGCCATTTTACAGGACCATATCTGAACTACAGCTCGAAAAATATTTTGTAAAATAATTGTTAATGGAGAAACACACAGGCCATATCCTGATTATGAATGCCCTAACTATGTACAGCCTATATAAATGAATGAATATTTGGGATACCAGTGGGATGGATTTGCCAGCCTTTGCATTTAAATATACTGCCTGGAAGCCACATCTCAGATATACAACTATTTGAGTTACAGATATTTCCCAGGAAAGGGGTCTGTCATATCCTGAGGAGGAACTGTACAGGAATTTTGTTTGTAATATGCTTTGGAAGCACATTTTAATACTGCAATCCACAAAACTCCAGTACTGGACATTTGAGTCAAAAACACAACAGTTTTCAGCAAAAGTTTCAAAAAACATTCTTTATATGTTATTATTTCTAATACAATATCAAGTTTCTCAACAAACGACATTTCCCAATATACTTAATATGCTTTATGGTAATTATGGTAATCCCCAGAAAACTGATTAGGTTAGAGCACATGGCTGTAATTTGCACTACAAAATAATTCACAAAAAGTAAGTGGGTGCTTTCCTCATCATGAGGAAGATTAAAATAAGGTAAGATAAGACAAAACTTTATATATCCCAAAGGAAATTATTGTTGGAAGGTGCTCAGCCAGAAATATATACTTTAAAATGCAAAATGTAAGCATTGAGGTATGAAGAAGAGTACAAAATGTCCATTAAAAGGTAATGGTGCAATTAAGTCAACAAGTCTGAGAAAGGAAGAATGTTTCTAATCTAAAGATAATGTGCCTTTGAAGTAAACATAATCATTCTCTGGGTAATCAATTGCAGATGATGTTTGGGTAAATAACAGATGAACACACAGTGAGAAAGTTTATAGCAAAGGAAACTGCTTAACATATCCTGGTATAACTTTCAAAACCCTTTTTTACCCATGATAGGCAGCAAATATACTTTCTTTGGCTCGTGCATTCAGGCCAAAATTAAGAAGGAAAGTGATAAGATTAATATGTTGTACGTCTTTGATTGGCAAATGGGGGAGAGTCATTTAAAAGATATCAACACAAATCATCATGGTCAAAACTGGAACTATTTCTGAAGTTGCACCTCCACATTGTATATCAAATGAATCCAGTAAGGTCTCACATATTGCTCAATTCTGTTGTTGGAGCCTCTCTCAGACAATGATATTGG
The DNA here is from genome assembly GCF_048418815.1 of Hemitrygon akajei. Classification (NCBI taxonomy): domain Eukaryota; kingdom Metazoa; phylum Chordata; class Chondrichthyes; order Myliobatiformes; family Dasyatidae; genus Hemitrygon; species Hemitrygon akajei. The sequence continues at coordinate 54,105,358 of NC_133146.1, forward strand.
TTGATCTATTGCCCTTAGCACACAATGGAAACTTAAACTTAATAGAAACTAGGCTAAAAGAGGAAGCATAATCCATCTAAAAAATCAGCATTAGAACAAAATAGTGAAAGTGGTCCATTCATTCTATATTTATTAGTTCACAGGATGTCTATAGTCCTGGCAATGCCAGCATTTAATGACCATTGTTAATAATCTGTGAACTGTGGACTAATCAGTGGGATTGAAATCACATATAGGCAAGATTGGGTAAGAGAGACAGAATTCCATCTTTGAAAGACATCAATGAACCAAATATGGGATTTTATGAAAGTCTAGTTAGTTCCATGCTTACAAATTTTCTGATATCATTTTTTAAATTCCACATTTCTTAAATTTTCTTAAAATGTAAAATTTCTTAAATTCAATTCCTCAATTGTTCTAGGATTCAAGCTCTGTTTTCAGCATGTAAACCTTAGTGGCAGAAGAATTTCCATTCTTCAGCAATGTAGTTCAGAACCTTAACCATTATTTTGTGAATATTTTATATTATGGAGCATCTGAGCTAGCATATTTCCTCTTTAACAAAGAAAAATCAAGACCAAGTCTCACATAACCCAGATGAAATTGGTTCACTTAACATAGTGTCATGAGAGGGATCTCTGCCTCCGTAGTTCCTCTTTCCACTCCCTTAACCAATTGGCCCAGTAATCAATGATACATTTAAAAACAAACAAGAGAAAATCTGCGAGATGCTGAAAGTCCAAGCAAAACACAAAATGCTGGAGGACTCAGCAGGCCAGGCAGCATCAAAGAGTATAGTCCACATTTCCGGCTGAAACCATTCTTCAGGACTTTTTTTTCTCAGCCTGAAACATTGACTATACTCTTTTCCATAGATGTTCCATTTAAAAACAATGTGTGTGAAAAGGGAAAAAAAAGAAAAAAAATCTTTGCCTTGGATTATGTGGGATTACAGTTTCTTTCTCCTCTGCTTCCATAGAAAATTTCTACCATTTGGATTTGCATCTTCCTTTGAACATTTTAAAGGACAGAACTACATACTGAAGCATTTGGGTGTTCCAAATGGCTCATCCGATGATAGAAATACTGTGACTTGCACAAGGGCACCAAACTACAATTTATCTACTTATTTGTTTGTTCTTCCTGCTGTTATCAAGGTTAAAATTATGAAAAAAAAATCATAGCTGTATTAAGTTTCAACATGTCAGTATGCAACCTCATATGTCAAAGGAAATAAATCATTACAGCATTGTGGTGAACTACATATACCTGTCTGGACACGCCCCCACCGCTGACTGCTCCTGTGGCTCCTCCTACAGACCGTGGCTCCTCCCACAGACCCCGGTATAAAGGCAATTGGAGCCACAGACCCTTCCTCAGTCTCCAGGATGTCGTGTGATGGTCACTTGCTGCTTGTGCTTTCTTCCAGCCAATAAAAGCCTACCTTAACCCACGTCTCAGAGTTATTGATGGTGCATCAAGCATATAGCCTTAAGTCCCCTAATACTGAACATAGTCATTCAGCATGGCATTGCAGCATTTTTATGTTCTTCTGAATCAAAACGTGAGCTACAATAATACTATCTGTCCTAAAACTTTGCAAAAATATTCCTAAAATTTAGCCAGCTTCATTATGGACGCAACCCTGCCCACCATCAAGGACATCTTCAAAAGACGGTGCTTCAGGAAGGCGGCATCCTTCATTAATGACCCTCACCATCCGGGACGTGCTTTCTTCTCGTTACTACTGTCAGGGAGGAGGTACAGGAGCCTGAAGACCCACACTCAAACAGCGTCTTCCCTTCTGCCAATCAGATTTCTGAATGGTCTTTGAATCCACCTTACCATTCCACATATGCACTATTAATTTACTGTTTTCAATGTAACTTATAATAACTATATTTTATGTCTTGCATGGTATTGTTACCACAAAACAACACATTTCACAACATATGTCAGCAACAATAAAACTGATTTCATCTAATCTTCTAATTATTTATATGAGATTTTACAAATCTATTCTCAACCTCCAACCAAGCCTTGCAAATAATACTTTCAAAGTTGGTCTAAAAGATTTGGTTTATTTTCCCATGAACAGCCTGTCTACAAAAATTCTTCTCATGGGACATGGATATTGTTAATAATGCCAGCATTATTTTCATTAGGAAGTCCCTGTGAGTAGTTTGTGAGCTAGTAACCTAGCTACCTGTATACTATGTAGAGACAGTATTCACTCAGCACAGTTGGGCAAGACATTTTAGGATCTGAGAGTGGTGATTCTGTGGAATTCTTTGCCACAGGCAGCTGTGGAGGCCAAGTCTTCATGTATATTTAAGGCAGAGGTTGATAGATTCTTGACTGGTCAGGGCATGAAGGGATATAGGGAGAAGGCAGGAGATTGGGGTAGAAAAGAAAATTAGATCAGCCATGATGAAATGGCAGAGCAGACTCTGGGCCAAATGGCCTAATTCTGCTCCTATATATTATGATCTTATGGTCTATTTGGACCAAGTTAGGGTGAAGAACTGGCAGAGTACTTCAATGAAAAGTGTGTGACTAAGAAGAAAACTTACAGGAGATCCAATTCTTTCCCCTGGACCAAAACTTGCATTTATCCTGTGGAACACTGGGCCCACCAGCAAGGCCCACAAGCAGAAAGTGAAGGAGAAATGGTAATAAATAAAAAAGAACTTAGATAAGAGACTGCATATTTGTGCTTCAAAATTCCATAACCAGGGTTTATATTCTAATTATTTGCAAACTTCTGTAGAAGTTATGCATGCCAGAATTTCGAATTAGGTCAGCAACATCCTCAGAATGGACACTCATCAAAGTTGAGTGGATAGATCAGGGCATTTTGGATAAGACACCAGGGTTAATAGAAACACAGTGCAGGAACAGGATGGTCTCTGCAAAAGGGGTTAGAATTTCTAAATCAGAAGGGAAAAATGAATAAAATCAATAATACAAAATAAAATAAAAAACGAGAAATATCAGTACTTGTAAGAGAGAAAGTGGGCAGACTGGGAAAAATACTACATTAATCTGCACCAGGTGGGCAATTAATTGAAGAAAGGAATTATGAAATCAGAAACGGAAGTGAATGAGAAATCCCAACAGTCTCTCTACAAGAAAAGGATATTTAAATAAACAATGAGAAATAACAGCCTCAAACAAAAAGACCAATTATTCCCTCTACTCTAAAAAGACAAGAAAATGTATGAGCCATAAATTGTAATTCATAATCTAGACAGATAGATCCACTCTGATGAACAATAGCCAACAAGATGAAGAATTCACTGTCATTGGCACATTTACAATTATTATATTTTGTCTCAATCATCATTATGTAATCTGCAGAGGTTAGACTTTTATACTCTGATAAATGCCCACAGCAAATCTACATTGAAATAAGGGTTGCATCTGGCAAACATAAAAATTCATGATGTTAACTATAGTTACCCTCAAACTATGAGGGTAGAAGAGTGAAAGATGACAGTGTGTCTGTTTTCTGGACTTCGAATTGTTTAATATTATAGAATTTAATCCAGTTTTAGGGAACTGAAATGTTTGGATCATCACATCAGAGAAATTTTTTAAACAATATATATTACAAATAAGGATACCATTTTCATTGGCTAGTGTTAACAAGAAGGAGCATACCCCTGTTTATCTGAACCAAGCACACGCTCTTAGCAAGTTCACCTAATTGAAATAAAGAGTGTTAAGATGGACATTGTCAGAAAAATGAGAAGAGAGGGTACACTGATAAGAAAATAAAGCAAAATTGTTCAACCAACTGTATACACTGCATATCATCCTTCTTAAATAACAGATGAGCAATCAAAATTATTTTAAAAGACATTAATTCTCATAAGGAAAAGGGAACATTTGAATTCAAAAATATATTCAGTTTGTAACAGGTTTTAGCAAAAGAAAATCTGCAGATGCTGGAAATCCAAGCAACACACACAAAATGCTGGAGGAACTCAGCAAGCCAGGCAGCATCGATGAAGGGTCCCGATGAAGGGTCTCAGCCCAAAACATCATTATTACTCTTTTCCATAGATGCTAAGTTTCTCCAGCATCTTGTGTGTGTTGCTTGTAACCAGTCATTAATGGAATTCAGGAAATTAAAGATTTATAACCTTTAGTCTTGTCTAAGAAAACTGATGGAATTTTGACTTGAACATTTCTTAAGTACACTGTTTAGGGAATTGTAGGCTTGCAATAAATGTACAAATTATACATTAGTTAGTATAAATTATTATTGCAGGAATGGAGAGAATGGGAAGGTAGTGTCAAACACTGGCTCCAGTGTATTTCAGTGAAAGAAAACACGATTTCTTCACAGCCAAGTGTTATGCTTTAATGGGGAAGCAGCAAAGAGGAAAAAGGGGCTTCAAGAACTGACTAGAGACCAGTTATAAAACAGAAACTCACCCGTTCACCATCCCAGTATGGAGAATCCATTCAGGAGAAATAAAATAAGAAAATAAAAAAGGACAAAAAAAAAAATCAACCTGCTTTTTGCAAGATTAGATGACTATGATTATAAACCAGGAAAGGAAATAAAGAGGGAAATAAGTAGAATGGAAGTTGCTGATTCTAATTTTGCTGTATCATAAATAAAAGAGAATTGTGCCCCAAATAATGCTGAGAACAAAAAAAAACTGGCAATTTCTCAGCCACATCAGTGTAAAAATATAGTGACAGAATTATTTAGTGATTCTGTAAGTCAAAATCATTCACTTCATTCTCTGCTGCAGTAGGATGTCCTGCTACAATATTCCCTCAGTTTGCATGATTTTGTTTAGGGCACAAGCTGTTAACATTATCCATCTATCAATCCATTAAACATAAAAGGTAAGCTATATTTTCCTATCTGAATAATTTACTCTCTAAATTTCAAACAAGAGAAAATCTGCAAATGCTGGAAATCCAAGTAACACATACAAAATACTGGAGGAACTCAGCAGGTCAGGCAGCATCTATGGAAAAAGTACAGTTGCCGTTTTGGACCGTGACCCTTTGGCAGGACCGGAGAAAAAAAGACGAAGATTAGACTTAAAAGGTGGGGTGCGGGGTTGGGGGTGGGGGAGAAAAACGCAAAGTGAAACCGGGGGGGATGGAATGAAATAAAGAGCTGGAAAGTTGATGGCTGGGGACAAATGGATAAGGGAGTTGTGTAGGGAGTGATCCCTGTGGAAAGCAGAAAGTGGGAGACAGGGAAATATGTGCTTGGTAACGGGATCCCATTGGAGATGGTGGAAGTTTCGAAGAATTATGTGCTGGACGTGGAGGCTGGTGGGATTGTGGGTGAGGACCAAGAGGAACCCTATCCGTGGTAGGGACTCTCTGAATTTGTTTGATATTATCCAAACAAATAAGTCAACAGTTAACCTTTTACCAAAATGAACCTGCATTTATGTGTTGGAATTTTACTGTGGGAAGACGGTACACTTCCATGCCTTCTTCTCATTGCTACTATCAGGGAGGAAGTACAGGAGCCTGAATGCACACACGCAACGATTGAAGAATAGCTTCTTCATCTCCACCATCAGATTTCTGAATGGATATTGAACCCATATCCTCACTACTCATTTTATAACTGGCCACTAGTCAGTTCTTGAAACCACTGATAATTTCCCCTGCTTCACCAGTTGCCTTATTCCTCTTTGCTGCTTCTCTATTGACACATAACTAAGATCTATACATCTGGATATTATACCTCACTACTTTTTTCCCCTCTCTTTTTGCACTACTTATTTAATTTAACATTTTAATATATACTTACTGTAATTACAGTTTTTATTATTTATTGCAATGTACTGCTGCTCCAATAACAAATTTCACAACACATACCAGCGATATCAAACCTGATTCTGATAAGGGCATGCTGACATACAGATGACTATCATTAATCTCCAAATCCACAGATCTGCAAACTTAATAAATGATAGGGGGTTTAAAAATGGAATTGTTTTGATTTTTGTGGAGTTATGTAGTAATGAAGGTGGTTGAGGCAGATACAACAGTGTCTTTTTAGATATATGGAGCTTAGAAAAATAGAGGCTATGTGGTAGGGTAATTCTAGGCAGCTTCTAGAGTTGGTTACATGGTTAGCACAACATTGTGGGGCGAAGGGCCTGTAATGTGCTTTAAATTTTCTATGTTTCTATGTTAATATTATACAAAAGCCAAGTAATTGTGCTAGAACATTATATATCACAGGTTACGCACAGTAGACAGCGCAGTAGTTAATGAAATGCTATTACAGTGTCAGTGATCCAAGTTCAATTTTGCCGCTGTCTGTAAAGAGTGTGTAGATTCTCCCCATGATCATGTGAGTTTCCTCCCACTTTCCAAAAATGTAAAGGTCAGTAGGTTAATTGGTCACACAGGTGTAATAAGGTGGTGTGGGCTCACTGGGCCCGAAGGGCCTTGATTGGACATGGCGTCAAAGATTACGGGGAGAAGGCTGGGATCTGGAGTTGAGGAGGAGAAAAAGAAAGAGGATCAGCCATGATTGAATGATGGAGCAGACCTGATGGGCCAAATGGCCTCATTGTGCTCCTATGTCTTATGGTCTGTTACAATGCTGTATTGTTAGGTAAGACATTTCTGATAGACACATTTCAGGAAAGCTTCAGAAGAAATACTACAATGATTGAAGGAATTCACTCATTAACAAAATCACAAAATTTAGGATAGTCCTTAAAATGGAAAGGTTTTCACCACAAAGTTGATTCAGCAAGAAGAAACACCATATCTTCCAATGACCCTAGTGAGTGGATCAATAGGCTGGAATCTTAGATTGAAAATCATTGGTCCAAGTTCAAATGGAAAAATGAAAATTATTATTGATTTAGATAATTGTCTTGCATCTGGAGGATCTTCCCTGTAAAAGTGGTAGACACTGATTTATTAAGTGATTTTTAAAAAGAGTGGGAGAAGTACTGAAGCATGAAGAACACACAGTATTACTTTCAAGAAATGGGGTTAAAAATGATTGTTCATTCAAGTCAGTCATGATGACTCTACGTTTCTACGACTCTAAGCCACAAATAGATTTTTAAAAGGTTAGCAATAATAAAATGATCTTCAAAACGTGAGCAGATTTTGTGATGTGATGAATTATGATGAACGGCACCTGGACAAACTAAACTTCTTGTAGATTAGCCTGCTGTTTTCAACAGGCATTCTTCATCGAGAGAACCATTTGGTGGAAGCACTTTAACAAAGGCAAAATAACAGTTGTGGAATAAAAATGATATTCCCTCCAACCACTTCCCAGAAGCTGCATGGAGTAGGTGATGAAAGTGTGAAAAAGCATTACTTACCGGGCTTGCCTTGTTTTGCATTGCAAGCAAATGACCAGAAGCAAAGTGAAAGCATAATGGAAAAAGGCAACTAGTTAGGTAAGCAGAAAAAAAACACACCAAATCTGTCAGAAAGGATCAGAAATGTCACTTCTTTTTTAAATAAAAATATTGCAAAAGTGGGAGAAGAGGAAGCAAAAAATAAACTAGATTTTGGAAAAAGCAAAAAAAAGGAAATAGTTACAGCATTACATAGCAGCGAAGAAAGGCTAAAACACCAGAAAGGTGGAAAATTAGATCAACTTCATCACTTCTTTGAGGAGTTGAGCATATTTTAGGATTTGAATATGTTACAATTTAAGAGGCGAGAAAAGGTAACTACACAGTTTTAAGTTTACAAACTTATGGTGGTCTACCAGTATTTGTTGAGGTCTGAGAATATTAATGCTCAAAGAGAAAAGCTGAAGGTGCTATTTGTCAGTCCGCACAAGGCAAAATAAGTACAGCTTCATTCTCCTTTTATATTCCCATTTTCCTGTCCCTTAACCAAAAACAGACACTCAGTCTGAAGCTAAATGCTCACAGGAACCCTTCACTATTTACAATTTTTGTTCGCTGATTTTTAATTATTTCTGATTCCCTACATCATAAAACAACTTAAATAGACGACTGAATTAAGCACAGCCTACTTTACTATAATATGAACCTTCAGAGCCTCTGGATCCCAAGGTGTACAAAGCTGTAGTGTAACTTGTTTAACTTTCTCTTTACCGTGAGTCCACAATTCCTGCCTGCAGTTTTATTTAATGTCACAACCTGAAAACTGCCCTGTAGCTCTGCTACATTTTCTTCCACTGTGAAGGCCCATCACAAATCGCCTGACACCAACCTCCCACCACCACCACCCCACTTCACTGCCTAACCATATGTTCCAATAGCAAGTGGAAGAGTGAAAACAGTACGAGTCACAGTAAAAAAAACAGAGGAAGTAGAATGAAGGTGCATAGTGAACAGAAGATGATGTAGAAAGCCCAACAATAGAAGGTAAAGAGACGTAGTAAGAGAAAGAGAGAAAAAGTGAGTGAGACAGTGATGCTGAGAAAAAGACAAAAATGAGCTAGCCAGAGAACCACCACTTCCTCCCCTCATTCTACACCCCCCTCCCAAATCCTTACATTCTATGGAGTGTGACTGGACAACAGAGAAACTAAATAACTAGATTCAAGAGTAAGACCTGGCAAACCTTTTCACAGAGTGGTTGACCTCAAGGTAAGTTTGTAGTGATGATATTCTGATCCAATGGTAAGTTCACCAATAAGTCACACTGAGCATCAATAGATGATAGATGTAAAAGTTCACACAATTAAAGCCAAATTATGAAAGCATTTACTAGGCATATTCACAATTTTAGTCAACAATCCAATTTGGGGAATTAAGAAATTAACAGTAACATGGTACTTTAATTCGCTGGAATTTATTTGTGCAGTATCAGATTTATCTGAGGAATGATCCAGGATGAAAGATCTTAATTTGAACAACTATAATATGGTCAGAATAGCAAGGAGAACGGTGCAGCCTTGTAAAAGAGGGGAGAGTTTTCAGAGTTTGTGTTTAGCTTTTCATGGATGAATTTATGCAAGCTGAAAGCTTTTGATTTACTTCTTAAAGCAAATGCACTGAGATGCCAAATCAGAACATCACAATTTAGATTTTGGTGAAACACCAAAATTTGTTTCATTTTAATTTAATTAACTTCACCATCTTGGATAATACAGAATAAAGAAACAATTTTACCTATCATTTGAGCAATTGTCTTCTCGTATTCTGCAACAATCCGCCTGTAGACAAGAAAAGCTACAGTGAATAGAGAGGAAATGCAAAGATGCTGACATATAAACTTAAAAGTAATGATTTTAAAGCACAACTTCAAATTTGGTACAGCAGATTTACAACCATCATTGAAAAAATTGCGTTGGGAAAATCATTCTGAAAAAGGTGCTAAAGTTGCTGCTATTGAATAATGATTGAAAAAAATTGCAAAAATGTTTAATATATGTACGTTCATAACAGAATTAGACTTTTGAATATATCATAGTGAAAAACAAGTACAATGCTGTTTCTGATCTTTCAGACAGGTTTGAAGTTTTTGTGAACACAATGGCCTTCAAATTGGATTACACACTTCTTCTGGTGTGTTAATCATTGTCTGGGTAAAGTGCAAATCCCCAACCGGATCCTCTCCAAAAATGATTAAATTGGCAAAAGTACATTAAAACAGAACTGTGATGACTTGCACAGAGTGTTAAGCTAAAATAAAGTCCATATGATTCTAAGTGGGACTCTGCTAACACAACTGCTACAAGTTCATCTTGAGTCAATGACAGGCAGGTATCAGCTACAAAAGGCGTGCTCCCGCAGCAATCAGACAGCAGCCACATGCAGCATGGCTGCCATTGAAGGGCTGCAGAAGAGAGGGACAATGCTCCATAATTTTCACAGAGGAATGTCAAAATCTTGACCAACAAGATACAACCAGTCTGAAAATTCAGTGCACCAGCATCATAACCTAGGGCTGAAGGTTATGATATCCTTGGCCTGAAGGAGTAAATCTGAAAGAAACTTCACTTAAGTAGCGTCTTCAAGTGAGGAACAGAAGAAAGGTCACCTGCATGGGAGGTGTCTTCACAAATTCAACCATGCGCATTCATACAGGGAACACGACTGAACCTGGTAGATGGAGGAACCGTTGAGCTGCAATTCATCTCTATTCACAGTGCCTAAGCTTCAAAAGCCGCATGGGATAGTAAAACAGAAGTATTACCAAGTCTGATTTCTCGAATCGTGTTATCTTTCAGATTTTTGATTCCTGTGCGGGTCACACCAGCGCTCCTGAAATGTGTCTTTGTTTAAGAATATGAAGCATCCTTCATCAGACTGAAAGAACTAACACTGGTGTGGCAACTGCATTGCTGTGGATCTTGGCAAGGCTGGGCTTGAAAGTCTACTCGTGGAGTGCCCGTAGAATGTGTACATTAGCAGTTGAATTTAGTAAAATAACAGTTCTTATTCTTTATAGCACACTCTATGAACATTGTTAGTGGTTTGAGAAATTTGCAGTGAGCTTAGAAGTTGTGCAGTCAGGTCTCCTGGTGTTTGGTGAATCCTTTTAAATCAGGGGTTCCCAACCTGGGGTCCATGGACCCCTTGCTTAATGATATTAGCCCATAGCATAATAAGGTTTGAAACTCCTGGATAGAAATGAAAAAGAGTAATGCATATAGTTGGAGTTATACTTGACAAAAGCTTAATGGAGGTAGGAAGGAATGCTAGGTTTATGTGAGCAAGAGAAGAAAAAGGGTACGTGACTTGCAAAGTCACTGAGTATGTATCGTACCAGACGTATGTCAGCCTAAAGTGAATTGCACACGGAAGTACCCAAGCCGATGCACCAACAGGCACATTTTCAATTGGAAACGATCACTAGTGAGATCTACCACAGATAAAACTGCTTTTATGATTTGTTTACACGTGAAGAACAGGTGCCAAACAATTCAATTTTAAGTTTTATCATATTCCGTAAACTTAAGCTGCAAAACTTGGCACCAAAGTATTCATTTTCCAGACACTTTGGTTGCCAAATGGTCTCTGACATGGCTACTCTATCCATGCATGCATATTTGTGTTACATTGCAATATTGAGGAAGGCTGGTTCCTGCAAACCTAGTAGATAGCAGTGAGCATTATACAGAGTTCAGATAATGATCTCAATCAATGTGCAATGCTAATTGGTGGAGTGGTGCCAAATTGAGGCTAAATATTCCAATTAATGTAACCTCTACGCCTCTCACAGCTGGACATAGAGGTAGAGAGATACAGTATGTAACTCAGAAACATGTCCTTCAGCCCACCAGCTGCATTCTGACCAACAACCACCCATTTGTACTAATCAGATGTGAATCCCCTTTCCATATTCTCCCCCACCCCTGGCTCACCTACACACAGAGGGCAATGAACCTACAACCCTGCGCATCGTTGAAATGTGGGTGGAAATCAGAGCGCCTGGAGAAAACCTGCATGTTAACAGGGAGAAGGTACAAATTCCACATGGGCAGCAGCCAAGGTGAGGATTGAACCTAGTTTCCAGTGTTGTCATGCAGTGGCTCTACCAGCAGAACACCTTTGAAGGGGATGTCAACCATTTACAAATCTGTTGCTGATTCAATACCAATTAATTACTTTCGTGCACTCTCAATATTCTTCTTCCATGTGACTCTGCACATGTCTGTACTTCACCAGATTACCCCTATAAGACATAGGAGCAGAATTAGGCCATTCATCCCATTGAGTCTGCTCCACCATTTCATCATGTCCGATCCCGGGTCCCAATTAATCCCATACACCTGTCCTCTCACCATATCTCTTGATGCCCTGACCAATCAGAATCTGCCACCTTCCGCTTTGAATATATCCATGGACTTGGCCTCCAACATATTCTGTGGCAGAGCATTCTACAGATTCACCACTTTCTGGCTAAAAATATCGTTCTTACTTCTGTTCTAAGGTCGCCCCCCAATTTTGAGGCTGTGCCCCCTATCTCTAGATAGCCCCACTAGAGGAAACATCCTCTCCACATCCACCTTATCCAGTCCTTTCAACTTTCAATAGGTTTCAATGAGATCTCCACATATTCCTCTAAATTCCAGTGAGTGCAGGCCCAAAGCTGCCAAATGCTCCTCACATGCTAGCCCCTTCATTCCTAAAATCATCCTCGCGGACCTCCTCTTGGACTCTCTCCAATGACAATACATCCTTTCTAAGATAAGGATTGTTGACACTACTCTAAGTGCGGCCTGACTCGTGTCTTACAATGCTTCAGCATTATTTCCTTGTTTTTATATTCTATTCCCCTTGAAATAACCCTTCTTGCTACAGCATAGTTGAAGGACTGAATGCTAAGTTTTGTCACTTCAAGCCATTAAACTAATTCTAAAGACACAGGAGTCCGAAATGCAAGTCTAACTTCGAGTTTACTTTAATTCAGGCACACATGTATACATGATAGTGTGATGACGTATCCAATTCAAATATTTATAAATATAACCCACAATGAATTATTTAAGTGAACAGGGATGCTTAATCAACCAATATATATACAAAATTACTCAAACATTACTTAAGCACACACCACTGATAACCTTTCCTCAGAAAAGCAAGTGACCTTAAATAATTTTGGAACGAGATCTGGCTGTAAGTTCTTGGCATGAGCACCAGAGGACTTAAGTAACGGATGGACGGGCAACAGCAAGGCTCGGGCAGCATGCATCGAAAGTACGACCATCTTGCAAGAATACTGCCAGCCCCTCAAGGTGGTGCCTCAGCAATCTCAGTAATTTGTTGAAAGACAAATTGCTGAAAGCTTGCAATAAGGGAAGTGGTTGGGGGAAGAAGGATCAGAGGCAACGACAGCCAAGGAAAGTGATTGGAAGCCTGGACAGGGATGGCTCATGGTGTCCTTGAAAAGCACAGAGAAATTCTGTTCTTCGAAGAGATCAAAAATACAAGATCATGAGAGATCTTGCATGAGATCAGAAGATACATTAAAGCCCTTCTCTTTAAAATCTTCTCTTCCTGTTCCTGGAAGCCACAATGACAGGGCTGACATAATTCACTTGATATTACAATCAGATCCTTTTCATATAATTGAAACCTGATCCACATATCTAAAGAGATTGAGGATATAAGAATCTGTTGTGCAACATATACTCAGTGGCCACTTTATTAGGTACACCTGCTCATTATTGCAAATATCTAAATATTCGCCAGAAACTCAATACATAAAGGCATGCAGACATGGTCAAGGGGTTCAGCTGTTGTTCAGACCAAACGTCAGAATGGGGAAGAAATATGATCTAAGTTACATCGACCATGGAATAATTGTTGGTGCTAATCAGGGTGGTTTGAGTATCTCAGGAACTGCTGATCTCCTGGGATTTTTTACACACAGAAAATGGTGTGAAAAACAAAAAAGCATCCAGTGAGCAGCAGTTCTGTGGGTGAAAACACCTTGTTAAGGGGAGAGGTCAGAGGAGAATGGCCAGACTGTTTCAAGCTGACAGGAAGGTGGTGGTAAGTGAAATAACCACACATAGCAACAGTGGCGTGCAGAAGAGCATCTCTGAACACACAACACATCAAACCTTGGAGTGGATGAGCTACAACAGCAGAAGACTATGAACATAGACTCAGTGGCCACTTTATTAGGTACAAGGTATAATCCAAATTTTACAGAAACTAAAATGTCGTCCAACTGATATCATAAACACAAGAAAATCTGCAGATGCTGGAAATCCAAAGTAACACATACCAAATGCTGGAAGAACTCAGCAGGTCAGGCTGCATCTAGAAACTTGTGTCAATGAAGCCATTAAATATTAAAATTAAAAATACCAACGAATGGTGCCTCTAATCACTAAAAGGTTTAAACTCATGGGTGAAAGTAATTGAGATTTCTTACAAATGCTTCTAACATTGATGACTTAAATCATTTTAATAGAAAGAGCTTTTTACCACGCCATGGTCCTCCACATCCAGCACTGTAACTTTACCATTTCCAACAGTAACACATTTTTCTGTGCTCCCCTCTCCACTTTCCATAGGGGCCGCTCTTTATGTGACTACTTTGTCCACTCATCCTTCCCCATTGATCTCCCTTTTGACCGTTATTCCTGCAATCGTGACAAGTGCCACACTGCCCCTACACCTCCCTTCTCACCACCATCAGGAGCCCCATGCTCTGCTTTTAGGGCAGGTAACACTTTACTTGCGAGCGTCGAGCTCATCTATTGTATGTTCCCAGTGGAGCCTCCTCTACACTGGTGAAACCCAAGATAGACTGGGGGGGGGGGGGGCACTCTGTTAAGCACCTTTGTTCTGTTTCCAACAAAATACAGGATGTCCCCATGCCTGACAATTTGATTTCCCTTTCTCATTCCCATTCTGATATGTTTGCCTATCGCTTCTTCTACTACCTACTACCACGATGTGGCCAAACTCAGGTTGGAGGAGCAACCCCTCATATTCTGATGGCATGAACATCAATTTCTCCAATTTCCACTGTTTTCCTCTCCCCCGCCCCATTCCCCATTCTGGTTACCCTCTCATTCCTTCTCTTTTCCTCACCTCCCTATGGTTCTCCTCTCCATCCCTTTCCTCCATGGTCCGCTGTCCTTTCCCATCAGACTCCTTCATTATCAGCCCTTTAACTCTTCCACCTATCACCTTGCAACTTCATACTCTATTCCACCTCCCCAACACATCTATCCCCTCCCAACTCACATACCTTCTCCTCCCTCCACCTCTTTATTCTGGCTTTTGCTTCCTTTCCAGTCTTGATGAAAGCCCTTGGCCGAAATGTTGTTTATTCCCCTCTATAGATGCTGCCTGACTTGCTGAGTTCCTCCTGCATTTTGTGTGTATTGTTATAGAATGGTTGGCTAATTTCTTCATGGCCTCAACTAATTTACTTTCATTGCAGTATAAACTCAACCATCAAGTCTTTTCTGGGGTCATACTTGAAATTTATAATATAACTCAAAGCCCTCAAAGATATTATGGTTCGGTTTGCATGGATAATGTTTCTTGACAGAGGATTATCAATTTAATTTTCTATAGGCTACTATAATCATCATAACAGAATTCCAAGAGACTCAGATTCATATCAACCCACCTCATCTCAACAACTTCTTGTTTACTTTCGTCATACTTCCTTTTCCATTCTGCTGCTTCCCTTTCCTTTTCAACAATCTGAAACAATGAAAGGAATACACACCAATGTGGACCAATCTGAGAAAAGCACGAGTAGGTTAAAACGAGTTGGTTATACTAATAAATGTACAGAAATAAAACAAAAGGGAGCAATAAACATATTATTAATCTGAATCATCTTAGCCACTTAAAAAGCTATGTCAACAAGATTCAGTCATTTTAATTTGGCAAAAGATATTGAGACTGTTTCTGTTAAAAGCCAAACAGTGGCATGGTAGTGTAGTAGTTAGCACAATGCTTTACAGCACCAGTGACCTGGGTTCTGCCTGTGATCATGTAGGTTTCCTCCAGGTGATCTGGTTTCCTCCCACAGTCCTAAGAAGTTCCAATTAGTAGGTTAAATGGTCATTATAAACTGCCCCGTGATTAGGCTTGGGTTAAATTGGGGGATTGCTGGGCGGTGCGACTCTAAGGGCCAGAAGGGCCTATTCCGCACTGAATCTCAATAAATAAATCCATTATTAAACATCAACCACATGAATAGACACAGAAATACAAACCCAAGCAGAATAGTTTGCTTAAGAATGAACGATTACCTCCTCCCTTGCTGCTCTCAGAGCAGAATCCAAATCTCTTTGGTTGTAGTGATGTCCATCAGCCGGAGAATCCTCCACTTCACTGTCACCAGTTCTGGAGTAGAGTGCATTTTTTGTGATGGGAGTGTCCATTAATGGCGTACTGTCTCTTTGCTAGAGCAAGTGTAAAATGCAAACAAAAAATTGATATAGGATTACAGTGAATTACTTTTGACTTAGAAGCTGTGGGAATGAAGTACCCGCTTGCAAGGTCAAATCTCCAAAACGCTCTGTTAAGTTTAAACTAATGGTTTGATTTAAATTAACTTTAGGTTCACAGGGTTGCAAAAATTCTCCTGAAATACATCAGCGAAAGGAAAGTATGTTGGGTAATTTATAATGAAATGTCAGAAATTATATGTAGAAAAGTGTGAACTTCAACTTAATTCAGAACCACGCATTTGCAGAAATTATCTACAAGAATAGTGACAGCATACAATCAGATTAAGTAACAACATATCTATTCCTCAACTGATCATCTGTTGCTTAGCAAATCAAAAAACAAAATAACCACCTTTCTACAATTTTTGTACACATTGCCCTTATAAGTCTCTGCTGCCATCTTGACAACAGCTAAACAGTACTTACCGAGAGACATTTGCAGGATCTATGTTATTAGGGTGAGCAGAGCAATTCGAAAGCATGACTATTTATTAGCTAAAATGGAATGTCATCTTTTTTGCATCAAGTTACTCATTAATTCAGAGTCAACAGAAAGCTGTTCACCTTTCAGAATCATGCATATTTCTTGCATAAAATTTGGAACTTATTTACTCTTTCATGCTTGACCTGCAGAACCTGAGAGGTGTGTGAAAACATAAATTTCTATACCTTTGACGTACATTAAAGATTCACAAAAGAACACTTAGATAAAGATTTCGACATGTCAGACATCAGTCTATGGCCTCCTCTACTGCCACAATGAGGCCACACTCAGGTTGGAGGAACAACACCTTCTATTCCATCAGGGCAGGCAGCCTCCAACCTGATGGCATGAACATTGATCTCTCAAACTTCTGGTAATTGCCCCCCCCCCTTCACCATTCCCCATTCCCGTTCTCTCTCCCACCTATCCCCCTTTCTACCAATCGCCTCCCTATGGGCTCCTCCCCCTTCCCCATCTTCCATGGTCTTCGACCCTCTCCTTTCGGATTCTCCCTTCTTCAGCCCTCTATCTCTTTCGCCAATCAACGTCCCAGCTTGGTACTTCATCGCTCCCCACTCCCTACACCTTGTACATCTTCCACCCCTCCCCCGCCCTCTCACTCTCGTCTTTTTCTCCAGTTCCAATGTAGGGTCTCAGCCCCAGATGTCGAATGTTTACTTTTTTTCCATAGTTGCTGCCTGGTCTGCTGAGTTCTTCCAGCATTTTGTGTGTGTTGCTGAAATAAAGATATTGTTTCCTACCTCGAAGTGCCATAAGCATATTTCCAAAGTGTCAAAAATGTATTTTATATTAGATAAATTTTTGAGTAGAAGGAAACATACAATTAGCATTTAGAGATAGGAAGCAATACTTTGTGTGGTGATATCATATGTAAGAACGTGATTGGAGAGTGTTCTGAGCATGCGCAGAAATGAGAGAAAGATCTGGAAGCATGGCGCTGTAAGACATGTGTGGTTGTTGCTGCTAAATAAAAGCTCTATTCCTTCCAGAATATGGTTCATTATTAGAAACCCACAATACATATTAATATAAAGAACACAACACTTTGTCTTAATTTAAATGCAATTTCATGAATCTACAATTAAGACAAAATATTGCTTCCTAAATAACTGAAAGAAAGTTTAGTTTAAAGCAATATTGATATTTTCCTTCCCCTTTAAAAACTTGTAAGACTGTGAATACACAATAATTGATTTACATATTAAGTATTAATTGAAGCAACTAGTCTTAAAAATGTATGCTGTAGATACTGTGTACTAAATCAGTATACTGACAGGAGATATAATTAGCAATTAGCAATGCCAAGAAAATACCACAGTCTTAAAGACTTATAAATGCAAGATTGACTTTTTTGTTTCCCCCAGGAAGCATTAGTTTTTATGCCACATGAGAAATCAACGTGAAGCCAATAGTGAGGAGAAAGAAAAAAAATTACTCTATTTTGTTTTACGCCAACACCTCAGAGAAAGGATTCTAAACATGTCTATCCTGTTTTTATCAATGGAATGGAATGGAGAAGGGGGATCTCATTGAGACCTACTGAATATTGAAAGGCTTAGATAGAATGCACGTGACGAGGATGCTTCCAATAGTGGGAGAGTCTAAGAATAGCCTTAGAATAACAGGATGCCCCTTTAGAACAGAGATGAGGAGGAATTGCTTTAGCCAGAAAGTGGTGAATCTATAGAATGCATCGCCACATACAGCTATGAAAGTCAAATAATTAAAGTGAAGGTTGATTGGTACTTAGTTAGTACGGGTGTCAAAGGTTATAGGGAGAAGGCAGGAGAGGGAAAATAAATTAGCCATGATCGAATGGGGAGCAGACTCAATGGGCCAAATGGCCTAAAGGCCGATTAATACTTCCGTGTATGGGCTATGCCGTAGGCCTGATTTATACTTCTGTGTAGGCTCTACGCCGTAGCGAGCATGCGTTGGTGTGTGCCAAAACGCTAGTTGGCGGTGGGGTTTCTATGCCACAGTGTTGAGTTTCTTTGTGAGAGACATGGACGAGGAAATGCATTTCAAACATTTTCGCATGTCGGCAGGTAGATTTGGCAATTTGGTTAATCTATTTTGCATCGGTGTGCAGACATGGCAGAGAAGCAGCAACCGGAAATGCGTAGGAGGAAATGCGACGCTGCCAAGCGGACCAATCACAGTTGTTGCAGTCTGTGTCGCCGCGACATGTGAGTTACTTTTTTGAGGAGGTGCACGTCACCCTACAGTGTAGGTATGGCGTAGGGTACGCGGTACCTATTGTGGTAAACTATGTGTATACGTGTCTGGACATGCCCCTCTGCTGACTGCTCCTGTGGCTCCTCCCACAGACCCCTGTATAAAGGCGATTGGAGGCACTGCTCCTCCCTCAGTCTCCAAGATGTTGTGGTCACGTATGCAGCTAATAAAAGCCTATCTTTTGCCTCCCGTCTCCGAGAGTTATTGATGGTGCATCACCTATGGCGTAGATTCAACACAGAAGTATAAATTGGCCTTAGTTCTGCTTCTATGTCAATGGTCTTAAAAACTCATTCACAATCAAGTCAAATATTCTCTCTACATTCAAATTGAATGTACTCAGAAAATAAAAGCAAAACATTTTACATGGCACTGCATGATATTTTCACGGATAGAATACTGAGAAATGAAAGAAAAAGAGTAAACAAATAAATAATCTCTGTCAATGTTGCAAACTCAGACCCTTTGTTTTTCTGCTTTGACACATTCAGAATTTTTCACATCTGGTTTGTGTTCACAAATAAACCATGAAATTATTTAGAATACATAAAATATAACCCAAAGAAATTATTGAATATCAATCTGTACCTCATTTTACTGAATGTCGGGAACAGTCATTAGAAAATTAAGAATAAGTTCTCAAAGCTGTCCAGACTTGCACGTGTTCTGCATTCAGTAAAACCATCAGTAAGTTACAAACTACAAATTACAATTCTATACTAAGCCAAACGAAAGCTGCAACGTAATTAAAACCAGTTTCAACATCCTTATAAATTCTGCACCGTGTCTTACTTGGTAAAAACATTCCTCTAATTAATATCTCTGGCCTTAATGTGATTCTTGAGAAATATTTAGCTGTTATCATATACAGAATTCCAAAAGCCTTTTCTTAGCTAGCTATTCTTAAAATTAATTAACCAAATTTTACATACATCTCGTGGAATGAAACACATATTTCTAATTGCTGTCAGCATTGATATGATTACAAAATGTTATCAAACATATTACTGATATTGGGGAAGGTCCTAATCTAACTCTTACTTGTGAATGTGAGCCAGAAATGGCCCTTTGTCTTCGGGCTGCTCTCCTCCCTCTGATCTGTGAGCATGCAGACAAGTGAAAGAAACTTAAGAAAGTAAAATGGCAACTAAACTTAACCTTGTTAATAACTGTGCGTTGACTATTCCTAACGTATATGAAATAAAATCAATATTCACTTCATTCATATTTTATACTTAAATAAATATTAGCTCTTTAGCAATTTCTCTCATATTGTCAAAAGGTTTTGGGTGCTTCAAAGTTATCTTGAAAATCCAATGTGTTTTGAATTTCATCTACTCTCCACATTAATAAAGTGTGACACTGAAAATGAGAAATTATCTATTATGCACACTAAAGTGTTCTTAATTTATTGCACTAAGAATAAAATTTATTTCATATAATTTTAGGATATTCTAGTTGTATATTAAATTAATAATCATTTTGTTAATTATGTTTCTGTACAAATGCTCTTGTGAATATAGTGATTTTTAAAAAAATATATTGGACCTTGATACATTTATCTTGATTCAGAAATAAAACCTGCCACACAGCAAGAGACTTTCAGCTGTAGTAGTCCTAAACAGGAAAAGTTGATGATTCCCATTGGAGCTGCATGCAAACAGTAACCTCTTTGACACCATCTGGTATGGAAGGGCCATTGCACAGGATCAGAAAAAGCCGCAGAACGTTGTAAACCCTGCCAGCTTCATCATGGGCACTACCCTCCCCAGCATCCAGGACACCTTGAAAAGGAGGCGCCTCAAAAAAGCAGTATCCATCATTTACCCATCATCCAAGACATGCCCTCTTCTCATTGCTACCATCAAGGGGGAGGTACAGGAGCCTGAAAACACACACTCAGTGATTCAGCAACAGCTTCTTCCCCTCCACCATCAGACTACTGAATGGACATTAAACCCAAGAACACTAACTCAGTATTTATTTTCCCTCTCCTTGTGCACAACTTATTTCATTTAATTTTCTTTCTTTATATATACTTACTATAATTTATATTTTTATTATTATGTATTCCATTGTACTGCTGATGCAAAACAATAAATTTCATGACATATGCCAATGATATTAAATCTGATTCTGACTCTGACTTTCGTTTGACCAGCTGTTGTTTAGGCACACTTCAGTTTTATATGGTATATCATTTAGACTAAAAGGATCAGACACACAGTAGTGCTTACTCTTAATTTCCTGGCACCTGGGGTATCTTTAATCAAGTTTTCCCATTGTTGCTGTCACCAAATTTCACCAAATTCAGTTTTTATCTCTGTCCTTTAGCTGGCCATCACAAGCCATTCCCATTTCTCACTCACTTTAAGGAAAATATTAGAGAGGTGTGCTTTGATAAGTACTTTTAGCAGTCACAATCACGATGGGATAATATCAGCCTAACAAAGAATATTTGTTCTGTTAACAAGGTTTCTTTCTCCCTTCTTCAACTGCGTGGTGAACAGCTCCTAATAATGTGAATTCTGCACATTTTTAACTTTGCACCCTGAAGATTGTTAGAAAGTCAGGAATGACTAGAAAATAGCAAAATGAACCTATATATGGTAGTGAGGCATGCACAGATGATTGATTTAAGAACCTTTTGAACCTATTTCTAAATTACAGCAACAAATAATTATAGCAAATACAATTCCTCAGAGCTCTCAAATGGCCTCCTTCAGATGCGAGGACAGGCTCTTGAGAATTCATTCGTATTGGAAGTGATCTTTAACTCTGTTGCCTGCACAGTAACCTGTCCACCCATTTTAGCAGGGTACTTTACTCAAATAGAGTGAAAATGAAAACTGAGAAGCGTTTACAATGAGTATTTCAAGACACCTTTATTACTAATACATTTTGAATAAAATGCAAAGAACTAAACATTTTAACACATGGGTTGAAAAATGGCAGATGGAATTTAATGTAGACAAGTGTGTGGTGTTGCACTTTGGGAGGACAAACCAGATACATCACTGAGGAGTGCGGTAGAACAGGGGGATCTGGGAATACAGATCCAAAATTCCTTGAAAGTGGCATCACAGGTAGATAGGGTCATAAAGCGAGCTTTTCGTAAGTTGGTCTTCATAAATCAAAGTACTGAGTACAAGGGTTGAGAAGTTATGTTGAAGTTGTATAAGATATATTGTATAAGTGAGGCCTAATTTGGAGTATTGTGTGCTGTTCTGGTCACTTCCCTACAGGAAAGATATTAATAAGATTGAAGGAGTATAGAGAAAATTTACAAGGATGTTGCTGGGACAAGGACCTGAGTTGCAGGGAAAGATTGAATAGGTTAGGACTTTGTTCTCTGAAGCTTAGAACAATGAGGGGAGATTTGAGGGGTGAGGTATACAAAATTATGAGGGGTATAGGGTAAATGGAAGCAGGTTTTTCCACTGAGATTGGTTGACTCTAGAACTAGAGGTCGTAGGTTAAGGGTGAAAGGTGAAATATTTAAGGGGAACCTGAGGAGGAACTTCTTCAGTCAGAGGTGGTGAACGGGTGGTTACAGGTTTGATTTCAACATTTAAGAGAAATTTAGATAAGAACATGTATGAGAGGGATATGAAGATCTATTGTCCAGGTGAAGGTTAATGGGACTAGGCAGAATATCAGTTTGGCATAGACTCTCCTACACTGGGAATAAGATTCTGATTGCCCATCTTATCTATGCTTTGTGATTTTATAAACCTCTATTAAGTGAGAAGCTAATCCCAGCTGATCCAGTCTCAGGCCCTGTTTATGTGCTGTAGTGCTCTATGACTCTAACATCTCACAAGATGATTAATTTCTTTTTTCCTCAGTGGCATTTAACTGGGATCATACCCATACTGAATTGCACCTATGTGAAAATTCTGCCAGGAATTTGTTACAGAATTAGTTTCCCTGTTGAAGATCAGGAAGAATCTGTTTCCATGTTGCATGGAGTTAAATGGGACTACCTAAACTCATTCTATTTAACTACGTTTGGCCCACATCCCTCTAAACCTCTCCTATCCATGTATCTGTACGAATGCCTTTGAAACTTTGCAACAGCTGTCATTGTTCATGCCTCTATCACTTCTTCTGGCAGTTCTTTCCACATACCCAGCACATTCTGCGTAAAAATCTTGCCTGTCATGCCCCTTTAAAACTTTCTGCTCTTACATCATACCCATGCCCTCCAATTTAAGACTCTCCTACACTGGGAATAAGATTCTGATTGCCCATCTTATCTATGCCTTGTGATTTTATAAACCTCTATTAAGTCAGTCCAAAGCCTCCTTTGCTCCAGGGAAGATATTCCCAACTGATCCAGTCTCTACTCGTAACTAAATCCGTCCAGTCCCGACAATATAGAACATAGAATAGTACAGCACATTACAGGCCCTTCGGCCCACAATGTTGTGTCGACCCTCAAACCCTGCCTCCCATATAACCCCCCACCTTAAATTCCTCCATATACCTGTCTAGTAGTCTCTTAAACTTCACTAGTGTATCTGCCTCCACCACTGACTCAGGCAGTGCATTCCACGCACCAACCACTCTCTAAGTGAAAAACCTTCCTCTAATATCCCCCTTGAACTTCTCTCCCCTTACCTTAAAGCCGTGTCCTCTTGTACTGAGCAGTGGTGCGCTGGGGAAGAGGCATTGGCTGTCCACTCTAACTATTCCTCTTAATATCTTGTATACCTCTATCATGTCTCCTCTCATCCTCCTTCTTTCCAGAGAGTAAAGTCCTAGGTCCCTTAATCTCTGATCATAATCCATACTCTCTAAACCAGGCAGTATCCTGGTAAATCTCCTCTGTACCCTTTCCAATGTTTCCACATCCTTCCTATAGTGAGACGACCAGAACTGAACACAGTACTCCAAGTGTGGCCTAACCAAAGTTTTATAGAGCTGCATCATTACATCGCGTCTCTTAAACTCTATCCCTCGACTTATGAAAGCTAACACCCCATAAGCTTTCTTAACTACCACTTTCTTAACTATCCTTTTGAAACTCTTCTGTGCCCTTTCTAACATAATCATATCTTTCCTATAGTATGGCACCCAGAACTAAGAGGTTGGATCAGCTTTATTTATCATGTACCTCAAAGCATAGAGTGAAATACGTCATTTGCGTCAATGACCAGCAGAGTCTGAGGATTGTGCTGGGGGCAATCTACAAGTGTTGCCAAGCTTCGGGCGCTAACATAGCATGACAAAAACACACTAACCCTAAAGCTAATTGTACGCCTTTGGAATGTGGGAAGAAAGCAGTGCACCCAGAAAAAACCCCCACATGATTACAGGGAAAACACACAAACCCTTACAGACAACAGCGGGAACTGAACAGCCAATCTACCACCCATTAACAGTTGGGTTACATTAATCCCGTATTTTTTACTCCCACACTTTTCCATCAGCTCCCCTCAAGTTCTACACAATAAGGTCATTATTTGTAGTGACCAATTATTCTACCAACCACTTGGTACAGGAGAGGAAAACGGGCAAATGAAGGAACCCCGCGCAGTCACAGGGAGAATGCGCCAGCTCCACATGGGCAGCACAAGGTGAGGATTGAATCCACATCTCCGGGTGCTGTTGAGCCAGCAGGTGTGCACTGCGTTCCCGTTACATTTTGTTTCAGAACTAATTCTGCCATCAAGTTTCTAATGACGTGTCAAATCCAACCGCTGTTCAATTTGCAGGAGGCCAGAAGGCAGTTTGGGACAAGTCCAGTGTGTCATGTGCCATGCTAAATTTAGTACTTTGAATTTATTTAATGTGTACAGTCACAGTCAATTTCCTGGGGTAGAAAGCCCAAGGGAAGTATCACACTAAAACCTAAAGAGAGTATGATAGGTAACACCATATCCAAGCATGCAATCAAGAGGTTAACATTCATCATCAGTACATTAGGGACGTATATGGGAGGGGCTCATTCGAAAAGTAGATAAAGTCACTAAGACATGCTTAAAACAGTATGATGCTTTTGACTAAATTAGTTCACACACTATAGCCAGTGCACTACAAACATAACACTCCAGGCATTATGCGATACCTCATAATCTAGGGAGCTGCTGGGAGAGTTGGATATCTGTTTGGCTAGCTTCAGTGCTTCTATCCTCATGGCTGCATACACTAGCTCTTCCTGCCATTGAACAGAACAGGAGCAATCCGTAGAAAAGCAATAGTGGAAAAAAAATAGTGTAAGACTTTGACCATGTTGGTGAACAAACAGAACTGGATATGAAAATGAATACAAACACAAATTGAGATGATTAATTATGAAATGATTTTCTGTACAAACCTGTAACTTGCTCGCAAACACTGAAGGGTTTTTTTCAGCGGTGTCAGGTTGCAGATAGTCAAGCTCATCTACTTCTGTGTGTCCTACAATCCTACTTAACAAGGCATCTGCAGAGGCAACTGGTTCCTCAGGAGTTGACTGCGCAGAAGGGTGGCAAGGTGCAAGGTTTCAGGAACAGGCATTTTCGTATCCTACCCCTATAAACATTCTTAGTCATGGGTGATTTATACTTAAAGTAATAAGTGACACTTCCCTCAAGTTGGAAATCATTTCCCTCCTTCAAAAGTTATTACCATGACCAATCAGTTTTTGAAAGTCAATTTCCAAATTTGATTTCTATATTGCTTAAAGGATCAAGTTGTAAACAAAATATATGGTTACATTTGCCCTAAATTCTATTCTTCTTCTGTCAATTGTTATGTGACTTTCTAAATGTCACCATGTCACCATTGACCTGGGATAAATTTGGAAAATATAGGTTTCGTAAAATCAGCCAGAAAGAAGTCTGGCTTTGGCTCATGTGTTTCCTGTGAGACCTCTGTATGTGAAATAGAATATTAATGCACCATAAAGGTGTAAGCCATTCAATATGACCATTTAAATTATATTGAACCATAATGGACAATTATTATTGCAACTGAAGTGGAGGGGGTTCGGAAGGATGGAAGAAAGGTATTGAACTTTATTAGTCGGCTTCCAAACCAGTAATGGCCCATGAGGATCTACTTATCTCATCAGTGCCCAACATTGCTGGCTCCTAGGTCTAACATAAAAACAGAAAGTGCAGGGAGTATTCAAGATTTGGCCACATCTGTGAGAGGAGAAACAGAATCAATACCTTAGGTTAAAGTCTATAGTGTTGAAGGATCTTCGACCCAAAATATTAACTGTTTCTCGTCCCACAGCTATGGCCTGACCTGCGAAGCAGTTCTAGCATTTCCAAAATCTACAGTTCATTTTTAACATTCACTTACCTGAAACTAACTTCCCTGACAATGCTAAAAAGGTGCGCCCTGCAAGAAAGGCATAAACTGATGTGTGTCTGATGTCAAATGTCACATCACCTGTTCAAATGTGGCTTAGGCCGGCAAGTGTCTGTTCCTATTTTCAGAGAAGTATGATTTGAACCAGAAATGGATGTTGTGTTTTACTCTAATACAAATACATTTTCATCATTTAGACAGAAATAAAAATCCCTAAGTGATGTAACTTTAATGTTGTGCTTTGAGATTGAAAAATAAATGAAGCAATGTCCGAGAATGAGGGTGCATTTGACTCATGCCTGATGTAGACAGAAAAAGGAAGGAGAAAATAATTGGTGAGAAAAAGAGAGACAAAAAGGAAAATTTAAAAATGCATATTAAAATTTTCCAGTATGTTCTATGAAACTGAATGCTATCTTAGAGAAAGAGCCTCCACAATTTAAGCTGCTTATTGCCTAATTTAAAATAATTGCTTGCCTGAGTTTTTAAAAGGTACGACTGATTTTAATTATCAGCTCTATAATTCTCTGGTAAATTTATGTCTAAAGATACCATTGTTAGTAAGTGCTTTCTTTACAGTATTTCCCATTCAAATGTGACCTTAGAACAAGTATAATTGATAAAAATCTAATAATGATGAAGATGAAACAGTTAGTGGTGATAAAACAAGGACTTCAATCCCTCAATATTTTTCTGTAGTCTCAACATTAATAATAACCTGCATTACTGCCTCACTTCCTGGCATTACTATTGTATTAAAAAAACTTATCTACAAGGTACAAACCTACATGTATCAGAGCATTATTATACAGTTGGCAACCTACGATTCATTGTGTAACTAAATTTGCATTGCATACGAGTGCTTCATTAGAGACATAAGAAGTATAAAATAGTAGCAAGAGCAATTCTTTTATAACTTGTATTGAGAAAAATACCCACCAGATCGGACTTTGCAGAAGATGAGCTCAGGGAATCCCCATCTTTTGGTTTATCTGGTGAATGTAAATGTGCTTCCTGGCTGGGAGCCAAGGGTCGTGTACCTGAAAGCTTATTTGCAGCAGAAGACAGCACGCCATCTTCTACATCATCTAAACTTGATCTGAAAATCACAATATAATTTGCTTCATCATTAAATATGCTGCAGGAAACATGTAACATATTTTAAGGAAAAGAACATCTCTAACAATATTCACTGTACATTACAAATGCAGTTCAACAGTCTAATTTGGCTAAATACAGGTAATCAGATATTTAACACTGTAAAAAGTGTAATAGCAGAGTAATATCACATGAAGATCATTGTTCTTTCTCATGAATAAGTATATGATACTACATACATGATACACTTTGCATAAATGATCAAAATAGGAATTAAAAGATCTCCTGTGGACCATTGCTGGTTTCAATATGTATGCTTGGCTCTAAACTCTATCTCTCAGCTTCTCTACTGCCTCAGTCCTGAACAATTTCCTTCAGTTAAAATGGATCACACCAAATCCATCATCTTCAGTCCAAATGCAAATCTTGTTCCCTCTCCAATAATTCTATTCCATTTTCCAACTTCCTTACTCAGCATGATTTTTTGCAAACCCACATCGATTTCGGCACTGGTCTATAATTCTAATTCTATGCCTTCACTACCATAAACTTCGCAACTTCTACTTATGTAATGTTGAATGTCTTAACCTATCTATTATCAATTTTTACATCCTTGTCTTTAGTCCAGCCTCATTATTCGAATGGTTCCCAGGCCCAGGAGTCACATCTGTTATTCTCTACATACTTAATTAAATTCAGAACCCTGTTAACCCAGATCAAGGTTAACAGGTATGGAAAAGCTTTCCATAATTCAATAAAATGCAAATGAATGAAATATGAGCAATTCAACCAAAGTGTTCAGAAATTCTAATTACCAAATCAAATAGTTATGAGGAAATAATATTAGTTCCAGATGCACTTAAGAAGCTTTATTAACTGTAAACAAATATTCTTACTACTACAGCGGGAATAAATTTTTAGATAACTAGGCTGTGGTTGGAGTGATTCTTGACAGTAAGGTTACTGGAATTAGGAAGACATACATGTAGAGTTGAGACATGGTGGTGGTTATATGGAATGAGCTGCTAGAAGAAACTGTAGAAGCAGGTACAATTACCATCTTTGAAAGGTATTTAGACAGCACGTAGATAAGAAAGGTTTAGGACAGGGGTTCCCAAACTTTTTTAATGCCCTGGACCAATGCTATTAAGCAAGAGATCCGTCAACCTCAGGTTCAGAGGGATTTGGGACAAATACAGGAAAATGAGATGAACTCAGGTGGTCAACTTGGTCAGCTGGATCAAGTAGAGCCAAAGGGCCTGTTTCCAAGCTATATATCTTTGTGACTCAATGACAATCAGATCAGCCAAGATCTTACTGAACGGGAGAAGCTGCAAGGGGCCAAGTAGCCTACCCCTCTTCTTAATTCATAACTCCTTACTGTACACATGAACTATTCTCAAGAACCATTAACTGAGACAATCTTCAACTTAGGTGCCATTGGTCACCATTCGGAAGCCTAAGATCTCAAGGCTCTGGAGACAGGCGGATTGAGGGTTGGTGTCACAGCCAGAGGCTCATGTGTCTTCGGGGAGGCCAGAAAATCTTTCACTGTGGGCCCAAAGACCCAAGATCTTTGCGATCTTCGGGCACAGAGCTCAGAAAAAGTGACGAAATGGACTTTTAAGATCGTAAACCAGCGGGTTGTTGTTATGTCTCCCACTCACTGTGAAAATGACGGACACCTCCCTCTCCCTTGCCAGGGAGAGAGAGAACCTGTGGGTTGTCAAATTTGGATGAAATGTGAGGCTTTGGGGTAACTTTGGTCTGTGTCTTTACTATTGTTTAGCACACGCTTGGGCTCGGTGATGGTATTGATGCGTGTTTATTTTTGCTGGTGAGGGAAGGGGGATCGTTGGTCGCTGCTGTTGGGAGCTGGGGGGGACTTTAAGGTTCTCACGTTTAACTGTCATTTATTCTTTGGGGCACTTCGTTTTTGTGGATGTTTTGCGAAGAAAAAGCATTTCAGGATGTATATCGTATACATTTCTTGGGCATTAAACTTGACCTTTGAACTTTGTTATTTTTGCAAGCTGCCTGTGCTCCCTGAGCAATCACACAAACTATCTCAGTGATTGGAGAACATAGAAAATCAATTGTTTGCACAGTGGACATACACGGAACAGAAAAAATCCAGAGAAGCTCATCAACAGTATATTTCTGGCCTGAGTACATTCTTTATATCAGTTACATAGATGTTTTGCTTTGAACAAGTGGAGACATCAAACTGTTCCTCTCATAACCATATAACAATTACAGCACGGAAACAGGCCATCTCAGCCCTTCTAATCCGTGCCGAAAGCTTACTCTCACCTAGTCCCACCGACCTGCACTCAGCCCATAATCCTCCATTCCTTTCCATATACCTATCCAATTTTACTTTAAATGACAATATCAAACCTGCCTCTACCACTTCTACTGGAAGCTCGTTCCACACAGCTATCACTCTCTGAGTAAAGAAGTTCCCCCTCCTGTTACCCCTAAACTTTTGCCCCCTAACTCTCAACTCATGTCCTCTTGTGTGAATATCCCCTACTCTCAATGGAAAAAGCCTATCCACGTCAACTCTATCTATCCCCCTCATAATTTTAAATACCACTATCAAGTCCCCCCTCAACCTTTTACGCTCCAAAGAATACAGACCTAACTTGTTCATCCTTCCTCTGTAACTTAGGTGCTGAAACCCAGGTAACATTCTAGTAAATCTTCTCTGTACTCTCTCTATTTTGTTGACATCTTTCCTATAATTCGGTGACCAGAACTGTACACAATACTCCAAATTTGGCCTTGTACAATTTTAACATTACATCCCAACTCCTATACTCAATGCTCTGATTTATAAAGGCCAGCATACCAAAAGCTTTCTTCACCACTCTATCCACATGAGATTCCACCTTCAGGGAACTATGCACCATTATTCCTAGATCACTCTGTTCTACTGCATTCTTCAATGCCCTACCATTTACCATGTATGTCCTATTTTGATTTGTCCTACCAAAATGTAGCACCTCACACTTATCAGCATTAAACTCCATCAGCCCACTCTTCTAACTGGCCAAAATCTCTCTGCAAGCTTTGAAAACCTACTTCATTTTCCACAACGCCACCTATCTCAGTATCATCTGCATACTTACTAATCCAATTTACCACCCCATCATCTAGATCATTAATGTATATGACAAACAACATTGGAACCAGTATAGATCCCTGAGGCACATCACTAGTCACCGGCCTCCAACCTGACAAACAGTTATCCACCTCTACTCTCTGGCATCTCCCATCCAGCCATTGTTGAACCCATTTTACTGCTTCAATATTAATATCTAACAATTGAACCTTCCTAACTAACCTTCCGTGTGGAACCTTGTCAAAGGCCTTACTGAAGTCCATATAGACAACATCCACTGCTTTACCCTTGTCAACTTTCTTAATAACCTCTTCAAAAAATTCAATAAGATTTGTCAAAGGTGACCTCCCACGCACAAATCCATGTTGACTGTTCCTAATCAGACCCTGTCTATCCAGATAATTATGTATACCATCTGTATCCCTCTACTCCGTCTTCTGGATCCCATACACAACTATCGCACAACCTGCAACCTGTGTCCAGCAGCACTTCAAAATACTACTCACAATCAAAGTAGAATTAAGTTTGAAATGAGCACTGCTGGGTGATTTGAAGACTCATTCATAAATCAAGTTAGCCAGTGAGATTTATTTAACTAAAAAGCAACTCTGCAAAGCTCTCTAGGAAGACAAATAAAATCACTCTGGGTTTTAATACTGTCAGACTTTAATAATTTCTCAAGAAATTTAGCCTCAATGATTTTACTGTGTAAGAAAGGTGTTACAAGGAATCATTATGGTTAAAAAGATTTTTTTAAACTTTCATCAAAACATGGGGGAAAGTTAATATGAGCAATTTAAAAGATGCAGCTGTTCAGAAACAAATCGGAGTGCTACATTTAATTTTCCTATTCAAGCATTATTGAAAGGAAGATGTTGAATACATACCCTGAACAAGAGGTGGCTGAAACAGATAATCTGACAGGAGGACAATTTATTGGACTTTCTTTCAGAGAATCGATCTTTAAATACATGGACTGTTTTTTTGCATTTGTGTCATGATGCTAAAAGAGAAAGAAAACAAAATAATATTGATTCCTCACTGGTCTCCCACAAAATTTCAAGGATGCACACGGTCAGTACCTGGGAATTTATGCACGATAATGTGCTGTAAGGCTGCAAATATCTCCTCCCTGGTAATAGGAATGTCCTCCAAAACATTGTTTGAGCAACCACAATTTTCTCTTCAACAAATACCAAGGAGAAAATTTTTTTTAAATGCCACCAAAATCCTGAGTTTCAGGAGACCGACTCTCTCCCTAGCCATCCTTTTAGAAACTCTTGGGATTTTCCATAATCTTACCTGCCAGTTCCATCTCATAACTTATCTTTGTTCTCCTGATGCCCTTCTTCAGAGTATTCTTAATCTTTTTTACATTCATCAAGGGATTCACTCAATCCTGACATTCTAATCCCAATGTATGCTTCCTTCTTTTTTTTTGACCTGAGCCTCAATATCTCTCATGAGCCAAGGTTCCTTGTGCTTGCCAGGTTTACTCTTCACCCAGACAGGAACATGCTGCCTCTGGATATTTGCTTACACACTAAAAGCTACTTACAATGTGTCCCTTTCCTTTCAACCTATATGGCCTCTCTGACTTGAGTCTTCAATACTGTCATCTCTACGTACTGCAGTCGCATCTTCCCTTATCAAAAAAGCTACAATCTGTCCTTGCCTACCTATGCCTCTGTCACACCTGTCATATTTATATCTTAGAACATTGAGCTGCTAATCCTGCTCTTCTCTCAGACATGTTTCTGTTAAGACTACAAACTCCAAGTCCTCTGAGTCTATCCATGTTCTGAGTTTGTCTGCCTTACCTGTTAAGCCTCAAGCACTGAAATAAGTGCAGTTATCTGAGTATTCCTTTCCTTGCCTTAACTGTTTGTCCATGGATGTCGTAGTTACTAGACCTGCTCCTGCTGGCTCCTGCTTTATGCCATGATTTGCACCTGCTCAGAGACCAATCCCCATGGCAATCTAGTTTAAACCTTCCTGCGTAGCACTACAAATGTCCCTGCAAGGATATTGGTCGTTCTCTGACTCAAGTGCAACACATCCCTTTTGTGTAGATAATCTCAACACCAGAAGAGATCCCAGTGGTCCAGGAAACTCGGTCTCTGTTCCCAGCACCAACTTCTCAGCCAAGAACTTTATCTGACCAATCACAGCATGAGGCACCAAAAGTAATCCCGAGATCACAACCCCCTCTCTTCAGATCATATAATCTTTCACATTTTATTAAAGATTTCTGTGGAGAAGAACACTCAAGAGTTTTAACCAATTTTTGAAGCCCCACACGGAGCAGGGCAGTGTACCTTGGTTTCTCTTCAGATCATATAAATCATTAGCCTTTTACTAAAAGTTTCTGTGGAGAGGAACACTCAAGAGTTTTAACCAATTTCTTGACCAGAGCCTCAAGATATCTTCTCCTTAACTTCTAACCTGACTCCTATATTAATTTTGTAGGACATCCTCCACTTTTGTCCACGTCATTTGTACCAAAATATACAATAAACTTTGGCTGTTCTCCCTCTCCCTTGAAAACTTACTGCACTTCCAACAGATGTAGAATATAATTTAATATAATGGAATATAACATACATAGAAAATAATTCCTACAGAATTATAAGTAAATCTGTCAGCATGATAACAATGAGGAAGAGCTAGACTTTGTGTGAAATTGGTACTTACAGGTGATGATGAACCAAGTTTCTCCATGTACTCTATTTCTAATGATTGCTCATATCCCAACACTGTAATCAAAGCATGCAAAAAGAAATTTAGATAACAAAACAGAGCAAAATTCTCATATAGGTCAGAATGACAGATTTTGTGCAGTGTAAATGGAAAGTGCTATGCGCTAGATCATAATGGCTACAGCACCCGTCAGTCCCTCCATGCGCACCATTCCAAATACTTGGCAAGCAATAATGCCCATTTACTATGCTGCCTGAGGGTTGACAGCCAGCCTCTGATGCTTGAGTCCCCTCTCAGATTAGTGGACTTCATCATTGAGAATTTACTTGGGTCCCAAATGAAGACAGTTCAATTGAGGGCTAGCAAAATAATAATGGGTGGAATTCCTAGGATAGAAAGGGAAAATCCAATCATTTTAATCCACATCTCATTCCACTGGATTATACTTTAAAAGCACAAATAGATGGATCTGGGTCTTATCCAATTTTCAAGGTCTCATCTGGAGATCCATCCAAATAATGTTCCGCTCTAGACCGAGATTCAGTAGTACTGTGCGCACACAAGAGCTACAAGTAAACTTCTATAGAAGGTGTAGTGGGAGGTGTAATGACTGGCTGTATTATGGCCTGGTATGGGAACACCATTGCCCTTGAATGGAACATCCTACAAAAGGTAGCGGATTCAGCCCAGTACATCACAGGTAAAGCCCTCCCAATCATTGAGCACATCTACATGAAATGTGTCATAGGAAAGCAGCTCCATCATCAAAGACCCTCACAACCCAGGCCACGCTCTTTATCGCTGCTGCCATCAGGTAGAAGGTACAAATGCCTCAGGGCTTGCACTACCAGGTTTGAGAATAGTTACTAACCCTCAGCCATTAGGCTTTGAACAAAAGGGAATAACTACACTCATTTATTGAGATGTTTATACAACAACTGATCTCACTTTAAGAAATTTTTATCTTGCATTTCCACACTTTATTATCTTCTAAGCTCTACTTGATCTTTCATTGATCCTGTTTAGTTACAATTCCATAGATTTGCTGAGTATGGCCAACAGGGAAAAGAACTTCAGTGTTACAGGTGGTGATATATATGTACTCTGATAATAAAATTTACTTTGGTTTTGACTTTTAAACACTGCTTATTTTCAGTTACATCACAGCCTTCAAAATTGAAATGTTGATACACATTAAATAATTTTGGATACATTCCATCAGAATAATAGTAAGTCTGGAGTTCCCAACGTGGGGTCCACAGACCCCTCAGTTAATGGTAGGGATCCACAATATAAAAAAAATTGGGAACCCCTGTTATTGCTTTCAAATATTAAACCTGAATAGTCTGAAGATACACCCCACTGAGCAGCTATTTCATGGGAGGGGTTATTCAACTATATCATTTGACAAAGAATGTTATGTCATATTGATTTTGCAAAATATAACAAACACAAAATATCAGAACTAAATTTGGTAACTAAATGAAGTTATGAATTTATATTGAGGTTACATAAAAGAAACATCAGTGTTTTTGATTCTCACCCGCCGAAGAAAAGTTCTCATTTGCAAACTCAGAATTCTCATTCACGAATGCAGAAAGATCGGAGGGCTGAGGATAATCGGGTTTATCTTCTTCTAATTCAGATTGTATTCCAGAATAGGACCACTTCTGATTTGTTACTGAGGAGGCTAGTTTCTCTTCATCAGTGGCATGCTCCACTGTTCCGATTACCGGTGGTGTTTCAGGGGTGGTAAGCGGCGTTGAATCCTAAAAGATGAGCACTAAGAATATTCATCTTGACATCACATCGAAGCAACATTACCAGCTCAAAGGTTGACTGACCGAAGATATACAGAATCTTTGAGAGAACATCAGTGCATATAGGATATAAGCACTGATCTCCCAAGTATTCACTGACATTCAGGAAAATGTTATTCCAATCTAAAATTTCCTTTGTGTGATTGAAACATACATCAGGGCAAATGTATTGTATACAGCCCCGTTGAAAATGGTAAATACAGTACTGTGCGAAAGTCTTAGGCAGCCTAGATTTTTTCTACGGTTTCAGATGATATGGCCACAACAGAGCCCTGATCTCAACATCATTGAGGCTGTCTGGGATTACCTGGAGAGACAGAAGTAAGCGAGGGAGTCAAAGTCTGCATGAGAACTGTGGCAAGTTCTCCAAGATGCTTGGAACAGCCAACCAGCCAATTTTCTTACGAAACTGCATGACCATGTATGTAAGAGAATTGATGCAGTTTTAAAGGCAAAGGGTGGTCACACCAACCATTAATTTGATTTAGTTTTCTTCAGGTTTACTGAACTTTATAGTAAATTTTTGATATTTTGAAATTTTTCAATTCATTATTTTTTAAAACATCCTTGCTTTACATAATTTTATTGCATGTGCCTGAGACTTTTGCACAGTACTATATATCAAATTAAGATAGAATAAGCAATCTAACAACAATTTTATCTTGTACGATTGGCTTCTTTGAAAATTACCACCCTCTATCATCTCCGCATTTACTTCCATAAGGACAATGTAATAGAAGTTCTGGAATTCATTCAAATTCACTGACCTGTGAAGATGTTTCTGAGAGTGGGGTTCGCTTTGGGGATCTCTTCACCCTAAAAGTATTTCTGCAGATACAAGTAATGCATTTAAAATCTACAAATATACCTGCTATTACATGACAAACTGACAGAGAACACTTAGAGAAACTTGAGAAACTGATTGGATGAATTTTAATAAAAATGTAAACTGCATAGGGTATCTAATCTCTTAAAACCTATAATCTCTTAATCATGTTGAACATTAAAAGACATAAAACTGTGATTCACTTTAAATGCACCTTATCATGAAGGGCCATAACAGAAAAATGTACTTAGAGGGATGCTGCTGGAGAAACTGGGTTATGCCTCAATTATCAGCATCCCTAAGTTTTAAAGAGTAAAACTAGACTCATCTGAAAGTCTTTCCAAAGGGGTCTATCTGTCTGCAGTGGTAGCCCTATATCATGTGAGGAGTCTGTCAAGAAGTTCAATTTGAATTGAAATTCACGGTAAAGCTAGTGACAATATTATTTTTTTGTTAACAAAAATGGAGCCAAACTTTTATTGCCTTGAACCTTAAAAGATTAATGGGAACTGCTGGACAGAATCGCAGTTAAATTGAAATCAAAATCATCTGAACTTGCCTGGAAAACAAAAAGTAATTCCACTTTTTGGCAGATGCCATTAGACAACTTGAAAAGCTATTTCTAGTCAAGATGCAGTGCAAGGGGAAATTATAAAAAAAAAGTCATCTTAAGCGGTTTTTTTTTCAATAGACAATGGAAAGCATGAGGCAATAGATAATAAAGGGAAGTGCATCAGCTTTGAAATGACACAGCAGGACACATACTACACAAAGCAGAGGTAAGCGTGCAGGACAGAGAGTTGGATGTACTTACAACAGAGAACAAAATTACTTCATTCCTTCTACAGTCCTGTGACATAGAGATAGTTACATAGAAAAGAGACGGACAGCGAGAAGGAACTGGCAAGGAGAACGTGAACAAACACAAGAAACATTTTTTTCTAGCAAGTAGGACATACCCTTTTAATTCAGACATGTAACCTTACCATCCAGATATGTAAAATTACCATTCTGCTGTATCCAGACCAGAATTCATTAATCCCATATAGAAAATTGGAAGACCCAGAATTACCTTTAACACCTGTACCCCACCACTTGCAGTGTTGAAAATAAGATATCACCTTAAGCATTTGTTTTGACAGTGGGTAATAACAACTTCTGAGAAGAAATCTTTAAACATAGATAGGAGGGGATGGGTATGTGACCTTCGCCTGTGTTCTTCACATTGGTGTTGGCTGCCAATTTATGACAGAGCACCCAATCTATTTTTGCATTGGTTCTCCTTAAAAAGCATCTGGCAACAAGAATGCTCCCCATTGGGCATCCTAATGATATCAACAAAATTAGGCCAAGGATGCACCTGAAGGAAGGAGGTCATGCTGCGGCTATACAAAACTTTGGTCATTCCACGCTTGGGAGTGTTGCGGGCGTTTTGGTCGCCCCATTATAGGACGGATGTGGTGGCCGTGGAGAGCATGCCAAACATGTTTACCACGATGCTACCAGGATTACAGGATATCAGCTGCAAGGAAAGATTGGCTCCTTTTCCCTTGGGCTGCGGAGGCTGAGGGGAGGCCTGATAGACGGAGATGGGAGTAGACTCTCACATGGTGGATTGGATAGTGGACTACTTGACAGATAGACCTCAGTATGTGCGGTTGGGAGACTGTAGGTCTGACACGGTGGTCAGCAGCACAGGAGCGCCGCAGGGAACCGTACTCTCTCGGGTCCTGTTCACCCTGTACACATCAGACTTCCAATATAACTCGGAGTCCTGCCATGTGCAGAAGTTCGCTGATGACACGGCCATAGTGGGGTGTGTCAGGAATGGACAGGAGGAGGAGTATAGGAAACTGATACAGGACTTTGTGATATGGTGCAACTCAAACTACCTGCGTCTCAATATCA
Organism: Hemitrygon akajei; assembly: GCF_048418815.1. NCBI lineage: Eukaryota > Metazoa > Chordata > Chondrichthyes > Myliobatiformes > Dasyatidae > Hemitrygon > Hemitrygon akajei. The sequence continues at coordinate 54,142,768 of NC_133146.1, forward strand.
CCAAGACCAAGGAGATGGTGGTGGACTTTAGGAGATCTAGGCCTCATATGGAGCCAGTGATCATTAATGGAGAATGTGTGGAGCAGGTTAAGACCTACAAATATCTGGGAGTACAGTTAGACAAGAAGCTAGACTGGACTGCCAACACAGATGCCTTGTGCAGGAAGGCACAGAGTCGACTGTACTTCCTTAGAAGGTTGGCGTCATTCAATGTCTGTAGTGAGATGCTGAAGATGTTCTATAGGTCAGTTGTGGAGAGCGCCCTCTTCTTTGTGGTGGCGTGTTGGGGAGGAAGCATTAAGAAGAGGGACGCCTCACGTCTTAATAAGCTGGTAAGGAAGGCGGGCTCTGTCGTGGGCAAAGCACTGGAGAGTTTAACATCGGTAGCTGAGCGAAGGGCGCTGAGTAGGCTACGGACAATTATGGAAAACTCTGAACATCCTCTACATAGCACCATCCAGAGACAGAGAAGCAGTTTCAGCGACAGGTTACTATCGATGCAATGCTCCTCAGACAGGATGAAGAGGTCAATACTCCCCAATGCCATTAGGCTTTACAATTCAACCGCCAGGACTTAAGAACCTTTTAAAAGCTATTATTAATGCTTTTTGAGATAGTGATTTAGATGCATATCATATTTTTTACTGAGTTAAGTATTGTATGTAATTAGTTTTGCTACAACAAGTGTATGGGACATTGGAAAAAAAAGTTGAATTTCCCCATGGGGATGAATAAAGTATCTATCTATCTATCTATCTAGAGGCATCGATAAGACAGACCGAGTCATTTCCACAAGGTGAAAATGTCAAATATCAGAGGTTATATTTTTAGGTGGAGAGGAGTCATTTGAAGTGTCATGAGGTTCAACCATTTTACACAGAGTCATAGATGCCTGGAATGGGTTACCAGGGAGAGTAGTGGAAGCAAGCAGTTTGGTAGAGTTTGGGACAAGTACATGAACATGAAGCGAATGGAGGGAAATGGATGATACACAGCAGGAAAACAGTTAGTGTAAATTGGCATCAAAATCAGCACACAAGCTACTTTATTTGATAAAGTTTTGTTAGTGGTATATCAAATTATGAGGGGTAAAGATAGGGTAAGTGTAAGCAGGCTTTTTCCACTGAGGTTGGGTGAGACTAGAACTAGACGTCATGATTTACGGGTGAAAGTTATTATGTTTGAGGGGAACACAAAGGGTACCTTCTTCACTCAGAGGGTGGTGAGAGTGTGGAACGAGCTGCCAGTGGAAGTGGTGGATGCAGGTTTGATTTCAATATTTAAGAGAAATTTGGATAGGTACATGGATGGGAGGGCTATGGAGATCTATGGTCCGGGTGCAGGTTGATGGGACTAGGCAAATTAAGAGCTTGGCATGGACTAGATGGGCCAAAGGGCCTATTTCTGCACTGTAGTGTTCTATGACTCTAACACTGTGGGCTGAGTAGCCTGTCTAATGCTGTACTATTATGTTATGTTCTATATAACTATATTCCATACCGGCATAAATGAGGTGTGTGCTTAGCTTTGGATTCAAGCATGATGGAGCAGTGAGAGATGTTTAAATACCTACAAAGGATTGCAAGGTCTAGGACAGCTGAGAGGATCATCTCTTCCACCCATCTGAGAGATTTATCAGGAGCAGATCACTTCGCATTGTTGATGATCCCTCCCAACATCTCTTTGACCAATCTACCATTAGGCAGGACGAACCGTAGCATTAGGACAAGGACTGTTAGGATGGAAACAGCTTCCTCCCCCAGGCTGTAAGACTACTGAACTCCCGGCCACCTCCCAGGTCTCATCACGTATGAAGTGCCTGTAGCATTATACTGCTTACTATTTGACTTGTGTCATAATATGCTTATGCTAAATGTTAATCACTGGAATATATTTTATAATTTGTTAATTTATTTGTGCTAATATTACTTTATGTGTTATGTGTGATATTACTTTATGTGTTATGTGTGAGTTATATGTACGATGTGGTGCTCCATGGTCAGGAGGAACATGGTTTTGTTTGGTGGTATACATGCATACAGTTGAAATACAATAAACTTGAACTTGAACAAACGTCATGAGACAATCAGTCAAAAGTTTCAGCCTGCTAGAATTACCATTGGTCGATAATGGCTTAAACATTGGATTGAGTGAGGTGTGTGCCTAGTTTTGGGTTCAAGCATGATGCAGCAATGAGCAATTACTGTGGAGCCTATAGAAGCAAACACATGCGATTCAGATTACACTAAACTGCAAAGCCCACACAATCTTGCTTTGTTTTCACTGGACTGGAGATATTTCAGAGGAGTGCTCGGTTGAGATGACAGTTTACACAACAGTTTATATTGTGGTGGGTTTCTGGTGAAGGACCCCTGTTGTGTATGGAACCAAAGTTTGTATCAAGATGTAACTGTGGTACTAAGTCTCCAAAAAGTCTTCAAATTGTAGTTTTATGTGAAATGTGAATCTCATTTTATCATCCTGTTGTTAATCAGATATCCAGGGTGGCGTTATCACAATAATCCCATACATTGCAATTCCATTACCATATTTATTTTTACATTTTTAGAAATTCCTCGATGACTACACATCCAGAAATAATTCATGCCTGCTCCCATTCTACTGTTGTAACTATTCTTGAACTATACCAAACAGAGTAAAAATAATGAAAACAAAACCAGTTAGAAATCATGCAACACACGCAAAATGCTGGAGGAACTCAGCAGGCCGGGCAGCATCTATGGGAAAGAGCACAGTTGATTTTCAGGACGAAACCCTTCAGCAGGACTGGAGAGAAGAAGGTGAGGAGTCTGAGTTAGAAGATGGACGGAGGAGAGGGAGAAACACAAAGTGAGAGGTGAAACTGAGAGGGAGGGGAAGGGTGAAGTAAAGAGCTGGGAAGTTGATTGGTGGGAGAGATACAGGGCTGGAGAAGGGGAAATCTGATAGCAGAGGGCAGAAGGTCATGGAAGAAAAAAGAAGAGTGAGGCAATGGGCAGGCAAGGAGATAAGGTGAGAGAGGGGAAAAGAAGATGGGGAATAGAGAAGGGGGTCATTACTGGGAGTTCGAGAAATTGGTGTTCATGCATCAGGTTGGACGCTACCCAGACTGAATATGTTGCTCCTCCAACCTGAGTATATCTACATCACTACAGTGGAGGAGGCCATGGATGGACATATCGGAATCGGAATGGCAAGTGGAATTGAAATGGGGCCACTGGGAGATCACACTTGTTCTGGCAGATGGAGTATAGATGCTTGGCGAAGCAGTCTCCCAATCTACATCGAGTCTCACCAATATGCAGAAGGCTAAATCTGAGCACCAATCACAGTATATGACCCCCACAGACTCACAGATGAATGTCTCCTCACCTGGAAGGACTTGTTTGGAGCCCTGAATGGTAGTGAGGGAAGAGGTGTAGGGGCAGGTGTAGCACTTATTCCGCTTGCAAGAATAAGTGCCAGGAGGGAGATCAGTGGGAGGAACGAATGGTGGTGGAAGTTTCAGAGAATTATGTGCTGGACACGGAGGCTGGTGGGGTGGTAGGTGAGAACAAGGGGAACCCTATCCCTGATGGGGTGATGGCAGACATGCGCGAAATGTGAGAGATCCGGTTGAGGGCAGCATTGCTAATGGAGGAAGGGAAGCCCCTTTCTCTAAAGAAGGAGGACACCTCCTTTATTCTGGAATGAAAAGCTTCATCCTGAGAGCAGATGCGGCAGAGACAGAGGAATTGAGAGAAGGGGATGGAGTTTTTTCAAGTAACAGGGTGGGAGGAGGTATAGTCAGTGGGTTTATAATAGGTATCAGTGGATAAGCTGTCCCCAGACATTGAGACGGAGAGAGGTGTCGGAAATGGTTCGGGTAAATTTGAAGGCAGGGTGGAAGTTGGAAGCAAAGTTGATAAGTCAGCGAGCTCAGCCTGGGTGCAGGAAGCAGCACCAATGCATCGTCGATGTCGCATAGGAAAAGCGGGGGAGTGACACTAGTGCAAGCCTGGAACATGGACTGTTCCGTGTTGCCGACAAAATGGCAGGCATAGCTGGGACCCATGCGAGCACCCATGGCTACACCTTTTGTTTGAAGGAAGTGGCAGGAGCCAAAGGAGCCAGAAATCATGTTCACCACATAATATCATTTCTTCCATACTTTGCTTTTCAGGAGTAATTTGCTCTGGATGAGTTTTCTTACTGGACAACAAACCAACTTGATTTCAGCACAGTGACTGGATTTCAACTACACGCTCCTGTTGAAAACCCCAGCCACAACAAGCGAGAACAGGCAATTGTGTGGAGTTGAAACAAAATGCCTTCAGATACTAAGGATCTGTGCCAGAGACGTGAGTAAATTGAAGGGAACAGGCCTTCAAAAAGCTTCGAGACTAAGGAGGGAGGAAAGGTATGGATAAGTCCTAAGACAGGAAGATTTAAATATTCCCTACTGTACTTCAAAGGATGATGACATCAGAGCAGAAATGTGGCAGCTAAATATATTCAGCAAATTTAAGAACCTGACAATTTCTGTCAAAGGAGGTTGGAATAATTTTAGAAATATTTATTAATCCTCAAAAAATAAACTTACAACTTGCTCAAGGCTTGTTGAGACACTCCCTGAAACAAATTCTCCAATAAAGCATTGCAAGTATTCTCTTTGTTATAATTTGTTCTAACCATACTTAGAATATTATTTCTGAAAGGTAATACTCTGCAATTAATTATAGGTATGTAGATGAGAACAAAATACAAAAAAATTGTGTCTCTTGCTTTTGTACTATGCATTAATACAACAGATTCTATTTGATTTTCTCTCTAAGCATTTGAAGACATTCTTTCGCCTCTATATCTAAACTGCATTTAAAATAATGGACTTCAAAGCTCAGCTGCTTATTCAAAAAATAACTTTTATTAAAACATGTCAGAAAAAAAATCAATTCCACAAGGTAGCTTTCTCTTTCTTGCACTACTTCCTGCTGTGCAGTCCAAAGTGTGGATTAATGATGTCAAGTGTTTAATTTGCTTTAGGCCTTATTTTAAATTCAAAGTACTTGATAATATCTTGCATTATTTAAAAGATAAATGTCATATCATCAGCCACTTGAATAACACAAAGTCAGCGATTAGCAATGATCATTTTAAAAATCAGGAGTGGTTTCACAGGTTTTGCCTACAGAAAAGATCAACAAAGCTGTTCTATTAAGATATGAAAACAAAAACGGACACATTTTATTAGACTTTCTAGGTCTGTAAAAGCTGCAACAATAGTGATATTTCTGAGCATTACTGGGTGACTGTCTCCCGCTGATTCTCAACCAGCTGCTGCAAATCTGCTGCACAACGAGCTGAAAGCGGGTGTGGTGATTAAGAACAGAGTCTTTGATTGGTGGGCGCAGTCATTATAAAACATTTCTAATGCTTTGGTATAAAATAAGAAATTTTAGTTCAAGATCTTAGAGCTGAAGGTGGAGGGGTGTGTGGAGAAAAAAGAGCAGACATCATTTGGATTAGAAACAAGCAGAGAAAACGTTAGACAAACAAAGGCCTCAAAATTAAACCTCAGCCTCAGCCACTGCCCCAATCCCACCCAATTCCTCCTGTTCCTTGGTATGAGTGATACCAGGAGAGATACGTGGTTGGCAACACAACTCATTTGTTTTCTTTTACACTTTGGAATCTAACCAATCACTGAGACAGCAAATTTTTACCCTTTACCACTGGATTCTTGATGCACAATGAAATATTCCTGAAAAACACTTAGAATTCAGAAACTATATTAATGTTTCCCAAAGCCTTTTTCAGTGCAAATATTTCTTATCTTCTCAGGAATTCTCATTTTTATACAACACACAGATTTTTAAAAATATTGCAGTGCCTTATTAAATAATGTGTTTAACTTATTGCTTATTAAATCAAATACCTCAATGAAAAATAGTGTTTGTGTCACCAAATAAGATCATCCATGGTCTAACCATAATTGTGGAAGATTAGGTTTAATTAAAAGGTAATTATAAGGCATAATCATAAAATGATCTAAGGATATTAAATATTTATAAACAATTTGTCTAAGAATGTAATCACTTGCCTAGAAATGTTATAATTATATAGTTCTAGGGTACAAGTGTGACTGAGCTCATAATCACTGGATATGGAGACTCCTTTTACCTATATGTACTTTCATTTATAGGCTGCAGTGAGTGATGGCAATATTATCGGATTCATTAAGATTGTCATCACAAAGTGTGGCAACAAACCTTATCTTAAAGGTAAAATTTCTTTAGAAATGATCCTTGAGAAAGATTAGTCTGGACGTCCCTAATGCATTTCAAAAAGAAGTGATATTCACATTTGTTGCAATTTTAGGTTATTATTTAAACTGTGACAATTGACTCTGTTTAGTGTTTCTATATGAAAAGAAATGGTCAGTATATCTCCTTCAAATTATGGATTCACATTTGAGCTCCAAATACAAAGTCATATATTCCCAGGTCTCAGATGGATTAACAGGAGTGAGATATCAAAAGTGAGGAAAGAGAAACACACATTAAACAATTATGTCACACTTGTGGTTGACCGAACAGGGAGGTCATGAAAGGACATGAGATTCTTCAGGATTCTCACAGATAGCGTAAGGTGGTGAAGGAACATTATAGAATCCACAGAGGGACTCATGAAATTGTCTTGCTTCCCAATTGGCTGTCCAGCCCTGCTGAGTAATATTAATACTGGAGTACCTTTATTAAACATTTATGACCTACTCAACTACAGAACCATGGAACTTCAAACTGATTTTTTCACTTCATTCTCTGCGGAGAAAAAAATAGGTTAAATATGAAAATTATAAAGAGATGATTGCAAGTAATCTTGGAGTAGTAAATGTTTGCAATATCTGAACTGCCTACAGGTTCAAAACTGAATCGATTGAAGTGATACTGTCCAAATACTTTCTCTAATTTAATTGAAAGTAGTTGACCATTTCACAAGTGTCCCTGTGAATGGCTCCAAAGTAGCTTTCGTTGGTGCAGCTCCTTTCTAAGAGAATCCTAAGGAATCACACTCCCTTTTGTAGAAGACAATTAAATGTTCAACCTGAGGATGTGTGACTGTAATGACTGTCCACTGATCAACAGAGGTCAGCTAATTCAGCATGGACTATAGTTGCAAAAACACAGATGCTTAATGAGAAGTGTCTGTGCCCACCACTTATACCTAGGGAAAAACCAACATGCATTTTTTCCTTCTTCTTGATTGACCTTCCCACAACAGAATAAATCTGGTTCCATGATTCTGTTAATATTACCTTAAATGGCTTTGATGAAGAGCACTAGTGTAGCGGACAGGAACAAGAATGCTGATCCCTACCTAAATACTCTTTTGTATAAGTGCCAATGTTTTATTCTAATTCAAAGTAATGCCTCACTGGCACAAATGTGGATTCCCATTGGCAATATGTTACTACTTTGCAAAACGTTGATAGTTTTTTAAAAATTCAGCCATTTATCATCAAGCAAGTCATGTTTCTGCAAAACTGAAAAGCACAATATTGAAGTTTAAGGCATTGATCACATCACTGAAAGTGACTACTTTATTACTTACGTTTTTAAAGGTAGCCTCTTCTTCTTTGATGACTTATTGTTACTGTCCCCCTCGCTTGCACCAGTGTCATCATTCACCTCGAATGAAGCGGGGGAATGAGAAGGAGATCCTGAGATATTTGTGGAAGATTTAAATGGATCCGCTGAGCTTTCACAGTTGTCCACATCAATACTAGATGAAGCACGAGGCAACTTGGGAGAGTTTGGCACCTGTACATTGGTACTAAAGGGATTGAAATTAGGATCATCCCATTTTGAAGGGTCGAATGAATATGTACTCTTTGGAATTGGGATATCATCAGGATCAGCAGATGAGTAAGATGATGGGACACTGTCTACCTTTTCAGCTGGCGGAGCCTTTTTTGTTCCTAGCTTTGGCTTTCTTAGTGGCATCTTCCCACCAGACTTTTTGCCAAATTTCTTAGGAACAGGTTTTTTTTCTAGATCAGTTTCAAAGCTGTCTTTGTCCTCAGAATAATCAAATTCCAGTCTCACTGCATGACCCACTGCTGGAGAATCAGACACTATGCTAGACTCAGTTGTTATTTTGTCCAATTCTTTTAATGCAACAGGAAAGTTCTCACTTTCACTTTGTGCTTTTGGTAAGGTTTGTAGTTTATCCCCACTGGCAAATGGATTGAGCTCAGAAATACTGTCTTGATCAGAACCAATGGCCAGATGAGGAATAGGAGACTCCTGCAGATCTGTAGAACTTTGCAAGCTAGTGCAGGAGGATTCAGCTATACTCAGTTCTTTATTTGCCTTGGGACCAGTCGACCTTGTTTGGGCTTCTGTTGTAGTTGGAGTTTCTGTTGGCTTTTCCGCTGGTGTTTCCGCTGGTTTCTCTGCTGGCTTCTCCGATTTGGTCTTCTTTTTTATAGATAATGGTCGTGGTTTCTTTTTCTTAACACTGGGAGCACTATCTGAGGCTATGCTAAAAGCCTCTGCCTGCAGAGTTTTTGCCACATCCTCCGTGCTCCCAACATCTGTAGTTCCAGCTGGTTTTCGTGAGAACGGCGGAGACTGTGGGGTTGGTGGGCTGGAGGTGGTCAGTGTGTGCAGAGACTTCTCATTGGCTTGCTTCCCAGGTTCAGAACCTTCTGTCTTTCCAGGTGAGCTTGGAGTTAAAGAGTCCAAGACGTCAAGACTATCAAAGTCAATTTTATAGGCTCCACTGCTGGCTATTGGTTTATCTTCATCAAAGACAATTGAAGCTGACTCAGAGAGTGGTCTGAAGGAATCAGTTTGCTGTGGCGAGCTCTCAGGGGCAGCAACAATCTGATTGTCGGGAGAAACGACTGAAACAGAAATAGAAGCGTTTACCATACATTACCGATGGAAAATAAGCTTTGTTATTCAAATCTATGCTCATTCTTCCCTTGCCCCAACATGCTAGAACAGTCCAAATACTTTAATAATAATGTAAACATGTTTAGACCTAGAGATTTTTTAAAAGTTAGTGTGACTCCATATATTTGAGTGATAAAAATGTAAGAAGGTGTTATCTATAATGACATGAAAAATAAAAAATAAACCAGTAAATATGAATGCATTTTTGGAATGCAATTTTGCTATTTCCAGAAATGGGACCAAGTGCACACTTCAATAGACGATATTCTGCTTGGCTTGTCAATAACAATTTCTCTTTCATCTTGGTAAGGTATATCTGCTCACCTGAGATGAACCTTTGGTGAGACTACCCTTCCACCACCAAAACATATTAGAGAAGAGTAAACCCATATTTTTATTAGCCAATTCCATATCTTCTTCCTTCACCCCATTTCCTGATCAAATTGGCTACCCTGTTCATAACTTTGCTATTTTGTTCAACCTTGAATTTACCTACATGCTTTCTGCATCAATAAGACCTGTTATTTCCACCTCTGTGTTGTTACCAAGCTCCAATTCACTGACAGAAATAAGCCCCTTATCTTAGAAAGGATATGTTGAAACTGCAGAGGTTTCAAAGGAGGTTCACAAAATTGATTCCTGATTAAATGGCTTGTCATATGAAGAGCTTTTGTTGGCTCTGGGACTGTATTCACAAGCCAATAATATCAAAGAGGATACCAAAAGTTTCTTCAGATACAAAAAGTATGAAAGAGAGAGAGATTATATATAAGGTGAACACTACTGCAATATAAAAATGACACAATTATACTTTTGGGAATAATGTGAAAATCCAGAATGAGGACTGACCAGTATGTGAAACATGTGAGCCAAGGTAGTGTGTCATAATCCTGTCCAAATAGCTTTGTTACATGGAGTGTAAGGAAGTTTCTCACTACCACAATTAGCTATGCTCATTTAATACTGGCCTGACATGCAACTCATATTTCCCTTGGAAGAATAAACAAAAGGTAAAGGAAATATTGGTCAGAATGCAAGAAAGCATTCTCTAGTTTTATATTATACTGAACCCACTTCTTTCAATTTGCAATTTCATTATAAAGTGAACTCTCTGCTGCATACACAGTAAGACTCCCTGCTTAAATGTCAGCATAGAGAGGGGTAAAAGACCGCTGCTACCTTTGGATTTCTGGTGCCTTTAAAATCGCCATTTTAAAGCTAGGCATGGCATTGAGTAAGTTCAATGTAGTTGGCAAAGCTGGCATAGATATCCACCCGTAATGAGGAGTGACCACTTCATCTGTTTAAATAATACACACAAGACAGTAGAGAACATTGCACCAACTCCCAGAAGACACTCTGGATCTCTATTCTCTTTCCACTGTGTTGGTCTTTTTCTAGGAAAAAGAGTAAGATGGGATTTATCTTCCACATGAGCAATTTCTATCCTGCTGGGCTACCTTGAAAGATGAATCAATCTGAGAACTGAGTAAATGGAAGTTCCAGCTGACAGGAACATTTGACATGCAAATTTCCAAAAATAAATCCAGAGTTTTAACCCAAGAACTATTTTCATTTTTTTAAAGATGCACTGTCCACTGGTAAGAGGAACTGAAATACAAAATGAAAACTGATTGGTGTGTGAAATGAAGATCCTGTGCTTTCAAAGCTGATCCCAACCTACCTCCTTATTGTTTTAATGGAGCAGGAGATGGTTTATCCACTCTTGGGCTGGCCATTGACAACATTTAAGGAGCAGTAATACCTCCACCATAACATAAGCAGATTTCCCCAGAGCAAGAGCGCACATATTTTCATTAACCCGACTGTTGGCTGATTCTTTCCCCAAATCTACCACCTGACATCCACAATCCCACTCCAGCATTCAGCTGGAAAACTTGCGGAGAATAACTGAAAGAAAAGCACTGTCAATTTCAGCAAGTTGCTTCCAGGTTTTCCATCTGGAAATTCCCCCCCCCCCCAGTTCTCTCCGTAGTCAGAGTAAAGCAACAAGACCAATAAAAGTGGGTTAGCAGAAATATGACTTCTAGGTTAGTAGCAATCTTACTTGTGGAGGCTACGACAAACCTTTAACCGATCTAAAGTTTTAGCATACCATCTTACATTCGTTTTCCCTCGCATGGTGGACATAGGGCCGAAATCTGAAGCCAGTTTTTTTCTGGAACAAATGGGAAGGAGACAGGAAGCAACAGCTGTGTGCTCAGAGGCACTCCTGATGATTCATCACCCAGTCACCCAGCACACACATTCCTCCCCAAAACAAAAACCGAGAAGAAGAAAATGTTTACATTATCTAACAGGGATTTTCAGTGCTCCGGCTAGAAGGGAGCCAAATAATACTGAAGGAGTTGACAGCTTATCATATTTAAGTCACATGTGAAACAATCTTGTGGAACTATTAACACACTCTGTTATGAATGGGATTCACGTTGAGCTTCTTTAATGCAATATAAGAAAGAGAACAATTGGGTACGGGCAGGTAATGACGAGAGAATTTTGTCATTTGTAGCCACCTATTCCAAACCTGTCAGAACAGCAGATGAATGAATGTTAATAAAATTGAAAAAAACATATCAAAGGTCTTTATGTTTACATGTATATGGAATTAGGCAAATAGCAATTATTTTGCAGATCTGAGAAACAGCACAGGCTGTTGTGTATTTAATATTTCAGTAATATTTGAGTCATATTGTAAATATATTGTTTGATTTTGTTTAAATACTTGATTACAGATTATATGTAAAAGCACATGAATGACATGTCATCATATCACCACGTGATATAGGCGCATCTTGCTCAAAGTAAAAATTAAGCCTGACTCACATTTTGGAATCTCTGTCTTTTCCTTTAAATTACTTTTATTTTTTGGAGATATATAACACAGGCTTCAAGGATTCAACTTTAATTTACATATTTTACACACACACACACACACACACACACACACACACACACACACACACACACACACACACACACACACACACACACACACACACACACACACACACACACACACACACACACACACACACACACACACACACACACACACACACACACACACCATTCAAATAATTAAACACTTTCAATGTACAAAACTAAAGAGCCCTTGGGAATCAATGCAAGTATTATTGAAAAAGCAAATATTTACTTCTGGATTGTATAGACTCTCCGGTGACTGTAATACTGATTATTGTTGGGGAAGGAAAATCAAATAGTTAGAGAAAACACTTCATGTATAAGCCTGCACTAAGAAAAGGCATGAGCTGTTCTCTCTGAAGAAGATATCTAACAATGGTCTCCATTCCTTATTACATCAGGTTGATAGATTCTTTTCCTCTTGGACATTTGAAGTAATGGTGTTGGTTTTAACAGTAATCAGGTTTTTTTTTACAGATGATTACAACTTGCCTATTTATGGATGTGTACCTGCCTTTCCATTTGAATTCAGCAGCAGCCACTTTCACAATGGTCACTACACTTTCATAGCAGCCACTGTTGAGTTATTCCTTTGTGGCGTTATTGAAGAGTAAGTTACCAAAAGACACTCGTTTTCAATTATGTGAAAAAATTTCTGCAAACGTTACAACCTTATTGAATGTAAACTGAACCAAAACATCTGCCACACTGTAAATGTAAATCAAGATATGTAGATATGTCCTCTTAAATGAATATTTCCACCAGTGCATTGTCTGTTGCCTTACAGTGTACAGAATCATAAGGGTCACAGAGAGAATTGCTACTCTCTCTTTTCCATTGCTCCTATAACATGTGAATACTTGCTGTTCCTAAAATATGCTCTGTTCGATATTAATATCCAAACTTGTATTTATTCACTGCAGCAAAACAAGCCCCAGTTTGAACAAATATATTGTGTTATAGTGTGTACTTGGTGGAGAGAAGTTGTGGTCTGGGGGAAAGGCTAAATTAATGCTGATGCACATGCTGAAACAAGCACATGCATGTTAGATACAATGTGCGATTTATTCATTGATTTCCCTTAGGAATGTGAAAAAAAGATAATGAATTCAACTTTGCATAGATTTATCTGTTAAACTGAAGAATAGTTTGCATTTCTTTAATGTGGTTGAAGTAGAAAGGAAACTGGTGCAAGGCATTTCAGGGATGGCATGGTAGTGTAGTGGTTAGCACAGCGCTTTACATCATCAGCGACCCAGGTTCAATTCCCACCGCTGTCTGTAAGGAGCTTGTGCACTCTCAAAGTGACCACCTGGGTTTCTAGATTCTTCCCACAGTCCAAAGGCATATGGGTCAGGAGGTTAATTGGTTATTGTAAATTGCCCCATGATTAGGGTTGGGTTCAGTCGGGGAGTTGGTGGGCACCGTGCTTTGAAAGGCCAGAAGGGCCTATTCTGTGCTCACCCAATCAATCAATAAAGAAATAAGCAGATAGATAGATAGACAGACAGATTGGTCAGTCTTCATCCACAGAGACACAAGAAATGATCATCTATCAGGATGCTATCTTTCTGTCCAGGAAATGAAGAACTGATGAGCTTAGTACATAAACCTTCATCTGTGTTATTTTTCAACAAACTTCTTTTTTATCTCTCATCTATAAACCCGAAGATTAGAGAGGAATTAATCCCTAAATCCTTTAATTGTTCATTTCTTTAATACTCGCTTTGAAGCACACACAACTGTTCGTTAAGAACTCGGACATCTTTCCATGTTCCTTTTCGGCTGTTTCTTAAACATTTTGCATCAGTTTTTTTTTCTCTATTTTACCTGCATTAAGTAAGTGCAAATTATTGTTCAGTTTAAAAGATAAAAACTAAATAAGCAATCAAAGGTGAATTCACCATCTTTTTTACACATTCTTGGGGAAGGGAAGTCAATGAAGAAATTCAACATTGTCTACAGCATGCACTTGCTTGTTTGAGCATGTGCATCAGTGTCTAACTGCTGATAAAATATGTCATAAACACCTAGTAATCATTCCAACAGATCAATACAAATACCGTCTTTATATTGGGAAATATTCATAATGTGATTTACTATTTTATATCATCTCACCAAATTCTATGAAAACACTCCTCAACTTAATATTACTTAGAAATACACATTGAACTGCCTTATTTGGTTGTCATCCATTCTTTCTGCTCTCATTGTTGTGTTGATAATTATTTAGTCTGTTCATATGTTCAGATTTACTATGATTAATGACTTTTGTGTTAATTGTTGATTGCTCAAGGCTTTTACACTTCTGTCTTGTAAACTGTTGGTTGCTATCATGTTGTCTGTTCTGGCATTGTCCTGTGTTTTATGCTTGGCACCATGCCACAATTGATTTTGGTGTGTTTCACATACTGGCAATAAAGTGATTCAGAATCTGATCAATTTTGAGCTGGATTCAAACATTTTCTTCCATTGTTAAAGTTAAATATTATGGAAGTAAGTAAAAGCATTATTATAATATAACACAAAAAAACTGCAGTGGCCCTGCAAGACAAGCAATTTGCCTCAGTATTTTCCACCATATTTTAAAAAAATCTTTTACGGTATGATTCCTTTCACACTCTATTACAAAAGAATGAACATACATTTTCACACCAGATGTTGTCCATTACAGATACTTTCTTCTAAGATCAGCTTTAATAGCTGAATACAGATTTAAACTTTTTCTTCAACTACACTTACCAAAAAAAACTTCTCGTATTTTATTGGGAACCCTGGTACTCTGTCACCAGTAAGCAATACTTACCTTTGCAGAAGGAATGAAAAGAATAAATCAACAGGAAAACCTTTTAACTGCAATATCACTGATATAATATCCAATTAGTAAAGCTATTTATGCAAATTACTTCAGCTTTCAAAGGGCCTACCCCAGACAGCAGTTACCTCAAAATATCCCATTGATAAGCAATTAACTAGTATTGTGTTGGGCACATTTTTTTGTCCAAAAGACAATTCAGATCTCATATAACATTCAATACACATAAGATAAGCTTATCTTAATAAGCTCTCAACTTGTCGCACTATCATATAGTCTAAGTAATTTAACAAGAGGCCAAGTTTAATTCCAATGGGAACAAGAGAAAGAGGCGAATTGCCAGATTTCTTATCAGTTTTTACATTAGCTGCTGACCTGGGAAGTAACGGTAGCTGCTATCAACAAATGCATTAGCATCCCAGTTTCTCTTTCGACACAAAATATGGCCGTTTCAGCAAATTTGGTGTTTTTATCTCAGTGAAGTTCTATCTTCAACTTGTACTACATGCATAGAACTGGTGAAGAACGGCACCAAGAGGAGATCTATGTTTTTTTGTATTGAACCACAGGAGGTTCTCCAGAGCTATCGCCTTGAATTTGTGATAAATGGTATAGTCCAAATTCTATTGCAAGAAATACAACTTAATCTCTTTTAAACAAAACATTGTACCAATAGCTTTATAAAATTATTGTGTTACAGAAACAGAGTGTTTTTAGCTTTCTAGGTTTCATAGTTAGTTTCAACATCAAGTATTGTAGCATTTGATGCATTTGTTGTAATAGCATCCTAAATGCACCTAAACTGTACAGCCTAACTGTATTCTTCATGTGAATGTTCTGCAGGCTTGCAGACAGGATTTACAATTTGCAAATACTGGTAAAGTTCCTCTTCGCTTTGCTTTTTCTGAGAAATTTAATGTACACAGGCATCTGGAGAAAATGACTCCTTGGTGCTCTAATCTGCCGATCTCAGCAGGGTTCAAATCTTGCACAACTAAGTGGACTGCAGCACTGAAAATATGGCAGAGAAATCGCATGAACACATTGGACGCTTTTCAAAACAGATACCTCAAGAAATATTGCACCTGGTAGAAGTACAGATGAAAATGTGCTAATGTGTCAATGAAACACAAAGATAGATTAATGTTTCAGAAGCATGCCTCTTCAATTGGGTAGCATCCAAAAATGCTGAGTCCCAATGAGGAGCTCAATTCCAAAATGTTAACCAATATATCATTTTCAGAATTTAATTGATCTGATATTCTCAAACTTGAGCACACAATTTGTGGCAACTATTGTGTGTGGGCAATATCGCCTACTTAAATGAACCCATGACTCCAGTCAAAAACCAAAGAACTTCATTTATTTCTACGTCATATCCAATATCTAGAAAGAAAGGTTTACAGATAACTTACTCTATTGTTGTTTGAGAGGCCTTTATTTATGTCCACATCAGCTGCCTCCATATCTTACAAAATCATGGTAACTGAATATCACAGTTAACTCCATGTTGTGAAGTTTCTTACGATGTCCCAAAGAAGGTGATAAAATTACTTAAATTCAAGTTTGCTCTGTTTCCATCTTTTAAGTTGAGCACATATTCAATTCTCCCTGCAATCTGAATTAATTGAAAGACATACCTGCAGCCTTTTCATTTCTGAAGGAATCACAAGTAAATAGTTGCAGGAGTAGACCATCCGGCCCTTCAAAATTGCCCCTCCCATTATAATATGATTATGGCTTATCTCTGCAAAGCTCAACTCCTCTTCCGTGCCACTTATACATACCCCTTATTCTTCAATCCGTCATCCACCATTGATTCAGGTTCTCCCACCTTCCATGGGAAGGTATGTAGAATATTTTTTTCTTTGGGGTGGGGGGAATTCACTGACCCTTGGAGAAAAGAAATTCTACATAGCTTAGTTTTAGATCTATCTTGTAGCTACCTTGGTTTTAGACTCTCCTACTAATAAAAGCAGCCCAACATCAATCCGGCAAAGACCTCTCAGGATCGTACATGTTTAAATAAAGTCACCCATCGTCTTTCTAAATTTTTTGTAATATCGGTGCAAACTGTTTGGTGTTGCTTGGTAGGACAACCTTCTCACCCCAAAAAGGTGAATCTCCTTTATATTTTTTTTAGGTAAGGGAACTAAAACTATACACACTGTTTCAGTTGATCCCCACCAACTCTCTGCACAAACCTCCCTATTATTAAATTCCAGCCCCTTTGCAGGATCAGTGGATCATGGTCTGCCTTTAGCCCCAAGTTTTTCCAATACTTTATCACTTTTTATATAAGTTCTACCATGTCAATAGAAATTAACGATCTGATATCATAGCTATGTTAGCTATATCTTTCATGTATTCACACAAAATGCTAGTGGAACACAGCAGGCCAGGCAGCATCTATAAGGAGAAGCACTGTCGACGTTTCAGGCCGAAAACCTTCGTCAGGACTAACTTAAAGGAAAGATACTAAGAGATTCGAAAGTAGTGAGGGGAGGGGGAAATGTGAAATGATAGGAGAAGACCGGAGGGGGTGGGATGAAGCTAAGAGCTGGAAAGGTGATTGGCGAAAGTGATACAGAGCTGGAGAAGGGAAAGGATCATGGGACAGGAGGCCTCGGGAGAAAGAAAGGGGGAGGGGGGGAGCACCAGAGGGAGATGGAGAACAGGCAGAGTGATGGGCAGAGAGAGAGAAAAAAAACAAACAACTAAATATGTCAGGGATGGGGTAAGAAGGGGAGGAGGGGCAGTAACGGAAGTTAGAGAAGTCAATGTTCATGCCATCAGGTTGGAGGCTACCAGGCCGGTATATAAGGTGTTGTTCCTCCAACCTGAGTGTGGATTCTTCTTGACAATAGAGGAGGCCATGGATAGACATATCAGAATGGGAATGGGACGTGGAATTAAAATGTGTGGCCACTGGGGGAGCAGGATCTCCCAGTGGCCACACATTTTAATTCCACGTCCCATTCCCATTGTGATATGTCTATCCATGGCCTCCTCTACTGTCAAGAAAGCAGGATCTCCCCTTCTTACCGCATCCCTGACATATTTAGTTGTTTGTTTTTCTCTCTCCCTCTGCCCATCACTCTGCCTGTTCTCCATCTCCCTCTGGTGCTCCCCCCCTCCCCCTTTCTTTCTCCTGAGGCCTCCCGTCCCATGATCCTTTCCCTTCTCCAGCTCTGTATCACTTTCGCCAATCACCTTTCCAGCTCTTAGCTTCATCCCACCCCCTCCGGTCTTCTCCTATCATTTCACATTTCCCCCTCCCCCCACTACTTTTAAATCTCTTAGTATCTCTCCTTTCAGTTAGTCCTGACGAAGGGTCTCGGCCCAAAACGTCGACAGTACTTCTCCTTATAGATGCTGCCTGGCCTGCTGTGTTCCACTAGCATTTTGTGTGTGTTGTTTGAATTTCCAGCATCTGCAGATTTCCTCGTGTTTGCTCTTTCATGTATTCAATGTATCTGCTAGTTGTTTGTTTGCTGTTCTTAATTCTCCAGCCTTACACGTGCACCTACACCAACCTGTCTTTCCTCTCACCACCCCATCGATTCCTCCTGACGCTTCCACAATTGCTTGCCACATGCCTGCATTCAGGGCAATTTACAGTAACCAACAAGCCTACTAAATTTGCCGACACTACATTGAATGGCCTTATCTCAAACAATAATGATGTGGCCTACAGGGAAGAAGTCATCTCTCTGACACAGTGTCAAGAAAACAACCTCTCCCTCAATGTCGCAAAAACAAAGGAGCTGGCTGTGGATTACAGCAGGAATGGAGATGGGCTAACCCCTATTGACATCAATGGATCAGGGTTTGAGAGGGTAAACAGCTTCAAGTTCCTCAGCATCCACATCACCGAGGATCTCACGTGGTCTGTACACACCAGCTCTATGGTGAAAAAGGCACAACAGCTTCTCTTTCACCTTAGACTGTTGAGGAAGTTTGATAAGGGCCCTTAAATCCTAAGAACTTTCTACAGGGGCACAACTGAGAGCATCCTGACTTACAGCATCACTGTCTGGTACGGGAGTTGTACTTCCCTTAATCGCAGGACTCTGCAGAGAGAGGTGCGGACAGCCCAGTGCATCTGTAGTTGTGAACTTCCCATGATTCAGGACATTTACAAAAGCGGGTGTGTAAAAAGGGCCCGTAGGATCATTGGGGACCCAAGCCATCCCAACCACAATCTATTCCAGTTGCTACCATCCGGGAAGCAGTAACACCGCATAAAAGCCAGGACCAACAGGCTCCAGGACAGCTTCTTCCACCAGGCCATCAGACTGATGAAGTCATGCTGACTTGAGTGTACTCTGTATTCATTGAATGTTCTATTTATTATAAATTACTATAATTGCACATGGCACATTTAGATGGAGATGCAACAAAGATTTTTATGCCTCATGTATGTGAAGGATGTAAGAAATAAAGTCAATTCAGTTCAATTCAACTACCATGACATTGGCATTGGGCAGGAAATGGGCAATCGGTGGAAATCCTGGTTGTCATAGGTTGAATGTGCAAACTCTATACAGACCAAGATGGGACCCAGGTAGTCAGAGCTGTAAGAGAGCAGTTCTAACCAGTGGACTACAGTGCTGCTGCGGATCTCTGCCACACATTGCAATCTGCTCACTCCTACCTCAGGAAGATCAGCCAAACTCCACACAAAAGGAGAAGAGATTTGAGTTACCTTTCTCTTCCGCCCACAAGAAATGATGGAGCAGCTAAAGGTGTTAGACTGCATCGTAGGCTTCCCCACATGGGTAATTAGTGACTGCACTAGTGTTTGGATTTACAAGGATTTCCTAGGCAATTTTCTGTCATTAGGAGCTAGAAGTCTTGCAAAATAAAAGCTCACCTTGATACAGTTCTTCCCCATACTGTTCAGGTCTCTCAATCCTACTGGAAACACTTTCCCTTCCACTCCCAGCCCCATTACATCCATTCACTCAATAGTAACCCAGTCCTGTGACTGAAAGAGTGTCACTAAACTTGTGGTATGTTCCCAAAAAACTGCATAAAAGGGTTACTTCTGTGGTGCTACAAGAACTTGCAACACATTAGTAGGGAACATCAAGCTCAAACCAGTAAGCTAGTTTCACCTCTGGTATTACACAAGGGACCCCATAATATTGCATTGTGAATGCTCTTGCTCTGTAAACACTCACAAATTGGATTAGGATGAATCTGGGTTAACACAAAATACAGTGTAGAGAACATTATAACAACTATTTGACTGTCTTTCCAATAAACTTTTATCGCTTATTGATTGTGTGCGACTGAGTTTCTCTATAGCAGGGGTTGCCAACCTGAGATCCACGGATCCATGGTAGGGATCCATGTCATTAAAAAAAATTGGGAACTCCTGCTCTAAAGAACGTAGACCACCAGAAAACTAATCTTGGACTACACAAAAGGCTTTCCAAGTTCAGGATGTCAGCAATCAGAGTCTGTATTACTTTAACTGATATTATGCATTTATTGATGTACTAAATGACAAATACATAACTCTTAAAATATAGGCATTAAATATGGCTCTGACTAAGATATTTAGCTTTAGTTAATTTTAGCATTTTATATACAAAACATCTTTACAGTCTCAGGATTTACCAAAACTGATGAATCACCATCAGAAGTGTTGCAAAGATTAAAATAAATACTGGACTAGACCAAGGTTATTCAAGATCTCACTAATAATGCGCAAAGAACTGCTGTTCTTTAAGTGTTGTGGCATCAGTTCAAAGCAAAGTAAAAATGAACAAGTTCTCTCAGTGACACATTGGCTTACCTGTGATCTAACTCCAAGTAACCCCCTTTAATCCAAATGTTCATCAATTTGCCAAACACAGATCTATGAATCTCAGACAGTTACACCTGGCATCAATTTTGTTTTGCAGAGAGGCATTTCATTTTTCTACAGCCTTTAGACTTTAAAAATCTTAGCTTCTCTGCTGAACAAATGGGCTCTCTTAAACTATATTTCTCATCCTGGAGTCCACCACCAGTGAAATTTCTCCCTACCTCTTCTTTCTATTCCTCTTATTATCTCAAAAACTTCAACAGGTTTATTCCTGGGAATATAACCCAAGTTTCTTCAATGGATCTTTAAATCCCCTTTCACTGCTTTGATTTCTCAACTATCAGAACTACACAGAAAATCCAGCATTAGTTTAAATAATTAATTCATTCATATGTAAAAATACAAAATGCTGGCAGAACTCAGCAGGCCAGACAGCATCTATGGGAGGAGGTACTGACGACGTTTCGGGCCGAAACCCTTCATTCATACGCATGTTTTTCAAATAAAACAGTCTGGGTTTTTAGAATTAGATGGCTTTCCCATCATTGTATTCAGCAATAAAATATGAACATTAAAATTAAAATTGCCTGTGGAAATCCTAACTAGATTCAGTTTTTAAGGAGCAACAGAGATTTGCACATCGTGATCTATATGTAAACTCCTGCTGGCATCAAATTTGATTAGTGACAACAAAACAACCAGCATGAAGTAATGTTTTTCTCTGTCACAACACACATTTATTCTCTCTGCAAAAATACCAGATGAATAGCATTGGTTATTACTTGAATGAAATGCTCTCTCATGAGGATATTCTGTCTCATAGATACATGAACAGTTAACCACCAATAATGGCCAGCGCGATTTTGAGTCCAATTGTTGTTTATGGTCAGTTCAGGTAAATACAGCATTTGAGTATTCTTAAACACTTAAATAAAGGCTTGAGGACATTTATTATTGCATTCTGGATAGCTATTGAAAGGATCCAAATGACAAGCATGTATTCAGGTTGGCTTAAAGCACTAAATACCAAATACTCTAGAGAACTTTTACGTAGCTGTTACTGCTTCCACTTTGTTGTGTATTTAATATTTCAATAATATTTGAGTAATCTTGTATATATATTGCTTGGTTAAGCATTCCTGTTCATTTAAATAATTATTATGGGTTATATGTAAAAATACATTAACTATGTACATCATCATGCTACCACGTGATACGTGCGTGCCCAACTTAAAGTAAACTCGAACTACACCTGTATTTTTGGACTCTTGTGTTTTCTTTGAATTAATTTAACATTTTGAAGTTACAAAACATAACACACCTCATGGAACCAAATATTTATGTCGATCATTAAAAAATGCAAACTAGTACAAAATTTCTGCAGGACGGTATGCCTTCACTGCAAAATAAAACACGCAGCAAATGCATTGTCATAAAGTCATTGCATCAAGCAGTACAGGAGCAGGCACAACATGTCCATGTAACCAATCAAGTACCCATCAATACTAACGTATTTACCAGCACTTGGTCCATAGCCCTCTATGTCTTGGCAAATCTAATGCTCATCCAAATGGTGGAGTGAAGATACATCTCTACCAAAGGAGGTGTAAGGTGCCTCTTCCTTCCAATAACCACTAATCACCCTTGGGCAAGGTGTAGCATCTGCTTAGTCACACCCCTTCCCCCCCAAATCAGGGCCATGTGAAGCCATGGGAGCAGGTAGTGGATGGTCGTATGAGGAACTGATGCATATCACAAGTCCTTGTTATGATGCCATTGATGCCAGGCAGACAACCTCTGAAGAGTATTGATAATTGCTGGGGGTCAATTATCTTGTAAAGGCACTATCCAGAAGAAGGCAAATGGCAAGCCACTTCTGGAGAAAAATTTGCCAAGAACAATCATGATCACCTTGACCATCCATGTCATACGACAGGGCACATAATGATGATGATGATGTTGTGAAAGCCTTTCCCTCCACCACCTTCCCGGGCAGTGCACTCCAGATTGCAATCACCTTTTTCTCTATTTACTCAGATCTCCTCTAACCCTATTACTCCTAGTTTAAACTTAAACCTGGTTTTAGACATCTCCATTCAGGAGAAATGTTTCTCACTATCCATTTTATCAATGGCATTCATAATTCTGCAGGCCTCTATCAGGTTCCCTTTTCGCCTCCTCTCCCCAAGGAGAACAAACTCCACCTGTCCAGTCTCCCCTCAGAATTGAAACATTGCTTTCCAGGCGATATCCTGGAAAACCATCCCACTGCAGGGCAACTTCTACTGCCCATCCTACAGCCTGGCCACCAGAACTGCAGCTGTGGCTTTGGCAAGGTTTTATGAAGATGCATATGCCTCCATGCTCTTATATTCTATGCTCTAGCTATTGAGCACAAGCACCCTGTATGCCTTCTTCATCACCTTATCAACCTACATTGCCAACTTTAAGAACTTATGGACATTTTTGGTTTATGCCCTATTTTCATTAAGACTCCCAATATGTATCACCTCACATTGCTTTACCCCATTTACCAGCTGATCAATACATTCTGTAACTTGAGGCTATCCTCCTATCATTAACATTACTAACTTTTCTTCATTTGTAAGCCTACACCAGGGGTTCCCAGCCCGTGATCCACAGACTCCTCAGTTAATGGTAGGGGTCCATGGCATAAAAACGGGTGGGTACTTCTGTCCTATGCTCAGATCCATATTTAGCAAACTGCAAGGGTCTCTGCATCAATCCCTGAGACACGCCACTCATCATTGGCTTCTAATCACAAAATAGATTCTAACCATTGCCCTCTGCTTCCCAATACCAAATGAACTGCAGATCCACACATTAAAATTGTCAACTGTCCTTTTCCCTCCGTAGATGCTGCCTGACCTGATGAGTTCCTTCAGCTCTGGATTCCGGCATCCGCAGTCTCTTGTATCTGCAACTGTGGTTCCAATTTGCCAAATGGGATCCCATGGACTCTGTCTTTTAGGACCAGACTTCCAGGGACCTTATTAAAGATCTTCCAGATATCCATCAACTGCACCGCCCTCATCAAAATATTTCACAAACATAATCAGATTAGTGAGACGAACCTACAATGACTATCCCTGATTAATCTTTCCTGTCTTTCCAAATGTAAATTTATCCTGTCCCTCAGAATCTTTTCCAATTAACATTAAGCCTACCATTACCATTACTCAATGGCAACACTAACACTAACAATTGTTGCTTGGCTGGAATTACTTGCCTTATTACCACTGCTCTTGTTGAATAATTAAAATGCCATATTTACTGTCATCCAATCATCTGGCAGCTCATCCATGACCAGCAAAGATTTAAAAATCTGTCAGGACCTCAACAATATTTTCCCCGCCTGTCATTTTAGCGTGTGACACATCCTGGGGAATTACTCAGAAGTGTGCCTACTGAGACATTCAATACTTTTTTTCTTTTTAATGATAACATCCTCTAGTATATTCCTGACCTCCTCTCTGAAGTCTGAAACAGTAATGTTGAGAGGTTTTAGAGTGAATTATTGCAGGAAAAGAACCTGCTTAAGCAACAATGCCTGGAGGAGCCATGTATCTGTTTTCTGTCTGTATTATATTTTGTGCTGCACATTTATTATGGATTTTGGTAATTTGTCATGTGGGTTGGGGAGTGGTAGAAACAAATGAGTATAGTTAAGTATTCACACTTTGTCTTAGTTAGTTTAGTTTAGGTGAGAAGGAGCGAGCCGGGGGGCGGGGGGTGGTGGGGGTAGATGATTTTTTTTGGTAGACTGCTTAATTACACTAATTTGAATGCTAATCACTCTTAATTCGCTATATCACTAATTAGGTTTCATTAGTTTTTTATATCGGTATAAGATCGTTCGTCTTTGCCGGTTTCGTGATAAGGGGCTGAACTGCTTTTGTCGACTTGGAACTCAGTTATTTGGAAGCGCGTCACACAATGTCAATCCCCGTTCTCAATCCCTCCGCAGTATTGGTTTGTTTTAGTAACCACTTCAATGCCCGATACAATATCATCACTGATAAGTGATCACAGCGACTTGGGCTTCAATGCAACCACCATATTAGTAACCAATTGAAATGAAATCCGTTTCACTTATTGGTATCAATTTTAATTTGATTGCCTTGGTATTATAAAGGGATAAACAGCCTCAAAATGGGATGGCTAACTTCAACATTTTGGTAAGACTGAAGCTGCAGTTGGGTCCACAGCAAATGGCACCAAGTACCAGATGTCCATAATGTTCAGCTCTTTAATGCAGTAGTTTGAGATGATGTAAATGACAACACACCATTATCACTGGACCTGGTCAAACTGTGCTTTATCCTTTGTTAGCAATGGAGCTGAAAACACCCAATACAGATCAATTTGGAACTGGAGTTTCTAGAGAAAATAGAATGGTTCTCTAGGACTTCCAAATATAACCTGGACCACTGCTCTCCCAGGAAATAGCACTCCCCCACCCACCTTCCCATCCTCAAATTTACCACGCTGAACGATGATACAGCCAACACTGGCAGGGATTTCCAAAAGCAACTTGAAATGTCTGTTACAAACCATATTCTAAAATCTGTCACCCAGAATTGAAAATATCAAACCCATTGTTTGAAGGTCAATTACTTTTGGGTCTGACCAGTTCTGTACTCTTAAAAATCCTAGTGATTCTCACACACATTTTACTACTGAATGACTTTGATTAGAAAACAAAAGGAGTTATTAGAAAGATTTTCAAGGCAGTTAACAATGTCATCTCTGTACAAGGGGTGATTAATAAGTTCATGGCCTAAGGTAGAAGGAGTCAATTTTAGAAAACCTAGCACATTTATTTTTCAACATAGTTCTCTCCTACATGCACACACTAAGTCCAGCGGTCGTGGAGCATACAAATCCCTTCTTTGTAGAAGTGGTCCACAGCAGGGGTGATTGATAAGTTCGTGGCCTAAGGTAGAAGGAGATCCATTATACAGATCTCGTTACATGCATGTGCAGTTCAACTCTGAGTGAAAATGCAGAAAGTTTGAAGTTAATAACATTTCCTTCTAACTTAGGCCACAAACTTATCAATTACCCCTGCTGCAGACCACTTCTGGAGGTCCAAGACGTCGACTTCTACAAAGAAGGGATCCGTATGCTCCACGATCGCCGGACTAAATGTGCAAATGTAGAAAAAATAAATGTACTAGGTTTTCTAAAATTGACTCCTTCTACCTTAAGCCAATGAACTTATCAATCACCCTTTGTATTTTGCAGGTTAACAATTCATCAACACAATTTCTCGATTTTGTTATGCTCTTAAAGGGCACTGAAAATTTATTTTGAGTTAAAAACAGGTGGGTCAATGCTTGGGCACTACCAGCTTGTTCACTTGTTCACAACAAATGTACTGCATACAGGAATACCTAACTGAACATTTGCATGAAGGAAAGACTAATTATAGTTATTTGATGATGACTTGCTTGATCTTCTTAGGTCAGCCTGGTAGCCTAGAGGTTAGCACAATACTTTGCAGTACAGGCGACCCAAGTTCAATCCAGCTGCTGCCTGTGAGGAGTTTATATGGTTTCCTCCGGGTACCCTGGTGTCCTCCTACAGTCCAAAGATGTACCGGTTGATAGGTTAATCGCTCTTTGTAAATTGTCCTGTGATTAGGCTTAGATACATCAGGGGATTGCTGGGCATCGTGGCTCAAAGGGCCAGAAGGGCCTATTCCATCTCAATAAATAGGTAGTTTTTAAAAAAAAATAAACAGTTTTTCTCTATTTCCGCCTGATTTGACAAAGGTGGACTTCTCAGAATGGCATGTTAGGATGAATTGCATCAGAAGCAACAGTAAACATCAGGAAATGCAAACTGACTCTCCACTTAAAATACCTTTACTTTGCCTGTACTGTATAATGCTTAAGAAGGTCTATGTTATCAATTAAACCTTCAGATTTCCTTGATAATCATAGTTGTCTTTCTTTACCTGAATCTTCTGAGGGGATCTGCTCCTGACTTTCCTTTTCAGCAGCGGTAGGAGTGAGCTGGGGAGGGACTTTGACAGGTGTTGTCTCTTCTGGTGTCTCAAAGGCTCCCTCCGAGTCTGAGCTCCTAAAAGACAATGAACACATCTTGTGAAAAATTTATTCCAAGCTATTGAAATTCTAACCCCATGCCTTTTGTTCTTATATCTCTGCAATAAAATCAAGAGAACATGCCTAGTGCTGGTTATTTGCTGCATAAACTGGAGTCTATAATCTCCTCCACCGCACACAGCAGACCACGTCCATCGAGCCCACTGCACCGGAGACAGAATATGCCACGGGCTATAAGCCATTTCTTTACTGGTACCGTCCACAAGGTATCTTGTAGTTCAATTCAATGCAGCAGAGAAATGGATGACTTCCTGTTCACATATGTGAATGAGGTTATTGCTGACTAAGCATCTTTTATGCTCCAAAGAAATGACATTCTTTCATAAGCCCCCTGTATGGCAGACAGTGACTGCTTTTACACTGGGTCTCATCATTTTCCATTCATGTTGTGAACCGGCTGCTGGCACCGCGTAAGCCAATGCAGCAGAAGGTCTTCAGTGTCGTATCCGACAGCACCAACCACTTGATTGACTAGATCCTGTTCTATTATATTCACTGAATTTAAATGAGATTGCAAAGCCCAGTCTTGCTTTCGCAGCACCAGTGCCTGGAGCCTACCATTACCAGGAGGGTATTTTTGTTCGACACATACAATGAGATAGTCGCTGCAGCAGTATGATGCTTTGATTCTGCTATACCGGCCCCCTATGTTTTTACATGCCTAATTCTGCATCAAGGATAAAGATTTTAGAAATTAACACTTTGTTCTTTTTCAGCAGATTTTTTAAAATTGATCCAAAATAGCAACAATGAAATAGAGCCAACATTTCAGCTGACAATAACTGTAGCAGATGCACAATGATAACAAAAGGTAAGTGTCAAAATTGTGTCATCACAATATTCAAATCGATGAACATAGAGACTTGTGGACTGGGCAGACCGCTTCTCTAAAGCGACCGTCAGTTTGAGATAATGTTAGGAGATATCAAGGCTTCACAATAAAACAGGAACAGGAGTAGGCCATTGAACCCTCAAATTAAATCACCCACCTTACCCCTTGTCACTAAATGCTAAGAAATATTTTTTAAAATTTGCATATTTTTCTCAGTTTAAGATAGTGTCAGATGGACGTCAGGTTGGGAATCACCCTCGCAAATCTGCAGTCACATCTCTCCGATCCACACAGTCCATCAGCAGCTGTATGGGAAAATCCCAACGAATTTCAGCTTTGCTCTAAGTTGTGCGTGGCCCTGTACTGAAAACGTAGCGTGGCTCCTTCACCATCACTGGGTCCAGATCCTGAAATGCCTTACCCACCAGCCTTTTGACTGCAACTTCATCAACACCAGCAGCTCAAGAAGGGTGCTCACCACACACTCCTCGAGTGCAGTGAGGAACGCATTATTGTACCTTCATACTAATACTCAGCCCTAAACATCAACTGTTTATTTCTCTCCCAAGATACTGTCTGACATGCTTATTATCCAGCATTTTGTGTGTTTCCCTTCATTTTACGGTTTCTTCGTCCCCCCCTTCTTTCAATGCCCTTCCAAACAGAGCAGTTAGTGCATGACAAGTCCACCAACACTAAGTCCCCTTCAAGTTGCACATAATTTGGACAAAAATCAACCCCTGCAACTTCATGGGCAGATTAAAATTCTAAAATTCCTGTTTATAAGCACCATCTAGACTGCAGTGATTCAAAGCGGCCCACCAGGTACTTCTCGAGCACAAACAAGGATGGACTTTGTGTATCAACATTACCTCCTGCTTCCCCTACCAGAGGTCCCCAACCTTTACTATGCCATGGGCCAGAACCATTAAGCAGTCGGGAGCCCCTGAAAACGAACAGAGGAAACTAAACATGTATAGAGGGATGGGTAAACACTGTGTTAGTAAGTGTGCTGATTCTGCACAGTGAAACACTATTATGGGTTCTGTATTCATGAAAGAAGCCATGATGAGTTAAAATCATGTTCAAGGTAAATCACCTTATAGATCCCCATCTTTT
Source organism: Hemitrygon akajei (assembly GCF_048418815.1). Classification (NCBI taxonomy): domain Eukaryota; kingdom Metazoa; phylum Chordata; class Chondrichthyes; order Myliobatiformes; family Dasyatidae; genus Hemitrygon; species Hemitrygon akajei. Next base: position 54,171,386 of record NC_133146.1, read on the forward strand.
GCTGATTGGGTGGGGGGAGTCACTATAAAGGAATAGATAATTACATGTAAGAATGAACCAGTTCAATCAGGAGTGGAGGAAGATAGAAACCAGTAAAGGAATAAAGAAAACAAAGCCAGCAATATCTGCTGCAACCGAACACAGTATTATCGACCAGCCAGCACTGTAAAGCCAATTTACAATGTGCTCGACTTTCTCTCTTTAAAAAAGCTGTAAATTGACATGTGGACAAGAGGATCACTCTGAGATTAAAAGTACTTCTAATAGTGATCAGTATTATTTTAAAAGGAAAGAGGACTGTATCCTTGATCTCTGCCAATTCTTTCATTTTCAAACCCCAGTAACTGTGCAGGCTTCAGCTGCGCTGCACCACCAACCTCAAGGCTGACCCGTTTCCTAGGCAGCAAATGACCCGGGGCAAATTCTGCACACTGCCTATCACCTCTCACCAGTGTATTCAGTCACAATTCAAAGAAGCATTAGGCTGGCCGGGGTATACTGTGACAACACGGAAATTTATTAATTTTTATTGTAGAACAGACAAGATTTCATTATCACTAAAAAGTCTGTATTCATTTATTTATTTCCTCTTTGGCTATGAACTTTTAAATAAAATTAAAATGGTTATGATAGATTTCTAAACTCAATGTACTAGCAGTATTGAATCAACCTGAATTTATTTTCATATTGGTTTATAATTATAATAATCTGCCTGTTCCATAGACTGTCAGTTCTCACCTGACCTTTTCACTGCTGTGATAGTATCTCCTTCTAAAACCTCAATTCCAATGTGGTACTCTACATTTTTGTTTTAAAAACTACATAGTAAAAGTAATTTGGCAACACGATTTGAGGATTGTAAATAAAAAATATTAAAATGTATAGGTTTGCAGATTCTAGGAATTGTTTGAGCATGAAAGCATATACCAAGTCCCTCCCTCTTGCTGGCATCATCATTATTGAGAAAAAAAATCACACATCCTTGAGCTGTGATGTAAGGCTTCTGCTACTTCCATTATCTCCAAAACTGTGTGATTGGGTTCAAGTGAAGGAGACAAAGGAATAAAGCCAGCAGGCATTACCTAGAGTTTTATGAAATGGAATGAAAAACACAGATATCCTTCTGAAATGTATGTACTCAATCTTATTTCAGGGCAATAATTCACGCTTCATCAAAAATGGTTTCAAATGCTCGATTTATAGTCCTCTTTCTGCATTAAAATGTATATCAAAGGAGACAGTTTCTTCTTAATGGGGTTTGAATCAGTGATGATACTGTTACAGTGATTTATTAGGAGCAGCAACCTCATATATACTCAAAGCAAGAACGTCGATCAGGAAGCCAGTAACATAAAACATTTCCATCCACTGAAGTCACCATAGTACCTTAAAGTAATGTTAGCACATTTATTAAAGCCACATAATATTGTTGGGACCAATTGTTATTCTTAGTGCGGCTGAAGGTGAAATCTAGTTTCACCCAAAGCAATTTCTAACTAATGGAGCTGCTTACTAGGTAACCTCTCGGTTCCCTGCTTCCTAATGCATAATGGTAGGTCTTTTGCATCGTTGCCTCATTGATCATTTTGAAGCTTCCGGAATGACAGATACGCAATGATGCGTGCAACATTAAGATCGCACTGAACAACAGGCTTCCGAGGCTGAACTGCTCGAGCTCAATCAAATCGTTATCATTTAGAACCAATTAAGACAATACATTTCAATCCTTTCAACAGAGCTCAGATCTCAAAATCTTCTTTCATTCTGCTTCAGTCCTTATTCTTTATTAAGTCGCAATTCTAGTGAATCAATAATTAAAAAAAACAAAATACTGATCATCATCATCATCACTATGTGCTGTGTTGTATGATGTGGGCAACCATGCTCTCATGACCATGATTGTTCTTGGCAAATTTTTCTACAGAAATGGTTTGCCATTGCCTTCTTCTGTGTAGTATCGTTACAAGACGGGTGACCTCAGCCATTATCAATGCACTTCAGAGATTGTCTGCTTGTTGGCGTCAGTAGTTACATAACCAGGACATATGGTATGCACCAGCAGCTCATACGACCATCCACCACCTGCTCCCATGGCTTCATGTGACCCTAATTGGGGGGGGGGGGGGGGCAGGGCTAAGCAGGTGCTACACCTTGCCCAAGGGTGACCTGCAGTCTAGCGGAGAGAAGGAGCGCCTTACAACTCCTTTGGTAGCGACCTATCTCCAACCCCCCATCCAAAATACTGATGTGCATCTTTATTAATAGATATTTGTAAATGTCTATAAAAGGTCAGCTGGTTGCATAAATGCAGCACAAAAATATGATTTAGTTAAAAAATCTAGTCTGAGCATTTATCCATAAGAAGCATGTCCCTGATATTGTCAGTGTGTTTAGTTACACATTGAGATTGCCAGTTTCTGAAAACCACGTTAGTGATCTAGTCTTGGCTTCAAGTCATTTGAGCAGCTGAATGGCAGGAAAGATTGGTTAAGATGTGGATTAAGGCAGTGGAAAATGATTTATGTGTTCTTAGAAAGGATGTGCTGATCTTAGAAAGGACATGCTGAAACTGGGGTGACAACGTTGAAATCTATCGAATGGTGAAAGGCCTTGATAGAGTGGATGTGGAGAGGATGTTTCCTCTGGTGGGAGAGTCTAAGACCAGAGGACACAGCCTCAGAATAGAGGGGTGTCCTATTAGAATAGAGATGAGGAGGACTTTCTTTAGCCAGAGTGTAGTGAATCTGCAGAATTAGTTGCACAAGCTGCTGTGGAGGCCAAGTTTTTATATATATTTAAGAAAGAGTTTGATAGATTCTTGATTGGTCAGGGTATGAAGGGCTATGGGGATGGGGGGAAGGCAGGAGATTGGGGCTGAGAGGAAAATTGGATCAGCTATGAGAAATGGCAGAGCAGACTCGATGGGCCAAATGGCCTAATTCTGTTCCTATGTCTGATGCTCTATGAATCAGTACCATTCTATTGTTAGGCACTCGGCATTTGCTTTTAAATTTGGTACTTCTTTAATTGGACTCATATTAAATCAGAGTCGGTTCCTGTACTTTGTAAGACATAGCTGCAAATTGGATATGATGAGTGCATAAATTAAGACATCTAGAGATTGTTCATTTCATGCATGATGAAATTCAGGCCGGGGTAGACCGGGACAAATAGCATTGTGCCTCGTCCTCACCTTCCCAGTGGGCAGAAAGAAAAGGAAAAATATGCAGTTCCCATTTACATCACTGCAGGGGTTAGGTTTATCAATCTCTCGGGCATGCGTGCTCCCTGACTACCTCTAATTTACAGCGCTGAAAGAACACAAAACACATGGGTAATTTGGATGTGAGTACCCGAGTATTGCTATTTACTTGTGTTTCTCATTCCTCTGACTGACTTGTGCATGGCACAAAGATTTGGAAATAGAAAGTAAAAAGATGATATGTCTGAATTTGATTCAACAAAGCAAAAATATATAAAAAAAACATATTTTTCAAAAGAATAGATATGTTTAAATTTCTTCTGCCTCAGAAATAATCAATAACTTGATCTGGAAACAAAAGACTTTTTGTAGCATAAATAGGTCAGTCCCTATCTAGATAGGACAATACATTTCGCTGACATCGAGGGAAAGAACATGTTAAATCCATTCAGTCTCCCACGAGACTTCCTTTATGCAGCTATTCACCTTTCCTTAAATACAATGGGCTTGAAATTCAGACGCTCAGGAGTGTCATGCCTCTTGTTTAAATCTCCACATTAAGCACAATGGGCACACATGCATTATTTTTCACATGCAACTGCTGACATCATAAATCACAGGCTCAAGTCCCAGTCCAAAGTATGTAGTGTCCTCAGCTCCTGACTTAACCTAGAAATTCAGGAGAATTGTTTCTAAAATATTAGTAGGCTCATTAATTTTAATGCCTGGAGTGAAATTGGTGTCTCTGTACAGCAACTTCCTTTTTACAGTCCAGGTATCCCACCCACGAAAACTGCAATACGAATATAACATTTTTTATTTATTATGTTTATCATGGTTCTATTTAGTTCACATGAAAAGCAACATACAAAGAAACACATCTTTTTCCCATGACTTTTGTGGAGGGGCAAAACATACTTGGATTCTTTTCCATTTGACTGTTCCCACTTTAGATCTCTTCTCCTCATTATTTTTAAGTACCTCTATCTCTTAAGATAAAGGCAAGATTGTCAGGAATTGCATGGCTTAGCAAGTCAAACTTTGAATGGAATTTGGCAAATCACAAAAATTATTTCAAAGTGCATGATAGAATCTACTAAAAATGCCATTGACAATCAGTGGCTCATTGAGATTGACAAACTTCGTAAAGATCAGCAAACTCTCTGACTCATTCCCAGGTCTGTATTCATACAATGATCTCATTGCAGCGTTAGGGCAAGAAAACTTGCCAAGGGTCACTGTTTCTAATCATTATCTATTGACTTCTGATGAAGACAAATGTAGAGATTAACAGTTGAGGAATGGGTCACATTAACTTCAAAGTTCAAAGTACATTTATTATCAAAATATGTATACGTTACCATATACTACCTTGAGATTCATTTTCGTGACAGACACTTACAAGGGAATAAGAAAATCCAAAGCAACACACACAAAATGCTGGAGGAACTCAGAGGGTCAGGCAGCATCTACGGAAGTGAATAGATACTCGATGTTTTGGACTGAGATCCTTCTTCAGGACTGAGAAGGAAGGGGGAAGATGCCAAAATGAAAAGGCAGGATGAGGGGAAGAGGCTAGCTAGAAGGTGATAGGTGAAGCCAGGTGGGTCAAAGGCTGGAGAAGAAACAATCTGATAGGAGAGGAAAGTCAACCACAGGAGAAAGGGAAGGAGGAGGGGACCCAGGGGAAGTGAGAGACAGGTAAGAAGAGGTAAGAGGCCAGAGTGGGGAGTAGAGAAGAAGAAATACAAGAGTTCTATGAAAATCTATGCATCGATAAACAGAGAGTATATCAGTAGACAAACACCAATGTGCAAAAGAATACAAACTGTGCAAATAAAAATAAAACTGAGAACATGACCTATAAAGAGCTATAAAACTTGCAATATCTTCTATCACCCAACAAATTAAGTTGTCCTTAAGATAGCAATCATAATTTTTCCATGCCAACACTCATCTTTACATCCATTGGGGCATTGTCAAAGTTATGATGCTTCATGTAGAACATAAATAACTTCATCATTTCTTTAAAGACAAGAAAAGAAAGCACAAATTTAGTATTTAGGAAGGTGCAGATTGTTGCTGATAACTATATGCTATTGGGTAATGTGCCTGGCCAAATTACAGTAATCACTGGTAAACGTCTCAGACTATGTTGTCCACATCATCATGTTGCAGACAATACATGACCTTTAGAAGTTTAGAAGTGTGGAAAAAAGAGGACCTGCTTAAAAAAAGGCCTTTCTAAGACAACTAACTATAGTCATTGTCTTAGAACAAATGAAGTGCACAATGAACCAGTTCACTTTCTGTTAAATGAGACACTCATCTATTGCAAGAACTGTTCCATATGGTAAAGACATTGTAGGCACACAATACATCTTTAGCCTGGTGGTTTATTGGTCCCCCTGTTTTCAGTTTAACCGGAACCATATGCTATCAACAGTAATTCTTTCACTATACTAGAATTTGAACTTTGACTCACAAAAATAATGTCTGCAGTAGATGGCATCAGAGCCTTTAATAATCACTCCCATAACACTCTCCTGTTTATATTGCAAAGGAATGTTGAATAACCAAGCTAGAATATCGACCCGATATATTCCTCTTGCAATTTTATACACCCTCTAGCCCTCAGCCTCCTTCAGCCCAGGAAAAAACAATATACAATTCAATCTCTCCTTGTAACTAATGTCTTCCAGTCCAGGAAACATTCTGGTAAATTTTCTCTACACTCAGGTCAGTACAACTACATCCATCCTCTAGTAAAGTTACCAAAATCACACTCAAAAGTCTCAATAATATCCCAACTTATACAAAATTTGCAGTTCAGGTTGAGGAGTCTTCACTAGGTCTTCGATCTGAGATCTTAACTCTGTTTCTCTTTCCACAGATGCTGCCTGATCTGTTGAATTTCTCTAGCATTTTCTAATTTTATTGATGGTTTCGAACATCTGCAGTTTTTAAAATATATTTTCATAAACAGTCATCACCTAATTGGTTTAAAATTTATGCTTTTTCTCTAAATACCTGCACCAGCTGTTTGTATCTTCGCTGGGGGGGGGGGGGGGGGGGGGCGGTAGCTGGAGATGTGTCTCTACCAAAGGAGGGGTAAGGCACTCCTCCCCTCCGCTAGCCTGCAGGTCACCCTTGGAAAAGCTGTAGCGCCTGCCTAGCACTCTGATCAGGGTCATGTGAAGCCATGGGAGCAGGTGGTGGATGGTCGTATGAGCATAACAAATCCTGGTTATGTGACCACTGTCACCAGGCACTGAAGAGATTGCTCCCCATTGCATCACATGACCCTGATCGATGGGGGAGGGGCAGGGTGTTAAGCAGGTGCTACACCTTGCCCAAAGGTGACCTGTAGGCTAGTGAAGGGAAGGAGAGGCTAATACCTCCTTTAGTGGCGATGTATCTCCAACCCGCCAGCAATTTGAATATGAGATTTTCTATTTGCATTGATAGTCTTGTAACTGGATCAGCATATTATCTATGTTCGTCTCCTGTTTAGAATCTTCTTAGTTAACGTGTTTTTCACCTCAGCCCTATTTGCCGGTTTCTACCCTCACAAATACAAGGCAAGATCCTCAGAGATCTTGACACCAATGAACTTGAAAATGCTCACTCTCTCCACCCCTGAACCCCCTATGAGTATTGGTTTGCACAATCAGCTCTTTTGTCTCACTGACATGGTGTACAAGGCTCTTACCATGACACCACTCAACCAGCTGCTTTATCTCGCTCCTGTACGCCCTCTCATCTCCTTTTGAGATTCTACCAACAATGGTTGTATCATCAGCAAATTTATAAATGGTATTTGAGCTGTACCTAGCCAACCAGTTATGATTATAGAGATTTTTTTTCTTTCTATATTATCATGTAACACACATGGAACAAACAATAACTTAGGAAAGTAAGGATTAAACGTACAAATGAAATCTAGATGGATAAACAAAGTAAAGTGTATAAATTAAATATTGTAGGGTACAGAGCAAATTATCTAATGACTCTTTGAATGTGATGCGGCAGGGAGTTCAGAAGCCCAATGGCCTGAGGGAAGAAACTGTTTCCCATCCTGACCGTTCTTGTCCTTATACATCGGTGTCTCCTGCCTGATGGTAGAAAGTCAAAGAGGATGCTGGGTGGATGGGTGGGATCCTTGACAATACTAAGGGCCCTGAGTATGCAGCGCTCCCGATAACTGTCACCTCCCTGGAGGTCAAACTTACATTAATGCTCGGATATATTGCCTCAGGATCTTTTCAAACAGCTGCAGCAATTCTTTCCCTTGTACCACAGTTTGCTGCTCACTGCAACATCACAGAGGTCACCAAGTCACACGTTCATGGAATAATGAATTGGGCTACTTCAATGTCAATATGGAGAAAGCAGCATCCTAGCACTGAAGCTAACTAGCCATTGGTTACACTCATGCGTCCCTTTTAATAACTTGCTCAATGTACGGTGGTTATTAATGAACAGAAAATTTCCCTAATGGCGAAGTCCTGCTTTGTGGGAAGTAGCAATTGTACTTCTGTCCTTTCGACAACGAAACTGCCAGCCATTACATGCCAACTCGGCCCAGAAGGGTGAACAAGGGCACCCTCTCCTGCACTCTAATTTTCAACCCTACAGAGTGTCAGTACAAAAAGATTCATGCAAACACTGGTATCATTATGAAAAATAACATCAGACTTTGGAACATGGAATTCCACTGTCTGCGCCAGGCCAGGCCTACCTTGAAGTACAGAGACTTCACAATTACACGTGGACTACAGTACTGTGCAAAGCTCTTAGGCTCATATATATATCTAGAGTACCCAAGACTCTTTACTTGCTCATTACTATAATAATTTTATGTATTGCACTGTACTGTTGCAACAGAACAAAACAACTGTTTTTGTTTACTGCAGGTCACCGCAGTGGCATAGTGCTAAGCACAACACTTTAAAGTAACGGTGACCAGGGTTCGATTCCCGCTGTCGCCTGTAAGGAGTTTGTTCATTTTCCCCATGACCATGTGGGTTTCCTCCGGGTGCTCCGGTTTCTTCCCAAAATACAAAGACGTATCATTTGGTAGGTTAATTGGCCAGTGTAAATTGTCCAGTGATTAGGCTGGGGTTAAATCGGGAATTCGGCTCAAAGGGCTGAAAGAGCCAATTGCACCTTGTATCTCAATCAATAAACAAATTTCATGACATACGTGAGTGATGATAAACCTGATTCTGATATGGAGCTTTGTTGTGGACTGGGAGTGGGAAGGGGTCAGGGAGAGGGGACGGGAGCAGGAAGCACCAAAGAAACACCAGAGATCACTAAACCAATTGTTTGGAATCAAATGACCTTACCTGGTCTCTCAGGGCTGGGTGTGTCTGCACCACTGCTACCCCTCCGTCCCTGGCTCTCCTTCTCTGTCACCTGTCCCACACCCCTCCCACAGCACTCCACCCTCAATATTACCAACATTCTTTGCTCCTGCCAGATTTACAAACTCACTCTCCACTCCATATTGACAAATTCAGCACTGTATAAAAGTCTTAGGCACACTAGCAATATATACTCTATATGCCTAAGACTTACTGTACATTACTTAGAAATCTGAAGACAGCAGCCAGCGCTGGAGGAAGAGCAGCATGAGAGACGGGCTGAGGAAAAACAGCAGAAAGAGGAGATGAACGAGGCGAGCTGCCAAGGTAAGATTCCAATTGAACACTTCTAGCCTCACCTTCCAGCAGAACAGAGAGAAGAGGTATTAACTAAAAGGGCAGCAAGGGCTTCTCTGATAGAGACGTGCTTTCAATAAAGGGTTTGTAAAATCATTGTCACAAATGTAGAAAAAGTGACTCTCTCCACTCTCCAACCCTTAAACAACATAATTGAATAGTAATCTGCCAAATAGCTCAAATGGCACACTTTAATTTCTCACATTCTCTTTTGCAGGTCACCTGCATTGACCAGAACACATCAATGGATTAAGCAGCCACAATAATTCACTGCAACTATTCACAGTGGTATGCATCTCACCCCAACATATCTTGCCAGCATATGAAATCTAAAGGACCCCAATTTACAGACAGTAATGAGGCTTCTGTCAAATAAAGAATAAAAAAAACATTATATGTGGCAATGAGGCAGAAAAGAGTTTTAACCCTGATAATGTTCTCTTTTGGCTATATAGTGCAGGTTCAAAATGGTCCTAATCATGCAGAGACGTGGTGAGCCAGGGTTAGTGCAATGGTGATTTAAATAATTGTGAAGGAAGTTAGAAAATGTGATCCTGGAACAAAAAACAAATCCGTTATTTTGTCATGGAACAGATCTTTCACTGCCTTGGGAAACCTGCCAGGCAAGTTCAACGGAAATTCAAATGCAACAAAGAAATCAGACAGCTCCAACACGGGCACTAGCCTCCGTAGTATGCAGGACACCTTCAGGGAACAGTGGCTCAGAAAGGCAGTGTCCATCATGAGAGACCCCATCACCCAGAACATGCCCTCTTCTCATTGCTCCCATCAGGAAGGAGGTACAGAAGCCTGAAGGCACAACCTCAAAAGATTCAGTTACAGCTTCATTCCCTCTGCCATCTGATTTCTGAATGGACATTGAACACCGCCACACTACTTTATTTCTACTTTCCGCACTACTTATTTAATTTAGCTACTATATATGTATACTTACTGTAATTCACAGTTGCATTGCATTGTACTACTGACATCACATTAACAAATTTCACGATATATGCCAGTGATATTAAACCTGATTCTGAATTCTGTCTATATACTTAATACCATTCCATTTTGGAGGGTCGAGTAACTGGGGGGGGGGACATGCTTGTCTGTTGCTAGCAATGAATGGGTGTAAGGTGACCGAACACTAATTGTACTAACCCCTGTACATCAAGTTTCAATGACTTCAGTGAAACCAAATGTCAGGAGGTAATTGAACCAGCAGCCAAAACTCTCACACTTGCAGCTGTAGTGATCAAAGACACATTTGTCAAGCCTCTCCAGAATCATTAAAAGTGGTTTGTTACAACTTATATCATTGAAGAAACTTGAATAATTTAATATTCTACTCAGGTAGTTAGAAGCCACGTATCTGTTTAGAATTGGTAGTATTTGGAAATATAGACTGTGCAAATGTCTGGGGCACAAATATATTGCTAGGGTGCCTAAGACTTTTTCACAGTACTGTATTTATCAACGTGGAGTGGAGAGTGAGTTTGTAAATCTGGTGGGAGCAAAGGAAGATGGGAATGGAAAGGGTGGAGCACTGTGGGAGGGGTATGGGACATATGACAAAGAAGGAGTGTTAGGGTGGGGTGGGGGCTGGTGTAGATACAGACACACCCAGCCCTGAGACACCAGACAAGGTCATTTGATTCCAAGCATTGGTTTATTGATCATTACAGAATGTCTCTCTGGTGCTTCCTGCTCCCTCTCCTCTACCTTCCCTTTTTCCCCAACCATGGCTCCCCTCTCCCTGACCTTTCCCTACTCAGTCCATAATAGAGATCCATATCAGAATCAGATTTATCATCACTCACATATGACATGAAATTTGTTTTATTTTGCAGCGGCAGTACAGTGCAATATGTAAAATCGTTACAGTACTGTGCAAAACTCAGTGCAAATAGTTACATATATGTGCCTAAGACTTTGCACAGTACTGTATGTGTGAATTATTTTGCATGCCTCTGAGTACATCAGTCATTCGAAAAGGATGTGGATCAATTTGCTAGGCCTAACCTCTCACTGTTACAGGCAGAAGTTCCTACTTGCTTCAAAAAGGCAACAATTATACCAGTGCCTAAGAAGAATAATGTGGGCTGCTTTAATGACTATCACCCAGTAGCACTCACACTGACAGTGATGAAATGCTTTGAGAGGTTGGTCATGACTAGACTGAACTCCTGCCTCAGCAAGGACCTGGACCCATTGCAATTTGCCTATCGGCACAATACGTCAACAGCAGATGCAATCTCCATGGCTCTTCACATGGCTTTAGACCACCTGGACAACGCAAACACCTATGCCAGGATGCTGTTCATAGACTATAGCTCAGCATTTAATACCATCATTCCCACAATCCTGATTGAGAAGTTGTAGAACCTGGGCCTCTGTATCTCCCTCTGCAATTAGATCCTCGACTTCCTAACCAGGAGACCACAATCTGTGTTGATTGGTGCTAACATATCTTCCTCGCTGACAATCAACACTGGTGCACCTCAGGGGTGTGTGCTTAGCCCACTGCTCTACTGTCTATATACACATGAATATGTGGATAGGCATTGCTCAAAACCATCTATAAATTTGATGATAATACAACCATTGTTCATAGAATCTCAGGTGGTGATGAGAAATTCAACGCCAGTAAGACAAAGGAGCCGATTGTGGACTTCTGGAAGGGTAAGACGAAGGAACGCATACCAATTCTCATAGAGGGATCAGAAGTGGAGAGGCTGAGTAGTTTCAAGTTCCTGGATGTCAAGATCTCTGAGGATCTAACCTGGTCCCAATGTTGATGTAGTTATAAAGAAGGCAAGACAGCGGCTATGCTTTTTTAGGAGTTTGAAGAGATTTGGCATGTCAACAAATACACTCAAATGCTTCTCTAGTTGTACCGTGGAGAGCATTCCGACAGGCTGCATCACTGTCTGGTATGGAAGGGCTACTGCATGACTGGAAGAAGCTGCAGAAGGTTGTAAATCTAGTCAGCTCCATCTTGGGTACTAGCCTACAAAGTACCCAGGACATCTTTAGGAAGCAGTGTCTCAGAAAAGCAGCGTCCATTATTAAAGACCTCCAGCACCCAGGGCATGCAGTTTTCTCACTGTTACCATCAGGTAGGAGATACAGAAGCCTGAAGGCACACACTCAGCGATTCAGGAACAGCTTCTTCCCTTCTGTCATCTGATTCCCAAATGGACATTGAATCTTTGGACACTACCTCACTTTTTAAAAAATATACAGTATTTCTGTTTTTGCATGTTTTTTAAATTCTATTCAATATATGTATCTGATTTACTTGTTTATTTTTTTAAAAATTTTCTCTGCTAGATTATGTATTGCATTGAATTGCTGATGCTACATTAACAAATTTCATATCACATGCCGATGATAATAAACCTGATTCTGATTCTGCAGGGTGGAAATTACTTCTTGTGTTAAAGGACCATAAGTCCACGAGATATAGGAGCAGAATTAGGCCATTTGGCCAATCAATTCTGCTCCATTTCATCATGGCTGATCCAATTTTCCACTCAGCCCCAATTTCCTGCCTTCTCTCCGTATTCCTTCCTGCATTAACCAATCAAGAATCTATCAACCATTGCCTTAAATATACATGAAGATTTGGCCTCCACAAATGCCTGTGGCAAAGAATTCCAGATTCACCGCACTCTGGTTAAAGAAATTCCTCCTCATCTTTTTTGTAAAAGGACATCCCTCTATTCTGGCCTTAGACCCTCCCACCATTGGAAACATCCTCTCCATGTGGAAACATCCCTCCACATTCACTTTATCAAGGCATTTCACCGTTCAATAGGTTTCTTTTTTTTTGTAATTTATTTTTTATTGAAGTTCATCATCAAACAAACATTTCCATAAGATGTATTTCAGATATTGTACATAAATATCATTTAGTCATATATGCCACAAATCTCCACATAATATTTATCTGAGGTATACACTCATAGAAAAGAGAGAAAAGAAAGAACAAGCAAAAGGAGAAAACTATGTACAAGTAGGAGTGATCTTTTTTTCACAACATATTCATTGATTTGTGAAATGTCACCCCTCATTCCTCGAATTCTAATGAATACAGGCTCAGAGCCATCAATCCTGCAAACATTTTTGTGAACCTCCTTTGAACCCTCTCCAGTTTCAACACATCCTTTCTAAGATAAGGGGCCCAAAACAGCTGACAATACTCCAAGTGAAGCCTCACCAGTGCTTTATAAAGGCTCAACATCACATCCTTGCTTTTTACTCTAGTCCTCTTGCAAGCATTGCATTTACCTTCCTCATCACAGACTCAACAGCAAATTAACTTTTAGGGAATCCTGCACAAAGACTCCCAAGATCCTTTGCAACTCAGTTTTTTTGTGTATTTTCTCTCCATTTAGAAGTAGTCAACCCTTTCATTGCTTCTAAGAAAATGCACGACCATATACTTCCCAACACTGTATTTCATCTGTCACATCTTCACCCATTCCCCTAATCTGTTTAAGTCTTTCTGTAGCTTCCCTATTTCCTCAAAACCAGCTGCCCCTCCACCTATCTTTCTATTGTCTGCAAACTTTGAAATGAAGCCATCAATTCCATCATCCAAATCATTAGCATACAACATCAAAAGAATTGGTCCCAACATAGACCCATGTGGAAAACCACTAGTCACCGACAGCCAGCCAGAAAAGGGCTCCCTTTTTTCACAGTCTTTGCCTCCTGCCAATCAGCCACTGCTTGATCCATGCTAGAGTCTTTTCTGTAATACCAGAGGCTTGTAGCTAGTTAAGCAGCCTTGTGTGTGGCACCTTATCAAAGGCCTTCTGAAAATCCAAATACACAACATCCACAGATTCTTATTTGTCTATGCTGCTTGTTATTTCTTCAAAGAATTCCAACATATTTGTCAGGCAAGATTTTCCCTTGAGGAAACCATGCTGACTACAGCCTGTTTTATCATGTAGCTCCAAATACCCTGAGATATCATCCTTAATAATAGACTCCAACATCTTCCCGACCACTGAGGTCAGATTAACTCCCTTAGTAACAGACTAACTAAAAGTTTCCTTTCTTCTACCTTTCTCCCTTCTTGAAGAGTGGAGTAACATTTGCAATTTTCCAGTCTTCTGAAACCATTTCAGAATTGAGTGATTCTTCAAAAATCAATAATAATACCTCCATATTCTCTTCAGCCACCTCTTTCAGAACCCTGGGTCTACGCCATCTGGTCCAGGTACTTATCCACCTTCAACCATTCAGTTTCCCAAGAACTTTCCCTCTAGTAATGGTAACTTCACACACTTCATGACCCCTGACACCTGGAACTTCCACCGTACTGCTAGTGTCTTCCACTGTGAAAAGTGATGCAAAATACTTATTCAGTTCATCTGCCATTTCCTTGTCCCCCATTACTACATCTTCAGCATTGTTTTCCAGCGGTCCAATATCCACTCTCACCTCTCTCACAATGTATATGTCTGAAGAAACTTTTGGTATCCTCTTTAATATTATTGGCTTGCTTACCTTTGTATTCCATCTCTACCTTCTTAATGACTTTTTTAGTTGCCTTCTGTTGGTTTTTTAAAAACTTTGCAGTCCTTTAACTTCCTACTAATTTTTGCTCTATCGTGTGTCCTCTCTCTGGCTTCTATATTGGCTTTGACTTCTCGTTAGACACGGTTGTGTCATCTTACCTTTAGAATATTTCTTCCTCTTTGGGATAGGTATATCCTGTGCCTTCTGAATTCCTTCCAGAAATTCCAGCCACTGCTGCTCTGCTGTTACCCTTGCCAGTGTTCTTTTCCAATCAATTCTGGTCAACTCCTCTCCTATGCCTCTGTAATTCCCTTTACTCCACGGTTTTTAACTTCTCCCTCTCAAATCTCAGGGTGAATTCAATCATATTATGATCACTTGCCCTTAGGGTTCTTTGACCATAGCTCTCTGATCAATTCTGGTTCATTGCACAACACCCAGACCGGAATAGCTGATCCCCAGTGGGCTCAACCATGAGCTGCACTAAAAAGCGATTTCATGGGTAATCCAGAAATCCCTCCTCCTGGAATCCAGCACCAACCTGACTTTCCCAATCGACCCGAAAATTGAAGTTTCCCATGACTATTGTAACATTGCCCTTTTGGCATGCAATTTCTATCTCCTTTTGCAATTTGTAGGCCACATCTTTTCTACTGTTTAGGGGTCTGTATACAACTCCCATCAGGGTCTTTTTACCCTTGCAGTTGCTTAGCTCTATCCACAATGATTCAACACCTTCCGATCCTATGTCATCTCTTTCTAACATTTTGATTTCATTTCTTTTGCAAACAGAGCAACGGCACCCCCTCTGCCTTCCTGCCTGTCCTTTCAGTATAATGTGTATCCTTGGACATTAAGCTCCCAGCTATAATCTTCTCTCAGCCGTGATTCAGTGATGCCTACAACATCATACCTGCCAATCTGCAACTGTGCTGCAGTTTCATCTACCTTATTCCGTATACTGTGTACATTCAAATATAAACCTTTCAGTCCTATATTCACCCTTTTCAATTTTGTCCACCTTTTACATTGCAACTCATTCGGTTGACTGCAATTTTGCCCCATCAACAGCCTCTCCTCACTATACATTGCCTCTGTTTGTAAAATAGCAACCTCATCGTCAGCACTATTATCTTCAACACTATGATACTTCGATAAGTACTCTTATCATACATAGTAAATACAGAACAAGTAAATAAGGAGAAAGCTGTCCCATTGTAGCTTAGTGTCAATAACTGCTAGTGTCATGGAGCGCTACAGCACAGAAAGATCCTTCAGTCCATCTAGCTCATGCCAGCCTGATGTTCAATCTACTTGCATCTACCTACACTTGGACCAGTGCCCCCCCCATACCTCTCTCATTCATTACTTAAAAAAACTTCTCTGAAACATTACAATTGAACTAGCATATATCACTTCTGCTGGGAGTCTGTTCTACAAAGTTCAAAAGTTCAAAATTCAAAATAAATTTATGATCAAATTACACATTTGGCACCATACGCAAACCTGCCAGCAAACTCAATAAATCCAATAACCAGAATAAAATCAATGAAAGACTGCACCAACAGAGCGGACAACCAGACTGCAAAAGACAACAAACTACGCAAATACAAAAAGGAAACAAACAAACAAACAAACAAATAAATAAGCATTAAATAACAAGAAAATGAGCTGAAGAGTCCTTGAAAGTGAGTCCATAGATTGTGAGAACAGTTCAGTGATGGGGTAAATGAAGCTGAGTGAAGTTATCCCATATGGTTCAGGACCTTGACGGTTGAGGGGTAATAACTGCTCCTGAGGCTCCTGTAGTTTTTTCCTGATGGCAAGAGAGCCTGGCTTGAATGGTGGAGGTCCTTGATGATGGATGCTGCTTTCCTGTGACAGCACTCCATGTAGATGTGCTCAATGGTGGGAAGGGCTTTACCCTTGATGGACAGGGTCGCATCCACTAATTTCTGTATGATTTTCCATTCGAGGGCATTGGTGTTTCCATACCAGGCTGTGATGCTGCCAGTCAATATACTCTCCACCACATACCTATATGCTCACTCTTAGTGAAGAAGTTCCCTCTCAGCTTCCCTTTAAATATTTCACCTTTCACCCTTAACCTCTGACCTCTAGTCCTAGCTTCACCCAACCTGAGGAGAAAGGCCTTCATGTATTCATCATATCCATACACCTTGATTTTGTAGACCACTATCTACAAGATCTCCCCTCATTCTCCTGTGCCTCAGGGGTTAAAATCTTAACCTACTCATCCTTCCCTGCAACTCAGGTCCTTGTCCCAGCAACATCCTCGCAAATTTTCTCTGTTAATGGACTAGGATCAGCACATATTGTGTCCCGGACAGCTGTGATAGATAGAATTAATTCCAGCCAGCCTCGAGGGGCGGTTGTGTTAGCTAGTCTCTTCAGTCACTGCTGCAATAAAGAAAGCATTTGGCTTTAAATTGTCACAACACCACAGAAACACTTTCTTAATCATCATACTCACCAGGACTGGCAGTCAGTCATCACCTGCTCAACATAAAGCCCAGGAGAAGACAATGGTGCTTCCATATTTATTTCTGATTTCAGGTCGCCCTTTGAACTAGCAGCTGCTTCTTGCTATATCTTGGCTGCAAGTGCGACCACAACACAGCCTCAGATGGACAGCTTCTGCACAGGCTGAGATTGCTACATGTGAATGTACCGGGACAAGAGAAACCTGCAGATGTTCTTCAGTGTGGATCTATAAGGCTGGGTGTACAACCAGATTGCTTCTACATGGCCACCATGCAGTCAGTACAAAAGGAGCCTATACACGTTGTCAGCTCTACGATTGCTGAAGCAAGGCAGTGTCTTGCTTTTGTACAATCCTACTCGAAAAGGGCCACTGAAGGAAAGAGCTCTTAAAGCCTAAAAGTAGAATCCCAACAGCATCAATGGCAGCTGCACAAAGGAATAGAACAGATCCCGCAGAAGTGCTCTTACAGCTAAAACCAAAACCAATCACACTGAGATGTCTGAACATGCCTTCTATATGTCTTAAAGATATTTCTTAGTTTACAACAGTCTTATTTTTATTTTAATATTATTTTGGATAATGATGCCATTTAATGTTGCCCTTCAGGTTTATCATTGTCCTTTAGGGATACTGGAGGCTTGGCCAGTAGGTGGCTGCCAGTAGCAACCACATTGTGATCGCTGATAATGATACTGCTGGCCCAGTGAATGAGGTGGGGGATTATGGTTTAAAAACCAAAACAAAAAAAAAAGATGCAAGACTCACATAGCCTCTGAAGGTTCCTGATTCAGGCTGCTCGCTTGCCTCTGCTGCACAGACTGGGAGCCTCCCATCCTTGGCTTGTCCCTGTACAGAAGCTGCAAGCAGGGCCAGCCTTCTTGTTAGCTCCACCAGCAGAAAGCCCTGAGAGGTCTGACCACAGGGCTGCGATAACTGCACTGCAGATGGGAACAGCTGCTTGCATCAGTGACAGCAGCACTGTAGCGGCCGGCTTTGATCTCTGAACTGCTGCCAGCTCCTGGATGCATCAATATTACTAGAGAGCTTCCCGCCTATTGTGGGGCACACAACAATGACATTCTCAGTCATCGACAAAAGCAAGTGCAACTCAGTACTGCAAAAAAACCCACAGACAAAAACAATGGAAAGATGACAAAACATAGGAGAAGATGACTCCTCCCTATAAATCCAAAGCCACCTCTCTCAAGAGCCACAACCAGAGGGTCAGGTACATTATTTGTCATCTAACTATTTGTATATTAAACTGCTAAAATCATTGTCAGTTTAATTCCTCTTTCTTTTTAGCAATGCTATCAATTATATATCAAATATTTATTTTCACAAGCATAGAACAATAGAGATATTTTTTCCACAACCATACATCCCTTTCCAGAATGGAATATTCCACAAGGGAAGTAGACAGCCCTTCAATAGGAGCCAATGCACATGCTGAGAGAACTGGAGCTTTTTCATCTGTTGTATTTAACTCATTGACTGCTGTTGCCAAGGAAACACAATTAACAAGCGCTGCATAAAGAATCCCAGATTATCATTGTATCTCAAATGGCCACTGTCTGAGACTATGTTGAGCAAATGTTCCTTTCCCATCCAGCAATTTTATTACATTGACTTCACACACACTGTATGTAACATATTGAATTCAGGTTCGGATTGTCATTGTGAGAAGAAATTTCAAAAAACCCAAAATAAGAGCAAACCCCACTGTAATCACTATTGTAAACTAGTGATACCAGAAATGTCCTCTGATAGCAGTTTGTAATGATAGAATGAAAGAATTACTGACTAGTGCCAGACTAAATGCAGTATGAATACATAAAACATTTAATTCTAAACATCTGCTTCTGAACTTCACAAATCTAAACTTCTTTTGATACTCAGCTCAACACACACTGAGTGGTCACTGCATTAGGTAGACCTGCTTGTTAAACGCCCGGGTTATGGCCTGTTTTCATTGCTACCATCAGGAAGGAGGTACAGAAGCCTGAGGGCACACAGACAGCAATTCAGGAACAGCTTCTTCCCCTCTGGCATCCAATTTCTGAACATTTACTGTATTTCAGTTTTTTTCTCTCTATTATCATGTATTGCACTGTAGTGCTGCCTCAAAGACAACAAATTTCACAACATATGCCGATGATATGAAACCTGATACTGATTTCTAATCAGTCAATCATGTGGCAGCAAAAATGAATTTAAAAAAAGACATGGGCAAGAGGATCAGTTGCTGTTCAGATCAAATTCAGAATGGGAAAGGAATGTGATCTAATTGACTTTGATCATGGATTGATGGCTGGTGCCAGATGGGGTGGTCTGAGTTTGCAGAACTCCTGGGATTTTCACACACAACTGTCTGTAGAGTTTGCAAGGGAATGGTGTGAAAAACAAAAAAAAACATCCAGTGAGCTGCAGGCAGTTCTGTGGGTGAAAGTACCTTGTTAATGAGAGAGGTCAGAGAAGAATGGCCAGACTGGCTCAAGCTGTCAGGAAGGCGAGAGTAACTCAAACAACTATGCGTTACAACAGTGGTGGGCAGAAGAGCAATGCTGAATGTAAAACACATCAAAATTTGAAGTGGATGGGCTGCAGCAGCATAACGCAACAAACATACGTTCAGTGACCACTTTATGAGGTACAGGAGGTACCTAATCAAGTGGCCACTGAGTGTACATTCACTTTCAGGGAATCTATTCTGTCCTTGACTTTTGAACCACAAACAGACAGCACTGCATCATTCTCAAGCCAGAGGTAATTATTTAAGAGAAGAGTGGTACTATAATGCAACACATTGAACAGATAGTGCCCTGAAGCAACACTTCTAATGCTTGAACCAGTCTGGAAGTATTCTTCAATGCAATCCAAGAAGGATGAAGTTCATCAGGATAGTTACATGAAAATCCATGGTGAGAACACACAGAGATGTTCCCTCCCACCTTTCCTACTCGTGCATTTCTTCGTACTATTTCTCAGCTCTGCCAAGGGCGAGGATACATCAGTACCAGGATCATCTTGCACCGATGGATCCGAGTCCTCGTCAGAGCTGAGAAATGGGAGGAAGAAAGGCAAGCGGGAAAAATCTAGGAGGACAGGGAAGGAACTTCACCCGTGAACTTTCTGGCCAGGCAGTCACTGTTTCCAATCAAAATTAAAGAAACCACATACACCACAGGTTTCCATTTTAACTTCCTTCTTCAGATGATTATCTGAAAATCTCCCTCAGCCAAACCACAGAATTCAATTACAGAGAAGTGTTTTTCCTCAATGCCTGTCCACAGTGCAGCTTCGCTTTCTCAGAGACTGTAGCTTGGTCAGTGAAAGGATATTGACTCACATTACACTTCCTTTTCATCTATAATGTCTTTGGATACATAGAATGCACACTGTGAAACACAGACAGCTTCTGCTTATCCACCTCGTAACAATGCAGTTTCACAGGGTGCTATAATATTGGAGGAGGGAAAACTTACACTTGTGTACAAATTCGTTTACAATAAAGGCCAACATACTTTTTGCATCTCAATTGCTTGTTGTATCTGCACATTAACACTCATCAATTTGCGTACTAGGGTCTACAAGTATCTTTGAATACAGCACTGTTCAATCACTCAGATATTTTCGACCAAAGTAGATGGCCTTGCATTTTTCCACATTACATTTCTTCTCCCACCCCTCACCCATTCCTTTCCTTTTTGTCCCTTTTAAGTCTCTCCGCATCTGCCTTATAACTTGCGCTGTCACAGCGTTGCATCATCAGAAAACTTAAATAAAATGCACTTGATCCTCTTATCCAGATCACTGGTACTATCTGAGTGCAGCTGGAGCCCAAGCTTCAACCCCTGTGACTCCCCAATCGCCACAGACACCCAGCTCAAAATTGATCCATTTATTCCGAATCTCTGCTTTCTATCAATTAGTCAATCCTTGATCCATTCAATATATTACTCACAATGATGTGCAGTCTATGTTTTTCAATAACCACTTGTGTGGCACCTTTCCAAAGACCAAATCCACCACATTCATTGATCCTACCTCATACAAACTGCAAATAACAACCTCAACAAATTAGTCAAATATGATTTTCCTTTTATTCATCTTCTTCAAATTACTACAGGTTGAGAAACTCTTATCTGAAATGTTTGGGGCTGGAAGTATTTTGGATTTGGGGATTTTTTTTTGAATTTTACAATATATAATGGGATAGCTGGGTATTGCCATCATTTCCGACTCTGAATTTATGTGTCACCGTAAGCAGTCTTCGTCTTACCCTTGTGCATCACACATATGTACTTAACAGTAAAAATTACTATATACCTTTAATATAATGAAAATATAATGTGCCCAGGGTAACAGAGACAGCACAACAGCAAGAGAATACCTGAATCAGTTGTTAAACAACAAACAACAGCAGGCTTTCAGTTTCCACCTAAGATGCCATGTTTTTATTACATTCTATTTGTATTTTACTTTTCCATAGACTTTTTGTAAGGTATAAAACTAGTCAGCATTGTAGACTTGTTCGCGTGTTAGATTTTCATCAGCAATGCTTTAAAAATTTAATGCTGTTATGTAAGGCACAAAAACAATCAACATCGTGGACTTTTTCTGGTGCTAGCTTTTCGTGATCAGCAGAAGCTTTAAAAATGTAGTGCTGCACCTTTTCCTAAATTCCTGCAACCAGCCTGTGAATTCACAATTGCCTTCAATTTTCACTTCATCATGATTTTACTTGTTTCACGATCAGCATACTGTTAAGCGGCAAATGTTCACTCCAAAGCTGACGATACATGATCGAGATCTTCATTTTCTGCTTTATGCAGTCTTTTTCTATTTCTCATTAACTTCCATTTATTACATATGTGAGGACACTTCTCCGAACTGTGCCTGATGTGCATCACCTGGGAACCTTCCTGAAGTTTCGTGGAATTTTCCATTTGTGACTTTATGTCAGTGCTCCAAAAAAAAATCAGATTTCGGAAGTTTTCGGATTTTGAAATTTCGGACAAAGGGGGCTCAAGCCTGTATTATTTCCTGAGTTTTCTCTTACCTCATTTGAAAAAAACATAATTTTCCCGACAACTGATGTTGGACCTAAATGATCTGTTGTACACCCATTTTTTCTACTCCTCCTCTCTTAAATTGTTTGGTTATATTTACCACGTTGCAAACTGTGGGGATCATTCTAAAATAAACAAAATTTAGGAAGATGCCAGACCAATGCATTCAAATTGCCCTAGTTATCTTCTTCAATGATGAGGAGGAATTTCTTTAGTCAGAGAGTGGTGAATCTCTGGAATTTTGCCATAGGCAGCGGTGGAGGCCAAGCCTTTATGTATAATTAAGGCAAAGGTTGATGGATTCTTGATTGGTCAGAACATGAAGGGATACAAGGAGAAGACAGGAGATTAGGGCTGAGAGGAAAAATGGATCAGCCATGATGGAGTTCAGAGAGAAGTTTAGGTGCAAACTCAATATAGTTTGTTTTATGCAGATTGAGTACAATGGCTTGACCATAACCAAGGAACGAAATACAGGTTGACCTTCTCTCCGTGACCTTTCTCAATTCAATAAATTTGATTGTCAGATGTTATTTAGTTGTCTGTCATAGCAACATGAATTTTGCTGGCAACTGTTAATTCCCAAACTTATTATATAAGCTCTGCCAATCATTTTCCAGCTGGACTAAGCAACAGCACACAGCTTTGCAAAGGTTTTTATGCTAAGAAATTGACCTTCAGATCTTCACCTTCAGGATTTGAAGTGGAAAGGTTGATTGGGGTGGGGGAGCAGAAGTACAAGCTATGAAAATTTTATAACATTTGTAGCAATCCATTAAGTATTCTCTATCATCTTAGGATTATATTAAGATATTTTGTTTGAATTTATCAGTAAAACATATTAATTAAGTTTTTTTTATGTTTATACACCTTTAAAGATGATCAAGGATGTCGCTGATAAGGAGTGTGCAGCTCCAATGGGAATAATCAAATATTCCTAAACAGGACTACTACAGTTGAAACTCACAGTTACAGCCTTGGGTTGAGTTAAGACTTTAAAAAATCTGTTGATACACAAAATCGATGGATCCCGTACTGCAGACTCAGGTCATGAGTGCAGTTTCCCTTTAAGGATAAGGAAGTGAGGAAAGCCTGCTGGGCTTGAAGTAAGATTGAAACGCAGAGGCTTTAGACTCCCCCCTTCCAACAATCCTGCTGGAAAATGTACAGTCCCTGTAATAAAATATTTTATAGAGCAAGATTATAGAGCAAAGACATCAGAGACTGCTGTGTACTTTGTTTCATGGAAACAGTTGTCATCAACTTCATCAGCATTTGTGTGTACGAGTGTGTGCCTTCGAGAACATACCAGACATACTCAAATCAAAAGCAGTGGATGAACCAGATCTGTGGTATTCAAGACTGGTGATGCAGAACTATACAGGAAGCCTAGTTACGACCCATGGAAGGCTATTGTAAGAAAAAAAATATTCTGATTGAGGATAGAGATGGAGCTTCAGCTCTGTCAGGGTTTGCAGACCATTTAAAGTGAAACCTAACATCATAAATGGCAGTGATGCTTCACTCCCAGATGAGCTCAATGCCTTATATACACACTGTGAAAGGGAGAATAAAATGACACCGGTGTGAATCCCTGCAGCATCTGGTGACCCTACGATGTCTGTTTTGGAGGCCAATGTCAGGACATCTTCCAAGGCCCTGACGGTGTACCTGGTGGGGCTCTGTAAAGCTGTGCCAACCAACTGGGGGGAGTGTTCAAAGACATCCCCAATCCCTGATGTAGTCGGAAGTTCAAAATGGTTCAAAATGGTGAGAATCACACCGTTGCCCGAGAAGAGCAAGGTGATCTACCTCAACAACCGTTGCCCAGTGGCACCTACAGTGATGAAGTGCTTACGGAGGTTGGTGTGATGGCTAGAATGAGCTCCTGCTAAGCAAGGACCTGGACCCACTGCATTTTGCCTATCTCCACATTAGGTCTCCAGTGGATGCTATCTCACTGGCTCTCCACTCAGCCTTGGATCACCTGGACAATAGTAGTACTCTTGTCAGGATGCCGCTTATTGACTACAGCTCAACCTTCAACACAATCATACCCTCAATTCGAATCAAAAAGATCCAAAATCTGCATCTCTGTACCTCCCTCTGCAACTGGATCCTTGACTTCCTGATTGGGAGCCCACAGTCTGTGCAGATCAGCAATAACATCTCCTCCTCACTAACAATGAACACTGGCACATCAATGATGTGCGCTTAGCCCAGTGCTCTACTCTCTCTACAGCCATGATTGTGTGTTATGCACAGATCAAATGCTATTAATTTACTGATGACACAACTATGGTTGGCAGTATTTCAGATGGTGATGAGAAGGCGTACAGGAGTGAGATCAATCGGTGGTTGAGTGGTGTCACAGCAACAACTTTGCACTCAACATTAGTAAGACCAAGGAATTGATTGTGGACTTCAGGAAGGGAAAGTGAAGGGAACACACACCAGTCCTCATTGAGGGATTTGAAATGGAAAGGGTGGGCAGTTTCAAGTTCCCAGGTGTCAACATCAATGGCCAGGCAGTCTGGAGTTCCCTGCAAAGTCTTACCAACTTCAATCAGAAGTGCTCCCAAGACTCCCCTCCCCTACTCTGGTCAATCAGCTCAATCAGTTTTACTGCCAGTTTCGTAAGGACAATCAACATCTATCTCTTCTCACTTCCTCTGATCCCAATATACTGAGCCTCTATCCTCCTCCCTTTCACAACCACTCCTAAGTTACCATCCCCCCTTTCATCCCAGCCCATTCACCTGCTTCAGCGTCCACTGCATCCCCTCCCCATCCCATACTTTCTGTGAAGCAAGAAGACATTTGCAAACTATCTGGAAAACAGAACATGAGGAAAGCTGCAGGCCCTGATGGTGTCTCACCTGATACTCTATGGCACTGTGCAGATCAGCTAGCACCTGTCTTCACTGATATTTTTCATACCTCACTGCAATTATACAGATTTCCAGACTACTTTAAAGTTTCTACAATTGTTCCAGTTCCCAAGGTGACAAGATGACTGAACCTAATGATTATAGGCCAGTTGCTCTGACTGCAGTAGTTACATAAACTTTTGAACGTCTGATGTCGGCCTACATTATGTCCACCACTGATCCTCTTCTTGACCTGCTACTGTTTGCTTACAGAGCAAATCGCTCAGTTGAGGATGCAATTAACTTGCATCTTCCTTACATTCTTCAACATCTGAACTCCCCCAACACCAATCTTGATTGTGGATTTTAGCTCCACCTTCAGCACCAGTGTTCCGAGTTGCTCCTCGGCAAACTAACCCACCTCGCTGTACCTTGCAGTAGCTGTCAGTGGATTACAAACTTCCTGACAGGTAGGAGCAGTACGCAAGGGTGGGCTGCTACTTGTCCGCTCCAGTGGCTTTTAGCACAGACTCTCCCTAGGGCTGGGTTCTTTCATCCCTCCTGTTCCCGTTTTATAAAAATAACTGTACCCCCACAGGAAAATCCATTAAAATCCTTAAGTTCACAGATGACATGACTGTCGTCATTCTCATCTCTTATAATGATGTGACCTGCTATCAAAGAGAGATAGACTGTCTTGCAGCATGGAGTGCTCTTAACAGAGCTTAATGCTATCAAGACAGTGGAGACGAGGACTGACTTCCACTGACAACTCCCTGCCTGTTCCCCCCCCCCCCACCCCAGAAATTAATGTTCAGGCTGTGTCTGTGGTAGAGCCATTCAAATTCCTGGGGACTGTCGTTACCAATACATTGAAGTGGGAGAAGTGCGTAACGCTTAATACTGGGAAAACCCAACAGAGACTGTTCTTCCTACGCCAGCTTGGGACACTTAACATTTCAGGGTGTATAGTGATGAACTTTACTCGGCCATCATTGAGAGTGTTGTGACCACCGTCTGGTTTCCCGCTGCCTCCTCCCTCTCCAAGTCCAGGTTGCAGCCAGTGGTCCACTCAGCAGAGAAAATCATTGGCCGTCAGCTACCGACATTAAAAGTCCTGTTCGCTGCCAGGGTGAAGGAAAGAGCTGGAAAAATTACTGCTGACTCCACCAAAATGCCATTAGTCCATCACCATCAGGACTACACATCATCTCCAAAGCACTTCTCCTGTGGCTATCCAGCTTCTCAACAAAATTCATTCAGGTGTAATACCCTAACTGTCCCTGCATAACCTCTATTAAATGGTCTTTCCTGGTCTCCTTGTTCTGTGTTATTTAATCTGTTCATATGTTCTTATTTATTTAAGTCTGATTACTGACATTTGTGCTAATTGTTGATTGCTCACGGCTGTTTGCACTATTGGCTTGTAAATTGTTGGATGCTGTTGTGTTGTCTGTTATGACATTGTCCTGTGTTTTATGCTTGGCACTGAACCACAATCAATTTTGCTGTCACAAACACAAGAACATCTGCAGATCCTGGAAATCCAAAGCAACGCACACAAATTGCTGGAGGAACTCAGCAGGCGAGACCGCATCTATGGAAAAGAGTGAACAGTCAACGTTTTGGGCTGAGACCCTTCATCAGGACATGCTGTGCTTCTGATGTATTTTGCATACTGACTATAACGTGATTCAAATTCTGAGGATCTATCCTGGGCCCAAAATATCAATGCAATTACAACCAAGGCAGACGGCACCTATATTTCATCAGGAGTTTGAGAAGAATTGGTATGTCACCAAAGACACTCGCAAATTTCTACAGGAGTACTGTGGAGAGTATTCTAACCAGCCGCATCACTGTCTGGTATGGAGGCGACACTGCTCAGGATTGGAGTAAGCTTTCAGGAAATTATAAACCTTCATCCTGAGCACCGTACTCCCCAGCTTCAAGGACATCATCAAAAGGCGGCATCCGTCATGAAGGACCCCCATCACCCAGGACATCGCCTCTTCTCATTGCTACCATCAAGGAGGTGTGTATAGGAGCCTGAACACACTCCCTCAATGATTCAGGAACAGCTTCTTCCTCTCTGCCATTCCATTTCCGAATGGACAATGAACATATACTCAGTATTTTTCCCTCTCTTTTCACACTACATATTTATCTTTTATATACACTTCTTGTAATTTATAGTTTTTTATTAATATGTATTGCATATGTATGGCTGCCTCAGAACAACAAATTTCACAACATATGCCGGTGATATTAAACCTGATTCTGATTCTGATTCAATACAAAAAACCTTTGCAGGTAGGAAACTGCCTCTGTCAGCACAACCTGTCTTAAAGACTCTGCTCTGTTTATCACTTTGACTTGGAAACTGTCGACTAGCAAGTCTGACCATCCAGCTTTGGCTAAAGTTGCTCAAAACAGCAGATCCAAATTGCTTACAGGCAGTGATGGGAATTGAACCTGTTCGGTGACCTCTGGCATTGTGAAGCGATGCACTAGATGCGAAGCTACCTTACCGCCAAAGGACATGACAGAGCACAGACTGAGTACTGCCAATGAAATGCTCTGACTTGCTGATGATTGGAGAGTAGGCTACTGGGGCAGTAAGCAGCAAACAACAAGAACTCAGCGGGAGGAAAGTAATTGTCAATATTTCAGATTGAAACCCTACATCCGGCAATAATTAGGTCATATTTGGCCTGCTTCTTGTGCTCAGGACATACCTGGCAACTTTCCATATGGTTGGGTTGATGAGTTTGGTACAATGTAGGTGGGCAGGACTTGCTCTGGAGATTTTGTTTCTGCTAATACATAGCTAGTGAGCTGAGAGTGGGCCCGGAGTTAGTGAGGTGTTCCTTGTAGATAACCTCCAGTCTCCCTGATAACTACATTGGTATGAAGTGTGCTGGGCTTAAGAGTTTTGTTGCTATGGAGCAGATTGGACATCTTTTTGAAAGGCACCTAATAAATGGTTGATGAAAAGGGCATTTGAAGGTCCAAAGTTCAAAGTACATTTATTATCAATGTACAAATTGTACAACCTGGAGATTTGTCTCCTAACAGGCAGCCACGAAATAAAGAAACCCAAAAGAACCCATGAGAAAAATCATGCAAACAATAAACACAAACAAATAGTGTTCTCAGCTGAAGTCCACAGAGAGTCCGTCTCCAGACCCTTGGTTCAGCATAGAGCCGAGCAGCGAGCTGAATGGGCCCCAACAGCCTGTGATGTTTACAATCTGGCTCCACGCCTAAATCATCATTCAAACATTGGGTTCAGTCATTCCTGTGGCCCCGCCGCCTCGATTCAGCCTGACTCTTAAATCGTCATTCAAACATTGGGAACAGTGGCAGCAATCTGCTCTGGCTCACGGGCCTGGACCACACTGCCTCGATTCGGCCTGTACCCGACCTTCCCAATTTGTCCCGGTTCCATCGTTACCCTTCGTGCGCAAACACAGTCACTGCACCAGCAGAATGCGGAGGAAACGATCTGCAATCTTTGTCAGACCTGTCCAAGTTTATGAACCAGGGAATTAGAGAACGCATGTGAAGTGATAGTCTCTGCTGCTTAGGAAAACTAGCTCCTGGTTCAAACCAAAGCTACGTTGTGGATGATGAATGAAGCCAGTCAAGTGTCCAGTGAAACTCCAGCAAAACTTCTGTCCCCATGGCCCTGAATATTGCCCCTTATGGGATATGAAATTTACACTAATTTTTCCTCGTTAGCGTGCTGCCCAGTACATTCCTCACTGGTTTAATTTGACACAAACCGCATCAGTTTTTGCCGTATGTTTTGATGTACTTGTGACAAATCTTTTAAAAAATCTTTAGTCCTTTTGTGTATTGTTGAGTTAAGTAAACACTTAGCAACAAAATGCTTTCAACTACATCTTGCTAAATCCAGTAAAGGGTGGAAATACTGGTTTCCATGGGCACCAGATGCAGACTGTGTCTGTAGTGGTTACCTAGTTGCTTAACCGTAATGAGGTGATACTCCAGAACAAAATAATTGGCAGGAGTATGATTGTTACGTTAAATTTGTGATCTCAGCCATTCACTGATTAAACAGATGGGATTGAGTAGCTCCCACTGGAATTGCAAGAATTGAAAATAATTCCATGTTAAAGAAAGCTGTGTTTTAAAACCCAGGTACCTCAGTCACGAATGACATGTTAAAGCTATATATTTCAGGGCACGATGAATTTTTAAAAAATACACCATTCTTTGAAATAAATTTATGGAAATATTGTTGTTGATTTTCTGAAATCTCTGGATGTGTTCGTTATGACATGTGACCAGCTCCGCATATTTTTATGGGTAAGATTTCCTGTGGATAATTAAAAGCACAAAACACTTCAAATTTCACATTGATTCAATATTCATTTAATTTGTAATAGTTACGTTGTTGGCTGCTTTTTCACTGGTAAACAGATCTACTGATCAAATGTGGAAGTAAAAGGATCTGTACAGCATAAACTATAGGCTTAAAAGACAAAGCAAATTCCCAGTCCATTCAGATCTGTGTAGCAGTTTTGATATCAGAGTGAATATGGATCATGTTATCATAGTTACAATTATTTTATACACACAAATCAGGCTATTTAATCCAAGCCAAAACATTAGAAAGCATTGTGCAGTTTGTAGATAAATCACAAACCATTAAAATATATTCCAAAACAGAATTTCAAGGAAATGAGTGAAGGTTATTGTACGATCAAGGCTGATCAGCTGACACAGTCTCACTCCAGGGGTCAGGGCCTGCCCAAATTATATGAAGGATGCTTTGCCTTACTGTGATTTTAACTCTTTAATGACTTTGGCTGTAGCTTTGGGCTGCAATTATTTATGACTATTCACAATAAAAAGGCATTTTGAACTTTTTTTTAACACATGCATCATTCTTATGTGTGAGATGTTTTACACATTCACTGAGAAATTTGTTTACATCCGTTACACCCAAAGGAATGGATTTTCAAAGCTGCTGTAATTTGAAAAGAACTCAGAGAGTCTGTGTCAAAGATACAATAGTATTTCCTCAGTCTAGCACAACAACTGCTCATTTTGGCACTGGTTGTACTAATTTCCGCAGACTGCTTTGGAAATACAATTGTTGTCACTCTTTAGTCAGCATTTCTACTATTCCTCAGAAAGAGAGCAAGAGGCAGTGTTAACTGGACGCTGGGAGTGGGGGTGGGAAGTATAGAGAAGTATTCAGAGTGGGATGATAACCTTCATTAGGCCTGGTTTTGTAGGGTTGTGTATTTGTAAAAATAGAGGAAGTTGTTCATTGTCCATTCTAATTTGTGGTTAATGATTAGATCAATGTATTAAAACTGATGTTATAAGAGATAAAAATTTACACTACTCTTGCACCATATTTTGAAAACTGAAATTAATATTGCAATATCAAGTCAGATTTTCCTGCTCTTTCTTCCCAGTCTCTAAAGGCGTAAAAAAGAAACATTTTCAAGACCAAACACAACAAAGCAGCTGCCTGAGTACATTTGGACATTACACCCACCACCTCAAACACAGCACCAAATGTTGGATTTTCCTGTCAATATTGCTCAGTGTCAGACTCTGAGCCTCCAGCTGGTTTCTGAGATTCTTAATCCCATGTTTTTGTTTTCAGAACTTCATGAGTTATGTGTGTATGGGTCTGGAGAACAGAAACAGACACTTAAATAAAGGGGCAGAGTTTGCTTTCAAAATAATGGTATGGCTCACGTCACAAATGGTGCCTTTCTATCCAAATGCTACAGCATTTTCTGACAGGGTCAGATATAAGTTTTGTGATAACTCTGGGAAAACGGAAGCCTATCTATAACATTGTACTGTCACTGGATAAGCAATGGTACCATATTATGCATTAAGGGCTGAACTAGTAATAGAGAAGTTACTAATCACACAGCATATGTACGTTGAATCACTTCACAATGAACGACATCGAGAAGGTATAAATTGATCATTCTGGGAAGCAGCAGAGTGGTTAAGGAGAGACACATGTATTTATTCTGCTTCAGAAACAGCTTACCCTCAGTGAGACTTACAGGAAGATGCTGTTTCCCGCTTGGCATTGCTGCCTGCTGCACCTCCAACAGTGTCCTTCGGTCAGCGTCCAGGGACCACCACTCATTGATGTTTCACTCCCTTAGCCCTGGTACATCTCCTGGTGGTGGAGCAGTGACAGGAATGTCTCTCTGCCACCACCCTGCAGCTTTCAATGGAGCTAGTCGGCCCCCCCAATTTCTGTCTTTACTCCTCAGCCACAGCCAAAAGCTGCCCTTTTCCCCCTCTTCAACCACCTCTGGCGAACCTCCTGAGCCTCGCTCCAGTCACTGCCATATCATGGAGTAACTTTATCAGAGTGCTTTCAAAACCCGGGCATCCCACCTTCACAGGGTAGATGACGGCCCACAAGTCAAGCTTCCGTACACTCAGCTGCCAGGCCGGAGTACTTCAGCCTCTTCCGCTCATGGGCAGCCTCCACTCCTTCCTCCCATGGGACGGTTAACTCAATGAGGAGGACTTTCTTGGCAGCCATGGACTATAGTACTATGTCTGGGTGGAGATGTGTTGGTGATTTCTATGGGGAACTGTAGCTGACTGCTGAGATCTGTCTCCATGTTCCACTCCTTGCCTGTGGAGAGGAGTCCGAAGGAAGCTCTTGGGTGGGTGCATCAGCGATCTTACCAGCCTTAACAAATGAGATGAGTTGTTTCTCGCATCCTGCCTCCAGGTCCCTGGGATCTCCTCCAGCTTCTTTAGGACCTGGCCACGCCCTTGGGACAACACAGTCTGATTGCAGCACAGACTGATGCAGAAAGTCTCTAACTTTTTGGACAAGCTCCAAGCAGAGGACCCAGACCAACATTTCTTACAGAGTTAAAGGCCTGTTTATGACATCTCAATCACTATGAACAGTCCTATCATCTCTAAGGATCAAGTTAAAATCTCTGCTTTGCTGAATCAGAAGTGGAATTGGACAAGAAAACTAGAAGCTGCATTTCCTGACCCAAAACAGTTGCTGCTGGACTCATTTTCTTATACAGTATGCTGATGCAGGCATTGGTACCATACTGCAATGCGTAATCTTACATCGCTGATACACTTTGGTCACCCTGAAGGTACGAGGATGCCAGAATAAAAAGGTGGGGGAGGGGAAGGAGGGGAGCTAGAAGGTGAGAGGTGAAGCCAGGTGGGTGCGAAAGGTCAAGGGCTGCAGAGGAAGGAATCTGGTAAGGGAGGAGAGTGGACCATAGGAGAAAGGGAAGGAGCCGGGGATCCAGGGGAAGGTGATAGGTAGGTGAGAAGAGGCCAGAGTGGGAAATAGAAGGGTGAGGGACTTTTTTTTAAACCAGAGGGAGAAATCGATACCCATGTAATGGTGCAGCTTGTCTTGCACTGAAAGTGTTCAGCTAGGGTGAGCTCTGCTCCCCTCACCTTTGCTGCATTCAGTGCTCATAAACTGTTTTTGCCATTACCTGGAGTGGATCAAAGTGCATTAAAATTGGTTTCTGTGAGGGGGGAGTCGTTGGAAGAAAGCTGTAAGGACAGGAATGTTTCTGCCTGGTCCTTCACACACTAATTACAGGCATCAATGTTATTGTGAACAATGTTATTGTGGCTCTGTTCTGAGTCCATCCCACGCAGCACATGATGCTGGGAGATGATTGGACAAGAATTGTGTGGCGATCTGTTCTACCAATAAGCATGGACAGCGATTCTGCCCGAGGTAAAATGATGAAGATGAGGCTTATCCCTTGTGTTGGTTAGTTCACGATCTGATAGACTCAATCTGGCAGCTGTTTCATTACCTTACAGTGCATTCCCCTCACAGATGCTGTTCAGCCCAGTGAGTTCCACCAACAAGTTGCAGTTGCAAGTTCTCTTGTGCAAGAGTCTATTTCCCTGATGTTTCATAATGTATAAAATTATGAGGCATATTGAAAGGGTGAATGCATATAGTCTTTTTATTATTTAGTTATTTATTGAGATAATGCGTGGACTAGGCCTTTCCAGTCCTTTGAGGTGCACTGCCTAGCAATCCCGATTTAACCCTCGCCTAATCACAGGCCATTTATACATGGACCAATTAACCTACCAACCAGTACGTCTTTAGGCTGTGGGAGGAAACTGGAGCACTAGGAAGAAACCCACATGGTCACGGGAAGAACAAACAAACTCCTTACAGCCAGGGTCGGGAACTGGACCCAAGGACACCGGTACTGTAAAGCATTGTGCTGACCACTGCACTACTGTGCCACCCTTTTCTCAGGGAAGGGGAACTAAGAATTCCAAGGCATGGCTTCAAGGTGAGAAGTTAAAGATCTATCAGGGACTGGGGGGGGGGGGGGGGGGGGCGGGATGGAGCAACTTCACGGAAAGGAGGGTGCCTATTTAAAAGTTACAAGAGGAAGTGGTTGAGGCAGGTATCATAATAACATTTAAAAGACATTTGGCTAAGTCATAGATAGGAGGGATTTAGAAGGATGTGGACCATGGTTGGCAAGGATCAGATGTATTAAAGAACCTGTTTCTGTGTTCTACCAAAGGAGGTGTAAGGTGCTCCTTCCCCCTGCTAGCCTGCAGGTCGCCCTTAGGCAAGGTGTAGCACCTGCTTATCTCCCCCCCTACCCCCAATCAGGCTCACGTGAAGCCATGGAAGCAGGTGGTGTATGGTCGTATGAGCAGCTGGTGCATATCATAACTCCTGGTTATGCAACCATTGACACCAGGCAGACAATCTCTGAAGAGTGTTGATAATGGCTGGAGTCACCCATCTTGTAAAGACACTGCCCAGAAGAAGGCAACAGCAAACGACTTCAGTAGAAAAAATTGCCAAAAGCAATCCTGGTCATGGAAAGTCTAGGAACGTCCATGTCATATGACATGGCTCAGAACGAACAATTACTGTATGACTCTTCTAGTGCACTTGACAGGAAAGGAGAACATACTGTACCTCAAGATCACTCACTAGTTCAGGAACAACCTGACCTCTACGAGTGAGTAAATAGGCAAACTGGTCAAATTTGTGAAAGGCAAAAGCAGTTATTATGAAGCATAACTCTTGATAGGTAATGTTGATTAACAGACCAGGATAATCTTGAGACTACAGATGTTGGTTTTATAGTTTTGTTGTTAACAATAACCTTTGACATTTTTGACTGTTGTATGCTTTTGTCATGGAGCCATGCAAAACAGAACCAGGTCTTTTGGCCCATCATATGCAGCAAGTACCCATCTATACTAATCCCACTGATTACCACTTCATCTGTAGCTTTCTATGTACTGGCATTCGATAATTCACCTAGAAACATAACTGTAAGAATTTCTGCATCTATCAGTCACTCATGCAGTGAGTTACAGATTCTAATCACCTCAGGGTGAGAATGTTCTTCCTCAAGTAACCCCCAAAATCTAAGCCCTCTTGTTTTAGATACCTCTACTGGAGGCAAAAGATCCGATCATCTACTCTATCTATGTCCTTTACAGCTTTGTATATATTAGGCATGACCAATCTCAACCAGCTCCATTCCAATGTAAACAATCCCAGCCTCTCAAATCTCTCAGAACTGAAACACTTTATCCTGGACAATATGCTGGTGAATCTGTCCCTCAGTCCTCACCCTCTCTAATGTAATCATATCCTTGTTATACTGTGATGACCAGCCTAACAAGGTTGTATAAAATTGGACGTGAACTTGAAAGCTCTTTTATTCTGTACCTTAACTAATGAAAGAGAGTATCACATATGCTTTCTTCACCATTTCATCTACTTGTGCTGCCATCTTCAGGGACCCTTGAACTTGTACACCAAAGTTCCTCTGTTGTCCAGTACTCCTTGTGGCCCTGCTGTTCAATATGTTTGTCCTACTCTCATTAGTTCACCTGTAGTGTATCATCTACTTAGCAGGATTAAATTCCACTCATCCCTATACATCTTAGCTATTGATTAATATCCCTTGGTATCCTATGACTATCCTACCCACTGTCAGTAATGCTTCTGATTTTCATGTCATCTGGAAACTTTTTAATCATACCTTTTACATTCAAATCTATGTTTTCAAATTGAGGTGGAAAGAGATATGACAAACTCAAGGCATTTGGACTTTCCACATACAATTGCACTGACACCTTGTATGTTGTACTTAACACAGCACCATCTAATTGACAAACAGGTAATCAATTCTAATAATATTAGTAATAACGATAAGTTAGCTATGAATACAGCGTACTAAAGACCATAAAACCATAAGGCATAAGAGCAGAATTAATCCATTCAGCCCATCGAGTCCACTTCGCCATTCCACTATGGCTGATCCTGAATCCCACTCAACCCCATACACTTGCCTTCTCTCCACATCCTTCGATGCCCTGACCGATCAAGAAATGGTCAACTTCCGCCTTAAATCTACGCACAGACTTGGCCTCCACCGCGGCAGGGTATTTCACAGATTTACTACTCTCTGGCTAAAAAAATTCCTCCTTACCTCTGTTCTAAAGGGTGACCTCCCAGTTGATCAGTACTTATGCTTCAATGCCATTTGACTAAGTAAAATCACTTCCCGTATTAAAATTAATTTCTGAAAATCACACTTACTTCCTGCTCTGTTTAAACAATAAAAAGCTCATCTTTTCCACATTCAGTGATATTATCCTAACCCCATGTAAATGTGAATATTGTCATTTCCTGCCAGAATTCTACGCCTGAAACTGGCTTAAATTAAGTCATAAGCAACATTTTTTTTTATAACTGCTACAAATGAACACTATCACCCCTCCTAGGCTCCCTGCGGCCTCTGGCGGGTTTTACCACCTCACAACCTCTCACACTTCCCTTCTGCTGTGAGCAATAGTGCTGCACCCTCTTTAATTCCTTCTTTTACAAAACTAATCACAGTATCTTCAACAATGGTCTTCCACTGCTGCACACAATCCAATTTCCCTCAAAAATAAATCAATGCTGTTTAATTACTGACTTACCACAGGGACGGACAGTCCGTGATTTTTTGCTCTGGGGTCCAGACATTAGACCTGCTCTAATGCCTGGTTTGCATAATGGCACCCAGGACCACTGGCTTCCATTACACTGATGAAGCTTGCTTGAGCACGAGTTAAAGAGGACTTCCCCAAAGTGGCCTCAGTCTGGTACATCTGTTCCCAATTTACACTCCCAAGTTCCTGCCTAATAGCATCATAATTCCCCTGCCCCCAATTAAATACTTTCCCATACTGTCTGCTCCTATTCCTGTCCAAGGCCTAAGCTTAAGGTCAGCAAGTTGTGGTCACCGTCTTCAAAATGCACGTCCACCGAGAGATTGCCACCTCACCAAGTTCATTGCCTCATACTAGATCCAGTATGGCCTCTCCTGGATTCGGCTTGTCTGCATATTGTGTCAGGAATCCTTCTGGACACACCAAACAAATTTTGCCCCATTTAAACCTCTTGCAGTAAGGAGGTGCCAATCAATATGAGGAAAGTTGAAGTCACTGATAAGATTCAAGTTCAGCTTATTTAACACTGGGAACTGAAACCAGATTCCCCCTTGGTAGCGCAACAGTATTACAGCTCAGAGTTTGGTGTTCGATTCTGGCGCGTGTGTATAAGGACTTTGTAGATTCTCCCCATGAACATGTGGGGTTCCTCCAGGTGCTCTGGTTTCCTCCCATAGTCCAAAAATGTATTGATTAGCAGGGTCATTGTCCTGTGATTAGGCTGGAGTTAAATAGGTAGTTTGATGTGCAGTCCTGTATCTCTAAATAAAATAACCAAGTTCATGTGATAACAGTATTTAACCACTAGAGGGCGTGTCCAACACATGAAAGAAGAGGGGAAAGCTCGTTTCTTTAAGGATCTCCTTAGCTATCTAAATAGAAGTGCAATACATTCACACGATCCTCCAGAGGAGGCAAACATGAAACTATATTCATAATAGAATTAGTATGTGCACCGAACGTGAATAACATGCTGAATGGCAGATCACATGTTCGGAGCGTAACATTTCTGTGTTTACTGCTTTAACATTCTACTCTTCACATTCCTCGAACCTCTCAGGCATGAACAAGCACGCAAGCAATGATACGATGGATAATCTCCCTGTCCTCCATCCAGATGGGCTATCTAAATAAATCTTCAACCAACAGTAGCTGAGTTATTTCTTTTGGCTGTCAGAATTCTACTCATTTCAGACATTTTACAGTTTGAGTCATCTCTGAGTTAATACTAAAGTACGAAGTGACTTAACAGCAAGGGTGCAAGACACGAGCGATTCATTGTGACAATGAGCACGACTGGGAAAACGAGTGGCAGCCACACAAAGGAGGAGGTGCTGAAGAACGAAACATCAGCAAAACACTTTTAGAGAGATTTTTGGAGAAGACTACGGAAATGTTGCGGCAGCCCGTGAATTCCCTACATGCTGCTTTCCAGAAATACAATCAGTATACAACTACAACCTCCATGCACCAAACTGTGAATCAAATGACCTTGCTGGGCTGGGTGTGTCTGCACCTGTGCCACCCCTGCCCCTGGCACTTCTGTGCCACCTGCCCCACACCCCTCCTGCAGTGCTCCGCCTGCATCATTCCCAAAATACTCTCCTCCCACCAGATTTACAAACTTGCTCTCTGCTCCATGTTGACAAATACAGTACTGTGCAAAAGTCATGGGCACCCTAGCAATATCTATGTGCCTAAAACTTTTGCACAGACTCTATACGATGGGCACAGAGTAAATTGAGCATCGGCGATACATACTGGAGTTGTTGGTCAATAGGACATGTATTACCTATTCAATAATAATGTCAGTTTTTTTTTGCGTTATATTCATATTCCTGAGGTTCAGCAGCTTATATTAACCACTCTGGGAAGCATTTGCCTTAACTTTTCAAAGAAGCTCCAAAGAGCAACCTTCAAGGGTGTTCTTTCCTGACCCAAACCCTTCAGCCAGGAGCTCCAGTACAGTGACTAATAAACGGTTTGACGTTTTGCCCTCTGATGTCACTACCTGTTCCAGTCACGGTGCTGCTCAGCTTTCCAAGGTGGGCAGACCTCTACAGCCAATGAGCAGCTCTGGGAGTGGTGATGGTGTGTGGCAGTATATAAATTTACTATGTGCAGTCACAACTTTAAGTTGGTCTTTTGTATGCCACTGGAGTAATGGGTGTGTGCTAGTTGCATATCACAGTACCCAAGTCTATTTTTGGTTACTATCCAGTTTAAATCCCCAAATATTTTCTCAGTCCTCAAGTTCAGAATGTACTTGTCAGTCACATTCAACACTAAACAATGCCAAACAGAACCCTATTGTTATATCCACTCTTCTAAAAAAAAATAGAAAACTGCAGTCTCCGGATAATCAAGTTATAAACACTATTTTGCGCCACATACCTCACAAGTTCTTGAAGATCTGTTGCATCAGGCTGAGGTTTGGTAATGCCTTCAGGTGAAAGAGGTGATTCAGATGGGAAACAAGCATCTATTGGTTCTTCCGAATCACGAGACCCAGGCACACTGAAAAATGTGAAACATAAGAAGACAGCTCAAAAAGTATTGTGTTTTAATTTGACTAATGTCAGCCTTCAGAGCAGATGTTGTTACAAATCATTTTTATACTGCACAACAAAGGACAATGAGTGAACACACAGTAAGCCCCAGTTATCACGATACAACTTAAGATACCTTTGTTCAAACATTTACATATCTCAAAACCATCTTCTTTCCACCTTGGTTACTACAGATCATGTTCGAGCAGAGGCAGTTAAATATGAAGTCTTACTGTATTTTGTCTTCATAATTATTTCATGCAACTTACTTTGAATGCAAACAAAAGAGAAAATTTTAGAACTTTAAAACCTTACCGCATAAGACTTTAGTACAGTACTGTAGTAATTTTATGTATTGTACTGTACTGCTGCTGCAAACAAAAGCTAATTTTGTGATACGTGAGTGATGATAAACCCAATTCTTTATTGCAAACTGAGAGTGGGAAGGGGACAGGGAGAGGGGAATCATGTTTGGGAAAAGGGGAAGGCAGAGAGGAGGGAGCAAAGAAAATCAGAGAGACATTCTGTAATGATCAATAATCCAACTGTTGGAATCAAATAACCTTGCCTGATGTCTCAAGGCTTGGTGAGTCTGCACCCGCATCACCCCCAGCTTCTGGCACTCCTTCTCTGCCACCTGTCCCACATCCCTCCCATGGTGCTCAACCCTCACCATTCCCAACATGCTTTGCTCTGCCAGAGTTACAAACTCGCTCTACACTCCACATTGACAGATAAGGTACTGTGCAAAAGTTTTAGGCACCCTAATTTTATATATGTACCTCAAACTTCTGCACAGTCTTATAATTAGATAGTTTCTGTTTAGTACAGATATCACTAGACAATATCTGGAAGTTAAAAGTATTTCTAGAGATTACCCAGTGACATTGAGATACACACAGATGTGTGAATGCATGGAATGCAACCCCAACGTGTTAGAACCTTCATTACTGCTTTCTTTTCCACAATCAGTGGGAACACCTAATTCGGCTGGAGATATTGGACCAAAATCATTCAGATGGATTAGGATTTCCAATTTAAACCGGCATTGGAAAGGACAGAAGAACTGGAATAACAAACTGCTGCAACAGGAGTTTCATAGATCAGGTGAACTTTGATCTTTGAATTAAATTAATTTACAAAGCACCGCTTAACAATTTAGCTGACCTTCACATATTGTGTACCTT
The DNA here is from genome assembly GCF_048418815.1 of Hemitrygon akajei. Taxonomy (NCBI): domain Eukaryota; kingdom Metazoa; phylum Chordata; class Chondrichthyes; order Myliobatiformes; family Dasyatidae; genus Hemitrygon; species Hemitrygon akajei. The sequence continues at coordinate 54,211,052 of NC_133146.1, forward strand.
GTTTCAGTCGTACAGTGCAAAGACATAAAATTACTATATAAATAAATAGTGCAAAAATGGGATAATGAGATACTGTATTGTTTATGGGTGCACGGACCTATCAGAAATCCTGAATTGTTGAGTGTGACTTCCCGATGGTAGTAACAAGAAGAAAGAATATCTCGGATGGTGAATGTCCTTAATAATGGACGCTGCCTTTGAGCAGGCCCTGAGGTCATAATGCTGTGCACCATACATCAATAGAAATAGGCAACAGTCTCCCCAAACTTCTAACAAAGTAGAGCCGCTGAGATGCTTTCTTTGTGATTACAATCAATGTGTTGGACCCATGACAGATACCCAGGAACTTAAAACTGTCCACCCTTTCTACCGCTGAGCCCTCAATAAGGAGAAATGCTGAGTGCCCTCCTGACTTCCCCTTCCTGGTCTACAGTCAATTCCCTGGCCTTACTGACACTGCGCGTAAGGTTGTTGTTATGACACCACTCAATCAGCCGATCCATCTCACTCCTATACTCCTCCTCGCTGCCATCTGAAATTCTATTAACAGCAGTTGTGTCATCCGCAAATTTATAAATGGCACTTGCCATACAGTCATAAGTGTAGACAGAGTAGAGCAGAGGGCTAAGCATGCATCTTCAAGGTGCTCGTGTTGACTGTCAGCAAGGAGGAGATGTTATTTCCGATCAGCACTGTCTTGGAAGGCAAGGATCCAACTGCAGAGGGAAGTATAGATCACAAACAAGACACAATCTGCAGATGTCGGAAATCTGAGCAACACACACAAAATGCTGGAGGAACTCAGCAGGTCAGGCAGCGTCTATAGAAAAAGTACAGTCACGTTTTGGGCTGAAAGCCTTCAGCTGGACTGGAGGGAAAAAGCTGAGTAGATTTAAAAGGTGGGGGTAGGGGAGAGAGCAACAACAGGTGATGGGTGAAACCTGGAGGGGGACAAATGAAGTAAATAGCTGATTGGTGAAAGAGATAGAAGGCAATGGAAGAAAGAAAAAAAGGGGGAGGAGCAGCAGAGGGAGATGAAGGGCAGGCAAGGAGATAAGATGAGAAGGAAAAGAGGATGGGGAATGGTGAAGTGGTGGGGGGGGTGGTGATTCAGGGGCATTACTAGAAGTTTGAGAAATCAATGTTCATGCCATTGAGTTGGAGGCTACCCAACCTGAGTGTGGCCTCATCATGACAGTGGAGGAGGCCATGGATGGACATATCGGAATGGGAAAGGGAAGTGGAATTGAAATGGGGCCACTGGGAGATCCCAAATGTTCTTGTGGTTTGAGCGTAGATGCTCAGCAAAGCGGTCTCCCAATCTACATCGGGTCTCACAGATACACAGTAGGCCACACCCAGAGCCCGAACACAGTAAATAACCCCCAACAGGCTCACAGGTGAAGCGTCGCCTCATCTGGAAGGACTGTTTAGGGCCCTGAATGGTAGTGAGGGAGGAGGGAGTAGATGCCCAGCTTTAGAAGCTTGTTGATTAATACTGAGAAGATGATGGTATTAAATGCCAAGCTGTAAACGATAAAGAGCAGCCTGAGGTATGTTTTGCTGTTGTATTGTAACACTATTGCAGCTCGAGGCATCTGCATTCAGAGTTAATTTCCGGCTCTGTAAGGAGTTTGCAAGTTCTTCATCCTGTGACCACATGGGTTTCTTCCTCCAGGTCCTCCCACAGTCCAAAGATGTACTGCTTAGTAGGTTACTTGGTCATTGTAAGTTGTCCTGTGATTAGGCTCGGGTTAAATAGATAGTTTGCTGGGCGGTGCGGCTCGTTCAGCTGAAGGGCCTATTCCACGTTGTGTCTCAAAGTAAAATATCTATACTGTTGTCCAGCTATCAGCTACTGATACCAGTTCATTCTGAATTTCTATTAAATATGTTTGTCTATTATTCTAATAACAATGCATATAAACTTGGGAATACACTCAAGGCCACCTCATTATGTACTGCCTGTTCTTAATAAAGTGGCCACTGAGTGTATGTTCATGGTCTTTTGTAGCTGTAGCCCTCACCCATTTCAAGGTTCAACTTGTGATGGGTTCAGAGAAGCTCTTCCACACACCACTGTGGTTACCTGAGTTACTATCATCTTCCTGTCAGCTTAAACTAATATAGCCATTCTTCGCTGACCTCGTTCATTAACAAGGATAATTTTTGCCCACAGAACTGGATGTTCTTTGTGTTTTACACTGTTCTCTGTAAACTCCGGACACTGTTGCGTGGGAAAATCCCAGGAGGCCAGCAGTTTCTGAGATACTCAAATCACGCCTTCTGGCACCAACAAACAGTCAAAGTCACTCAGATCACACAGTTCTTCCCCATTCTGATGTTTGGTCTGAACATCAACTGAACCTCTCGACCTTGTCTGCAGGCTTTAATGCATTGAGTTGCTGCCACATGATTGGCTGATTAGATATTTGCATAAATAAGGTATACAGGTGTACTGAAAAAGTGGCGACAGTGTATTTTAAACGTTATTTGGAATATAAAGTATTTTCTGAGAACAGGCTGTCTCAGTGCTAGAAGCATTATCCTTCCCACCTTATTCCTCTGTCTCATCCTAGGTGATGCTCGTATGATTTCAAAACAATAGTTTACCTCATTGAGTTGCTACCTTTGCACTACATACCTTGTGTACTGACTTTGCAGACTTGTCTCAATGGATGCCTCAACTTTCTCATCGGATTGTAGAACTGTAAGTGGCAGAGGTGCAGGAGCAGGGGGACTCCCTACAATGTCTTCACCATCAGAAGGTGCAGCAACGCTGAAAATAAAAGAACTTGAGTCAACATTTCTTTGCATATATTAAGTCAAACTCCATCACCATTTTTCAGTATCTTAAAGCTTTCTCTGAATTAACAAAACATCAGTGACAAAACCATAATATTAGCTCATATGTTGGAGAGTTAATTCACACCTTGCCTTTTGAAATTGACACATCTTGGCTTTGTTCAGTTCCAGCTTTTGAAAAATTCGAACAAGAATATCAGTTTGGTTCCTGTTGTCTATGATCTGATAATGAAACTCAGTCCTTAATGGGTCCATTGGTGCCTCCAGGTGGTAAGCTTTAATTTTATCACTTTTCTTATTGTGGAGTAGGATTGATGTTTCCTACTACACATTTGTGCACCTCTCCTAAATAACCATTAGCACTTTCCCAATGCAATACCCTGTATCCACCTTGAAGTCTCTTCTTGTCACTAGGCTCGGATATGGCACAAGTGCAGAGTGGGTGACACTGAAGCGGGTCGATAGTTCACAAAACTTTAATGCGAACAGTGCTAAAGAAAAAATAAAACAATTAACGCTAGGCCAAACAGGGTCATTAACTAAAACTCTCAAATGGGAAGCGAAGCTTCTACTGCGGCTGAAAAAAGCATCTAAATATTAAACGAATACTGCTAGTCTTCAGAGTCAGTTGACTCGACAGTCCAATATCTCAGGCAAGGCCGATGCAAACAGGCAGCAAAGCATTACTGTGCTCTGTCCAAGTCTCGACAAGCACTACAACAGCAAGCATGGAGCTAAATACTACCACAAGTAAATAATTAATTAGCTGACATCCGTGGTTGTGACACTTCCTATTGTCTCAGCCCGCAGCAGAGCCAAACAATCTTCATCCTCACCAGGAAAAGGTGATCTAGCTTGGTCTATAACTGACTCTCATTCTTTAGGAATGAAAGTCATTGAAGATTCTTATCAGTGCTGTTGTGTCAGTAACACTGCCAATTTAACACTCTCATACTAATTTCATGGTTCCCCTTCTTACTGGTTTGTTATACCAGCCCACAACAGCTTATTTTCACAGCTACAATCCCCTACTATTCATAAAATGGAGACAGCAGGCCAATGTTGTGGTATGAATATTTGGGGCACATGTCCAGGAAAGTGGTTAGTAAGTTGTGGAGTATAATCCTAGTAAAGAACATTTCTCTCCTGTAAATGGGCAATCATCTTGTATACGTAATCCCCTCGAAACTGCATGGGATTAATTGGAGAATTAAAGGTTGGATTGAAATGTGCAATACCGAACTTGGAAACACAATGTAATTGTTTTACATTTAATATACCTGGTTAAAAAAATTATAGTAACCAAGTTCATATCAATTGTCCAAAGTATAATTCTGGCTTGGAATTTATCCCCAGTGGTTAGCACCAAATATACCACACAGTCAATGGAATGGACTTGGAGAGAGTACAAGCCAAGCTACAATAAAGCAAATTTAGTACTGCTCACTGAAAATGAATTTCTAAGCAATAGCAGATGGAGTGATTTAGACAATTACTTAGCAACTTAATTCATTCAAATCCCTTTGCAGGTCCTAAAACCTACTCCCATACATGCATTTTGCTCCAACCTAAGTCATTATATCTGGCTACTGCCCTTCTGTTGCAGACTCGTTAGAAATCACTGTGATATCCTGAATGTTTTCTTATGAATGTATTATCTGGTACCCTAAATTATATTTATAATAATACCTATATCTGCTCCAATAAATACAGAATTCCCTTCAATCATCACACTAGAATAGGTTAGGACTTTATTCCTTGGAATGTAGAAGACTGAGGGAAGATTTGATAAAGGTATACAAAATTATAAGGCGTATAGAAACGGTAAATGCAAACAGGCTTTTTCCACTGAGGTTGGGTGGACTGCAACTAGATGTCATGGATTAAGAGTGAAAGTTGAAAAGCTTAAGGGGAACATGACGGGAAACATTCACTCAGAGTGAGAGTGTGGAATGAGCAGCCAGCACAAGTGATGCATGCGAGCTCGACTTCAGCGTTTAAGCAAAGTTTGGATAGGTACATGGATGGTAGGGGTTATGAGGGCTATGGACCCAGTGCAGGTCAATGCAAGTAGGCAACTTAAATGGTTCAGCATGGACTAGATGGGCCAAAGGACCTATTTCTGTGCTGTACTTTTCTATGACACTATGACTGCATGGTTTTCCCCTTGAGGATCACTTACTCCTTGGTCCTTGTTGGTACTCATTACAAAGAGCAGTGTCATAGAGTAGCGTTCAGGTAAAGAGTTAGAACCTAATTCAACTACAGTCAGTCAAAACTTAGCCCAATTTAGACACAGGTTTTTAAGGCCAGGTCTAGTTGACTCATGTCACGCAGCCAAAATACAACTAAAATATTGAGCCTGACTGCTTTTATTTATAAGGAGTCCGCCTGGCCTGGTCTATACAGAGCCGAGTAGGCTTCTACTTTTTGGATATGGGTTACATTGAGCTTGATTCAAATTGCCAGGCTCCATCAAGGTTGCTTGACGGGTTTTGCTGGCAATCAAATTTTTTTTCCAGCATTAGGGAAGTTCTGCTTTCTATTTAGATAAAATGCTACACAATCCAATGACATTCTGATAGCTCTTCAAAACATTATTGCAAAGAAGACTGCAACAGAAAGTTGTCACGTCCCATTGTGAGCATGTGCTTTGCTCCCATGGCCACAGTCATCTTGTTGAAAAGGATGTCACAGGCAAACCATTCACCAGCTCCATAGTAATAATAGTTTTATTTAACAAATGGTTTATTATAGAAACATAGATCTACAGCACATTACAGGCCCTTCAGCCCACAATGTTGTGCCAACCATGTAACCTGCTCTAGAAGCTGCCTAGAATTTCCCTACCACATAGACCTCTATTTTTTTCTCTTAAAAGAGTTAAAGTTTCTAGTATTGAAGCTTTTCTACCTTCTTTCCCACAGAGAAACCAGACTGGAGATGCAATTTTAACTATTGTTTATTTGAATTTTTCACAGTTTTTTTCTTCGTATTTTATGCAATTTCAGGAATGAACCTCTTCAATGTAAAACAATTGAATCGGTGGTGAGGAAGGCAAATGCAATGTTAGCATTCATTTTGAGAGGATTAGAATATAAAAGCAAGGATGTAATACTGAGGCTTTATAAAGCACTATAGCAAGGTCTCACTTGGAATATTGCGAGCAGTTTTGGGCCCTTTACCTAAGAAAGGATGTGCTGACATTGGAGAGGGTTCAAATGAGGTTCATGAAAATGATGCTGCCATTGAAAGGCTTGTCATATGAGGAGCATTTGATGGCTCTGGTCCTGTACTCACTGGAATTCAGAAGAATGGGGGGGGGGGGACCTCATTGAAACCTATTGAATGTTGAAAGGCCTTGATAAAGTTGAAGTGAAGAGGACGTTTCCTTTGGTGCGGGAGTCTAAGACCAAAGGAAACACCCTCAGAACAGAGGGACGTCCTTTTAGAATGGAGAAGAGGAGGAATTTCTTTAGCCAGAGGGTGGTGAATCTGTGGGATTTGCTGCCATGGGCAACAAAGTCATTGGGTATATTTAAGGTAGAGGTTGATAGACTCTTGATTGTTCAGGCGTGAAGGAATACAGGGAAAAGGCAGGAGACCAGGGCTGAGAGGGAAATGGATCAGCCATGATGAAATGGAGGAGCAGGCTCGATGATCCAAATAAACTGATCTTGCTCCTATAACTCATGGTCTTATGGTAAAACAAACATGCAGAAATTCATCAGAAATAAGGAAAAGCCTAAAACATTAAGTCTATTTATCTCTCCACTGATGCTCCATGATCCAATAATTATTTTACAGATTTCCAATATCTATTGTACTGTGCACTATATTAACAGATAAATCCACATTAATCTGATTAAAGACAGTTTAATAATATCCCTGGGCTTAATTCTATCTGCTACAGAAATCGGAGGATTACTTGGCATCCGTGAGAATATTAGCAGAATGTACCTAGGACTTTGTAAACACACATAGTCCATATACTGTACACACATTAAACATCAGAATGAACAGGTGTTGCTGAAGAAATCTATTTCAAAATGGTTAAATTCAGGCTACTGTACTTTCTATTTATTAAAGACACTAATAAAAATCTGCTGTTCATTTCTGAGGGGGCTTTCATATATTACACTTTCAGAAGGATATAATATCCTGCCTTTGGACTAGGGAAAAAAGTTTCAACAGATACCAGTGGCATTCCAATCACCAGCACACTACGTTAACACTGTGCGTTCGGTGCTGTATCTGTTCTCTATTTGTTTTGTATTCTGTGTTGTGTGCTTATTATGTTTATTACGGTAACTAGTCACATGAGCATGGTGAAAGCGAAGGGAATAAGTTGCGCATTCTTGCTTATTCCGTGGCAGTTTGTGGCTCGGGACCAGCGGAGGTCATATCTTTGCTGACCACTTGATATTGCTCAATAATGCTTAATTGTATGTTTGCTAATCACTAAGAAAGGAAATATGGAATTCAGCTCTTTGGAACAATCATTTCATTGGAGCTGAGGGTGTGTCATGCAAGTATCACAACTCCGTGACCGTCATAGTCGAGCAGCAACTGTTTTGATTTTGGACTAGTGTTTGCCGCTACAGGCATGTTAATAACTTGCCCTTGCGGTATTAAGCAGTACAAATTGAAATGGGCACAGATTTTCTAAGCAACAGAAGAACAGTTGCCTTGACAGCTCTGCACCAGGGTGGCATTTGGGGCCCATAGGTTCTGCCCTTTCTCCTTTTATTTCAAACTTCCAGCACTTCCCAACATTTTATTACATCTACTTCACCAGTACTTTTTACTATCATTAACACTGGAACAAATTCACTTTCCATTGTCTTGTTAGATTGGACTTATAAATCTGCCAATATTTATGACTGAAGTAAAATGCAAATTGAGCACAGGATTTCAGCACTCAGAAGTTAACATTAAAAGACATGAAAGATAATTATCAGTAAAGAAGATAGAAATATAGAAAACCTACAGCACAACACAGGCCCTTCAGCCTACAAAGCTGAAGATGGCATGCAACTTGGACAGCATCCTCTTTTCAGACACCACCATCAGAGAGTCCAGTTCCACCCCCACAACATCACTGGCCTTACGAATGAGTTTGTTGATTCTGTTGGTGTCTGCTACCCTCAGCCTGCTGCCCCAGCACACAACAGCAAACATGATAGCACTGGCCACCACAGCCTCGTAGAACATCCTCAGCATTGTCCAGCAGATTTTAAAGGACCTCAGTCTCCTCAGGAAATAGAGACAGCTCTGACCCTTCTTGTAGACAGCCTCGGTGTTCTTTGACCAGTCTAGTTTATTATTACAAACAACCTTGGAGGTCAACCGGGGGGGGGGTTGCTACCACCCTGAAATGAGGTTTTGCAGCGTGGGGTGTCTGAAATAAACCTAGCAACAAAGCAATTCCAAATGACCAGAGAAGAATCTTAATAACGCTGTTTCACAGGAGGAAGCGATCTTGCAAATTATGAAGCACAGTAATGTTTTTAACAGAATGTGTACTGGCAACCCTGCACCAGCAGATGAGGTGGAGTTTGGTTGGAACATATGACTCACAGTCCATTGTACGGCAAAACAAAGTTAACTTACTCAGAAAACAATGGAGGAGTCAGAAACTACACCAGTCTCTCCTGGTAACAGGGAATTGATCTGCCCAGAATGTATAGTTATTTTACCTATTTTATATAACTTGTGTATAATCAGCCTCATTCGATTACAACACTGTTGTCACTTAGTTTGATGGAACTGCAAGTGACCCAATTATCTCCAATTTGTTGGTTAGAACATTGTTGATAAATTAACAAGTAAGGAATATATTAATGACTGAATAAAACACATCTTGATACAAGGTAGAAATGAACCTGCATCGAGTAATAGTTGGCAAGTTATGAAATCTCAAATAAGCATAACTTCTATTTCGCAAGTTGACTCATAGAACACAACCTTGCAGCCGTTTGCAATACCTTTTCAAAGAGTCTTCAACCCCAAGAGCATCTGCATTACTGATAAGTAGAGAAGGGGCTAGAATCGACTCTGCAATTTCACTACTGAAAGTATTTCTGGAAAAACAGAGGACAAACGCACATAAGGCAACACAGTATAAATTCACAGGCATAAATCCTCAAGTATATTTCATCAACATTAATTGACTCATTTAATCAAAGGACAAGAGCAAAACAAAGACCTTTAAAATAGTTAACTCATTGTAAGCTCTAAAGGAAACAAAGAAATGTAATTTCATAGGAGATATGCCTGTTGTCCACTGCATGGTGCAAAGTCGGGATGATAATTCCCTGTAGCATGTCATAAAATATGATGTACTGGAAAACTGTATATTTTGCTAATTACTTCACTAATATTTAATCTCTCTCCTGCTGGAGAGATGGAGTACATTTTTTTGGAGTCCTAATTATCTCCAGTGAAATAAGCTTCAGTACAAACACATCAGTTTCCAAGGTCAGTTATTAGGCCATGGGAATGGAGCACCTAGACCAGGGGTTCCTAACATTTTTTATACCATGGACAAATGCCATTAAGCAAGGGGTCCATGGACTCCAGCTTGGGAACCCCTGGCTTCGATGATAGATGTAGAGTAGATTACTAAACAGGAAGCCAAGGTGAAATTATAGGTTCCTGGAAATTAGTGTAGTGATATTCTTGTCTGTTTTGCCTGAGGATGCTTGGTATTATAAAAGCTGTGAAAGATGTTCATTGTGATAAAATCGTCACCTCTCACGCAAGAACAAGTAAACAAAGCAAACACACTCTGTAACTGGTAATCCTTTTTTAACTCCTGATAACATTACTGTTTGTCTGGTAGCTTTATATCAATATTCAATGTGACTATTTATATGCAGACACTACCAAAGGCTGCAAGGATCAACTTCACAGAAACGCAGCATGATTTAAAACAGTGACTTGCTGCTCTCGGAACAGTGAATTATGACTGCGTCTGAGATCCATCTTTAGTTTTTATAATTTTTTTTAAATAAATATAGCAGTAGCCAGATTATTCTGCAACACATAGTGATTCCTGGATTTCAGTAAATCTTACATCTCTATGGAAGTGCAACGAAGAGAGTAGGTAGCAGAGTTGTCTAAATAAAACAGCATAAGATTAAGGTAAGGAGTTGGAAGCTTAGAGCAGATCTGCAGAAGATTTCACTTTCACCTGGTGGTGGTTAGAATCTGCAACACAAGGAGGCAGAGACTCTCATTACATTTAAGAAGTCTCCACATGAACACTTGGAGGCTTGGAGGGCTGAGGGCCAAGTGTGAGAAAGTGGGATTAGTGTAGACAGGTCATCATGTTCTGGTGGGCCAAAGAGCCTGCCTTCCGTGCTCCAGAGGCTCCCAGCCTTTTTTATGCCATGGAACAATACCGTTGAGCACAGGGGCGGTGGAGCCCAGTTTGGGAAACCCTGCTGTGCTTTGTGACTATGGTCCTATGAAAGTCAACAGTCCCCTCCCATAACAATAAAGCTGTCCAGAGATATTTTGCACCACGTACTTTGGCTCTATTTGGAGGTTTGTAGTATTCGTGTGTGACTCGTCAACACCATCAGATTGTGGAGATGGAAAAGGAGTCGTAGATGGGATAAGATGATCGATTTGCTCTTCGCTGTCACCAGGCACAGAAAGACTGAAATTGAAAAATTTAAAACATGATAACAATACGTTTTAGAACATGCTTTTTTAAAATATTTGCTGTTTTCAAATCACAAACGTAAATAAATGACAAAAATAAAGTATAATAATCTAAAATAATTTGGGTCTAAAAAACACACCACTGAAATAACAGTCAAATCTTTTCACAAATTTGTGAGCAACAAGATCTGAATGCTTGAAGATAGCTTCATATTCTTAGCAATATTAAAAGATACCCATGAATTAAACTAGATGTAATTACTTTAAAATTACTCGTCATACAAGTTGGTCTAATGATTTAAACGTTAGATTCTCAGAGATCTGCACTTGGAATGATTTTGTGTTAAAGTGTACCGAAGATGGCCATCCACAGTCACTTGTGCCTTACTAGTGATGGATTATCATCTTTGCTGCTTGACCAATAATCAGGAGAGACAGGTTTAATGCAGAGTATTGCACAAATGCTGTGAAGAAACAAATTTATGGGGAAGATTTTAAGAAAAGGGATTATCCCCGGTGTGCTTCAACAACCTTAGGTAATAGAAAAATCATAGCCACAGCCAGTGGAAAGTGAACCGTATGTCGCCTACAGATTTTCAGTGACTGCGAGTGAGAGTTCCTGCCGTGCAATATCTGCCGACCTTTGCGACGTAAAGTGATGGCACCAGGTGAAGTGGCAAGCCTCAAAATCACGTCCAGTCAACTTTGTCTCCTGTTTGATACCATGGTCTGTTTAATCGTTCCACATTGGCTCAGTTTGCTCAAATGAAATCCAGCACCATTAGCTCCACAATGTGAGTTCAGACACCTGAACCCAATGCACTCCAGTGCTGAATTAAACTACCGAAAGCACTGCTTAATTTTGTGGACGTTGCTACCCTTCAGTATTTAATGCCCTGGACCAGTTCATTTAACCAGCTATTCCTGCAGTTTTAAAAGTTACACCCACTCCCAGAGTCCCTTCCTTCCCCACCTTCTGGGTTTCTGGTTTCCCTCTTCCCCATTCTCATAGTCTCTGGCCTCCCTTCTGCCCATTCTCAAGGTCTCGTGTCTCCTCGGCCATTCCACAGAGTCTGGCCTCCACCAGGACAGCATTATCTCTTGCCACGGTTCTATACGATGTAACTCTGTCATGTGGGTGAACCCAGAACAAGTCCTAACCAAATAGTTTGATAAACACAGCCAATTCCAGCTAAGATATGCAACTGGCTAAACTGGTTCTATTAAAACACATGTTACTGACTATCTGAAATACAGTGGATTCCAGTTAATTGGGTTATCTATTAATCAGGGAAGCCATTTATTAGGGACAACTCTTAAAGAACAAAATCAAATCGAGAAAATAGCCAAAACTCCCTTATTTAATTGGGACAATGTGCTGCTTAATTGGGGTGGGAGACTTGCCAAACAGGCTGTAACTAGCATCAGACACATGCATGACTTGTGGCCATCAGACACTACAGCGTGCTTAGAGCAAACTATTTTTAAATAGTGTCACTTGTGTGTGCTTGTGGTCAAAAAGCACACGTTCCACCACACATCTATAGAAGTTTGCCGAGGTTTTTGATGACACGCTGAACCTCCGCAGACTCCAGAGGAAATAGAGGCGCTGTCGTGCTTTCTTCGCAATAATATTTGTATGATGTCTGCACAGATTTTGTTCCTTTATAGTCAATCAAAAGAACACATCAGCATACAGGGGATGAATACCTCCACTGACAGTACCATACTAGTTTTGGTAGTGTTTTAATTAGTTCTGTATTTCATTTAAATACATACTTGTCATGGCAGCAAACACTGGATGAATTCATCTGCTGATAACTATTAGGAACTAATACACAGTGTTATAGTACTGTAGTGGTGTTGGTAGTGTTCTAATTTCTTCTGTATGTTTGTTACTCAGTTAAACTGTAGCTCGTCTTTTTTTTAATCTTTCTAACCTAATCCAGAAAACTTTGGCTAATTGGGGCAGCCACTGAATTGGTCCAATATGTACAGGTCCCGATATGTCCCAGTGAAATGGAATCACCTGTATTCCGAAACCAAACCAAGGATCAAGGATCTACTTTGGTTGTCAGATACATTGACATGCATTAGGAATTTGCTGTGGTGTGTTGGTGAGGGTGCAACATGCAACAAAAAACAATAATCTTCAACAATTATAAAGACTAATTATATAAAAAAATAAAGTTAGCAGTTAAAATATGGAGAAAGAATAAAATGTACAGAAATACATAAATATCAGCATATATTTACAATGTAAAGTGCATTATAAAATTAACACAGTTTCAAAAGCTATATTTGCAAATTTTTAAAACAACAAAAGCCCTAACACTCTTAAGAATAGTTGAACACACTCAAAGAATTAAAAGATCTATATTCATTTCATCAGCCATTTCCGTCCATTGAAGCCGGTGTCAATTATATTCCCTCACCAGGGCTACACTAGCTGAGACAGTTTTGCTGTTTCCACGTTAGAAATGATGGGGATCTGCCTCACCTTCAGGCTCCCTCCCTTAGATGCCTCATGGACTGAAATGTCAGAGTTTTGTCAGAAAAGCAGAGAGGAAATTTGGGATTTCCACGTGGGAATGCAGCAGTCACTCTCAAGTACTAGAAGCAATGTTGGTGAATGTGAGCAGCTTTTACCGAGCTTCTCCAGGGAAATCATGCTTCTCGTAACGATGCAGGAGCTCACACACATTAAGGTTAGTAGCTAAAAGTAGTGGAATCCAGCTTGTGACACAGTATCTACAACAGTTGTTTGAAAGAGGATAGCAGTAGTGGGGGAAAAAGCCACTGGGACCCACACCCCACACCAGCTGAGCAACAGGAGCACTTGCTGCCACCCCCACCAGCTCCAGACCTCACTGACGGGAGAGATTAAGCACAGCATAAATAGCTTTGTAGATAAAGCCATAACAGGCGTAACCTACAAATGCTGCCAGCTCACACATCTCTCTTTTGAACATTGTATGTGTTCTTCTCACCCTATCTTGCACATTTTGGTTTCCAGCACTGTCCAGACATGTGATCGAAAAGAGTGGAGATACTGTGACCTCAAGCAGATGTGCTTTTCCAGATTTTGATATTACCTTCTCCTTGGCTGCTACTTTCTATCACATGCTCTTTGACATCTGTCCAGATGTGTTGATCTAGAAATTGCACTTATTTGCTCAGCGGCCTCATATTGTCCCTCAGGGCCAGGGGAACTGAAATTTATGTCTGTAATTCCCTTCCTCCACAATAAGCTCATGCTCTTGCCCTATAAATCAAAGCTTCCTTTGTGCTATATATCAGAATGCTATCTGTGTGTATGCTTGCTCAGGTCCACACTGATCCACTGACTTGTAAAGCTGGATGAACACAATATTCTGTTCTCTGACATCCTTTGGCTTATTCCAAAGCATATTCAGTACATCATCAAGCAGGATAATGCACTACATTGTTCTTTTAGATAAGTGATCAATTATAGCCATAAAAATTAACTGGAGTACATAGAGGGCGATTCTTCCTATACTGTGTGAAGACACATCATGCCTCTGACTTGTTTAATGGAGTTTTAATAGAGTTACATATTTCTGCCTAACATGCAGCAGATGTAAAGTCTCCAATTCAATGTTTGCCAACTGTTACAGTTAGGTTAATTTTAGAATTTCTAGGAAATCTTATAGCTTTCTTGGAATGATGGCAGCCTTTGTAAAAGATTGACATTATTGATTGCATTATCAGCTTTTCAGTACCGAAACAACCAATGAGATTATCCCTGCCGGTCCAGGCGTGACTCATGTCTTTTTGTACTTCTGCTCTTCCTTCTATAAAAACCTTTATTACCACCACACATGTAAGCTTCGCAGAATCTTTATTAGCATTCAAATCCTTACGCGAGAAGCAAAAACTTAACTTACTTCAGAACTAAAGTTTTACTTCCTCTTAAGTGAACCAAAAAAAAGGAAGTGAGAACTTTTCCAATTGACAATCAAACACCTCGTTCAAACGGCCAGAATTCCACATGTCGTACGAAATGACAGTCAAAAATCAAAATATAAATTAAAAAGGAAAAATTTACTTCCAAATTTTCAGATCAAATGAGCCATAATGGCCATGAAAGAAAAGGTATCCTGCCATTGATTTAAAGTAACAAATGAACATAAATAGTCCAAATTAGATTATACATCATTGTAATGACATAAAGTTTACAATCTGGATTGTTTCCCACCCATAATTCATAGAAGTAAAATGGATCTGAAAGCAAGAAATACAGGGATCAGTTCGCAAGAAAGGGTTGAAAGTTGTTATGTAGTGGAAACTACTTAGACTTATGAATGAAAGTCAATGGAAGGCTTTCTATCATATGAGTGACGTAAAGAAACTATTTAACTAACCCCTAATCATTTATCCAGCTAGGAAATGTAATACATATTTAGCAACATCGGGATGTAAATACAGAGGAGTGAGGTTCTATTTGAAAATATTAAGACTATAACAATGTATAGAAATGTGCAGCACCTTAATGCAGACTGCTCAGTGTCATCCTGGAGTAAAATATTGTTCTGTACAGCAGAGTTAACAGCAGAAACTGGTAGTTCAGAGGTACAGACTGTGTCTTTGATATCACTAGGCACAGAGGAGCTGGTAATAAAAATAATGACAATTAAAATCTTTGCCAATAAGACGTCCAAAAATAATCCCTGTGAACAAACAGCTTATCCAAGCACTTTAGCCAACAAGTCTCAAGATGGACTGAAAGTTGAAAAGACAAGTGGTAGGAATAAATAAAGACTGCTTTTGTAGATCCCCAATCCTTTTAAAAAATAACACATAGAAGCAAATCTGCTACAGATGCACTGTTAATACAAGGTCAAAATATGCCATTTATTTTGAAAATTGAAAGGCAGAAAGAACGAGTAGTCCTAATTTCAGATTCTGAGTATTTGTGGTGTTTTCCATTAGAAGGAGATCAATATAGGAAGAATGTTAACATTATAGACAGGGAGCTCCAACTAAGGTTTAAGCTGTACAATTACAAAACAACTGACCTCAACTGTAAAAAAATTCCATCAGCTGTTATCTGTCTGTGAATTGAAACAATTTAGAGTGCTTATCCTGTAACAATGACACTTATAGTGATAACCAAGTGAATAAGGCAGAGGAGAGATGATAGAGTAATTGGCCAGTTATTCAAGATTGGTTCTCACATTGCCTAAATGGTTGAAATTCTTTTATGTAAATAATTTGATTTTAACGTTGCATTTTTCTGGAGGAATTGCTGATTCTGCTGGGAGAATTTACTGTAGTTTAACTGACTCTCTGTTGTGAGTCACATATGTCACCCCCACCTCTAATTATTAGCTGATATGATGTTGTCACAAAGTACCCTGAATTTTTAGCCCTGGAAAGGAAATTTTAATCTTGTGCAATTCACACAACTACCTCCACCATGGACGGGCCCAAGCCCGGCTGCAAAAGGAGGAGGGTTGTGTATGGAGCCAGCAAACCAATCCTGTAAAGACCCAGAGTTACAGATACACCAACAGAAGCTCTGAGGCCTCACCCCTGGAAGAGGAAGGATATTCAAAGATGGGCTACACCTGGAGACAATTTGAAAGACTGGCCCAGGAGAGAGGACACTGTCAAGCTGCCGTAATGGCTTATGCCCCAGTTAGGGTGATGGGCTGACAAGAAGAAGCAGAATTCACACAACTACGAGAACAGGTCAAACACGAGGAAATCTGCAGATGCTGGAGATTCAAACAACACACACAAAATGCTGGTGGAACACAGCAGGCCAGGCAGCATCTATGGGGAGAAGCACTGTCAACGTTTCGGGCCGAGAACCTTCGTCAGGACTAATTGGAAGGAAAGATACTAAGAGATTTGAAAGTAGGAGGGGGAGGGGGAAATACTAATGATAAGAGAAGACCAGAGGGGGTGCGATGAAGCTAAGAGCTGGAAAGGTGATTGGCGAAAGTGATACAGAGCTGGAGAAGGGAAAGGATCATGGGACGGGAGACCTAGGGAGAAAGAAAGGGGGAGGGAAGCACCAGAGGGAGATGGAGAACAGGCAGAGTGATGGGCAGAGAGAGAGAAAAAACAAACAACTAAATATGTCAGGGATGGGGTAAGAAGGGGAGGAGGGGCATTAACGGAAGTTACAGAAGTCAATGTTCATGCCATCAGGTTGGAGAACAGGTCAACTTAGTTTCAGAACTATGATGGAAGTATTTCAACACTAGTGGTAACAATGAACATATTTTAAACTTCATTGTATTAAACACAACTCTAATTTTATTGCCAAACAAACTTGAATCATTTTGTACTTTACTGAGACTATAAGACACGAGAGCAGAATTAGGCCATTTGGTTCATTGAGTCTGCTCCACTGTTTCATCATGGCTGATCCATTTCCCTCTCAACTCCAGTCTCCTGCCTTCCCCCTATAACCTTTCACGCCCTGACTAATCAAGAACAATCAATCTCTGCCTTAAATGTGCCTAGTGACCTGGACACTATAGCCAGCTGTGGCAATGAATTCCACAAATTCACCGTCCTCTGACTAAAGAAATTCCTCCTCATCTCTGTTCCAATGGGGTCCCTCTATTATAAGGCTGTGCCCTATGGTCCTAGACAACCCACCAAAGGAAACATCCTCTTCACATCCATTCTATCAAGGCCTTTCAAAGTTGGACGGGTTTCAATGAGATCCTCCCTCATTCTTCTTAATTCCAGCCAGTGCAGGCCCAGAGCTTTCAATCGCTGCTTATATGATACCCCTCTCATTTCCAGAATCAATCTCGTGAACCTACTCTGGACCCCCTGTAATGTCAGTACAATATAAACAGACCATGATGCTCTTTGCGCTTGTAGCGATTAATTTTGTTTTGCTTCAGTTTTTGTATCAACATATCAGGGCTTTGTCTTGTCTCAAGAATCACAGCATCCTAAAATGCAGAGGTAGGTGTCTTGTTGAGATCAGAGCAAATTGCAAATTGAGAAGGAAATATCATAACATTTGTTGGTCAGATTCCACCTACAATAACTGTTCTATTAGCAATTATAACATGTTTAAAACATTTTGTGACAAAGCAGGTTAGGACTTCATTGATCAGCAAACCATCACACATCATCATCGATATGATTGGTGGCTTTTAAAATAATTAATCCCATGGTCCAACTGTATAGCAAGTTCCATTTATATAGCACTTTTAAGATTTTAAAACAGCCCAGATGGAACTGCCAGTTCAAACAAAATTTGGGATCAAAAAATATAAAGGAATATCCTGGATAGAAAGATTTAGAATGTGAAGGGCTATATGTGGGCAAATGGGACTAGTTTAGATAGGCATCTTGTGATTACAGTCACATGATGCTGTGTTACTCCCACTATGTCTTCTTTCTTCCCAGTCCCTTACACCAGCACCTCATCTTTTTACTTGGGCACGTTTCAACTTCTGGATTCAACAATGCAACAATTTTAATCAAGAGCATTGATCAACACTTTTATTTCAGATTTCCAGAGTAACTTCAGATAATTATTCTTGTTTGGACTTTCATTAAAATAAATTATGGACCTTTTTCTCATTTAATCTCTCTTTTCTTCTATTTTGTTTTTATTTCAGTTTTCCAACATCTGCAGTTATTGTGCTTAAGTAAATTTCTTATCAAAGTACATATATGTCACCATATACAACTCTGAGATTCATTCTCTTGCAGGCATACTCAATAAATCCATGATAGAAATATAACCATAATAGCATCAAAGAAAAAACACACCAACTTGATTCTATTATGGTTATTATTCTATTATAGATTTTTTTGAATGTGCCCACCAAAAATGTACTTGGGAGTTGTACTTTGTCCATATTAACAGTTAAAAGTTATACCAATCTACCTTCTGGAACAAGCTGGTTTCAGAACGTAACACTGAAATGAATTGTAACTACACTTAGAAATGGTTTACCACTGTTAGTACTAACACTATTGAAAAAAAGCCAATTAAATAAAACAAACAGTTAAAAACCAAAATGTTCAACACGATTGTTGATTACGTGGTTTTCTTCCATTCTCTTTTTATTTGAGTTTGTTTTCTGTCCGACCTATCTTTGCTGCTTCATTTCCCTATAAAAAGTTGAGTCCTTCACCTACCTGGTTTCAGTGGTCTTCATCCCCTCGTGAAAGGGAGGAACAACTTGGGCTGGTATTAGGTTTACACTGCCAAAAACTAGGTCCTTAGTTTTCTGGCACTGAAAACCTACTGTTCAGCAGTGGAAAAAACACATGCTAATGTCTTGTAATGTCATATCTGTGTGGAAAATATGTGTGACCAGGAAACTGCTGCTGATAACAGCAACACAGAATGCCTCACGCAGGAATACAAATGTGTCATTGACATACTAAAAGCTAACAAAGCAGAACTGACATAATTCTGTGCTGGTATCAATAATAAACAGATTGGGGAAAGCAAGGGTTGTTTAAATAAGACAATGGAGCAAAAAAAAACAGAAAATGAAAACAATAAAACAAAAATAGCCAGGGAAAACTGGCCTTGATCTACCTCAGAGTTTGTGTTATACATCAGAGGAGGAGCTTGTCACGAAGTCACTCTGCTTGACACGGACATGGTCAATTCTATAAGTAAATCCATCTCCTAAATACAGTGAAAGGCCTTCAGACTGGACAAGACCCAAAGTGGTACTAATATGCTGCATTTACCCTTGAACCCAAAAGTGGAGCAAACATTGTGGTGCAGAGAAAGATTCTTTTGTCGTTCTTCAGATCTGTCAGCTATGGCCATCCCCACCAGATGTTTAATGCAATCCAGAAGCCTGGATTAATAATCCAAAAAGCAGACTTCAAATTCCATAGTAGTAGCTCTGGAATTTAAAATAGGTTAATAATCTGGATTTTGGGAAAGAAAAATCTTAGCAATGATGATGTTTCACTATTGTTCTTGAGGGAGGATACATCTTTTATCCTGTCAGGCATTTATGGGACTATGGGCCCACTTTTAGTACTTTACTTTTATGTGGACTCTGAGTTGGGCTGGAAAGCTGCTCATCTTAAAGACAATAAAGGATTTTATTAATTAATTTACTTAAGATTCAGGCCCTTTCAGCCCACAGAGCCCACACCATCTAGTTACACCCATTTGACCTACTAACCTACTAATCCTGTGCGTCTTTAAAATGTGTAAGGAAACCACAACTCTCAGAGAAAAGCCACGTGGTTGCTGGGAGAAGATACAAACTCCTTAACAACAGCGGTGGAATTGAACCCAGGTTGCTGGCACTGTAACAAATACTCATCTCGTAGCAAAAGCCTAAACCAGAAAAAGATTGGGAGATACCCAAGTAGGAAGTCCAATGTCACCCAGGTTAATTAAACACAAAATTGTAATGTTAGCAAGTTCTGCCTGCAGAGGGATGAAAACGAGGTTTACCGATTTTTAAAAAAAATTATTAAAAAATGCTATGTGAGGGTGAGGCAGGCTGGACACGGGACGTACAGGGAGAGGAACGCAACAACAATTAGAAGCTGAAGACATGAACTGTTAAGAATGAAATTAGTAATGAGTATCTAGAAGATTTATTGGAACTACAGATATAACATGCAGCAGCTATAACGAGACAATAGATAGATAGATAGATACTTTATTCATCCCCATGGGGAAATTCAACATTTTTTCCAATGTCCCATACACTTGTTTTAGCAAAACTAATTACATACAATACTTAACTCAGTAAAAATATGATATGCATCTAAATCACTCTCTCAAAAAGCATTAATAATAGCTTTTAAAAAGTTCTTAAGTAGTTTACTTAGATACATTAAATACAATCAACCCCGGCACTTTAACATATCTTACTCCTGGCGGTTGAATTGTAAAGCCTAATGGCATTGGGGAGTATTGACCTCCCCAATCAGAGACCAGTGTACAAAATCCCTATCATGTAGTCAGGAATTAGTAAAATCATACCATTTGGTACAAGTTTTGGTACGTTTGTGAATTGACTTTCTGAGGATGCAAAACTATTTCATTCCAATGAAACCAAGACACAAGATGGCGAGCCACCCAAGGTGAAGAATCAGCACGGAAACAATATGTGTAATGATGCAGAGGATTTAATATGGTTGGATGGATAAGTTTATTTTCATTCAAAGAATCCAAATTTGATTTTCTGCAAGAACTGATCATTTTTGCAAAGAGATTGATAAGTTTCTAAGTGAGATTTACTTTGTTTAGAGGTTGTGATGTTGGAGAATTGTCATGCGAGGAGTTAAATGGTGTATATAGAACATTTGAATTTGAATTTAAACTTGTAAATATACAGCCTGGAACTGAAACTGAAGTTAACTATAACACTTGAGAACAGGAATTATATTTGGTTTTCTAACTAACTAGGGACAAGTAAAAAGGAAAGTTTAGTTTGTAAACTTTTAAATAGGAAATAACACTGGATCTAATTACTTAGAGAAATTGGAGTAACAAAGGTTATTCTAACGAATATCACTGATTCTAACAAAACAGGAATTTGGCTTTTGCTGGTATCTAAGATTTGGAACCAAAACAGAAGGTCTGAATTTTGAATTGTTCTTGCTCATGTAAATATTTTGTACATATTGCTGTTTGCTCATAAACAAAACTTATTTCCAGAAGTGTGTGGTTTCTATCCACTGCCTCCTTCCAATACCTAGAACCTTCTGATGGCCTAATAGCACCTAGTGTAATTTGGTTTTCTCACAAGAGTGCAGCAACTAGTCACACACGATAAGACAGGTGTGTGGTGAACTACATATACCTGTCTGGACACACCCCCCCTGCTGACTGCTCCTGTGGCTCCTCCCACAGACCCCGGTATAAAGGCGATTAGGGCCTGAGCCCTGCCTCTCAGTCTCCAGGATGTAGCATGGTGGTCAATTGCTGCTTGTTCTTTCTTCCAGTCAATAAAAGCCGATATCTCGCCTCACGTCTCAGAGAGTTATTGATGGTGCATCAAGGTGTTACACCAATAAAAGACAATTCAATTAATTTTGTTTCTGGACTGGAGGTGTACGTAATTGAAGGATATTTTGTCTTCATGATAAATTGCATTTTACTATATTAGACTCAGAATATATTTGTCAGTTTACTGTACTTCCTGCATTTTCAGAGATATTTGTTAAATCCAATAAATCTATCAAAAGATTATGGACTCAACAGCAGAAAAGTGCTAAGGTCAATAGAACTTCAGGATTCTTTGTGGACTGTGTACCTTACCTGGCAATTACGTTTTTAAACTAACTACCACAAATGCACAAAGGAAATGAACTGCAATTCCTCTTCCAGTTTTCATTTCTCGCCTATAATGGAGTAATTTGCTTTGCCCCTATTAGGTTAATGAAGAGGGTCGCATTTCAAGATGGCCCTGATCAATGTCCGGACTTTGTACTTCCTTTGCAGAGGTTAACAAGGTAGAAAAATCTATCAGAAATTTGACTTTAGGGATCCTCTACATGCAAGATACATGGCAATGAAGTTTGACTGATTCTGTCACTCTATGGCATGAAAAGGGCTGGGAACCCCTGTTCTCGATGAATCTTGAGATCCAGCACTCTCTCCTCCCCCATCCTTTTTGCTGTACTGTTGGGAAAAGCTCTGACCTTAGATTCTAGATATATTGTATAATAGCTGGACCACTAGTTGACATTAAACTGTTTTAGACCTAAATCACTGGTAAAGTATAATGTTATAATAGTCTTTAAAAGTTACAGGATAAAATTGATCATTTGAGTTCTATTTGAACATATTCATTTCATTAACAACGTTATATGATGAGATTCTTAAAACTGGCCAGTCATTAAATCCACGGACAGTACACATCTATTAGCAAATAAGTGATGTATAATGGGATTGCTTTTACGTTCAATAGGACTAGTCTTTGAAGTGCTTGACTTACAGTGAAGCTAAATGGCCACATCGTTTCAGAAGCAAACAGAACTGTGTTGAAACAAGAGTCTGAAATATTCAAGAATGAAGCTTTAATTCGTATAGGTTCTAAAAGCTGTGTTAGTATTAGATTTTTCATAACATGTAACAATGAAGAAGTATTTTTGGTTTCCAGTCTTTAACAAGGTTGCCAACATGCACCATTAGTACATGGAAAAGAACTAACGCCGCACGTAGACACGAGATCTGCTAAAACTGAAAACATTTAAAGTATTTTAAAATAGCTGTCATAGTAGATTAAACTAGGTATTTAGAATTGATCACATTTGTTCAACAACAATTAAGTCCTTATGGCTAATTATGAAATTCTTTTCCCTTCAGCTCCAAATATTTTCTACTTCTAACTAATTTGTCATTTTACCTTTCCTTTGCTTAGCTTAACTATACAGTTACTGTTCATAAATGCAATGTAACTTCACAAAAACGCTACATTCAAAAGGTAAATAGTATATATTTTTGTTTAAGATATCCATCTTCTGAATTAGAACAGGGATTTAGAGAAAAAATATTTTGAACACGAGACCTGTCTGCATTCCTAGGATTAAATCTACAATCTATAAAAAGATATGACCTAGAAATTTAATCACATTGCATTATTTTCGCAGTGAATAACTGAAATAAGAACTTTGAATGACATGAAGTTTTCCCAAAGTCATTGCTAGCTAGTACATGCATTGAGTAATATCATGTAGTATCACTTTTGAAATATTACTCTATGTTTTTCCTGCAGCGATTATTGTTGTTCCTTGCCGGAACAAGCAGGTTTTCATAGCACAGCACCGAACTAGAACCCCATCTAAAATTTGCCCATGGATGCCCTGTGATTCATTGTCTCCTGCTTATCCTGGTCCAACACGGTAGTCACTAACTTCTAAATCCCTGGCTCCCTGACACCCAAGTGGTCCTAAGCTTCTAATGCCTTAGTCTCTGAACTCCTGCACCTCCACCCCTCCATCCCCGCACTGCCGAGAGAAGATCTTTGCTCTCTTCCCACTCCCCTAAAGGCACCTATCCTCAGATAGTTGAAGCAAACCTCTCCACTCATTCCCATCAGGAACTAGTGGAATTTCTGTTGGTCAATTTTCCTTACTATAGAGTTATACAACACAGAAACAGGCCCATCAGTCCACAATATCCATTAAGGGCTTATTTGCATGAATCCTATTTGTATTGTCCCAATGCTCCCTTGAAATTGTCCCGATAATGCACCATTCAGTACACATGAGAGCAGGGGTTCCTAATCTGGGGGTCCACAGATCCCTTACTTAATGCTATTGGTCCATGGCTTAAAAATGGTCAGGAACCCCCACATTACAGGCAATTTTACAGAGGCCAATTAATCTTCAAACCTTAACATATTTGGCAAAAATCAAACAGCCGGAGAAGTTCAGTGTGTCAGAAGCGTATGTGGAGGGAAAGGATTGGATGACATATTGAATTAAGACTCTGCATCAGACAACTTGACACAAGCCTTGCAGGTAGCCAGCAGAATTTCTTTTGAATTTCAATCTCCTTATAGTAATCTAAATGGACAATGGATTTGTAAACTATGAACAAGTAATACAATCTTCAGTATCACATTCAATTATAAAACTTATCAAAATCTTTTGAAAATAAATTCAATTACAGTGTTATTGCATTTGAAGATGGATTTTTGTTTAATGAAATCTCCTCAAGGCCATTTTGTGCTGCTTCACATCACTCCAGAAACTCAACCAGACACATCTGGATGCAGGTCACACTTCGGAACTCGATAACAAAGCAAAGCTTGATAGGGTGTATGGAGGGATGATGAAGGTCTCGAAGAGGAGGGTCACAGTCTCAAGATTAAGGATGGCCATTTATAAATTAACACAGAAATTTCTTCAACCCAGTCCACAGATTTTGATATGTTAAAGAAAACAAGTAATAAAGGACCAACACAAATCACACATTTCAAGATAAGCAAAGATATTGTTGAACGGTGAAGTAGGCACGAGAAGCCCAAGGGCCTATCATCACCCTCGTCATTATCTGCTGGCTGTGTTGTATGACACAGGTGATCATGGTCTTTGACTAGGATTGTTCTTGGTAATTTATTCTACAGAAGTAGATTGCTATTGCCTTCTTCTGGGCAGTGTCTTTACAAGCTGGGTGAACACCCCCCCCCCCCCTTAGCCATTATCAATACTCTTCAGAGATTGCCTGTCTGGCGACAGTGGTCGCAAAACCAGGACCACCTGCTCCCATGACTGCACATGCCCCTAATTGGTGGGGGGGGTTGTGGAATAAGGTACTACATCTTGCCCAAAGGGTGACCTGCAGGCTAGCGGAGGGAAGGAGTGCCTTACACCTTGTTCGATGGAGACATATCTCCACGCACCCACCCAAAATGGCCTACACCTGCTTCTGTGTTTTGATCATTTTAGATGCAAACTTTAATAATTGCTGGAAGAGACTGGCATACATGGGGCAGCACTTAGTGCAATGCTTCAAAGTACCAGCCATCAGCGATCGAGGTACAATTGGGTTTCAGACAGACAGACAGACATACTTTATTGATCCCGAGGGAAATTGGGTTTCGTTACAGCTGCACCAACCAAGAATAGTGTAGAAATATAGCAATATAAAACCATAAATAATTAAATAATAATAAGTTAATCATGCCAACTGGAAATAAGTCCAGGACCACATTGCAAAGACATACGGGCTAGGTTTAGGGTTAGTAAGTTGTGATGCTGTGTTGAAGCATGGCAACACTTGCGGCTGTCCCCACACTTGTGTTGCTCGTTGACACAAATGATGCAAACTTGAGAAGTAAATGTAAAGCTAAGCTAACCTTTACAATCTATGCTCTGATTTATCCAAGAAACAAAGTGTATTGAGGAGGTCTGACCCAGGGAGGGAGGGACAGGTGGAGCTGGGCAGTGTCTGGGGACTCTCAAGCCTATCTATTTGCAATGTGAAGTCAGTTTTCTCAAGGTCCCCCTGTTCCAGCTGCCTAAACTGTAAAATAACGTACTTCCCCTGCTTCTGACAATGTCACTTGTATGCTCCTTCAGAAGGAGCAGCTGCTGAGGGTCAACAGCTCAGAGCTACTTTGCTGACTTTCTCTGCAAAGCAGCCCACTACCAGACATTGATGCTCTACCCCTTTAACTCCAAACAATAGAGTGGGACTCTGAAGCCCCAACCCACCATCCCCACCAATGTCATTCCCAAACAGCTCAGGAATCTAATTTCCTCTCTTTTCATTTTTCTTATGGCCTCCGATTTTCCACCCATCTACAATGTGAGCTAGACTCCAATCCGATACCTCCCTGCACAGCAGGGCTTGGTTAGTTGTCTCACACCCCACCACCAAATCTTTGCAAGACTTTGATGCTCTCCAGCTCCTACAGGGCTAATTCTCCTCCCCCATCCTCAACCAGACCAGGCTCCATCTCCCTCCCCAAACTAGTATAGGGTGTCAATCCCTCCCTCCAATTAGTCCAAAGTTCAAAGTAACTTTATTAACAAAGTTCACCACATACAACCCTAAGATTCATTTCCTTATAGGCATTCACAGCAGAACAAAGAAATAAAATAGAATCAATGAAAAACTGTACACAAAGTCAGACAAGCACCCAATGAACGAAAGACAACATATTCTGCAAATACGAAAAGAAAAACAAAATAATCACAGATAAATAAGTAATAATATTGAGAACATGAGTTGTAGTGTCCTTGACAGTGAGTTGCATCAGGACTCCAAAACCCTTCTAAACACCTTCTCCCCTTCCCATTTTAACACACTCAAACACATACACACATGCCATCCCCCAATCACAGTAGAGGTTCAATCCTCCGAAACACATGCTCCTCCCAATCCAAACCATTGAACTTTGAGATCCTTGTAAATTCCTCGGCATTTATAGGAGTCCTTTACAAAAAGTGCATGGAGGCCGACTGCAAAAAAAAAGATCTAAAATTGGACTGTGAAAGCAAAGTTCCAAAATGGGAGGCTGCATTTTTGATTCTAGATCAAAATTGAAGAGGAGGAGATTTGGAAGTAATATCCAAATGTTTGCCAAAAGCTTAGGCCTGAGCTGCCTAATTGTACTCAGTACTGATGTAATTGCATTTAAGTATTAAAAGTTCAGCTGATTGCACAGTGAGTAAGGTAGCAATTACATTAAAATAGAGTTAAAAGTGCAGTACCTGTCAATAAAATGCTCTTGGGACTCTTGTACAGCTTCAACGTTAGTTTCAACAGGAACTGCAAACAGAGGATGTAGGGAACCTTGTTCTTCACCAAATGAAAGTACACTATTGAAAAAAGAAAGACATACACTTTATGGTTTTTGCAGAACTCAAAATTATGCAAAGTGATTCATGGAAGCTTGTCAACGTTACTCCCATTTTACCTAATTTGCAACTGAAAAATTCAAAATCAGCATCCATTTGATGACTCACTGAGTAATTACATCATGAGAATTGA
The DNA here is from genome assembly GCF_048418815.1 of Hemitrygon akajei. Classification (NCBI taxonomy): domain Eukaryota; kingdom Metazoa; phylum Chordata; class Chondrichthyes; order Myliobatiformes; family Dasyatidae; genus Hemitrygon; species Hemitrygon akajei. The sequence goes on from NC_133146.1 coordinate 54,237,972, forward strand.
AAAGATTAAGTTTTCACAAGAGAATTTTCAACAAGCAGGCAAGCAAGCTAACTATGAGCCAGGCTCAATCCTTTATTCTGTACTGGGTTATGCTTTCTTTTTTCACTAATGTTTGTGACAGAGTCATTGGTGTTACTTCATACTCACAGCTCAATTATTAAAAGAGGAAATATAGTCAAACAACTAGTAGGGTAGGAGAATATTATAAATTGCCTTAGCATCCTTTCCAGAGGTAGGGAAAAAGCCTGCTCCTCTTTACTGGTTGGCATCACTGCTCCCCTACATGCCCCCCAATTAAAAAATCAGACAAAATATCTGCCTGTGATGGCAACATAATTCAAAAATACTTCTTAGAGGAAGACTGAAAGAATTCAGGAATAGTTCAACAGAAGGAACCAAATTTTCTCAAACCAAGGAAAAGAGGACAAAAATAGCCTGAATGGAACATTAAGCACTGGTCGCCATAAAGAGTGTGAAGCTTGCCACTTGTAATGGGAAATCCTGCAAATGGAAAGGTTCTTAAGGTAGTATTATCCTCATAGTAGTATATGGTGTCATATACAGTGTGTACTTTGATAATAAATGTACTTTGAATTTTGATAGGTTATAAACAAAGTATGGTCTTCTATCATAAAGATAATAAGAACCAAAGTGAAAAACTGACTCGTTACTGAAATGTTCATCGTAAACCTCAAGAGCTGACCATTCAGATCTGTGTGTATACTGTAAATGTTATGTTTTCACAAGAGAGTTAAGTTAAATTATTTGCGGCTGTAGAAAACATTAGGCACAGGAGAAATTTACAAGCACAGCGTCTGACAACTACTTCAATGCTGCAATTCTACATTCCAATATCATTACTGAAGCATTCGTTAACAAGCATTTTTATGTATGTATAACATGAAGAATGGAAGTACATTTTAGGAACAATTTGTAAATGTTTTTGGCACTAAGAATACAAACTAAATTGGACATTGAATGAATGGAAAATATGAAATTAAGGCAGTAACATATTTATACCTTTCATATTTTCTGACATATCACTGAAGGCTCAAATTTGGAACTTAATTGAAAATATTGTGCTTTGGACAAGATAGGCAATACCTGCCAGTTCATATTTATGTAGAATAATAAAGCACCAATGAAACTTTGATTCATCTTCAAACTATTTACCACCACAAACTTGATTTTTTTTTCCAAATTGTTGTTCTAAATAGTTTGGACTCACTCACAGATGGGAAAACTATTTTCCCTCGATTTGGAGCTTTTGACCTATTTAGTTTTTTTAACTTCTGACCTAAAAGCCTGTTGTTAATTTTTACCAGTAGAAGTTCAGTCATTAGCTGCTACAATGTTACAGCTTGCACTTCAACACTAAATTGATGATCATAAGGAGTGTTATTCTTCAGGGCAATCATCCCTGTGTCTCGTCTTGGCTAACAATCAAATATTTTTTAAAAATCAGAGAGCTCAGAATACATGCCTTTTTTGTGCTTATTTTCGTAGGAAGTTCCCAGACAAGATATTCAGAAATGTGAGATTCCACAATAGTGTAGTAGTTAGCACAATATTTTACAGTACTAGTGACCTAGACTCAATTCCCACTGCTGCCTGCAAGAAGTTTGTACATTCTCCCTGTGACAGCGTGGGTTTCCTCTGGATGCTCTAGTTTTCTCCCACAGACTAAAGATATTCCGGTTGGAAGGTTAATTGGTCACTGTAAATTATTCTGTGATTAGGCTAGGGTTAAACTGGGGGTTGCTGGGTGGCATGGCTCAAAGGCTGGATGGGCCTACTCCGCTCTGTTTCTCAATCAATCAACCAATAAACAAATAGATAAATAATAAACAAATAAATAAATGGACAGATAGATAGATGAATTGGTTTGATGGATAAAGCAAAAAGTGGGAAATGGCAGATGCAGCTGTGGCTATTTTGTAGAGTTCTTCAAGATCTCTACAACTCATGTTATCAGTATTATTTACTTATTTATTTGTGTTTGTACAGCTTGTCTTCTTTTGGATATTGGTTGTTTGTCATTCTTTGTTCTATTGCATTTCTTTGTTCTACTGTGAATGCCTGCAAGAAAATGAATCACAGGTAGTATATGATGACATACACATAAGTACTTCGATGATAATAAATTTACTTTACTCTTCAGTGTTAACGCGAACAATGCACTGACGCAAGTCATTGTACTGCATGGAAAACTGAGTATCTTATATTCAACATTCCATAGGGATGAGATTTGGGAACCCCTACTTTTCTTCACTGGGAACATACTTGATCCAAACCCTAAGAGAGAGGGAAACCAGAAGTCCATAAGCCAATAATCATCAGAGGACCAGATGTGGAGTGGATCAGTAACTTTAAATTCCTGGGTGACACTATCTCAGAGGACCTATCCCAGATCCACTGTATCAACATAAGTGCGAAGAAAGCACAACAGTGCCTCTACTTCCTCAGGAGTCTGCAGAAATTTGGCATGTCATCAAAAATCTTGGCAAACTCCTATAGATGAGTGGTGGAAAGTGTGCTGACTGACTGCATTACAGCCTGGTATGGGAGCACAAATGCCTTTGAGCAGAAAATCTTACAAAAGGCAGTGGATTCAGCCCAGTACATCACAGGCAAAATCCTCCCAACCACTGAGCACATCTACGTAAAATGTTGCCATAAAAGAAGCATCCATCATCAAAGATCCTCACCACCCAGGCCATGCTCTTTTCTCACTGCAGCCATCAGGTAGAAGCTACAAGTGCTCCAGGAAGGACACCACCATATTCAAAAACAGCTTCTACTCCTCAACCATCAAGCTCTTGAACAAAAGGGGATAACTACACTCATTTAAGGGCTCTTTTATCTTGTTACTTGATGCTTGTTATTTATTGCTATTTATTTATTATCTGTATTTGCAGAGTTTGTTTACAGATCCTGTTTACAGCTACTGTTCTACAGATTTGCTAAGTAGGCCCGCAGAAAAAGAAGCTCAGGGTTGTATGTGGTGACATGTATGTACTCTGATAATAAATTTTACTTTGAACTTTAACTGTCTCCCTTTATTGCTTTTAATCACTCTGATACTGTTTTAACTTTATGGAGCTTTTCCTATGTACTTTTCTAAATCCCATCTCAGACCAATGACTTCAGCCTTGGCTCAATCTACAACTCTACCTGGTACTTTTTTAACTTTTTCTGTCTTAATTAAATTCAACTGAATTACATTTCTATTCTAACTCCTTCAACTATCCAGTTTTATTCACAAAAGCTAAGTTCAGAAGTGCTCTTTCTAATACCATGAAAAGCTTTGCAACCAAAGCCAATGTTTTAAGAGAGTTCAAGATAAAAATAATAGAAGGGGAAGGGCTGAGAAATGTGGAAGAGCTAGAACTTTATTTTAAATCTTGGTTTACCATCACTAATGATAAAGCTGATACTAGTAGATTCTCTCTGTCGTTCAGTCAAGCAGGTGTTGTTGATTTGTTGAGTGATACAAGATTTTGAATGTTATTACAGTCAGCCTGAATGGCCTAAGTCTGGCTGAGTTCTTTGACACAGATACCAATGAGCTAGCCAGTATGAGTGGGATAATTCTCTTGGATTAAAGTAGGTAAAATAATTTAATAAAAAATAGAGGCAGTGCTTATTCCAAAATTAGATGACAATGAAACGTTAAAATCTGTGCTACAAATTGATTCAACGAATTTCAGCATTTCATCCTTCACATACTTGCTAACACTTTTACTGTTCTATCACCTTCTGGTTTTTTCAAAGATGCTGTGCAGAACCAATGGTTCAACTGGTTCAACTTAATGTCAGAGAATGTATACAGTATACAAACTGAAATGTTTACTCTTCACAGACATCCATGAAAAAGAGAACAGAAAACCCCAAAGAATGACAGAAAACGCTAGAACCTCAAAGCCTCCTCACCCTCCCACACACAACCAACAAAGGATCCTTTGTCCCCCCCCCCTCACTTACTCCAGCAAAAAGCATCAGATCTACCATGCAAAAAATAGCAAGCCCCCAAAGAACAATTTCTCAGTTTCAAAATTCTTTACCTTATTGGAAGCTGCTCAAGGTCATTCTGGAGAAAGTCAACAACATCCAAAGGCTTGGTGCACTCAGAGTCTTGTGCAGGGTCAGGAGCAGTATCTGGGACAAGAAGCGGCTCTTCTTTTTCAGAAGCCAAGGAAACACTGTTAAACACAGAATCCAAGATGTCCAGTATAAATATTCACATGTTCAAAATGGCACCAAAACTGCAATATTCCACCACAGTCCAATTCTCTGGTCTCGCAGCCATTAACAATGACAAGCAGATAGATTAAATGAGTCTCTGTAATCCAGGCACAGTGAGACTGTTATAGCAGTTCTAATCAAAACTGGTTGAGACAAATACTGTACAACTACATTGATCATTTTTCCTGTGCATTTAATTACATTCGACTCTTGCTGATTTGAAAACCCCAAAAATAAAGAAATTATTCTGAACATGGAATTGATCGCAATTAGTTCAAAGAAAATCAGTAACTATTCTTTTGGAAATTGGCCTAACGGTGGCCAATGGGTTTCTTGGCTTTACAGGGACCTTTCTACATTCCCCACATTGATACCTTAATGGAGACTCTTCACATTGGGGCTGGAGAACTTCAGCATCATCTAGTGGTTTGGTTTGCTCAGGTGTCTGTGGAGAGGGAGCTTCTACAGGCAGAAGAACTGGAGCAGGCTCTACTTTTTCAGACGGCAGAGGTACACTGGTAAACACAGTCAGACATGTGTCAGGATAAAGAAGCATGTAACTTAACTACTAAACCAATTTACTGTATGATCAAACCTCCAGACATTTTCACTTTAATTATTATTTTCGTATTACATTTACATTGAACTGATAAATATTGGAAATAAAGCAGAAAGTATCAGAAGTACACAGTGGGTTGAAAATATAAGACCATAAGATATAAGAGCAGAATTAGGCTCATTGAGTCTGCTCTGCCATTTCATCATGGCTGATCAATTTCCCTCTCAGCCCCAATATCTGCCTTCTGCCCATATCCCTTCATACCCTGACTAACCAACAATTTATCAATCTCTGCCTTAAATGCACCCAATGCCTTAGTCCCAACAGCTGCCTGTGGCAACAAATTCCATAGATTCGCCACTCTCTGACTAAAGAAATTCCTCCTCATCTTCGTTCTAAAAGTACATCCCTCTATTCTGAGGCTGTATCTTCTGGTCTTAGACACTCCCACCATAGGAAACATTCTTTCCACATCCACTCTATCAAGGCCTTTCAACATTCAGAAGGTTTCAATGAAATCACCCCTCATTCTTTTGAATTACAGAAGGAAAATACAGGACCATGCTTCATCCACGATATTACTCTCTTACCCCTCCCAAAGCTGATCAACCCAATGAGAAATTTCCAACATTTTCTAAATCCAGGTTGCCAACATTGGTTGTATTTATTCTGCTCTCTGAGTACTATCTGGTACATTTCGAAACAACCATTATGCACATTGTGTTCCAATACATATTATACAAGCCTTCCAAAGTTTACAATATTAAAAATGTTCATATACATTGAGACAAGTTTTTTTTTTCCATTTAAGCAGACAGCAAACTGGTTACCTTCAAGCTCCTGGAAGTATCGGAATGAGCTGAGAAGTGATCAAAGAAAACTAACAAACTTTGATTTGGCTTTACTCAGTAATCAGCGTGGATTCTTCCTGCTGAGAGAATGTGCCAGTTCAAATTCCTCTCCTAACACATTGGCTTTTGCTATTCTGCATTAAGTCCACGTACTATCACACTATCTTTGCAGATCTCCACTGGCTCTCCCTCATCCAACTCATTAGTTTTAAAATCCTCATCCTTGTCCAACATTCCTGGTGGTTTTGTTCCACCTTACATGTGCATTTTCCACAGCTACATATCTCAGAATATGACTTCAGCAACCCTGCAGACCATTTAAGCACCAGAGCTATGAAGCTTTCTACTTTCACTTTATACAGTACAAATTAGAAATCCTTTTTTATCTTGATAAATGACAATCTATTTTAATCAAGATATTGTGTGCGACTAATTTTAAAAGAAACAATTTTCAGATTCTTGCAACAAATTTATATTGACACAAGTTTAATCATTACAAACATCATTGAAATCATTCAAGCCTTGTCGTTGACTTTACTTCTTCAAAACTGCCAGCTCTTTATGTCAATAAGATTGAGAATGTTGAAAATCAAAGACTAATGGCAATCATTTTCCAGGAAAAAAAGTAGCATTTCTGTTGAAATAAAAGAGTTGGCTTGAAAATAAACCAGTTTGAAATTCCTGAAAGACTGAATCCTTGTCCTGCATTTTGATAAAGAAAGCTGAGAGCATCGTTAAGATTTCTTCAGAGGCAGATGTGGAATGAAAATTGCTTAAATGCTAAAGGCTTGTAACTAAGCAACAAGCTTTTTTTCTGACTCATTACTTTCAAGGATAAAAAAGAGATTTACACCAACATTTCTATTTCAGTCAGGTGGCAAGGTTTACCACACTTCTAATTTCTTTTTCTCTCATTTTGTGGGCAGGACAAGTTTTGGCATCCCATAAGACTAAACATAATTACAAAGTGAATCCCTCACCTTGGATTGTCCTTCAGGCGGTTGCCACTGGAAGAATCTCTAAAGCAGGTGTTCCTAGCCTGAGGTTGACGGACCCCTCAATTAATGGTATTGGTCCATGGCATAAGAAAGGTTGGGAACCCCTGGTCTACAGGTATGCTTGCACCTTTCTTTTGCTTTTTTTTGCAGGTATTTTTTTGCTTTTGCTTTTGATAAACATTCTTCAGCACTTAGTGTGGCTGATAAGATCTCTCAGCAAAAAGTTTGACTTTTTTAGTTTTGTGCATCAATACCTTAATGAAATCTGTTCATTCAGGAGAACTTCAGCATCATCCAAAGGCTCGGCACACTCAGAGTCCTGGGGTGGATCGGGATCTATAGGTGCAAGGAGAAAAGCTGGAAATGGTTCTTCCTCCTCGGAATCCAAGGGCAGGCTGGAAAACACAGACTCGTGAAGGAATGATAAATAATCATGTCCTTTAGTTATGAAATACAAGAATATTGAGAATTTCCACCAAAGCCCTATCCTTTCCAACCAATAACAACCATCAGAAGCAAGAAGCATCACTGATTGAGATCTTTCTAACCCAGGGACAGGGAGATCAGATAAATTGGGCCAATTCTAGTCCTACCCTACCATTGACTGGAGTTGTATCAATCAAAATTCTGCAAAATAATGTTAAATCTATTTCTAATATCATGGATTTATAGACTGCGTTTATCAATATGTTCCAATTATGATCACTTGATCATATGATCATTGGAACATTCCAAAATTAAAGGATCAAAATTCAACATAGATCAGAGTGATTCTAATTTGGAAAAAATTAACAACTGCATTTTAGTAAATTAGCTCTTCACCAAGAGGTTTCCCAATGCCATGTTTAATTTTCAGAATCTTTTGCAGCTTCATCCTCTTCAATAAATTTTCTTAATTATTGCTGCAGCCTAACAGACTCCTCAGCTTCAAAGTTAAGTTTTTTAATTTCTCCACATTCAGTACCTTAATGGTGGCTGTTCAAGGTGACTCTGGAGAACTTCAGCTTCAGGCAAAGCCTCAGTGTGCTCAACAAGTTGTGGAAGTTCAGGGGCAACAGGTGCAAGATGAAAAGCTGGAATTGATTCTTCCTTTTCAGATGTCAGGGGAACACTGGTGAACACAAATTCAGAAGTGAATCATGCTGAACATTCGTGTGGCTTAGCCACAAACATCTATTGAGTTTATCTGGAGAAGTACAACAGCCCTTAGACTCAAACACACAAATCTAAGCATTGCAATCAGAAAGGAGCAGCAGAGTAGCATAGTGAATGGTGCAACGCTTTACAGTGCCGACTCCAACGTCATGATTTGATTCCTGTTGCTGTCTGTAAGAAGATGTACCTTTAACCCATGACTGTGTGGGTTTCCTCTGGGTGCTCCAGTTTCCTCATACATTTAAGGGACATACAGTTAGGGTTAGGGAGCTGTGAGTGTGCTATGTTGGTGCCAACAGCAAGGCAACGCTTGTGGCTGCCCAGCACAACATTTGCTGATTTGATTTGACACAAATGACAAATTTGACACTGTATGTTTCAATATGCAGTGTGAAAAATAGAGCTCAACAGGTCAGGCATCAACTATGGAAAAGAGTACAGTCGACATCTTGAGTTGAGACCCTTCAGCAGGACTGGAGAAAAGAAGATGAGGAGTAGACTTTAAAAGTGGGGGGAGGGGAGGGAGAAAATTATGGTGATCACAAGATGAAAAATAGAGCTAATCTTTAAGAGAAAATTCACCTGTTGACACTTTATCAAACTTATGGTAAGTCTAGTTGTATTACATTTTCTGTAGTTTTGGCTTGAATTAGCTCCTTTATTGATGTTTCTAATTTTAAAAAATCATAAAAGAATAGCAATCATATCCTCGAGAGCTGTTTCTTTGCAATCCAATGATGCTGATCTCAACATTCCTGAATTAAAGAAATTATTTAAACATGGGGCATCCTGTAATTGTATTATTGAAATTTTGAAACAGTTCTCCTGAAAAAGAAGTCAGCCTTACTGTGACCATCAAGTTTCTCAGCTTGAAATGTACTGATTTTTCACATTGTTACCTTATTTGAGTCTGCTCAATGCGATCTGGAAGTATCAAAGAAGTGGTGCACTCCAAGTCCTGAGGAGGGTGAGGGGTATCAGGTGCAAGTAAAAATGCTGGAAGTGATTCTTCCTCCTCAGAAGCCAAGGGAACACTGCTGAACGTACAATCAGAAATGAGTCAATATGAGCATTCATGTGGTTCAGCTATGAAAATTAATTCAATGTGTCATCAACGCTATTGCGCAGAAGAAACAGTTGTTGGCTTCCAGATCAATTTTCAACACTGCAGCTCCTCTTGCCAAACCTGTTTTGATCTCTTTGCTTCACTAAGCTTCATCAGTTACTAACTTTAAAAAACTATTCAAGTCATATAATTAATTCAGTCTTTATATGGCTGACAAATCCTCTTGATAAATCAGAGTGTTGTGTCTTTCCTGATTTGGTTTGTTATTTTATTTCTGATTACTAGATCTCGCTGTTTACTTGTGGGTTCACAGCTGTTGTCAAGTACTTACTATCGCATTGTTGAGCAATTAGCCTTCGACATAAGGTCAGCCATTATATAATCATTCGTACATTTCATTTAGTAGTTAGAAGCACTTGTTTGAGTTCAAAGGAATTTGAATCTGCCTTTCGTTAGAATGCTGAGAAATACTGCCTTTTTACACCAGCTCCTTGCATACTGTAGTGCATTGGTGAATAATAAAAATACCTTCAGCTACACCGAGACTGGAGTTATCTATCTGTCTAGCTTGTGAAAACGGGCCAAACTCTTAAGTGAGGCCAGAATACAGAGTGATAATATTGAAGATACAGGGGGTAATAGAAACAATTTCCAAGATATTAACTGAGCTTTTCTGGTTGAATCAAAGGAGTCAGTGGGAAAATAATTTTATCTGAACGTTCCTGGAAGAATAAAACATTGATCTGAATTTCCCAGAAATAATTGTTTCAACCTACATCGGAAGTGAAGGAGACAAGGTTACATATACCATGGGAAAGTAATTCTAAGATTATTTACTTCCAATTTAAACTGCAATCTTTCGATTGTTTTTCTAGTGAGTAAATTAGCCATTGAAGGGACCTCATATACTGTAAAGATGAACTCTTGATCTCTCAATTTGCCTTGCCACAGACCTTCCACTTTATTTGTCTGCCAACACTGCACTTCCTTGTAATTGTAATATTATAATCTGCACTCTGTTTTCACAACTTCAATGTACTTATGTTCAGATCGATCTGTCTGGATAGCTTGCAACCAAGAGCTTTTCATTGCATCTTGGTACGTTTGACAATAATAAGGTTACCAATTAGAAGACTTTCTGCTGTAGATATTTAATGAATTGCATTATGTTGCCCTTGTACTTGCTAATTTCATGAAGACAATGATACTAAGCATCCACTGTCTCCTAAAAAATTGCTCTATATTCTCTACAATGATACCTTAGTGGAGCCTGGTCAAATGACTTCTGCAGAATGCTTGCATCATCCAACGTCTTGGAGTACTCAGGTTGTTGTGGAGAATGAGCGACAACAGGAATAAGACTGGAAACCGACTCTTCTTTTTCAGAAATACTGGTAGATACAGGACAGGAATGTGTCAGCATAAACACTTACATGGTTCATCATTGAAAGCCATTTCTATCAGTCATCAAAACTACAGCCCATGTCTGACATCACACAGTTACTGATGGCAACACTTGAAATGTGATTTTTCATTGATAGATCTCTTCTATACCCAGAAGTAGTGCAAGCAGTTAGCTACTGGAATCCTTGTTTTGACTGATTGACATAATATATTTATTCAAACAAATTACTGTAAAATTTTTCTATACATGCTTGTTCTTTACATTAAGCTATTTTAAACATTTCAAAAAAGAATTACCATGACATAATCATATCTTTATCAGAGAAAATTACGAAAAATACTTCAGAAAATTTGAACCTTAATTTGAAATATCTATTTTGAAAATCTGAAAATTCTAACTCTGATCAAAAGATTTCTCCACTTGAAGGCTACTTTTCCAGATCTTTGCATTAGTACCTTAATGTCTGTTCAAGGTGTTTGGGGAGAGTTTCAGCATCTCTCAGGGGTTCTGTGTGCAGTGGAGAAGGAGAAGAGGACACAAGAGCTGGAAATGACTCTGATTTTTCAGGATCCAAGGATACACTGGTAAATAAAGAATAGGCACGTCAGGATAATAATTTATCTGGTATAGCTTTAAAAATTAGACTGCAAGGCAGCTCATAAAATGATTACTTTTACATCATTCAACATTTATATTGAAAATAAAGAAGGAAAATTTGAATTGAAGGGCAAGTTTAAAGGACACCTGAAAGGCAAACCAAGGACACCAAAATAATTTTAAAAGTTACGGATGTCAGGAATCTGATATAAACTCAAAATAAATGTGAACATTCCCGCAGTCTAATAGCTTCTGAAGATATCAACAGAATTTATAAAATTTGCAAAAGATCTTTCACGTGAAATGTTAAGCCCATTTCATTCCCCACAGCTGCTACATTCACTGCCGAGTATTTTAAATTTTTATATTGTGAAAGAGGTTAATATGTGTTAAATTGATTTCATGCAAAGTATTCCTTCAAAATATGATATGCCCACTTCTAAATCTTTCCTCGTGTCAGGTTGGCTGGAGATTTGGGGAGATTTTAGTTGTTGGCGTCCACACAAATTAACGTATTATCCAATGCATTTAGTAGACTTTAAGATCTCAATCTCCCCATATCAGAATTGGCTAAATGACACAATTCTTGCTGAGACATCAGTTCAGGATCCTATCCTGATACCCATATGTTGTTTATCCCAAATTAAATTCAAACTCTTATCACAAAGTTATTGTAAACTTCCTTTAGCTTCCATTGTCAATCTAGGATTTATTGTCAATCTAAGATCCTACTATGACCTCACTCCTTCCGATGTGAGCAATTAACACAGCCCTGTATCAGAAAATATATACTCAGCTTTCTTACGCTGATTCCCTGTATTAACACTTTACTTCCACTTTAAAACCTTTTGTCACTACATAAGGCCATTCAACCATAAGATACAGGAGCTGAAATAGCCAATTGGCCCATTGAGTCTGCTCTGCCATTCTATCATGGCTAATCTATTTTCCCTGGTAACCCCATTATCCTGCCTACTCCCCATGCTAATCAAGAACCTATCAACCTCCGCTTTAAATATGCCCAATGACTTAGCCTCTATGGCCATTTATGGAAAAAAATTCCACAGAGTCACCATCCTCTGGCACAAGAAATTCCTCCTCATCTGTTCTAAAAGGATTTTCCTCTATTCTGAGGATGTGCCCTCTAGTCCTACACTCAACCACTACAGGAAATATCCACTCCACATCGAATCTATCAAGGCCTTTCAATATTCAAAAGGTTTGAAGGAGATCCCCCTTGTTCTTCTAAATCCCAGCAAGTGCAAGCCCAAAGTCATCAAATGCTCCTCAAAATGTTTCTCCCTTTTATCCTCAGAATTATTTTCATAAACAGCTTATGGACCCTCTTCAATGCCGGTACATCAGACAAATGCCTTACAAAGCTTCGACATTGCGTTCTTCCTCTTTTTTGCTAGTTCTCTCTAAATCGCCTTCCTCACCACTGATCCAACCTGCAAGTTAACCTTTAGGGAGTCTGCACGAGGACTCCCAAGCCCTTTTACACCTCTGATTTCTGAATATGCTCCCCGTTTAGAAAATAGTCTACGCCTTTATTCTTTGTACCAAAGTGCATGACCATACACTTCCCTACACAACAGTCCATCTGCCACTACTTTGCTTATTCTCATGATCTGTCTAAATCCTTCTGCAGACTCTCTGCTTCCTCAATACTCTTTGCCCATCTACCTATCCTCGTATCGTCTGCAATCTTGGCCACAAAGCCATCAATTCTGTCATCCAAACAACTGACATATAACATGAAAAGAATCAGTCTCAACACCAACACCTGTGGAACACCACTAATTACCAGCAGCCAACTAGAAAAGGCCCCCTTTCTTCACACTTTTTGCCTCCTGCCAGTCAACCAATCTTCACTCCATTGCCATTTATATGACCTTGGAATTATCTTCCTAAATACGCGATGATGAAAATAGCTACCTGCTTTAAAGCATATAGTTTCAAAGGTAACCCTGAATGAGGATTCCCAAGGTTACATTATTTTGCAAGATTCTACAGTCACAAACTATAGAGAAACAAATTGTTCATATTTCTCTTCTTTTTTCCAATCTACACTTCCAAGACTAATGCCAATATTTTTTCCAGACCTTTGCCTGATCTTTCTTTGTTCAAACCAAAGATGTCAATTTGAAAATAATCTAATTTAAGTTCCCTGAAAGAGTGAAGTAATTATTTTAATTTCCAAACATTACATAGTTTAATTAAGTAGGTAAAAAAAATCATGGGAAGAGTAATATTCAGTTCGGACTTTGACCTCTATTTTATTCTTTGTTTTCAGAGACATAATCATGAAAGTTTAAGGTTCAAGAACAGTTTCTTCCCCACTGACATCTAGTTCTTGAATCTAGCTGGAAAACCTAATTCTATGGTGGACTAGATTTTCTTCAAATGTCATTATGTTTATTATTTTGTACAAGGGGTGATTGATAGATTTGTGGCCTAAGGTAGAAGGAATCAATTTTGGAAAACCTAGCACATAGTTCCCTCCTACATTTACACACTTAGTCCGGCGATCATGGAGCATACGGATCTTGGACCTCCAGAAAGTGTCCACAGCAGGGGTGATTGATAAGTTTGTGGCCTAAGGTAGAAGGAGATGAGTTATTAACTTCAAACTTTCTGTATAATAACTCAAAGAGTTGACCTGCATGTGCATGTAACGAGAGCTGTATAACTCCTCATATCAATCACTCCTCGTATATCTTGTGAAAGTTTAACTTACGCCAATATAAGTTTTGCAGTCTACGTTTATCATGATTTTAGTGCATGCCACTTCTCTGTCAGAAGCAAATTCTCTTGGCATTTACAATATACCCTGGGTCTGTATGGTCATGACGAAAACTTGAAGTTCAACCTGCTAAGAAGTGATCTATGCACAGGAGATTGAAAGATAAAAAATAACAAACAAAAACTATTAATACTGGCCCTGTAAAAAAAGAACTCCCCAACAAATAAAACAAGATTCGTTGTTTTGCCTGTTCTGACATGTTTTTCCATGGCTTCATCTTGGTCAAGAGGAGGTGGAGGAACAACAACTTATATTCTGTCTGGGTAGCCTCAAAGCTGATGGTAAGAATATCGACTTCTCCTTCTGGTAAAAAAAAATTCCCTCCCACTCCCCTCTTCTTCAATTCTCCACTCTGGCCTTTCTCCTCTATTTAGCTGCCCATCATTTTCCCCTGGGTCCGCTCCACCTTCCCTTTCTCTTATGGTTCACTCCCCTCTCCTATTAAATTCCTTCTTCTCCAGTCCTTGACCTTTTCCACCCCCCTGGCTTCACCTATCACCTTCTAACTAGCCTCTTTCCCCTTTCCCACCTTTTTATTCTGGTGTCTTCCCCCTTCCTTTTCAGCCCTGAAGAAGGGCCTCAGCTCAAGATGTCAACTGTTTATTCAGTGCTGCCTGACCTGCTGAGTTCCTGCAGCGTTTTGTGTGTATTCATTGTGTTTGCCAAGCTAAGAAGATGTATGTTCATGTGGGAGAATCTAGAACAGGGGTTCCCAACTTTATGCCATGCACCTCTACCATTATCCGAGGGGTCCATGGACCCCTATCGGGAACCCTTGATCTGGAAAAAGTACGGACACTGATTCAGAGTAGAGGTCCATTTTAAGATGGTGATAAGAAAGATTGTTTGTCTCAGACAGCTGTATATCTGGAATTCTTTACGTCAGTGTTTGGAATCTGAATCTTTGAATATACTTGAGGCTGAGGTAGATTTTTGATCAATGGGGGATTCAAGTTTTATGAAGAACAGACACGAGAGTGAAGCTTAAGTCATGATCTAATGAAGTGACAGAGCAGGCTCAAGCGGCCATGCACTTATGTTTCTGTTTTGTACATTCTTATATCCATCATCCTCTCATGTACGTTTCTTTCCACTATGACAGCCCCAGATGCACATACACTTACAGCAACAAAGATCATGAACCGGAACTTTATTGAATATTTCCTTCTAATTCAGATAGAATGACATCAGTCACTACTGCCAGGCATCAGCCAATATATTCAAACCCCAAACAGAATGTTTTTCAATTAGACAAAAGTTACGGACGATTATGCATGAGTTCAATTTATTCTCTTTACGTTTTACTTTTGTTAACATGAGAATTGCACGATTAACGATTTGGGTTTAAATATGGAATAGACAGCAAGTAAGTGGCAAGGAATTAGTGAACTAGGATGTTGAAAATCAAATAAGTTTCTCAGCTTCAAGTTTGAATTTATAACTGTTATACATTGATACCTTAATGAAATTTCCTCAGGGAGCTCCTGAAAAACTTCAGCATCATCCAGTGGTTTGGTGTACTCAGAGTGCTGCGGAGGACAGGGAGCAGCTGGTTTGAGAAGAGGAGCTGAAACTGACCTGTCTGTTTCAGAAGTCAAGGATCGGCTGGAAAGCACAAGATCAGAGATGTGTCAGGATAAATATTCCAGCGGCAAGGCTATGAAAATTAATTTACTGTATCATCAAATCTGCAACATAAGGTCATTTTCAAAGAGGCTTCACATTGATTTCACACATATCTGGAAATGCATAACAGAAAAATTTACATCTAAAAGACAAACGTAAATCAATATTTCTATTGAATGGATCACATCTAAAATACTCATCTTTTCTCCTTCAAATTCTGATTGAACTATTGTCCATTTCTTGTGTCAGATTAGCATTACTCGCGTTATTTTTGCTCTTACCATGCTGACATACTGATGAACTTTGATAAGATCTAAGCCAGAGGTTCCCAATCTTTCTGAATGAAAGCCTCACATTCAGACTCAATAAAATATGCTTTCTTCCTCATTACTGCCTGATGATGTCAAGGGTCATTCCTTTTAAGAGAACTGCATGAAAGTCTTTTATTGAGGACTCTCCAACTAAATTATTATCAAACATTCAATGACCACTCTATCACCGGCCCTCAGTCCGCACGTCTTACCACCAGAATTACAGGCTTCCCTCTCAGCCCCCTAAGGTTGCAACCACTGATCTAAACAATCCTATCCAATCTTAACTTTCTCTCTTGCCACTGAAGCAAAGTATAAGATGAAGTTACTCTCCTGTTCACCTAGTATCCTTATCAACATTTATCCCTTAAAGCAGGGTTTCCCAAGCTTTCTTAAGCCTACCAGTTACTGAGGGGTCCATAGACCCAGGTTGGGAACCTCTGCCTTAAAGCATGAGGTAGAAACCTTTTCTCAGTTACATGTGCTAATCATGCAAAATATTAATAAAATCATAATGTATGCTGTTTCACAATTGCAATTCCATTGACATGAACAGAGCTGATCTTCAGAAGCAGAGTGCAGTGCACAATATATGTCCACTGCTTGCAGAAGACTGACAGAGGCATTTCATTATAACAGTAAATGCAACTTTCTAGAGTTTCATGAAAGATGACATGAAAAGTAAAAAGGGATACATTCAGGATGTGAGAGCTGCTTATAAATTTAATTTTTCATCTCTAAATTAACTTCTGACTAACAATCCTATAGTGACAGCTCTTGTTTGAAGTTTAGCGATACATCTTTTCTGTCTGACCAGATAGTACTGATAAATTCCTGAAATAATAACCTATCAAAGCTGCTGAAGTAAGTTGACAGGTCATTTCTATTTTTGGAATTATGCAACATGCAATGTTCTTGACGATAGCACTCAGAAAGTGTTCATTATATTGAGGAATTTTGGAACTTTCCACTACACACTTAGTAGCTCATCTTTGCTCTTAGTAAAATGAATATGTTTCCATAATTATTACCACAATCAGGCTAGAGAATTGATTCCCTCTGCCTTCTCTTTCTGGACTGTGCTTTTGCAAGGTTCTGTGTACAATGTCACTACAGAACTGTTCATAATGGGCTGGAATTGTTGCTGAGTGAAGACCAAGCAGTGTAGGAGAAATATGCACCAGCCTGTGATTACCGGTAACCAATCACTGCTGTCTTCAGCTGAAGCAACAGTAAAGGGTTTTAAAGTGGTTGTTGTAAAGAATCCAATGAATCCACTTGATCCACTTGAATCCCAGACTGAAATGGGATAAACATGGTCGCCTCATTGTAGGAAAGTTAAGAAGCTTTAGAGAGTATGGAGAGGAGTTTCACCAAGACGCTGCCCAGATTTGAGATCATGCCTTATGAGGATAGGTTGGGTCAGCTAGAGAGTTTCGCTCTGGAGCAAGGGATGACTGGGTAAAGGTGTATAGGATATTAGAGGCATAGATAAATGGACAGCCATGACCTTTTCCCAAGATGGGAAGGTGCAATTTTAAGGTCATTGGAGGAAAGTCTAGAAGGGGTGTCAGAGATATGTCTTTCACACAAACAGTGGTGATGCGTCGGGCACATTCTGAGGGTGGTGGCGGAGGCAGGTCTATCAGGGGCATTTAAGAGACTCGTGGATGTGATAAAATAAAAGCTGGGGGCTATGTGGGAAGGAAGGTGTTCGATGAACTGTTGCAGCAGTGTGTACTATCTACAAGATGTACTGCAACAACACACCAAAGTTCCTAAGGCAGCACCTTCCAGAGTCACGACCACTACCATCTAGAAGGACAAGAACACCAGATACTTGGGAACATCACCACTTGGAAATCCCCCTCCAAGTCACTCACCATCCTGACTTGGAAACATATCACCGTTCCTTCATTGTCGCTGGGTCAAAATAATGGAATTCCTTCCTGAAAGCACTGTGTGTGTACCTACACCTCAGGGACTACAGTGGTTTAAGAAGGCAGCACATCACCACCTTTCCAAGGGCAGCTAGGGATGGGCAATAAATGATGACTTAGCTGGTGACGCCCTCATAGCGTAAATGGATAAATATTTTAAAAATTAATCATGGAGCAGGTTAAAAGGTCACCACAACATCGTGGGCCAAAGGGCCTGTACTATATTGTAACACACTGAAAGCAAATCTCATCGTCACTCAGAATCCCAGCCAGCCGAATGGGTCAGGTGCAGTAACTCTGTAGAGAGTGTTGCCGCCTTTTGGATCCAAGAACCCGGAGTTGATCCTCACCTCCAGCACCGACTCTGCGGAGGTTGCATGTTCTCCTTGTAAGTACCAGATTGTGCTGGCTGGGGCATCAAGTAGCTGGTGCAAATTATCCCCAATGTAGGTGGATGGTAGGAGAAGTAGATATCAATGAGGTTTCTCTGGGAGCCGCCACAGATACAACGAACTTAACAGCCTCCTTCCATGACATGAGCAAATATGGAAATTAAATCAGCTCTTTCCTATTTGATTTGAGAAATCCCTTATTAGAAAACCCCAATCTTGCCTGTTGGGTCTCACACTTTTGAACTGCTTCATCAATTGACTTGCCTCTCACATATCTAAACACACTTCTGTTTTATTTCCCCTCAATGGTCTCTCTCTAACAGGGTTCCCAACCTTTTTTATGCCATAGACCCCTACCATTAACCGGGGGGGGGGGGTCTATGGACCCTAGGTTGGAAACCCCATACTCCATAATATTCCCCAAGTCTCATCCCGTTTTAGTTCATCCCATTGAATTCTTCATCCACACCTTTATTATTTCTTGGCTTTTCCAATCCTAGACAACTTCCCTCACTCAACATAACCTTGAAGGCATAAAAACTAATACTGCTCTGTAATAACTGTCACACTGTCTCATTCATTAACAGACATTGACACCCATTTCAGCAATAAATAAATTTTTTAATTCCCTGCATCCTTATTCCCCATGTATAATCTCATCAAAACCTATAACCCTCCCAAAAAAGGATTCCTCTAATTATTAACACGAGGCATTCTGCAGATGCTGGAAATCCAGAGCAACACAATAACATGCTGGAGGAACTCAGCAGGTTAGGCAGCATCTAATGAAATGAATAAATAGTTGACATTTCGGACTGCAACTCTTCATCAGGGACCAGAAAGGAAGGGGATGTTTTGTGTCTAATTCTTCAACTACCATTCTTTGCAATTGCTTCACTGTCATGATCCTAAGCTCAGGAATTTCTTCCTTAAATCTTTCCATCCCACTATTTCCATAACCTGCTTTAAAATACTCCTTACACTTTTATTTCTTGGATCAAACTTAGCTATTTTCATCTGTTCTAATAATGTCCTAAGAGGCTGACTATCAATATCTGTGTAATTTTGCTTTTTGCTTTTTTGCAGTGGGATGTTAAAATACTATATAAAAGCATTATAAGGTTCAATACAAGGTTATCAGCTTTGAAATAAAAGCATTATGTTCAAAATATAGGTGAACTGGGACTTTAGAGACTAATTTAGCTTCAATTTCATATCATCAAACAAAAGATTCAGCAATTAACCCGAAAGCTGCTTTGTTCTCTGCTTGAAAGCAAACAATTGAAAGATCACATGCTATATATCTATCACACTCTTACGTCATTGGACAACTGAAACAATTATATGTTTCAAATCAATTAATTGTCCAAAAGAGACTCTCCATTGCATTTTACTACCAACTTCTAATCTCCAGAAGCTTCTTTATCGCAATAAAAATAATCTCTGACCATCTAATTGCTTTTGAGAATCAAAGAAACCACTGGAAATATCCTTTCAATCAGTTCAATTGGATGCATTTATGTGGAAAAGAAATAAGTGGCCATGGGCGTTTCTGAAGCTGAAACAACAAAGTTGTTTGGCTCAAAAACTTTTTGTTAAAAGAGTCACCCGACACTTGCACTGCAGTCAAAACAAGAAATGGCAGGTTACCAGTCAATCCGGAAATTCCTGATTTCAGACAAATCCAATCATGCTCTGCTGTTTTCTACTATTCTTAACTGGAACAACTAACTATCACAAACATAATCGTATTGGTCATTAATCTGGCATATTCTTTTAAATCAATGAATCTACAATTAATTAGAAAAATCACTTCTATGTTTGTCTTTTTGAAAAGAGTGATCAAATTTCAGGAAGTGAGTCTGTGTTATCAGGCTGGAGACAAAGAGACTGAAAATGCTGGAACCTGGAGCAACATGCAGAAAGCTGGAGGAGCAAGCAAGAAGCTGAAATCTCAACACAAAACATTAACTGTCTATTTTCCTCCACATATCGGCCCAACCTGCTGAGTTCCTCGGGCTTTGGGTGTGTTGTGTCTCTTTAGGCTGATTTGTTGGCTCTAAGACCTTAAGGATGTTTGGCCCTTCTAGTCTACTCCACCATTCTATCATGGCTATTTTCCCTCTCAGCTCTACTCTCCTGTAATATCTGTGATGCCATCACTAATCAAGAACCTATCAACATCCACTTTAAATATACACAGTGACTTGGTCTCCATGGCCAACTGTGGCAATGAATTCAACAAATTCACCACCTTCTGGCTAATGAAATTCCTCCTCACAAACACGAGAAAATCTGCAGATGCTGGAAATCTGAGCAACACACACAAAATGCTGGAGGAACTCAGCAGGCCAGGCAGCATCCATGGGAAAGGGTACAGTCCTGCTGAAAGATTTCGGCCCAAAATGTCGACTGCACTCTTTTCCATAGATGCTGCCTGGCCTGCTGAGTTTCTCCAGCATTTTGTGTGTGTTGCTCGAAATTCCTCCTCATCTCTGTTCTAAAGGGATGTCTTTGTATCCCAATATACAGGAGAAATCTTCAAGTCAATGCCCAATGTGAAATCCTCCTTTTACATTAACTTCACTGTTTCAAAATTATCCACCATATTAAACCCTACATCAGCACTGTAAGAACCAGTCCCATACCCCTCCTGTGGCACTTCCCCTTTGCCATCCCAACATCCTTTGATCCTGTGAGATTTATAAACTCATTCTCTGCCCCAGGTGACAAATACAGTTCTGCGCAAAAATCTTAGGCACCCTAGCTATATATATGTGCCTAAGACCTTTGCACAGTACTGAATGTGAAAGAATTACTTCCAAGCTTCCATTTTCTTAAAAAATCCACCTTAAGCTGCCTCAGAAGATGGATTTGGGTCTGCTGCACTTCTATATCAGTGTGGTCACATCACAATATCATGCAGATCCACAAATCAATGTAATGTACTTATGGGGCTTCAGAGACTCCAGGTATTTCAGCGGTAGAAGAAAATCAATGATGAAATACTGTACAGAGACTGCCAGTAACTTCTGATTCACATTCCACGTTAGGCCAGTTTATTGGATGGCCGCATTCATAAAGTTAATCCTTGAACCCAAGATGGTGAAAGACATCTACGACCATTTATACCCAGCAAATGAATCTAAAGCCAGGAAGACATCATCTATCATTGCTGCCCACAGAAATGTGAAATCACCTCCAAAAGCACAAAGTCCTCTCTCTATGAGCACAGATTTAGAATTTTAAAATTCTCATGTTTAATGGTGCTGCTTGATTGTTTCAGTTCAAGTGACCTTGTAATCCATTTTTAAGAAATCTCACTGACATGTTTCCTGATTATTTACTCATTACAAGGAAATGTGCATAAATTGAATACAGCGCTTCCAAACACCACCACAGATGCATTAGCTTAGAACAATACACAGCAATGCATTGGAGGAACTCAGCAGATCAGGCAGCATCTATAAATGGGAATAAGCAGTCGATGTTTCAGGCTGAGATCTTTCTTCAGGACTGGCATTAGCTTAGAAAATGTATATCACTCTTTTTGGTGTCCTTAGCTGTCACTGTATTTTGTGCTAACGTTGAATTGGGTCTCACATAAATAATTTGTCTAACAAGACGATTAAAGCTGCATTAGAATGTTTTAGAAGAGCTAGAATAGGATTTAGGCTGAAACCCTTTGCTGCATACCTGTCAGAGAAGAGCACCAAACACCTAGCAAATAGCACAAAATAGAAGCAATCCAAGGGTCGGCTTGGGGGAGAGAATGCAGGGGACGGGAAAAAAGGGCCCCCAGAAATAGAGTCATAGAACACTACAACAAAGAAACAGGTCCTTCAGCCATCCATCTTAACCCAGACTATAAAGACCACAGGTCTCCATGCCCCCTCCCATCTGTGTACCTATTCAAGCTTCTATAAAAGTTATAACTGAACCCACATCTACCACTTCCACTGGCAGCTCATTCCACACTCGCACCATCCTCTGAGGGAAGTAGAGCCCCCTCAGATTCTTAAATATTTCACCTTTCACCCTAAACCTAAACTTCTCAGGTTCTAGTTTCACCCAACTTGAGGGACATACAGCCTGCACACATTCACCCCATCTATATAACTCATTATACCTCCGTAAGATCTCTGTTCATTCTCCAGCAATCCAGAGAATACATACAATATTACTGAAGACCCAGCGTGGGGATAGAGGCTAGGAGAAGTGTTCTGCTTGCCACGTTGTGGGAGGTGAGACAACAGAGATGTGGTGCTGAGACCAACTCAACCCACCTTTGGAAGAGCGTAGTAGGAGATGGCTGAAACATGAATAAAAATCCACACAACATGATGTATTGACAGAAGAATTATTATGATCTTACCATTGACAATCTACCTCATAACAACCACTTAAAATTAAGCTTCCAAAGCATTGTAATGGAAGTCCACGGAAACAGCGAGGGCTAAAAGCAAAGCTATCAAAATCAGAGATCATTGAGCACAAATGGGCAGAGGTTCCACTTCTTCACTCCAGATAGTTGTCAAGATCAAGACACTGAATACATTTCAGAAGGAAATTGGAGAAGAAGTTTTGAATGGTGGAACAACTCTGAGGTTTAAGTAGCCCTCTATTGCTATTAATTTTCAATTGTTTTAGTTCAATATTTTGTCAATAAGGATGGAAATAGACATGATGAAATTATGCATGCTTCTGATGGCGGGAAACCTTCAGCCTTGCTGATGTCAACAGGAATTCAAATGCCTGCTCCAATTCTGGAATGGGTGTACTTTTCCTGGAAATCAGCACTACTGGTTTAGCTATTTTTACATAATTTATGCTTTAATCAATCAGATCTCTAAGCTGTTATTTCAAATTAAGCCATTATTTGCAAATTTGCTTGCCTTTATTGTTTGCACCATTTGTTTTTCTTTCTTAGCACATTGGGTGCTTGAGTCTTTTTTTAACTGGTTCTTTTGTTTGTGGCTGCCTGTAAGGAAATGAATCTCAAATATGTATAATGTATGCACACTTTGATGGTAAATACTTTGAATGCATTCTTTGACTTTTGAAAACTATTGAACATGAAGCATCCTTGGGCATCCCAAGATTATATGAGGCAATATATTAAAGCTAAAATGAAATGATTTTTACTTATTTCATATTTTTCGCACAGAATTCCCTTTTTACTATGATAATTGCAATCACTCTACAGCTTGCAGTACGAAGTGAGTAACAGCAGAAAATGCAGGAGAATTAGCCAGCCGCATCTACAGAATCATAAATCTGTTATTCCCTTTGGAAAGCTTACAGATAACACTGCAAGAGAAACATACTAGCCCGATATTGTAGGTTCTTTCTACAGAGAGGAAGTAGGGAGCCTGACTACTACAACTCTTCAGTCATTTAACTACTTCTGGAACAATGGAAGAAGGTTGGGCTTCCAAAACATCCACAGAATTTAATTAAAACTTACAGCAATTTCCTACTCATTCAGTAAACAAGAAACGTAAACAACGTAAATCTGTGCCAGCATCGCTGCTCTTCCAGATACCCCGCTGTGTTACCAACACTCTGACCGCCTCCCTTTAGGAATGTTTACGCAAACATTGATTTTGTACATTCCCTACTTCTCTAACTTGCAGGCTGACATAAGTTTGCAAGTCCATTGTTCGTGATGCTATCATCAATAAATTCGAACGCCCCACAAAGTTAAACAAAGGCACATTGTGCTCATTTCTGAAAAGTTATCCAGTCCTGGGATTTGTCACTTCAGGTTTTTAATTTCAGGCAATTTAACATAGGCAATTCTTTAGGCTCCATGAAATGCATGCAAGACCTAATTCTGTCTGCAGTTACTATTTCATGCTTAAGTGCACAGGAAAACTTCCCCATAACATGATCTGCCACACTGCACAACTGGGGTAACTTACAGTAGAGTGCTGAAGTATATAAAAACATCTTTTAAAATCATCTCATGCTGCAATTCTGCTTAGACGGATTAGCTACTTGTTTCAAACATACGGAAACTCTATGGAGCTTACCTAGGGACAAGCCAGATACGTCGTAAATGAAATGGTCTTCTTACAATGGAAGCACTGAATCTCACAGTGTGATGCCCACAAACAGTTAATAAATCCAGTAGCTAAACTCCGACAGTCTGGGAGTGCATTACTGTTATAAACAATGCAGAAGGACGCTTACAGTCAACCATTTAACAGTTAGGGAAGTCCACATTTTAAGCTGCAATTTTTGAATGAAGTGCATTGAAGAACAACTCACACAAAAGGCCACTGGCTATAAACTAGAGCCTTTTTGACGGAAGCTCCTCCTCTGCTGCATTGTCATGAAAGGTCAGCATCTGACTGACAACCAACAAGTGCAATTCAGATATTTGAAACTACCGGGGGGGGGGGGTCAGCTGGATACAAGCATGTACAGTACTCGTACAGTCGACCCACCCATTTTAATTTACAGTTCAGAGACTGAGATGCAGACAAAAAGCCTGCATACACAGGATGATGTAAGGTTCTGGGATTGCACTCACGATGTTTACTGTAAATATCTGTCACTCTTGCTGTTTTCGACTAAATTAATGTACTCATATCTTAAGCTTGATTATTTGATTGGATGGTATCCTGTAATCCATGAAAGTTGGAAAATGTTTTCTTTCTTTTTCAATCGTAATACATGGCTAAAATAAAACCTATCTGATTCAAATGAACAGTGCCAAGAGTGTAATCAGCTCCCATGGTTGTCTCAGCAAATACACAGCGGGGCAGCTTCGGTCTCCGCGGCAGTAAAGTGTGACCCCAGCTGTACTGTATTTTATAGGTGGACAGCAAAGAAGAGTCTGCAAGAGAGGAGGTGGATCTCCAAGAACAGCAGGCTCCGAACGCTTCTTAAGTTCGCAAAATAAGCTGTTTATTCCAGGAATGGCATGATGTTCAGAGCGACTTTTCTCTTTAAAGCCATCATTAAACCACGTGATGATGCAAAACAGAAAAAGGTAATACTGACGTTTTAGAGCGAAGCGGGTTTGGTGAGAACAAAGTGTAGCTGAAGGGATTACTAAGTAATAGGAGCAAGATGAAAACAGAGGTCATTCGGCAGTGCATCTCACCACCTCTGCCTGGCACTTTAAACAAGTTTCTATAAGTAGTAATTCTAGTAGCTTTTAGAAAGTCATTTTGCTCCTAAGAATGTTGAAGGAATGGGCCGAGTTCTAAATTATTAAAATTCACGCACTTTGCAGAATTCACTTTAGTATTTGACGTGCACATTCCATTGCTGGTCTCAGATACGCAGAGTATTTTTTTCAGTCTAATTTCATATATACATATTTTGAATCCAGTAAACCTTCTGGCCATCGTGTACCTCGTGAGTTTATGCATCAAACCCATTCCAGACGCTTGGTCAGAGAGCAGTCTTAAGGAGGAAAGAGAAATAGCAAGGGAAAGAAATTCAGAGGAAGAATCACAAAGCACAGACTCACAGCCACCAGTGAAGATTTAGGTGGCTGGAACTTACAATAATATCCCATTTAACAATGTAGGAAAAGCATCTGTCTAAATCTGCAGTTAGAAAATATATAACGATAAAGAGAAAGAAGATCCAAAGTTCAAAGTAAATTTATTATCAAAGTACATATATGTCACCATATACTACCCTGAAATTCATTGTCTTGTGGGTATGCTCAATAAATCCAAAGAATAATAACCATAATAGAATCAACGAAAGACCTCGCCAACTTGGGCTTTCAACCCACGTGCAAAAGACAACAAACTGCAAATACAAAAAGAAATAAATAATAATAATAATAATAATAATAATAATAATAATAAATAAACAATAAATATCAAGAACATGAGATAAAGAGTCTTTGAAAGTGAGTCCATGGGCTGTGGGAACATTTCAATGATGGGGCAAGTGACACTGAGTGAAGTTATCCCCTTTAGTTCAAGAGCCTGATGGTTGAACGGTGGTAACTGTTCCTGAACCTGCTGGTGTGAGTCCTGAGGCTCCTGTACCTTCCTACTGATGGCAGCAGTGAGAAGAGAGTATGGCCTGGACCACGTGGTGGGAGTCCCTGATGATGCATGCTCCTTTCCTGTGACAACTCCCTGTGTAGATGTGCTCAGTAGCGAGGAGGGCTTTACCCGTGATGGAGTGGGACAGATCCAATACTTCTTGTAAAAACTTTCGTTCAAGGGGCATCAGTGTTTCCATATCAGGCTGTAGTTTCCCCTTCAACATGTGTCTGCCTTTCTCATTAACAGTCTGCTTCGATATGCAAAACAATTTCTATTACCCTCCTTTACTTAAAAGTTGATTGTCACATCATTGTGTGGACTTAGTTGATTTAAAAAAAATCAAGAACCATCATTACATCTTCCCTGATGATGGAACACCGCTGAGGGGAAGAATCTCGAAGTATGGGCTCACAGCCACCAGTGAAAGTGTGTGTGGCTAGGAGTGGCATTAATATCCCATCTAACAATGTAAGAAATGTATCTGTCTAAATCAGCAGCTAGAAAATATATAACAGTAATGAGGAGTTAATTAAATCTCTCAAAACAGATCTTGAACGATCTGTTGCAAGATAAGGATATCTTATCATGCAAGATATGATACGACGCACGATAAAGTCTGCAGATGCTGGAAATCTGAGCAACACGCACAAAATGCAGGAGGAGCTCAGCAGCTTAGGCAGTATCTGTGGAGAAAGAGTGAGCCCTGATGAAGGATCTCAGTCCAAAACACTGACTCTTTACTCTTTTCCATAGATGCTGCCTGGCCTCTACATTCCACTAGCAGTTTGCATGTGTAGCATCTTTCGCTGGTGTTTTGCGGTATCACTAGACTTTGAAATTAATAAAAGCCCTGAACTTACAGAGTCACAATTGCCCTCCAGGGTGCATGAAAAATCCCAAATTTCTCCTAATCTACAACTAAGAATATGGATTCCACCTCAGAGCTCATGCATTGGTTTAGTTACACAGTAGGAGGAGCTGGAGTGAAAGCACCGTGCACTTTGTTGATGCTTGGGGAAAATAGCTTGGTGTCTCTTAGCACGTCAAACCTGATTTATCAACGAGTTGCAAGCTGAACATTAGGAATTCAACTGGGAAACCGTTCCCAGGGCAAGACTTTGTCAGATGTGAGTTCAGAAAGAACCATCAGTAATGGAAGATAAAGGTCAGAAATCCCTTTGAAATTCAAGTAAACAGCTCAGGCAAAAATGAATGTTTTCAGGACAGAGTAAGCAAAGAAGTAAATGGAGTTAATCTTAAACAAATGATGCAAACCCACCAGAAGAGGTAGTGTAAAAGAAATAATAACTGGGAAAACACCGATCAGTTACCTTCATCTCGGAATCAGAATCAGGTTTAATATCACTGGCATATGTCATGATATTTGTTGTTATGCAGCAGTACATTGCAAGACATAATAATAAAAACTGTGAATTACAGTAAATATATATTTAAAAAGCTAAATTAAATAAGTCATGCAAAAAGAGGGGAAAAAAGTAGTGAGATAATGTTCATGGGTTCAATGTCCATTCAGAAAACTGATGGCATGGGGGAAAAGCTGTTTCAGAAATGTTGAGTGTGTGCCTTCAGGCTTCTGTATCTCCTTCCTGATGGTAGCAATGAGAAGAGGGCATGTCCTGGGTGATGGGGCGTGCCCACATCTCACTGCTCATAATTTTGCAAAATGACTCATATGATAAATCTTTTATCAATTCCCCTGCCGAGTTACTCTATCAGCCAGGTGATATGTTACAGCAATAGGTGAACAGCGCAAAGATTGCAGCAGAACCATCATGAAAGATCCTCTGGAAGCTGTACTAACCATGGGTGTTTAATAATGTTTAAAAAATGTTATGCCGTGTTAATATCTGAAAATTGATTATGGTCTTGATTATCAGCATTTGGAACAGATCTGAGTCTGAGAGCAAGGAACAACCCAAGGTCTGGATGATTTATGTGCCAGGCCAGATTGAAAAGGTCAAGATGATGGGGCTGGAGGTGAGGGATGGGCTGGTTCAGCTCGCAACTCCGCAAGGTTTACTCATCTCTGCACTGAACTGAGGCTGTGGCCTGCATCGACTCCTGAATCAGCTGCAGTGATGCCTGGCATCGTGTCTGTGACTCACTATTGTGAACTTCAGTTCTGAATGCTATTTGCTTATTTTTACTGATTGCACAGTTTGTATTTTTTTAATGCACCTTGGTTTTCTTTGTTTTGTGGCTGCCTGTAGGGAGATGAATCTCAAGGTTGCATAAAGTATACACACTTAGATAATAAGTGAACTTTGAAGACCCAGATCATCTACTGAGCAAACAGATACAGCATCTCCTAAAGATCTGCACCTCTACCACGTGGAAGGTCAAGGGAAGCATAGAAACATACCGGTATATTTCAAAGTTCCATACCAGTGTGACTTGGAAATGTACTACCATTACCAAATACTGGTGAGATACCATCATTACCAAATGCAAATTCTTTCCATTACATCATTTGAACACCTTCCACACAAGGGCTGCAGCATTTTAAGAAGCTGACTTGTCTCTACCACTTCAAGGGCATTAAATAATGACTTTCTCAATGCGTAATGACTTTCACAATGTCCTGTGAAATTAATGAAACATTGGGCACCTTTAGCACTGCATTCACCAATGCAGAAACTGGTTAAGACCTGTTTATTCAACCAGTGCTGCAAATCAATAAAGGTTGTCTGATACAATTGACCGAAGCGTCAAGGGGAACTACCTGCATGTGACAAAATGTATAAAGTGGGAGTAAAATAAGCTCCAGATGTGTCCTTCAAAAAGAAACCTCTTTGACGTAAAATAACTACACTTTACATGCTTTTAAATTCATGAAGAATAACAAGAAATTGTATAAGAACAATGATTGAAAATGATGTAGCTCAATATGCAAGAAATAGCTTCAGCACTTAAAAAGCTATCTATCCTAATAGCCACTGAACATCTGCAGCGAGTTGACACTTTTACACTTTATAACATTTATGAGTAGCAAAACTAATGATGGTTTTTGATTTAAAAATAAACTATGTCCACGTGATGGAGTGACAATTAATCATCTTTAAGTAAAAGAAGCTAATAGAAATTGCTTTGCATATCGAAGCAGACTGTTAATGAGAAAGGCAGACACATGTTGAAGGGGGAAACTACAGCCCGGTATGAAAACACAAATGCCCTTGAATAGAAAGTCCTACAAAAAATAGTAGATGCGGCCCAGTCCAGATAAGGTGCTCCCGACCATTGAACATATCTACACAGAGTGTGGTCATTGAAAGTAGTATCCATCAGTGGGTACCTATCACCCAGAACATGTTCTCACTTCACTGCCACCTTCAGGAAGGAGGTACAGGAACCAAAGGACTCACGCCACCAGTTTCAGGAACAGTTGGTACCCCTCAACCATCAGGCTCTTGAACCAAAGGGGATAACCACTCAGCTTCACTTGACCCATTATTGAAATGTTCCCACAACGTATGGACTCACGTTCAAGAACCCTTCATCTCATGTTCTTGATATTTATTGCTTATTTACTCATTATTATTTATTTATTTTTATATTCACACAGCTTGTTGTCTTTTGCACACTGGTTGTACACCCAAGTTGGCACGATCTTTCATTGATCCTATTATGGTTATTGGATTGATTGATTATGTCCACAAGAAAATAAATCTCAGGGTTGTATATGGTAACATACAAGTACTTTGATAATAAATTTACTTTGAACTATGAACGTTGAAGAATGTACAAGCATTAGTGTCAGGGAGTCAGCCTGTAACATTAGAATTTGCTTGTTTTACTAGATCATTTGGGGGTATTTAAAGACAAAATAGACGGATTATTTTAAAATTTCAGAAAACAGGGAGCTATGGAGATGAGGTCTGGAACAGATCAGTCTTGATCATATTGAATTTGAGGGCAAGGCAGAGGGGTCCTGGTCTTGCCTGTTCCTATTGTTTGAAGTCCTCATTTTCTTGTTCCAGCAAGAATAGCACAAAAAGCAATGGGCTAGAAGTGTTCTTTCTGTTTCATTAAGATCTATTGCCTTGTGTGCAGATATTCAATAATTTATACTGCATTCCCCCTGGCACAATTGTTATCAAATCTCTCTACCTTATGGACATGATGCCTTTATCCAGAGCATCTGCTGCAACTGTGCAAGTTATACTCGCGCCATCCTTTCCAAGGCCAGAAGGTGAAGAAGAGATAGATGTGGAAGAACTACAGTCAATAGAGGGCAGGAAAAAGATCGGTTATAAAATAAATTGCCTACAGTCTTTTCAAAGCTGTTAATAACAATAAATATACATTTATACTGGAAAGATAAAAGGAAGAACCTGTGTACCTTTCAGACTTTAATCTTTCATTATGTCCTTCCTCAGATATTCTGACTTCAGTGTTTGCACATGGAGCCAGTAGAAACCCATCTTCTTTCACATCTGTTAATGTTTTGAGGGATCTACCTTCTGCAGCTGTTTGTTCAACTTCAAATAAAACATCATTTTCTAATTCAGAGTTTGACAAAGGCTTTTCTTTTATGGGCATTTGATCGACTCCAGTCAAACACTCTGTTGGGAAAACATCCATCGTATATTCCTGCTCATCAGCATTATTTTGCAGGCAGCTTTCTGGTGACTTTCTGGTGTGCAACAAGAGCAGGTGCTCAGCCATGCTGCCAACTTCTTTGCTTTCGATAACCATGGAGTCTGTCGGTTGAGTTTCCTGAGATGCAGCATGTCTTTTATAATCTGTGCATTCAACTTGGACCATCTCTTTCTTCTCTGCTACTGGGACTTCATGATTTCCTTGATCAAAATCCACCTTCAAACTTATCTTATCTTCACAAATGCTTTGGGAAATTTGACTATCATATGCCTGTAGTTGCTCATTCGCTGTAGTTGTCGTCAACAAGTTGTTCATTTCCACAGCTTCAGGAAAGGTCATATGGCAAGGAAACATCTTGGAATCTTTTCCAAAGGTCATGCCTTGTCCCATACTTCCCACACTATTTGTATAAACACTCTCTTTTCCACTTGTGGCCAGGGACTCATGTCTCTCACTGTCATATTTTTGGCTTAAATTATCATCTTTAATTATTTCTCCAGATTGCAAGGAACTTGAAGCATATTTATTGATTTCAGGAATTATGGCTTCAGGGCAATGTGCATTTTCAGGGCATGGGTCTGCTTTTGTTTCAGTGACAGATAATTGGTGAGATTCACTGAGGCAACTTTTTTCAGTCTCTTGCATTTCATTCCCGGTATCAACACTAGATAACAATGTCACACTTTCTGGGTGAACTGTCTTATCAATGAATACATTTTCTTTGCTTACTTTCGTTTCATCTTTACACATTATTTGTTTAGTGCCAAGGCTGAAATCCAGTAATTTATTTTTGTCATCCTCTATGCCAAATTCCTGAGCATTTGATATCAGTTCTACAGTTTCTTGGGCTGATACACTCTCTGTGGGAATCAGTAGATCAGTTGCTTCTTTAATCTCAGTATTACAGGCTTCCTGTTGCTCATTTTTAAAATCCACTGACGTTCCCTTGACTTTCACTTCTTTAGGGTCCTGAGGCATCAGGGTCAGTTTAGAAGTTTCTGAGGATTTTCTCTCTCCATCCATTTTAAGTTTGCTCACATTTTCTTCAAATATCTTTTCTGTTAGGTCTCTAAAGTTGATTTCATTCTTGTCATCTTCTGGAGTGGAGGCCAATAAATGATCATGCTCAGTATCCAGCTTGTGAGTCTGCAAGCTGGGTGGCAATTTTATAGTTTCTGAAGGTGGAGCAATCTCTGCTTTGGTGTCCAATTTGAATGCATTAATTTCTGACATGTTCCACTTCTGCTGTTCAGAAATCCAATTGACATCTGATAACTTCTCCATACAGTCGATTTTGTCCTTTTTGGGAGGGCTGAATAGTATCATTGTGGTGTTGTCTGGATATGAATTATTTTCCATACAATCCTCATTCTTGCTGGCTTCTATATGTATTCTGCTGCTACCTTGATCACAAGTGGAAACTATTGGTTCAGAGATGTCAGAGTCCTGAAGTGCTGTTGCCAACTTCATACTTTCAGGGATTATAATATTTTCCAGAGCACTCTGTGAGCTTTGCACAGATTTTCCATAAACTCTTTCCTCTTCACTTGCACAGCTGCATACCATCTGCAGCTGGCTATTTAAAGCTGATATCTTCTTCATGTCTTTTACATCAGGACTCTGAGTATCAGATATTGTATTAATAGTTTCTGGAAAGAAATTATTTGCACGCTCAACGTGAAGATTGTCCAAGAATTCAGGTTGATATTCATTAATTAATCCTTTTACAGTCTCTGGCAGAACAGCTGGTTTAAGTTCCTGTGCACAAGCTGCCAATTGCTTATCAACCGAGACTTCAGTGTCTTTTATACTTATTTTTGATACGTGCATGATTTCCTCCTGAATATTTTCATTTGAATCATTTTTGACTGCGGGTTCCTCTTTCAAATTTCCACAAAAATTTAATGTCTCTTTTTCTTTCCCTTCAAGATTCTGAGGGCTGTCTGTCAACTCCAGGGCTCCCGTGTGTACAACATCCTCAGTAAGTATCTGACAGCTCCAGATATTGCCTTCAGAAGCATTGTCATCAGCAGCACTTTCCCATTCTTCATTAAAAACTGGCAGTAAAATTTCTTCTGGAGACTGTTCAGGGACTTTTGAAAGAACAATATTTTCTTTAACCGTCTGATGCCTCCAAAAGTTTTCCTCATAGATATGCCCTTTTGCTTCACTATTACAAAATTGCTGCTGTTCGTCAATGAAGTCAGGTAATGTGTTTTTCTCTTCTGATGTTTCCTGAGTCACAACAGTGGGAATTAACTCTGTGGTCTCCAAGGGGACATCTGATGTGATCGGTTGGAAGCCTTGTATATCTTCTTCCTTCATTTCATCACTGCATTTTTTGAACTCTGGTACCTCTTCCTTTGTCTGCCTTTTATAGTAATGCCCTGAGCCAGCTGGCACTTCCAAGGGTGGTGGGGAGGGTACGTTTTCACTAACACTCATAACACAACACACTTCATCTTCATGGGCTCTTTCCTCTGTTGGACCAGTGTGGATCTGTTGTTCTTCAATGAATCCCAGTGATGTCTCAGTTTCCAGAGGAATGGAAAGCTCCTGCACCATCCTGGCAGATTCTGGGGGAGAGGTTTTCCTATCCTCTGGATCACTGCTCATAGTTTCAGCACAACAATTTGTTGCACTTCCACTTGTTTGCTGACGCCCTATGTCACAATCAGAATGAATCAAGCTCTCGCTCAATAATTCGGTGTGAGGATAATGATCCTTCAATCCTATCATTGTGAATTCTGGAGTATTTTCTTCATCCTTCTGAAAACCACCTACATTTTCTTTACCGCAGTCATCCTCTGTTCCTCTTGTGGATACTTGTTGTTTTCCATTAACATCAAAACTCAGAAGCTTCTCTTTCATTTCAATTGTACTGGGATCCTGAAGTGATTTCATTGACACTGCAGTTTTCAGATGCAAACTATCTTCTATGTTTTCTGCAACAGTCGGAAAGCATGGAATGTTACCTCCTGCCACTTCCTGTTTTCTTTTCTCCTCCAGACACTGATATTCATTGCTGCATCCAATCATTGTTTCTTCTATATTTGTGCTACCATCATCCTGACAGCTGGCTGGAGAGTTCCAGGCTTCTGGGGCTGACATGTTTACAGTATCACTGAAAAGACTTACTTCATCGGCATCATAGAATTCTTCTTCTATCCCACTTTCTGCCTGTTGTCTGTTGACCCATGGTACTGGAACATTTTGTTCCTCTACATCAGGTTTCTCTAGGTCAATTGATAAATCCATGGTTTGCAAAGGATTATCGTTTTCCGCTGGTGTTTGGGACTGCAAGTTCTGTTCAGCAAGTCCATTTTTGAATTCAGTGTCAGAGATTAGTTGCTGCTCTGCAGAATGGCGAGAGCCTAATGACACCTCTGTTTCTGCTGTAACATCCTCAAGATTTGGTGCTAATCCTCTGCTTATTGATGGTAACGTATCCTCAGGATCTTCTTGGAGTCCCTCATCATCCTGCTGTTGTGTTTCACTGCAGGATCTCTGGTTTTCACCAGTGAATGTCACTAACGTTTCTCTCAGTCCTTTGCCAACAGGATGATCAGATACAGGCCGCAGCTCCATTTCTTCTGGCGTAGCATCATCATGATCAATCAAGAAGCTGTATACCTCCTCTTCGGAAATACTTCCTTCCATTTTCCCTTGTATGGTCTCCTGTTTGTCAGAATAATTCGGAGTCAACTTTTCACTTTCTGTAGCCATTGAACCAAAGTTCTGTGTTGTGGTAGATAATTCCTCACTGGGTTGCAAATCGACTGGCTCACTGTAATTACTGGCTTCTGACTCGTCCTTTTGCTGTTCTGTGAGGCTAAGCAATGTTTCTCTAAATTCATTTGGATTGGTTTTCTCTAAGCATGGTGGCAGATCCAGGCTTCTGGTAATAGCCTTTACAGTATCAGTCTGAAAGCTCTCAAAATTTTCTCCACAACCTTTTTCTTTGGTCATCTCGCATTGTGGCTGCCACTGTTTGTTACCATTTTGCATTAGTAATTCTTTCTGTTCCATTGCATTAGGATTAATTGATAATTCAGTAGCTTCTGAAATTAAAGCATCTTCCAAGGGTTTCCAAAGACAGTCTGAATCCTTTTCACTGCTCTCTTTGAACTCACTTTCACAGACATAATGTTGTTCACGAGCAAAATTCTCTGTTAACTTTTCCTCAATCAGAACATCCTGACTGTTCAGTTCCCCGTCTGTGCTTGCTGACAACATGGACACATTCGCCTCAGAAGTCTTTTGCTGCTCCTCACTGACGTGTGGCTCTCCATTGAGTTTCGGTGAGACCTCCTTCGCTCCCACGCCAGCAGCCATTCGAGAGACTGGCACTGATTCCTCTCTTTCCAAACTCACATCTTGCCCGTCAGTCTGAAAGCTGCGCTCTTCTCCGACGGGCTTTGCTTTGATTTCTGCCTGTGCTGCTTGCAGCAATTTACCATGGCTTAAACACTGTTCGCCTTCTGCGTCTGCTGAATCAATAATTTGAAGAGCAAGTGGTAAGTGCCCCATTTCTGACAACAAAGTATGCTCCATAGTAGCTGGGGGGCTGTGTTCACTTGCTTCAGCCTCTTTCTTTTGATATTCATTGCTACATGTCTGCTCACTACTGTCAGACTTTGACGACTCCTCCACTTCAGCTGTACCAGGCACATCCAAGCCAGCTGGCAACTGCAAGCCTGCTGGGATTATAATATTCTTTATCATCTGAATGTTGCTCAGATCTTCTTGACAGACTATTTCTGCAGAGTATGCTGATGTTTGTTCTGTGAAATGACTGAAATCTAATAGTTTCCTTGCTGTTGGCCCTATTGAATCACGGTCTTGATGACTGAGTGGTAAATCCTTGCTTTCTGGAACGCTGGAACTTTCCAACATCATCTGCAAGTTACATTGGAGTTCTTCAGAATGCTTCTCTAACATTTTGTTGGCAGGCGCTTGCTGGTTATCAGTGGCAGCTGACAGGGCTTCTTGCTCTGTAAATGTACCAGGAACACGTGAATTAGGTGGTGACTCCTCATGTACGTTCCCTTTTGGCGTACTGTTGTCTACCTGTTGTTGCTCTATACTGGGAACCAGCATCTCATTAATAACCATTGTGCCAGGAGTCTGGCAGCTTGGGGTCATCTCGAGAATGGCTGGAAGGGTCTTGTTTTCTATGTCCAGGTCCTTCTGCAAACACAGCTCCTCGCAGAATCCACTCTTTGTCTTATTTATGTTTGCTTGTTTTTCAGTGGAAAACTTTGGATTCAGTGTACCTTCTTCCCCTTCATTTAAAACAGAATCCTGAGAGCCTGGAGGCAGACCAGTGCTAACTGACAGCGGCCCATCTTCCTGACCAGCTTCAAGACTTTTTACAGATCCGTCATCTCGCTTTTCTGCTCCGCAGGCTGGCTGGCTGTTCTGGAAATCCTGCAACACTTCTTTCTCTTCAACAAGCCCTGAGTTCTGACAATGTGCCAGCGTATTAGTTTTTGGAACAGAATACTCTTCCGTGTCACCCTGCACACTGGATAAAATGTCTTCAGGAGCTGCTGTCGGGTTTTCACTACCTCGTGCTTGTTGGATGCCATCACAGCAAATATCTAATGGTTTATCTTGGAGTTGCTCTGAAGGAATAGCCTGAACACTCAGTGATGATTTGGTTTCCTGAATGTCCTCACAAACATTTCCTTTTGAATCACTGGTACATATCTGCTCTTTCTCTGTCGATTCCAATGCCGCAAGGTCTTGCTGGATTATTGGGAACACATTATTTTCCACCTGCATTTCAAGACTGTTCAAATCTCCTTTAGGAGAAAGCATTTTTGACTCCAGATTGCATTTCTCATCTTGTTCATGGTCGCATCTGAGAGCCACAAGCTCATCACTTGCTGTCTCAACACTGAGGTTGTGATGGATTGAGGGCAGCATGGTGGTTTCTCCAGTGTTCTCCATCCTATCTGCATCTTCCGTAAAGATTTTTACTTGCTCTTTCGAGTCTGCTTTCTCCTGTTCACCACTGACTGGCAGCAGTATTACACTCAGCTTAGTAGGATCAAAATCTGATGTGCTGATGGAAAGTAATTCCATGCTTGTAGGAACTCCGGTGTTGTCCAAAAGACTGCAGTTATCTTCTTTATCCTGACGTGTTTGATGTTGATCCATTTCACAACACAAACTCAGCTCAGTCCTGCCCAACGCCACTCTGTCTGATGAATTTAGTGTGTATTCTGAGACTGATGTAGAGCCTCTGCCTTCTCTGCTGTTGACCTCCGGTAGAATATATGCTTCCTTTAGCTCAGTGACCACTGGGGCAGTCAGCTGCACACTCCCGGTTTCGCCTCGAGATTGATTGACATCACTGTGACCTGCAATTGCTACATTCTCGGCATGTTTTTCTAAACTCGCTGGTGTCAGATACATCGGGTCTTGGGTTTCCATTATTAACAGATTGCTGTGGCCATCTGTGCTTTTTGTACGATTTTCTTCTGTGATGGATTCTTTGCATCCTGGGACTGGCAACACCAGGCCAGTCTGAGTCTCTTGGGCAGGTAACTGATCTCCCCCAGCTATGCCCTGTGGGGAAGGATATGAGCCTTGCTCATCTGCTTCGTCCAGCTGCTCACCATGATGCAACAGATCCGACAATGTATCCTCAGCTACACTAGCTGCAGTCTCTCCTTCTGCTGATAAAGAACTGGAGTTCAGACTTTGGGCCGTATCTGTTGTCCAAACAGTTTTAGCCTCGTTGACCGTATTATTTATTCTCAATGCATCTTTTTCAAAAACAGCATCGTCCAGTAAAGACCACAAGCTATTTTCACTTTCAGCTGATAAAGGGGACTTAAGATCTGCTGTAATTTGAAGATTTGCTTTATCTCCACATTGTGATGGTGAATTCCTTTGTCCAACTAGAATTTCTTGAGGTGTTGAACTGAAATTGTTTTCAGCGTCAGTTCCGGGACACTCGCTGGGGCTGTCGACAGTGGAAAAGTTTGACAATTACACACAACGATGCCAATAGAAGGTCTAATGTGCAAAGAGACAGCAGTTCATTCAGTTCACATGCAGTAGATTTAACGTGCTGAAGCCAAGCACTGCATGCAGTGAGACAGTGATTAATTCAATATTAAATTAACAGCTTCCTTACTATCATAACTGGAGAGTCCGTTTCTCAAGGCTACAGAATTAGACAATTAGTAATCAAACTGGTCCTATTGAAAACTGAGAATTATCACATTAAGGAATCAGACGTATCTTGGATCATCATTAAAATTATCACAAAATGATTTTTCTGCAATAGTTGATTAAAACTCCTTTCCCATCTATTTTCCCCAATGGCTGCTGCTCTCTCCCCCTGTTCCTCCAGTAAAATAAAACATGTGGAGGAGGGAAAGCGTAAATATCAGAAATTTTCCAGTGAAAACAGAAAAGCAGGAAAATCTTACTTCTATCTCACAGTAAAGGATAGCCAATGTGCCCAGTATTTCCAGCAGTTTTTTTGTTTCAGACTCCCATGAAATATAATATTTTGCTTGATATTCCTGTATTATTAATAACAGACCCATCTAAGAAAGGATTGGAAAGAAAAAGTATCTCCCACCCATTATAGTCACATTGGAACTTCATTAATTCCGAACAATTCATTGCATATATAATATTTTCTGTCATGTCAACGGCAGAAGCATGGCAGAAATCTTGGTAATAAAGATGTCCTGCTATTTTAATGGAAGTATTTCAATACACCTTTCTTTTATTTCTTGGTTAACAGATTGGCTGGTTGACAGGAAGAAAAGCTCAATTGCATAAGGTAATAGCCCCCAGGTTATCAGTTGGGTAAATAGAGGGAAGCAACAGTGGAGGGTTCTTAGGCTAAAGGGTAGAGAATCAAAGCTCTGGATAAACAAGGAAGAGGAAAGTTCTGGCAGCAGTTATCATTTGAGCTTTCTGTACCCTAACTGTAGAGACAGTGAGCCGATGGCAACTGAGTCAACTAG
The DNA here is from genome assembly GCF_048418815.1 of Hemitrygon akajei. NCBI lineage: Eukaryota > Metazoa > Chordata > Chondrichthyes > Myliobatiformes > Dasyatidae > Hemitrygon > Hemitrygon akajei. The sequence goes on from NC_133146.1 coordinate 54,276,564, forward strand.
TGCTTTCAAAGGGGACTGGCACTTAATTGAAAAGTGCAGGAGAATAGGACCAACGGGATTGTGCTCCTAGATGTTGGTGGCATGGATTAGTTGACCCTAATGGCATTCCTCTTTACTTTCAGATTCTATGCTTCTATGTTGAAATCCCGACCATTAGGAAAGAATGTTTTGGAAGGGGGAGATATTGGTAAACAATAATAGGAAGGAAAGTTACATTGTTATATGTTACTTAATCACGGAATTATATGTTACTTAATCTCTAAATCCAAATGCAAGGGACCATATGGCCCACTTCTTTGCATGTTCATATTTGTGCTTAAGAATAGGTTGGAATATTAAATTCTAAGTTCTTAAAATTCTAGGTGAAGCAGTTCAGTGTGGAGCCCATGGACCAGCTCCATATGAAGTCATAAGATAAGGCTGAAGCTATATCAGTCCTGGGTGGACATCTGTAAATAGTTGAAGTCACCTTGATGAACTGAGATAACTTTGAGCATTGTAGTATGACTGGTGTCCACTATGGAAAGTAAGTTGACAATGGTGTCTTTTTTTGCCAGTTTTTAACCAACATTTCTATGGCTTCTATGAGTACTGATGAAGGCTCTTGGCCTGAAACGTTGACTGTTTGCTCTTTTCCGTGGATGGTACCTGGCCTGCTGAGTTTCTCCAGCATTTTGTGTGTGTTTGATTTCTATGGTTAAGGTGAATATGAAGATAAAAATTTCAAGGTGGTCCCTCCTAACATATGGTCCAAACAAAGTGGGATGTCTGGAATTCACAGCATTTTACTGTCTGAAGTCCTCCAGGCACACACTGACAATGTGATTGCCTTAATTCCCTGGCAATGAGACCAGATATCTGACGAGCCACAAGGGTTCTACATTCAAGTGATCTAATGTTATTGCAAATGAAATATACTGTATATATTTAGTTTTTGTACACTATCTTGTTTCCAATTCAGGATTTAAATGCCAAAGATTCTGTTTTCCATCACATCTTTTGAGCCAAAAGTATCATCCAACAGGTTCAAAAGTCCTTTCTCCTTTGTGTGTTATTGTGGGTTGGCTGGTGTCCACCAAGGACATTAACCTGACAGTAGTGTCTTCTTTTGTGATAGAGTCATAGAGCAAAGCGTCATGGATAAAGGTCCTTCAGCCCAACTAGTCCATGCTAACTCTGGCACCCACCTAACTAGTCCTAATTTTCTGCACTCTGCCCATATCCAGCTAAGCTTTGCCCCTTCAAGTATCTATTCAAGTGCCTCTTAAATGATCCTATTGCACTTCTATACTCCCCACCCTCAGGTCCCTGAAAACGTTAGCCCTCAGATCCCTTTTAAACTTTTCCCTTCTCACCCTAAATTCATGCCCGCTAATTTTGGACTTTGCTATTCAGGGGAAAAGAGGATTATCATCCACCTCTTCAATACCTCTTAAAATTTTTTTAAAATTCTGTAAGTTTTCTCCTCATTCTCCTATATACTGTATGGTTCAAAAATCTTGGGCATATATGTAGCTATTGCACAGTACTGTGGTAATTTTATATATTGCACTGCACTGCTGCCGCACAAAAAAATCCTCTGATTTCATGACATATGTGAGTGATGATAGACCTGATTCTGATATGGGTCTCTATTGAGGACTGAGAGTGGGAATCATGGTTGGGAAAGGGGGAGGGAAGAGGGGAGGGAGCAGGAAGCACCAAAGGAACATTCTGTAATGATCAATAAGCTAATTGTTTGGAATCAAATGGCCTTGCCTGGTTTCTTGTGGTGTGGGTGCAGGCACACCCAGCCATCAGCCACCCCTGGTACTCTTTCTCTGCTATCTGTCCCACACCTCTCCCACGGCACTCCACCCTCACCATTCCCAACATCCTTCACTCCTGCCAGATTTACAAACTCACTCTCCGCTCCACGTTGACAAATGTAGTATTGTGCAAAAGTCTAAGGCACTCTAGCTACATATTTGCGCCTAAAACTTTTGCACAGCACTTTATAATCTAAGCTTACAATACTGAATAGTATTGAGGGAGCATTGCAATGCTGCTGGTACCATTTTTCAATTGAAAAGCTGAGCTAGTCAGATTAATTGTTGCCTGCACCAATATCACTAAGAGCATGTTAAGTAATCAATTTTCTCACTCCTGTTTGTAGGTCCTTGCTTTGTGCAAACTGGTTGCCTCATTTGCTACCCAAAGTAAATGTGAAGAGCACCATTGACATAGAAATACTTACTTTCATGGTGCAAGCATGTTAGTATACTGATGTAATACCCTGGTTAAGATTGATACTGCTAATACTGTGGGGTATTTCATTTCAAAGCTTTCTGTAAATGCAGTGTGTCCTACTGGTAGAATGTTTTAGTTTTGGCTAAAGATAAATAGCTATGATGATCAACTTAGGGATGTTGCGTCAGTCAATCAGAATGGTGGAATTGGGAAAAGGTTTTAGAGAGAGATTTGTGACATACACTGATGGGGTTTGTGATCTTGTGGTGGGAAATGCAGAGAAGAGAAGATCAGGAAAGATGCCCATAGGATTCAATTCGACAGGAAGACACAATTGCAAGGAGTACTTTGTGAGATGAAGGAGTCCAAGATGGGAAGCTCTAACAGTGATTGTTGATGGGAATTCAGTTCTGTAATGGTTATACCCAGCTTTTGGAAGAGACGAGCTCCAACATCATGTGCACATTTAAACTGTTCTAACTGCAATGGGTCCTTTTATTATTTTTCACTTTCTTTCTCTTAATAAGTGTTTGATAAGCTGACATTAATAAATATACTTCCATTATAATTTTGTGGTGCACAATCTGTTATTTCTTGCCAACCAATAATTGTGTATGGACAGTATTTACACAGCATTCATTCAAATCGGGGTTCCACTAATCAGAACATCCCAACTTTCCTGCTTGGTTGAACCCCAAATCATACTGACTCTGGATGTATATTGTTTATGAAAGGTGGCCTTTTCATCACTGAGTCACGTGGCTGTTAGTAGAGTCGGCAAATGAGTCAAGTTTGCATATGAGCCCTGGTGGGAGGGCTACGTTGTTATAACAAACAACCGCATTGGGAAATATTACAATCAATATTTGTCAGCTTAGTCAGAAAGATACATTTTAAGAAGCATCAAGAAAAAAAGCAGATGGAAAAAATCAAAACGACAAAAATAAATGCATTGCAAAAAAGATCTGTGTGAAAGAATTTAAGATGGTTCTCAAAAAATTATTAAATGTGAATCCTGCTATTGTACAACATCATATAAAATAAGGCACAGGTATCTAAATTTCAGGGATTAAGTGAAAGATAAAGAGTTGTGGATTGGTTTTAAGAACATTGCTCCCTTTCAGTTCCCCAGTGATTAAAGAAAACAATTTTTAAATCCATTCCCACTCAATAGGTCAGTTCGATGGCCCAGTGTATTTGTACCATAAAGCTAAAAAACTAATAATTGTAGCCCCAGGGGCACATTAAACCAGAAGATCCTCGGTTATTGCATTAAAGAACTGTGGAACTGTGGTGCTCCTTGAGATTGTGCTCGTAAATCAATATTCAATGAAGAGCTGACGCTGATGGTGTTAGCTACTAAAGGCAAGTGATTAATGTCGTTTTCCATTCAGCAGATGTGAAAATGTCTGCTATGGAAACTTCTACTGCTTAGCTACAAAATTAGATTTCAAATACTAAGCACTACATTAGTGCTGCATATGATTTATTAGAATAGCAGTTACAATGTATCTAATTGATCTAACTCATATTGCACATTAAATCATTAACAAATTAGCCACCTTAAATCAACTTTCATTCAGAGCATCTGAATAATATGTAGAACACAAGTTCTTTAATATTACTGACTGTGATTGGATAGCATTCAAATTGTTATTAGAAAATGAGATAAAAGGAAAAGAAACTTGCTTTGTTATATTAGAGTCACATGCTTAAGATGTCCAAAACTACTTCACAATTGATAAGTTGCAAGAAAGCAAAAAAAGAGTTTGAAAAATTATGGAGATAAATCATAAAAAATATATTAGAGTTTTACGTATTTTATTTATAGATACAAATTGATGATTGTTTCAATTATAAAATAGGTGAAAATGAATGAGTAGCTAACTGGTATCAATGTAACAGCTATCTTCAACATAACTGAAGTTACCTCTCCACTGCCATAAACAACCCATACCTAACTGAATGCATGCTAATACTCAAGTCAGAAACTCTGCAGATGGTGGAAACCAAAAGTAACTCACACAAAATGCTGGAGGAACTCAACAGATCAGGCAGCATCTATAGAAATAAATAAACAGTCAATGTTTCAGGACGAGGCTCTTCAGGACTGAAGAAGGGTCTCGGCTCGAAACGTCGTCTATTTATTCATTTTCATAGATGTTGACTGACCTGCTGAGTTCCTCCAGCATTTTGTGTGAGTTACTTAAATCAGATAAACTTCACAATACTTCAGTGTGAAAAGCATAAGAACGAGAGAAAAAAGCAAACTTCCAAAGGAACTCGGCCAGTCAGTCAGCATCTGTGGAGGGAAATGGACAATTGATGTTCCAGACTATGATTCTTCATCTGGACTTCCCAGCATCTGCAGTCTCTTGACTATCTTGAAAGGATAAACAACTCTACTTGCAAAATGAGCATATTGAGCAATTGTAACAACTACACTAAATAATGTTAGCAGTTACTCCATCCCATTTGGATCATTTGATAGGTAATCCACAATTCTGGAATCAAGAGAATGATAATGTGAAATATCCTCATTGGGTCACCTCATACACTTGTGTTTGATGTGTCACCTCAAACACACATTGAGAGTATCAAAGCTGGTGGCATAATTAAGATTTTGGGAGGAGAAGGAACAACAATGATACAACATTCAGACTCTTACGCAAAACCAAGGCAAAGAGGAATTCTGAAATTTGGAAGTGGGTTTTATGGACAATTTCAAAGAGCAGAAGTGCCAGCCTGTAGTGTAACAGCATCAGCGCCAGACTTTGAGGCACGTGGCCCCAGGTTCGAATCCGGCCAGCACCTTGCACACTTTCCATCTGTGATTGGTTGAGCATCAAGCTAGCAACGTGGCCTCATAAAAAAACAGATAAGATGCTAAGGAAATGGCAAGGTTGCCACCTGATGCACCAAAAGGCGTGGAGAGGAATAATAATCAAAGAGCAAGAGGAAGTAGGAAAGCAAAAGACTTTAGAAAGGGAAATTTTAAGTAAGTGCCTAGATGACCATGCCTATTAGTGAAGAGACCAATATAACAGGGTGGATGAAATACAGGTTAGAGGGTCAGAAAGTTCAGATGATGCCCACATAAAAGGGCAAGCACAACTGATCTAAATGTGTAGATAAGAATTTTAAGACTTTAGGTACCTACAGACCAGAGTAAAAAAGAAGGATCAGGATCCAATTGTGAGAACTACAGAGGTGTTTAAGGAGATAAATACGGGAAACACTGAAATTAAAGAGGGCAAAAGACAGGCTGTAGCATTGATAGTATCAGTGTAATTGAATCTGAGAATGACAAAGGCACAGATGGGCAGAATTAGTCATCACCACTTCAGTGATCCATCAACTTTCTTTTCTAATTATTTTTCTTTCAATCACTCAATCAGCTTCTCCCCACTCTTGTTACTGAAAGGGCTTTAGAGAAAATCATGATTAATATTATCTGTGATTTTTATTTTGTGGTATATTATCCCTACTTGACTTCTCTACAGGCTACTTCCATTTTGTCCATATAGTACTGACTTGCAATTGTATTCTGCTTCCGAAATTTCATTGACTTTAATGGAATGCAATGTATAAAATGTAGAATACATAACTGTCATTGTATTAGCAATGAGCTTCTATGTGATTGAAACTTTTAGTCTTAGCTTTACAGTACAAACTCAAATTCGACGGTACAACACTCCAAAACATAGGTTTGAAGCCTTGGATAAAATAGTATGAACAAAATCATGTTCTTTTGAAAACTGTGACCCAGGGGAGTGTTTGCCTTAAATATTGACACATCCTTTGATTAATATCTTGACTGTACAGCATAAAATGAGCAAGTAAGGTCATTCAGAAAGATTGCAGAAAATAAATCCAGTGGGTGGGATTATAAAATGCAGGTTTCTGCCAGATTTTCAAGACATAACTAGAAAATAATATCTCAAGTAATATAGTTGAGATTAAAGGTGTGATTTTAAATCATGAGGTGCAAAACCGTGCAGACAGCAAAACTGCCGGAGTTCAGTGTGAATGCTGGAATACATTTATTCCTGAGCCCCATCCACATGGAATTCCCATCTAATCCTATCAGGAAATTGGGATTTGATGATGCTCCTTGCCCACCAATCCATCTAAGGTATGAAGAGAATGAGAAAGTCGAGTGGTTATCTGTGTTTTCCTTTTGCATCAAAATCAGCAGGCATGCTTCCTGAACAAAAAACTATATCTTCTTCTGTACCACACACCCAAGCTCCTATGAACATGAGATTATTCTGGCTTTCTTCTTTGGTACTTACTTTCAACATGTCCTTCAGGTCTCAGTCCGGTGATTGGTGCCACTTGGAGTGGCATATTTACCAAAGCTATTTTTTCAGGCATCGCTTCAAAGTGGTCCAAAGATCAGATTAAAACAAGAACCCAAGGAAGGAAACTGGATTGCTGTAGTTCTGTCTCAAGGGTTATTTCAGCTGTTGCCTATTCTGTTCTAGTAATGTACTAGTAATGTACTGCAAGTCATTCCATAAGTTGCTAAACAAGTCACGTTCAAACACAATAAAATAGGGTGGCATTTCATTGTAATATTGAGAGATCAGTGTGGTACTGGTGATGAGTTGTCAAACTGTGGCCCTGCCCACCACCTCAGTTGAATATCAGAGAAACTACGACATGGTAAAGATGGTCCAATGCCTGAGATTAGATTAGCTTTATTTGTCACATTTTGTATAAGACAATGGTGAGGCCTAATTTGGAATATTGTGTGCAGGTTTGGTCACCTTCCTACAGGAAAGATGTAAATAAGATTGAAAGAGCACAGAGAAAATTTACAAGGATGTTGTCAGGTCTGGAGGATTTGAATTATAAGGAAAGATTGAAGAGGTTAGGACTGTATTCCCTAGAACGTAGAAGACTGAGAGGAGATTTCATTGAGATATACAAAATTATGAGGAGTATAGATAGGGTAAATGCAAGCAGGCTTTTCCACTGAGTTTGAATGGGACTACAACCAGAGGTCATAGGTTAAGGATGAAAAGTGAAAGGTTTAAGGGGAACATGAGGGAAATTTCTTCACTCAGAGGCTTGCGAAAGTGTGGAATGAGCGGCCAGCACAAGTGGTGCACACTAGCTCAATTTCAACATATAAGAGAAGTCTGGATAGGAACTTGGATGGTGGAGGTATGGAGGGTTATATTCCAGTGCAGGTCGATGGGAGTAGGCAGTTTAAATGGTTTGGCATGGATTAGATTGGCCAAAGGGCCTATTTCTGTGCTGTACTTTTCTATGACTCTAAGTAATATATTACAAGTCATTCCATGATATGCTAAAGGAGTCACATTCAATTAAATAGTGTGACATTCCATTGTAATATTGACAGATTGCTGCAGTACTGGTGACGAGCTGTCAGATCATTGCCCTGTTCAGCACAACCTATGGCATGTTAAAGATGACAGGAAACTCCAATGCTTAGCTTTTCCTGTCACATGTACATTGAAATACCAAAACGTACAGTGATATGTATTGCTATGCATCAACAGCAAACCCAGTCTGAGGAATGAGCCGGGGGAGCCCACAAATGTTACCATGCTTCTGGTGCCCACAAGTCACTAGCCCTAACTATGCTCTTTGGAACGTGGGAAGAAACTAGAGCACCCAGAAGAAAGCAACCCAGTCATGGGGAAAACGTACAAGCTCCTTACGGACAATCCTGTACATGCTGGATATCCAAAGTAACACATACAAAATATTGGAGGAACTCAGCAGGTCAGGCAGCATCTACGAAAATGCATAAACAGTCAATGTATTGGGCTGGGTCCCTTCCTCAGGATTGGAAAGGAAGGGGGAAGACACCAGAATAAAAAGGGGGCTGGAAGGGTAAAGAAGATAGCTGGAAGGTGATAGGTGAAGCCAGGTAGTTAGGAAAAGTAAAGCACTGGAGAGAAAAGAAACTGATAGGAGAGATGATGGTGGTGGGAGTTGAATACGGATCTGTGATTGCTGGCACTGTAAAGCAATTGTGCTAACCACTATGCAACTATGCTGCTCTTCCATGCTACCTCGCTGCCTTGATCGAAATGTCTTGTCTTATCTTGTTCTAAGTGCATCCCTTTGTTACTTAACAAAACTCAGGATATAGGTGTGTAATGGGTTGCAGGCAACATAAAACCAATAAGTAAGAGTTTGAAAGCTGCACTCGGCTTCCAAGATAAAAGCTTGGCGATAAAGAGTGAGGAATAGCTGAAATAATTCATGGAACTCAAAACCATAATCTGCTTGCTTTGAGGTCCTGTCTTCACAAGTTTTTCTGAGAAATTTCAGAGAATACTTGATGGAAGCTTATTGATATAACTATGCCCATCTAACTTTGATGATATCCATTGTCCATCACTCCAACTGAATCAAAAGATTTTTCTAGCGTGCCTAAACAATCTTGCTGACCTCTAGAATACTAGCAGAAAAGTTACATACTCTGTCTTTTAGCCATTACTTTTATCATCCTGTTTGACAACTGTCTGAATATAACCCAGACTATTCACAATCTAGTTATCATATTTGACACTTAAGTTTTAGATTTCCAGTCAATGTTTTCACTGAAACCACATACCTCCGCCTCCGTACCCATTGCTCAGCTTCAGATCCCTGCCTCAGCCCAGCTGTGGCTGGGTGATAGATATTTACTATCCAGGGTCAGGAGGCTTTTTGTTAAACTCAGCATGCTAGCACAGCAGAAGAAACTGTTCAAGGTTCAAATATGTATTGTTATTGTTGAACTAGTATTATTTAGCCATCCCTTTGTGAAACAATACCATACCAGCTTAGGAAGACTATTATTGACATAACTGAGACTGTAACCCAATCAGAAGAGACAACATTGTCATGTTAACCTAAGGTTCTTGCCATCTGACCTGATTGTGCAGTTGTGAAAACATTGCATGTAGATGAGGCCATCATTAGTTGAGTGACTAATGAGATATGAATATATCTTTAAGCTGGAGAGAAGTTATAGCAGTGAAGACATTGAGTCTACTCCTTAGCCTCGACTCAAAAAGGATCTCTTCCAAGAGCCACCTTTTTTTTTACAACAGATAGCAGGTTCATCTACAGCTCATTGGTTATAGTTTCCTAGTTTGTAAGAATCGTACTTGTGGTTGGATAGTCTTTGTAGAATTATAATTTCCATTCAAATTATTCCTCAAAATAAATGTGTTCCATTTTTAAAAAAGTATCTATGTATAAACTGCTTTGTTAGTTGGAAGCATCTCTTCCTTGGTTGGGAGGGAAAGATCACCACAGGAAATAATGATTATGGAAAACTAAGTCCCTTCAGAAAAGAGACTAAAGTAGTTATATAAATTACTATTTGAGAGAGATAGAGTAAAATCTCCGTAAAGTGAGGGACACCTATAATGATTAGACTTAAGGTCTTGGTTTAAGTTTAAGACTCTGGAACAGGTACTCTCAATATACAGCTATAACCCTAACCCATGTCATTAGCAAGTCTACATACACCAATGGCCACTTTATTAAGTATTTTCTGCACCTAATCAAGTGGCCACTGAGTGCACATTCCTGGTCTTCTTCTGCTGTAACCCATCTACGTCAAGGTTTGATGTGTTGTGTGTTCAGAGATGTTTTTCTGCACACCACTATTGTAACACATGATTATTTGCATTGCTGTCACCTTCCTGTCAGCTTGAACCAGTCTGGCTATTCTCCTCCCACCTCTTCCAATAACAAGGCATTTCTTTCCCAAAGAACTGCTGCTCACTGGATTTTTTTTTGTTTTTCACACCGTTCTCTGTAAACTCTAGAGCTGGGATACCTAACCTGTGGTCCCTGGACCCCTTGCTTAATGATAATGGTCCATGGTATAAAAAGGTTGGGAACCCTGCTTCAGAGACTGTTGTACATAAAAATCCCAGGAGATGAGCAATTTCAAAGATACTCAAACCATCCCATCTGACAACAATAATCATTCCATGGTCAAAGTCACTTAAATCACATTTCTTCCCCATTCTAGTGTTTGGTCTGAACAACAGCTGAACCTCTTGACGATGTCTGCATGCTTTTATTCATTGAGTTACTGGCATATGATTGGCTGATTGGATATTTGCATTAACAAGCAGATGTACAGGTGTACCTAATAAAGTGGCCACTGAGTGTAATTTTCCCAATGGCTTCCTGACTAGTTTCTGCTCTCCCTAAAGTCTTCTAAAACTCTCCTGATATTGTCCTAACTTGTGCTATCTGCTTATCTATCAACCTTCTGCTGCAGTTCTACACTTCCATTTCCCCACACGTTTCCAAAGCCTCCCTCCATGCTCTCACCCCTTTATCTGTCTCTAAGTTCCCAGTTTATTTCTTTCAACCCTATCATCTTCAGATATAACTGTACCGGCCTCCTGAGCATCCACAACATTAGTCGCTTCACTGCTCATGATAATGTCTCTTACTGACAAGACACTGAGCATTTGAATTCCCTGAAACTCCACAACTCTCTATCTTTAAGAAGCTCCTTCTCGCCGACTATGCTGATCAAGCTTTAGGTTATCTGGTCCTACATCTTCATATGTGGCAGCTTGTCAAATTTTGCTTCTTAACATCAATATGAGCACATTGGCTCAGTTAACTGTTGTTAGTCTTGTTGTTCTTTCTTATCTTGCTGTCCCCAGTCTACCGTCTAGTCTGCCAATTACATTGCTTTTCAAAGAACTCATTCCAGCTTCCATGCTTCACACTCTCTAATTGCACATGGCAAATATAATGATAAATAAAGTGACCCAGATAACTTTGCTTTAACAGTCTCTTCCAACCACTGGCTGGCACAAATCTTATTCTTCATTGGGATAAGGGCAGCACTGCAAGAAAATCTGCTTCAGTTTTCTCCTTAATGAATCATTGCTCTGCACATTACTGTACAGTGCTAAGTGTTATGGTCTAATGCATATTATTGAATAATGCATATAACTAAATGTTATATGTTTGAAAGCAGTGTCATTCATTAACAATTATTTTGAGCCACATTTCATGACCACTAAAGAAATGTTTGTTCAACAAAATGTTAAGCTGTTCTACAATTAGTTAACAAACAATAGATATCAAAACTATGTAAGATATCACAAAGTACAAATTAGCTTACAATGCAAAGTAGTGGACAAAGACCTCTAACACCTGCCCCGATGTTACAGCTCTTTAGAAAAATGCTCTGTATGTATTAAGTGCAGCTGTAAAAAGAGTCCTTGTGTTCCTATATCTTACATAAGAACATAAGAACATAAGAGATAGGAGCAGGAGTAGGCCAATCGGCCCCTCAAGCCTGCTCCGCCATTCAACAAGATCATGGCTGATCCAATCTTAACTCTAGTTTTCACCGAATCCCACAAGGCAACAGTGCCAACCAACAGGGCACCATGCCGCCCATTTTATTTTATTATTCATCCCGCCCAAACCCATGTGATCACCCGGGGGAAAAAAAACGAGTTGCCAATTGAGGAGAAAAATCTGGAAAATTCCTCTCCGACCCATCCAGGCTATCGAAAACTGGTCTAAACCTAGCCTCATGTCCACTTACCTGCTCGCTCACCGTATCCCCTAATGCCATTTTTATCCAGGAAAATGTCTATCTCCGTTTTGAATTTATTGAGTGTAGTAGCTTCCACAGCTTTCTGGGGCAGTAAATTCCACAGCCCCACTACCCTCTGAGTCCTGGAACAGCATCCCCTTATTTTAAGATTATGCCCCCTAGTCCTAGTTTCACCCATCATTGGGAACATTCTCCCCACATCCACCTGATCAAGCCCCTTCACAATCTTATATGTTTCAATAAGATCGCCTCTCATTCTTCGGAACTCCAATGAGTAGAGTCCCAATCTACTCAACCTCTCATCATACATCAACCCAACCATCCCCGGAATTAACCTAGTGAACCTTCTCTGCACTGCCTCGAGAGCCAGTATGTCCTTTCTTAAATATGGACACCAGAACTGCACACAGTACTCCAGGTGTGGTCTCACCAATACCTGGTACAACTGCAGTAAGACCTCCCTGTTCTTATACTCCATCCCCCTAGCAATAAAAGCCAGCATTCCATTGGCCTTCTTGACCACCTGCTGCACTTGCATACTAACTTTTTGTGTTTCCTGCACCAGGACCCCCAGATCCCTTTGCACAGAAGCACTTTCCAGTTTCTCTCCATTTAGATAATAACTTGCTCTATTATTTTTCCTGCCAAAGTGCAAGACCTCACACTTGTCAGTATTATATTTCATCTGCCAAATGTCGGCCCAATCACTCAGCCTATCTATGTCCCCCTGCAGGGTTTCAATGTCCTCCACACTCATTACACTCCCTCCCATCTTTGTGTCATCAGCAAACTTCGATACGTTGCACTTAGTCCCTTTCTCCAAATCATTAATATAGATTGTAAAGAGTTGGGGTCCCAACACCGACCCCTGCGGAACACCACTAGTCACCAACTGCCAGTCTGAGAATAAACCATTTATCCCAACTCTCTGTTTTCTGTAAGAAAGCCAATCCTCCACCCATGCCAGAATATTATCCCCAATCCCATGATTTTTTACTTTAAGTAATAATCTTTGGTGTGGCACCTTGTCAAATGCCTTTTGGAAGTCCAAATACACCACATCCACTGGTTCCCCTTTATCTACCCTATATGTTATGTCCTCAAAGAACTCCAACAAATTTGTCAAACATGACTTCCCTTTTGTAAAGCCAAAAGCTTAAAGCTTAAATGCAAAAGAATAATATCCTCTCCCCAATCAAGCATAACTATAACTTATTGTATTTATAACGTGGCTGAACTTGTACCCACAGAAAACAGCTGAACCAAAGTTATTTGAATTCAGGGTTTTATTATTATTGAGTGTTTTAGACTTACAGAAAATTTAAAATATCCCTCCCACCTACTGGACAATAATTTCTCAAATTAATTTTTGATCAAGGGTTGAAATAGCAGGATCCTGCTCAATATTCGAGCACTCAAATTCACAGCAGCCAAAGCTGCTTAAACAGGGACTGCTGGGGGCAACTATGGAAACTAAATGGTTAAGTTTTGCTGTGTGCCTCTGAGCAAAGAAAGCAAAGAACTCCCCTCAAAGGACAATATTATGGAATTGAGGCCAAAGTAAGAAAACGCTTCTGGCCTCTTGCTGGAGATGAACATTCTTCTTCATGTATTATCAGGTGAGCAATGAAAAATGTTACTAACCTTCTTTTCACAACAAAATAACTAATTGAAATTTGGGGTCATATTTTTTCAGTTATTTCTATTCCAGCTTTTTGTGTACTTTTATATTGTAAAACTGATACAAATGATGACACCTTAGATCAATTTGATTTGGAACTGAACAAGGTATTGATCATATTGCTATAGATCAAGGTATTAGGTGGGGGGAGTGGAGGTATGTCTCTACCACAGAGGATGTAAGGCACTTCTTCCCTCCGCTAGCCGGCAAGTCACCCTGGGGCAAGGTGTAGCACTGCTTAGCCCCCCCCCGATCACGTGAAACCATGGGAGCAGGTGGTAGAGAGCCGTCAGAGCAACTGGTGCACATCACTAGGCTGGTAATGTGACAATTTACACCGGACAGGCAATCTCTGGAAAGTATTGATAATGGCTAGGGCCACCGGTCCTGTAAAGACACTGCCCAGAGGAAGGCAATGGCAAATGAATAACAAATGAACAATTGATCATACATGATGTAGGCTATTGTGAAACTTCCATTGTTTTTAAAATGTGTATTATGTATCCTGGTCGCTATGTCTGAGACTATAGGTTCACTTAGAAATCTGTACCAAAGACATTATCAACAAATCAAACTCCAATATTTTAGCAATCAAGTAACTGGGAGCATGTTCCGAATATCTGAATTAAACTGTAATCTTGATGTTTATTTGTATTCCTTTGCCCTCTCTGTAGGTTAACTGTCAATATTAAAAACCTCTTTAAAACTTATTATACTGAGTTATTTAGAGTTAAACTTATTATATAACAAACATTAGAAATCATGTAAATGTTAAATATTATAATATTCTTAACCTTGTGTGAGCATGGGAACAAAGGAAGCCATGAAATTGTTTACAGGCTCCCAGATGAAAGATGATACATATTGCAGCAACGATATTCATAGTAACCGTGGGTTCCCAGCCTGGGGGCCATGGACCCTCGGTTAATGGTATGGGTCTATGGCATAAAAACAGTGGGGAACCCCTGATGGTTATGCAGTGTACTATGGAACGTACTCCTTCAATATGTTAACCTGTTCTTTATTCTGTAACCTTGTAACATGATCATTATAGATACACTGCTCACTCACGCCATGCAAAATCCCTGTGCAACTGGAATTGTCAAATTCACCATGCATTGGGTAGACCCTACAGGTTAAGCCAATACATCACACATTTATTGCAGCCATACAATTCCAAATGTAAAATTTAACCTTTCAGGGGAAATTATTTTCAGACGGTGTATATTACACTTGCAAGCACTGTAACAAAATGCACTCAATAAAATTCATGCACCATAACATTCAAAACGAAAGTGACCTTTCATTCATTGAGATGTATTGCAGTTTCTGTGTACCGATCAGTGTATAAATCACAGACACAAAATAGTTTTCAAGGCAGTTCATGCATGTCTTATCTTGTTAATTACACATCCAGATAACTAACTTACATACCCAGGAACAACAGCTCCAGCTGTATCCTGAATAGACTCGTCTTGCTTTACCTGAAGATGTGTTGGGACGCTTTCATTGTCAAGGCTATCAATAAAAGAAATTGACAAAGAAACAACTGTCTGAATAATTCATGATCACAGTATGTCCACGACTGTCCCTTTTCTTGGGAATAAAATTAACTCTGCATTCTCTGTAAACAATTGTATAAATGCATTCTCAACTTCCATTAAAACAATTCAAACTTTTAATTGGAGAAAAATAGTGCAAAATTTGAGAAAATCTGCCCACCAATTGTATACTTAGGGATTTCTTAGGGCGTTATGAAGTATGCCATTCACATACATTTACATACAGCCCATAATGAATTATGTAAACAACAAAGAATGCTGAATCAAACAGTATATTTACAATATCACTGTTAAATACACTACAGGGGACTTGGGAATACAAGTGCATAGTTGGCTTAAAGCGGAATCACAGGTAGGCGGATGGTGAAATTCACAGTTAGCACACTGGCCATCATCTGTCAGGCCATTGAGTATAGGAGTTGGAACATTGTGTTGCAATTCTATAAGTTGTTGGCGAGGCCACATTTTGCTGTACAGTGTACTGTTTTGGTCATCCTGTCATAGGAATGGTATGGATAAACTGGAAATAGTGCAAATAAGATTTACAAGAATGTGCAGGACTAGTAGACCTGATTTATAGGGAGAGGTTGGCTAGGCTAGGCCTTTAATCCATGGATCATAGGAGAATGAGGAGTGACATTTAAAAAATTTTTTTTTGAAGTTTCGTCATCATCATCATTATTATGTGCTGTGATGTATGACATGGGTGATCATGGCCTTTCCATGATCATGATTATTCTTGGCAAATATTTCTACAGAGATGGCCTTGGCTTTCTTCTAAGCAGTGTCTTTCCAAGACGGGTGACCCCAGCGATTAACAATACTCTTCAGAGATTGTCTGCCTGGTGTCAGTGGTTGCATAACAAGGATTTGTGATCAGCACCGGCTACTCACGTGACCATCCACCCCTGTTCCCATGGCTTCACGTGATCCTGAATGGGGGGCTAAGCAGGTGCTACCCCTTGTCCAAGAGTAACCTGCAGGCTAGCAGAGAGAAGGAGCACCTTACATCTCCTTTGGTAGAGATGCACCTCCACACCAATCCACCACCCCATTAAAAATATTTAAAATTATGAGAAGCATAGCTGAGGTGGGTGATTACAGTCTTTTCCCCAGGGTAGGGGAGTCTAAAAGGGGCAGGGAGGGGAAAGATATAAAAAAGGATCTAAGATGTAACTTTTACAAGCAGAGGATGGTGAGGATATGGAATGAGCTGTCAGAGGAACAGCTGAGCCAGTTGCAATAGAAATCATTTAAGAAGCACTTAAATACAGGTACGTGGAGGGGTAGGGCTTAGTGTGACTAGCTGGTTGGACACCATGATCAGTCTGGACCTTTGGCCAAGGCTCTGTACTTGTGCTGTATTGATCTGTCACTCTATAACCATGATTAGAAGGCGATAGGGAAAGATCTGAGCCTGAGTTAGTTCATAAAGATACAATCTAAGAGCAAAATCAAGTTAGCCTCTGCTGCACTTTTGAAGAGATTGGGTTGTTGTGAACGTCTTACTTCCTGTGAGCTAAAAAGATCACAGTCTATATGAGGCTATGACACATCTGGTATATACTTTCCTTGGGCTGGTAACCATGAGACAGAGGGATACTGATACAAACAGTAACATCCAAGAAATGACAGCCTTTGTAGTGAGAGTTCTCTGGTGTGGCATGAGGCAGCCAGCCAAAAAGCAAGCAATCGGCATTACGCATCAAATATGGATTCCATTGTGAGCAAGGTAATACTGTGGTTAAAAGAATATTTTGAAAGTATATTTTTGACTTACTTTCAAAGTTTAGGTTCTACATTTGAGTGAACAAGACCCTGTAACAGAACTTACAAAGGAGCTGCCTACAGGTGCTGGATATAAGATTTAAGCAAAGGATTTCCTTCAAGCTTTCTCTGGAGAATAACCCTCCAAAGGTGGTCTGCTACAAAGTTTAACTCTTAGATCCATGAGCATGAAACACATTAGACAGATAATTGTATGGTTCAATAGACAGTAGAGGGGAAAGGGTATCACACTGTGAAATTGAAAATGTACATGTGTGTTCTTTTCCTAAACCAGCATGAAGACAATGTAGAATTCATGAAATACATGGACTATCGTCCATACGTAGCCTTCAAGGTCTGAGCTCAATCCATTCAGTGTCCTAACTCTTCATGCACACAATTCTTCAGTCTCATTTTGAAAACTGTTTTACTCTGTGAAAATATTCCTTTAGACAGCTTAAAACCATTTGTTGATAAATCTTGAAACTCTGTTATGTCTTGACTCTATAATAATTGCTCTGTACAGATTTACAAGCCAACTCTTTAAAACACCTCCAAACTGATCATTTGTTCACCGGAAATAAATAGTGACTTGCCGAAATTATTTTACAAAGCAACAATTGAACCCGTTTGAATCTTTGTTTTGTGCATTACAGAATTCAGACAAACCGGCCAGAAATACATTCAACATCAGTGAATTATCTGTTACTGAATTCTTCATCACAAACGGGCAAAACATTTCGCGGGTTAAATTTGAGTGCTGACTGCTTACCAACCAATTCTAGCAATAATGTTCAACAGGCAACCAAGTCAATCTCAAATATATTTGACAATGAATACAATGCACCTCTAAACTTGAAAACCCTTCCTCTTCTAAAGAAGGTAAGCTTAAGACATAAGATCTTAAGGTATAGGAACAAAATTAGGCTATTCATCCCAAGGAGCAACTCTGCAACTCATCAGGTTGTTTTTTTCCCTCACCACCATTCTCCCAACTATTCCTCATTTTCTAAACTTTAAACAACACACTCAATCTGGTTATTTTCTCTTGATAGGATAATCCCTTAACCTGTAAGTTGCACAGCCTCCAGATACGATATCCTTTAAGATCAGGGAATTTTTGAGCGCAAGACATTGGTATCGGAAGTTGAGCCTTCTTTCATCAATTTGTATCTGTATAATCATCCAATTTTTAATCTGTATCATCACCAATCCTAAAGCAAACACTAAACAACACTCACAAAATGCTGTAGGAACTCAGCAGGCCAGGCAGCATCTATGGAAAAGAGTACAGTCGATGTACAGGACCTGAGGAAGGGTCTTGATGCACCATCAATAACTCTCAGAGACGGGAGGCAAGCGATAGGCTTTTATTAGCTGCAAGAAACCACCACACAACATTCTGGAGACTGAGGGGGGAGCAGTGCCTCCAACTGCCTTTATACAGGGGTCTGTGGGAGGAGCCACAGGAGCAGTCAGCAGAGGGGCGTGTCCATACAGGTACCGTATATATAGTTCACCACAGGTCTCGGCCCAAAAAGTCGACTGTACACTCTATTCCTTAGCTGCTACCTGGCCTGCTGAGTTCCTCTAGCATTTTGTGTGTGTTGCTTGGATTTCCAGTATCTGCAGATTTTGTCTTGTTAGTGACTAAACAACACTGAAAGCTACTGATTCAGCCAAAGGCCGCTAATATACCTGCAACATACACCAATAATCAAGGCACATGTTAAAATCTGAAAATAAATTACGAGCATTCAACAAGAAAATTAAATGCAATAAAAATGTACAATAAAAACAAAATAAGCCGACCATGCTTTTTCCCCAATTGACTTAACAGTTCAATGTTTCTGTAATACTAATATTTCAAGTGCTGTCTCATGAGAATGATATGCAAATTTCCATTTCCTACCTTGCACTCCCTGCAGCTAGCACAGCGATATTCTCTCCCTGTCGGTTTGGAGCAGGACGTGCCTTGTTTATATTGGCCGGACCACTGGCAGCTCCTGTCCTCCTCACGTCTGTCTGCTCCTCATTCACATTCTGTTCATTTTTAGCATATTTGCTGGACCGTGATCCACCTATAGGGACTTTCTTCTTTTTATTTGCCTATAGTGGAAGAACAAGATATCCAATAAGCACTTGTAGCATGAAGGGAAAAATTACATATTTTTCTAAGACTTCACAGTCATGCTTTCTGTGTGAAAAACACAATCATTACCACTTTGGAAGCTACCAGGAGGGCTGCCATTTCCCATGGATCTTCAGAATTTATAACAGAGTTGCTTTATGAAAATGAGTTTGTATTTGATCTCAGAAAAGAGTAAAGTTTTCCTTTCAATTGGCATGTCCAATGTAATCACGTTGGTTAGTGTCCATAAATGGACATAAAATCGTCAGTGATCTGTTGTATATCTTCATAGTTTATAGCAATCTACGTAACCAGTATATCATTAATATAAATACAGTACAGTTGTCGAGGGGAACCTTGGCATTGTTGTTCCTTAACTTGAGGATTTCTTTGTGTGATTTTTTTCTGCTGATTCATAAGCTACCTAGTTATTATGTTTCCTTGTTATAAATTGCCACCACTGTCCTCTTTCTACACTGCAGCTGCCATTGTAATGCATGCACCTACAATTCCTTCAAAACTGAGCAGAGTCTAAAGATGAATAAGTGTGGACAAAAGTCACATAAACAGCTGATAAAAGACAGCCAACTACACCATACATGTGCTCATGCATTTACATGTACCACATTGAGTTCCACTTTCTGAAAAGAGTGTTTCAATTAACCTTTTCCCAGATTTTTTGAGTTGGTCTAATCTTGTCAACAGAACTTATGTTGTTGACCTAGATCCATTCTCAACCTGAGGAAGGTATGACTGACAAAATGAATTACATTCACTATTGTGTATTGCTGTCACTCAGTTTCATCAAATCGTATAAACCCTAACAATTCATACCTAACGTTAATATTGACTACACCTTACATAATTATAGCCTTCCCATAGTTACAGCTTTTCAACATGACAAATGCTCATCAAACAGACTGCAGGACACATAATTCTTGTAGGACAGGTGGCTCATAAGTGGAGAAAGCATAAGCTAACTAGAAAAGGTTAGCTATGTCTCATTCTATCCTAACCAGTGGTTAGCACAACGCTATTACAGCTTGGGGCGTTCTGGCGTTTGGAGTTCAGTTCTGGTGCTGTTCTGTATGTTCTCCTCTTGACTGCATGGGTTTCCCCTACGTGCTCCGGTTTCCTCCCACAGTCCAAAGACGTACCAGTTGATAGGTTCATCAATCATTGTAAATTGTCCCATGACTAGGCTAGGGTTAATTGTGGTTGTCAGGGGATGCTGGGGTGGCGTTGCTCAAATGGCCAGAGGGCCTAATCCATGCTGAATCACTAAAATAAAATTTTTAAAATTAACAATAGTGTTGGTAATTTTCAGAAAGATGAGGTCATAGCCAGTAACAAAGTTGAAAGCATTGAAGATGTGATATTCTCACACATAAACTTCTTTTGCATGTTTCATCTCCACTTCAGTTTACATTTCCTTCTGATTCACAGGTTGAAGATGGATGTAAGTTTTTAACTCTTCCACCATGCCCAGCCCCATTCACTGACACACTCACTCCACCACAACCTCACTCTCTTCCCTTCATCATTTCAAATACCTAAGAACTTCAGCTGGTGGTAGTACAGACGTGGCCACTTATTTTCTCCTTCACTGTCACCAGCTCACAATGCTACAGTGTGCACAATTGAAGATGATAGCTTGGAGTCTTGACCTGCAGAAGTAAGTAGGAAAAGTGTGTAGCAGCAGAAGGAAGTCAGGGGAGAGTGCAAGTGCCAGCTCAACTTTGGGTGAAGTTGCCAGACAGTTGAAGACTTTGATGGGTCTGGAAAAAAATCAAATGCTTGCAGTGACAGTAAGTCTACCATTAGGGGCTGCTCCATAATATAATTGAAATGGTACCATTTTTGGAGGCAGTACAAAAGAGATTTATCAGCCTAATTCCTGGGCTAGAGGGACTGCTCTTTCAAGAGAAGCTGAGCAAGTTGAGCCTGTGCTATTTGGAATGGAGAAGAATGAAAGCTTTAGAGAAAGAGGACTTTACAGAAACCCAGCAGATTCAGAGGATGATCCAAGGTAGATGATGAGATGTTTTCACTTGTAGGAGAGTCTTGAGCAAGGAAACATAGTTACTCATTGAGGTCAGTTCATTTAAAAGAGGGGCGTAGAAATTTCTTTTCAAATGTGATTGTAAATCTCCAGCATTCACTACCCCAGAAGGTTTTGGAGCTGAGATGATTATAAGTATGTATGGTAGATGTATATATATTTTTTGAAAGGTTGGGGAAATGGCACAGGGCTAGAGCTGGAGCCTGAGGTAGATCAGCCATGATCATATTAAATGATGGTACAGGCTTGAAAGGGCCAGGTAACCTATTCCTGCTCGTATTCTTCTTGTTCAATGACAAAGTGTACATAGGTACTCGGCATGAACTTGGCACAAAACTTTGTGCACAACTTGGAGCCCAGGATTTCTAAAGTGAAACAAGTAGCAAATTTGATTCATAGACAGAGGCCATGTTCCCTTCTTGCTACTATCATCAGGCAGGAAGTACAAAAGCCTTAGGTCCCACACCACCAGGTTCAGGATCAGTTATTACCCTACAACTAGGCTCCGGAACCAGTGCAGAAATCCTCATTTACCACAATATGAACTAGTTTTACAATCTACAGAATCACTTTCAAGGACTCTATTTACCATTCATGTTCTGTTTTTTTTTCCTGCATAGTTTGTCTCCTTTTTCACATTGGTTTTGAGCATACTTTGTCTGTTTACATATAGGGTTTCATTAAATACTATTGTAATTTTTTTCCTGTAAATGTCTGCAAGAAAATGAATCTCAAGGTAGTATATGGTAACATAAATGTACTTTGATAATAAATTTATTTTCAACTTTGTGCATTTAACTTTGATGCAGCTTCTAATGGTTTCCATTGCAGCTCAGCATATACTGTAGCAGTAGTATGTAATTGATGCTGTAAAATAGGACTGCCACAAACGACCATCATTGCCATCGTGCTATGGATTCAATTATGCAGGAAGGCTTGCAATGTGCCATAGTTCCTATCCTTTCTCAGACAGGCAGTGCCAATCTACACAGTTCCAGTCCTTCTGCTGCCACCTGTCAGTCAAACAGCCTTGACTTCAGCTGCCCATGCCGAGAAGTCCAGGTTCACAGGAGTCAGAGTTCTCCAATGAAGGTTACTGTCTTTCACCAACTATGCTCTTAGGAGGTCCTCCAGAACAATCAGAGTCAGAATGAGATTCAGGTTTAATATCACTGGTATATGCTATGAAATTTGTTGACGTTGCAGCAACAGTACAATGCGATGAATAGAGAAAAAACTATGAATTACAGTTAGTACATTAAGAAATATATAACATGGTTAAATTAAATAAGTAGTTCCAAAATAGAAATTTTAAAAAGTAGTGAGGTCGTGTTGATGGGTTGAATGTCCATTCAGAAATCAGATAGCAGATGGGAAGAAGCTTTTCTTGAATTGTTGAGTGTGTGTCTTCAGGCTTCTGTACCTCCAGGCAGTGACAGGCACTTTCAAAGCACATAGTTTACTTTATTACCTTTGGTGAGGCAACATAATTTCCAATACTGTTGTGCTGCCTGCATTTGGGCAGATTGTGCTTTAGGTTCAAGAGCAACACCATTAGCAGATTCCCTAATACCATGGTGGATAAAAATGCAAAAGCACAGTGAACTGCTCCAAATGAGGGCACTGTGACTGCTGTCTACTTACTGGGAACTGAACTCTTATGCCTTGCAACTTACTGTCACATACTTGCTGGATTTTGTAGGAATGGGATTCATTTCAGTTCCAGACAGAGTTTGGGCATTAAACTTGGAAAGCCTTGCGCAGAAAATCAAAGGCAATTTACACAACAGGGCATCTACTGTCCACATATTCTCTCTGCTCTGTAGCTGGAAGGACAGAATAAGTTTCTTTGTGATAAGGTGTACATTACAACATCCTCAGTTCTGTATGGGAAGAAGATGTATTCATAAGTGCTCACTGTAACAATCACCTTGACATTGCCTTCCTGTCCTGGTTTTGATTTGCACCTGAGGTACAGGTACAGAGGAGATATCAGGGGTAAGTTTTTTTTATTCAGAGAGCGGTGAGTCCGTGGAATGGGCTGCCGGCAACGGTGGCGGAGGCAGATACAATAGGGTTGTTTTTTTAAGAGACTTCTGGACAGGTACATGGAGCTCTGTGGGCTATGGGTAACCCTAGGTAATTTCTAAGGTAAGGACAAATTCAGCACAGCTTTGTGGGCTGAAGGACCTGTATTGTGCTGTAGGTTTTCTATGTTTCTACGTTTCTATGATGGCGAAGTTCAGTAAAATGCACATTGTTCTGAGCTGAGTTTCAGATGGGAGAAATGCTAGGGATGTAAATGTGCTGCTGAATCTCCTTCAGTCCTCCTCCATGTCAATCCTCAAGCAGATGCACACCTTCTGCTCATTCCTTCAGCTGTGCTGTGTTCAAAGAGGAATGCCTACTAGTACATGCGTCAGGAGCAACATGTTTTAGTTGAGGTTAAAAAGCCTGCCACACTGATGCACCATCAATAACTCTCGGCGACGTGAGGCGAGATATAGGCTTTTATTGGCTGGAAGAAAGAACAAGCAGCAATTGACCACCACACTGCATCCTGGAGACTGAGACCGGGGCGGAGTCCCCAATTGCCTTTATACTGGGGTCTGTGGGAGGAGCCACGGGAGCAGTCAGCGGGGGGGGGGGGGGGGGCGTGTCCAGACAGGTATATGTAGTTCACCACACACACCACATCCTGTAGAGTTTTGCAGCACAAAATGATCATCAATAGTATTGAATGATAATAGGATCCTTTCATTAGCCAGATGAAACCAGTTTGGCTCTCTCCTGTTTTCATGCAAAGTTGAGAGAAAATATTACCTGCAGCTTTGAATTCTAGAATGATATCACATTAAGTCACTCCTACATGATGATTGACATGATCTGCCCACTTTCCAGACTTTACACGGATGTTCAAAGTAGATGTACTAATACCACTACTAATATGCCATTGCCTCAATATGCTCCACAAGTCTGCGAAGAACACTAGCTAAGCGAGATCATGATTGAACAGTTAACAAGGAGTGTTAATGACTTGTGGTCTATATGGTCCTCAGCAAATGTTCTGACAAAATCTTTTAAATCTTTTAATGTTTTGATAAAGACTTTGGGATACAAGAAATGGTGGTAAATTAAATCCAAATTTGGCTCAGTGACAGTGTAATTTCTTTTTGTGACTGGAAGGCTCTTATCCGTGGACTCCACTGGGATCAGTGCTCAATCCCTTTCTTTCTGTTACGGGCTGTGTATTCATAATATTGACTTGCAGAAAGGAGCCTGATCCAAAAATGTGCCAACTTGGTGACAAATTTTTGCTTCAGGCTCCAAAAATTAGAATGTGAAGAAATTCATATGGTCTGATCAAGATAAACAGAAAAGTAGTAAATATAAAATTTATCCAAAGAATAAACGGTGGGGCTGTGAAAATACATCTCTACCAAAGGTGGTGTAAAGAACTCCTTCCCTCTGCTACCCTGCAGGTCCCTCTTGGGCAAGGTGTAGCACCTGCTTAGCCCCCTCAATCAGGGTCAAGTGAAGCCAAGGGAACAGGTGGATGGTCGTATGAGCAGCTGGTGTATATCACAAGCCCTAGTTATATGACCACTGACACCAGGCAGACATTCTCTGAAGGGCATTGATAATGGCTGGGGTCACCTGTCCTGGACCATAAGACCATAAAACATAGGAACAGAATTAGGCTATTGGTCCCATCAAATCTGCTCCGCCATTCACTCATGTCTGATCCTTTTTTCCCCTCCTCAACCCCGTTCCCCATAACCTTAGATGCCGTGGCCAATCAAGAACCTATTAATCTCCACCTTAAATACACCCAACGACCTGGCCTCCACAGCTGCCTGTGGTAACAAATTCCACAAATTCACCGCTCTCTGGCTAAAGAAACTTCTCCATATCTCTGTTCTAAATGGACGCTCACATACTTGAGGTCGACCATTAGCGACACTCTCTCCCTCGATGCTGAAATCAATAGCCATATCGGCATAGCAGCGTCGATCCTTGCTCAACTCTCCTCGTAGGTTTGGGAGAATCCGAAACTCGCTACAAAGAACAAGACTGCTGTGTACAATGCATGTGTTATCAGCACCCTCCTGTATGGTAGTGAGACTTGGACCATCTACTCCAAACAGCAGAGGAAACTCAATAGTTTTCACCTGTGCAGCCTTTGCTGCATCTTCGGCATCACCTGGAGAGACAAAGTCCCAAACTCTGAGGTCCTCTCCCGCGCTGGACTTCCCACAATGTTCACGCTTTTAAGACAATGCAGACTGAGCTGGCTGGGCCATGTCCGTCATATGAAGGATGGTATACTGCCAAAGGACATCCTCTACGGAGAACTAGCAACAGGCAAGAGGAACGTTGGTAGACCCGAGCTTCGCTTCAAGGACCTCTGTAAGCGCGACATGAAAGCTTTAAAAATCAACACAGAGTGCTGGGCCGATACAGCAGATGACCTCAACAAATGGCAAGATACTCTTCAGCAATACCTAGAGCAAGGCGACAGAGTGATTTTGAGTCCGTTTGAGGAGCAGAGAGCTAAACAGAGAGCACAGCAGACAATGGACAATTCCATGATGCCCTACACATGCAGCAACTGTGGCAGAGACTGCCGTTCCAGAATTGGCCTCAATAGCCACAGTTGGCACTGCTCGACAAACCAGTGACTACCAGAGGCACAGTACCCATGGTCGACCACAATCGATGGAGGCAGTCTCTCTCTCTCTCTCCTCTCTCTCTCTCTCTCCCTCTCCCTCCCTCTCCCCCCCCCCCCTCTCCCCCCCCCCCCTCTCCCCCCAGAGGCTGTGCCCTCTTGTCCTAGACTCCCCACCATGTGAAACATCCTTTCCACACCTACTTTGTCTAGGCCTTTCAACATTCAAAAGGTTTCAATGAGATCATCCCTCCTCCTTCTAAATTCCAGTGAGTATAGACCCAGAGCCAAACATTCCTCAGATGATAACCCTTTCATTCCCGGAATCATCCTTGTGAGCCTCCTCTGGACCCTTTCCAATGCCAGCACATCTTTTCTTAAATGAGGAGCCCAAAACTGTTTACATTACTCTAGGTGAGGCCTCATCAGTGCCTTATAAAGCCTCAGCATCACATCCCTGCTCTTGTATTCTAGACCTCTTGAAATGAATGCTAACATTGCATTTGGCTTCCTCACCACTGACTCAACCTGCAAGTTAACCTTTAGGGTGTTTTGCAGAAGAACTGCTCTTGTAAACACTCTGCCCAGAAGAAGGTGATGGCAAACCATTTCTGTAGAAACTTTTACCGAGAACAAACACGGTACGGAAAGACCACGACAGCCTATGTATATGACACAGCACATAATGAACGAACAAATGATCCAAAGAAGCCTGAGGTACAAGACTTGTAGAGGTGTAAGAAGGTACACTTCAAGGAGTGATGCCTCAGAAAGGCTGCATCCATCATTAAGGACCCCCTTCCATCACCCTGCTCTCTGTGCTACCAACAGGAAGGAGGTACAGGAGCCTGAAGGCACACACTCAAAGATTCAGGGACAGCTTCTTTCCCTCTGCCATCTGATTTCTGAATGGACATTGAACCTATGAACACTACCTCGCTACTTATTTTTATTTTTGCTTTTATACTACTTATTTAACTATTTCATATATGTATACTTACTGCAATTCACAGTTTTTTCACTATTATCATGCATTGCATTGTACTGCTTCCCAAAGACACCAAATTTCACAACATACTGTATAGTGATCCTAATTCTGATTCTGAAGGTACAGGAACATTCAATAAATGACCCTTTTGTTGTCTCCATTTATCACCTACCAGCCTCTGTCAGTATCTCCGCTCTTTCCTCCTTCACCTGACTCCATCTGCCAATCAACCATTCCTCACCTACAGCCCCACGTCATTTGCCAGCTCCTACCTTACCTCTCCCTTCACATCTTTCTACTGGCTATCTCCCCTCTACCCTTTCAGTCCAAGTGAAGGGTCTCGATCCAAAATGTCGCCTGTTCTTTTTTCTCCACAGATGTGGGCTGATCTGTTGAGTTACTCCAGCAATTTGTGTTTTAGCTCCAGATTGCAGCATCTGCAGTTGCTTATTTGTCCATAAATTTACTATGAGCATTTGTGGGACCTAAATGCAATTCCAACTTCTCTTCTAGAGATCCTGGAAATTGATTGATACATATGAAGATAATTGTTTTATTGAGCTCACATGAGCTCCAAGAAGACCACAACTTGTCATGGTTTGGAGACTTGTGTGCCTCAATGACCTGGAGAGCTATTTGGCTGGAGTCAGGGTTTTATGCTTGGTTCTTTGCAGGGTCACATATGCCAAACAGATCAAAGGGTCAAGGCCAAACTAAGAGTGGTCCACCGGTCCTCCAGGTTTGGGGGATCAGCTCTAGGCTAACAACCCCGACTGATCAAACATTTGGCTGTATTCATGGGTATTCATGTATGGTCAAATGACAATTAAACTTGAACTTGCTTGGGCTCGGTGATGGTACCAATGCGCATTTCTTTTGCTGGTGGGGAGGGGGATCGTTGCTCGCTGCCACTTTCGCGCAGGAGGGAGGAGCTGTGGGGGTACTTTGGGGTTCTCACATTTAACTGTTGTTCATTCTTCGGGTCATTTCTCTGTTTTCGTGGATGTTTGCAAAGAAAAAGCATTTCAGGAAGTATACTGTATACATTTCTGTGACACTAAAATTGACCTTTGAACTACGTCCAAAACCGATGGACAGAGGTCTTTACCTTTTTACCTCAGCACAACGGCAGCATTTGTCTCAACAAAATGTGAATAAATTCCAGCCAACCCATGGCAACTGTTTTTCTCCCCACAGCCACCTGCCCCATTTCTCAAAATCCAGCAACTGAAATTCCGTGCTCCGTCCACACTCTTGTACGGGTCAGAAATTCAGCATATGACAGAGTGATCTTGCCAAACTGTTATCATTCCCCACCATGAGCCTCCATAAGTCCCTCTGTATTTTCTGGCCACGCAAGATCTCCAACCACACCCCACTCCTTCAGTGTCATCAAGAGGACACGGTCACAACCATCATGAGGAAACATGGGAGATGGATTGGGCACCTGATGAGAAGAGAGGTCGACTCCATCATCAAGACAGCACTTCACTGGATCCCTGAAGGGAAACACAAGAGACCAACGACAACTTGGCGCCGTATTGTAGAGGCAAAAACAAGGACCCTGAACCGCACCTGGGGCACAATAGAGAAGAAGGCCCAGGACAGACAGAAATGGAGGATCTTCATTGCTGCCCTAAACATCAGCAGCGTAACGGGCAGTAAGTAAGTAAACAACTAAGAAGGATGCAACATTATAATCCGGGCAGTGCACTTGGTATGTTCCATTGTTTCTGAAGCTCAGAGTACATCACATACTTAAACCTCGAACAAACAAGCACCAAGCTGAAGTTGCATAAGTCGTTGGTGAGGCCACACCTGAAAAACTTTGTACAGTCTTGGTCACATTGTTTTCAAAAAGATGTGACCAAGAATTGAATTGACTTTATTTCCTGCATCCTTCACATACATGAAGAGCAAAAATCTTTACGTTACATCTCCATCTAAATGTGCAATTTATAGTAATTTGTAATAAATAGTATGTACAACACAACAGTCAATATAGCATAGAAATACAATTATATCAGCGTGAATTAATCAGTTTGATGGCCTGGTGGAAGAAGCTGTCCCGGAGCCTGTTGGTCCTGGCTTTAATGCTGCGATACTGTTTCCCAGATGGTAGCAGCTGGGACAGTTTGTGGTTCGAGTGACTCTGGTCCCCAATGATCATTCAGGCCCTTTTTACACACCTGTCTTTGTAAATGTCCTGAATAGTGAGAAGTTCACATCTATAGATGCACTGGGCTGTCTGCACCATTCTCTGCAGAGTCCTGCGATTGAGGGAAGTACAGTTCCCCTACCAGGCAGTGATACAGCCAGTCAGGATGCTCTTATTTTGTGCCCCTTAGAAAGTCCTTAGGATTTGGGGACTTATGCTAAACTTCTTCAACCATCTGAGGTGAAAGAGGTGCTGTTGTGCTTTTTTCACCACACAGCTGGTATGTACAGACCACGTGAGATCGTTGGTGATGTGGATGCCGAGGAACTTAAAACTGTTCACCCTCTCAACCCCAGATCCACTGATGTCAATTCACATTTTTTTATACTGTTATATATTGCAATATACAGCTGCCGCAAAAACAACAAATGTCACGACATATGCTAGTGGTATTTAACCTAGTTCTGATTCTGATGTCAACTACAAGTACAAATGGAAGACAAATACCTTTAACAGTATTGCTGAGTGTGTAAGGGTTTGGATCTCCCTTGTCTAGAATCCTTGAGTGGCTTCTGTATTTCCACCAATCAAAGACATGTGTTTTAATACAGTTGTCAAGCTTCCAACAGAGCCAAGAGGTGCAGCACTGTTTCTGCCCATCTGTGAAGGGGGTGCTAAAGGCACATTGCAGTCTCCTCCCAGGGGTGTGGCAGTTGTGGGTGCAGCCCAGTTCACTCCACACTAGCCTAGGAATGGCTGTCAGAGGGAGAAGTGTGTGAATTCCATAGATTCCAACAGGTTATTTGTCTTTTGGAAATGTGAGCAGAGCAGGAAGCTTGTCCCAGTTGCCGAGTCATTTCTGTTATTCCTTGGACTTGTCAGGGGTGCGCTGTCTCTGCAATGTCAAACCTGAATCTCTTTTCTAACCCACTGCAGGATGAGAATATTTTTGATTAACACGTGATTCTATGAAGATGTTGTAAAATAACCACCGGCATCAGCTTTTGCAATTCAATTCATTCAGACTAACGTTAAGTTAAAAGTTCATTCGTTTGTTAGGTGCCATGTCGTATGACGTAGGCGATCATGGCCTTTCCATGACCATGATTGCTCTGGACAAGTTTTTCTTTTTGCAGTGAATGTGGCCTCCATCAGTCCAGGTTGATCATAGATGTTCCATCCTAGCTGTCTAGACATGCAAACAAGGGCAGTACAACATGGACAGTAAGCAGTGCCCATGTAGCAAGCTCCCCGTCTACATACAGAGACCGATACAGTTTGACACCAGCAGCACCACAAGAATGTCAATTCAGCATTGAACTTAACATAGGGCTGCCTTAGGGACTACAGCTCCATATTTTTCCCTCCGGGTTTACTCCCGAAGCCTTCCCCACGAGTGGGTATAGCCGCAAGGCAGCAGAGGTTTGAGATCAGAGTTTTCGTTCTCCTAGATGAGCTGCCATTCACAATGGCAAGCCCTATCTGCCCAAGAAACACACACAAAATGCTGGAGGAACTCAGCAGGCCAGGCAGCATCTATGGAAAAAAGTACAGTTGACGTTTTGGGCCGAGACCCTTCGGCAACACACACATTTTGTGTGTGCTGCTTGGATTTCCAGCAACTGCAGATTATCTCCCCATATTCCCTAAGTGACTGGATTTAAGGCACCAGTAACCCACCACTGCCCCTTCCCCTGTCAGTAGAAATGGTTCCACCGGGCTTAGTAGCTAAGCTGCACATGAAGGCCAGGAGCTGGACTTGGTTGTCAGAGGCTATTTGAGTCGCACGCCATTGGGAGCATTTAATAGCGATTGGGAGCTTGTCCCCATTACCACTCCCAGCTATAACAACCTTAAGGAACTACTTAGTTAATTGAACTTTTTGAATACACATATACTTACTGTAGTTTACGGTTTTTATTATGTATTGCAATGTACTGCTGCTGCATAACAACATATGCCAGTGATATTAAACCTGATTCTGATTCATAAAAATATGAGACAAAATTAAAAATCACAATAAAGACAAACATTATATAGAATAAAATGTGATCAAATATACCAAATTATATCAATGTAATCAACATCAACAGGCAGTTGCCCTAGAAGTAGGTCAAATTTAAAAAGTTGAAGTGTTTTAAAATGTTCCACAGTAGTAGCCTGGTCTATCTCAGTTGGTGGAGTATTCCAGATTATTGGTGCAAAAGTAAACGCTTGGCTCTAGGAACACTCAGCAAACCAGTATTCGTGGATCTAAGATTACAATTAGGGACGTTAAGGGATAGACACCCCAAAATATCTGTTGGAGCTAGATTATTCAGAGTCTTATATGCAGTTAAGAGCACCTTGAAATTTATCCCGAAAAACACAGGCAGTGTAATGGTGCGCAAACCGGTGAAATGTGCTCAGATCTCTCCCCTCAGGGGCTACTTTGCTAGGTACACCTGTGCACCAGTTCTTTAATCCAAATATCTAATCAGCCAATCATGTGGCAGCAACTCAATGCATAAGAGCATGCAAACATGGTCAAGGGGTTCATTTGTTCGTACAAACATCAGAATAGGGAAGAAATGTGATCAAGTGACTTTGAGTGTGGAATGACTGCTAGTGCCAGCACGGGTGTCTCAGAAACTGCTGATTTCCTTGGATTTTCTTGTATACCAGTCTCTAGAGTTTACAGGAAATAAAACATCTGGTGAGAAGCAGCATGTGAGTGAAAATACCTTGTTAATGAATGAGTTCAGAAGACAATGGCCAGACTGGTTCAAGCTGACAGGAAAGCAACAACAACTCAAATAACATGCATTACAATTATAATTAATATAATTGCTTAATATAATTAATACAATGTTTGAGAAAGTAACACAGTTGGTAAAAATGTAACCTCACTGACAACTATAACAGTGGTGTGCAGAAGAGCATCTTTGAGAGCACAACATGTTGAACAAAAATCTGAGGTGCAAAGGGATTTGGGAATCCTTGTGCCAGATTCCATAAAGGTTAACTTGCAGGTTGAGTCAGTGGTGAGGAAGGCAAGTGCGATGTTAGCATTCATTTCAAGAGGACTAGAATATAAAAGCCAGGATGTAAAGTTGAGACTTTGTAAAGCACTGCTGAGGCCTCACTTGGGGCATTGTGTGCACTTTGGGCCCCTTATCTCAGAAACGATGTGCTGAAGCTGGAGAGGGTTCAAAGGAGGTTCACGTAAATGATCCCAGGATTGAATGGCGTGTCATATGAAGAGGTTTTGATGGCTCTGCATCTGTATTCACTCAAATTTAGAAAAATGAGTGGGGGACCTAATTGAAACCTATCGAATGGTGAAATGCCTTGATAGAGTAGATGTGGAAAGGATATTTCCTGTGGTGGGAGTGTCTAACACCAGATGGCACAGCCTCAAAATAGAAGGGTGTCCTTTTAGAACGGAGATGAGGAGGAATTTCTTTAGCCAGAGTGGTGAATCTGTGGAATTCGCTTCCACAGGCAGCTGTGGAGGCCAAGTCTTTTTTTTAATATATTATATACACACACATACACACACATATACATACATATATATATATAGCAGAGGTTGACAAATTTTTGAATGGTCAGGGTATGAAAGGATACAGGGAGAAAGCAGGAGATTGGGACCAAGAGGAAAATTGGATCAGACATGATGCATTGGCAGAGCAGACTCAATGGGCCAAATGGCCTAATTCTGCTCCCTGAGCTTATGGTCTTCTTGAACGTTGAAGTGGATGGGCTAGAGTAGCAAAAGACCACAAACATACACTCGTAGCCACTTCATTAGGTACAGGAGACTCAAAATAAAGTGGCCACTGTGTATATATCCTATTGTATCCTTTCACAATCTTCCTCACTATCTATAACTTCTCTTCAATTTTCTTGTCACCTTTGTCACTTTGTGAGTGAGGTTACACTTTACCAACAGTGTTACTTTCTCAAACATTATATTAATTCTATGAAGCAATTATATAGATATTTGAATTTCTACCCACCATTTCAATGACATATTATCAGGCAGTTCTGAAGATTTGGAACAGAAAAATTGAATGAAAATAAGAGAAAATACACAAAGGGATAGAGTGAGAAACACATATTTAGAATAGTTACTGACTGATAATTGGTCAATTTGGAGTGTTCAACTTTAAATTGCACCACCAGATGACAGTCACGCCTGTTCATTCGCACCTGGCATTGCTAATTAATTTTCTTTGCTTTCTTTCTTCAGTGCTCCCAAATACTTGTTTCTTGATCAGGCTTTAATCTCAGGTTGTATATTTTATGCATTTTTGATAATAAATGTACTTTAAACTTTACCTTAATCCTTCTGTTCAATAATATTTTGGGCATTTTGTTACAATAAGTGTTGTACATAATACAAGATGTTGCTGTTGAAGTTGCATGCATTAAATGCACTGGAAACATGTTTGAGCAAACAAGGGTCACAGTGAGGAAAATGAGTTGGGAAAGCACTTAACCCTGACTCGTGGATGACCTCCACTTCCAGGTAAAGAGCAACCGTTAAGAAATTTGAGGACTTGTTTTAAAACCTCTTGACAGTTTTTGTTTTGATTCACAACATGTATAGAAACCTCTCTTAGGCATTAAGTTTCCGGAACGAGAGACGCAGGAAAAACAAGAACTTGGGGCAGTGGTGAAATAGTAGCAGATAGTTGCTGTGGGATTGAGTCAAGGACATCAGTGTCAAGACAGGTAAGATTACCTTTATTTGTCACATGTACTTCAAAACATCAAAGCATACAGTGAAATGTGTCAAATCAAAGCAGCAAAGATTGTGCTGGGCAGCCCACAGGCATTGCCACACTTCCAGCGCCAACATAGCATGCCCACAACTCACTGACCCGAACCATAAGACTTTGGATTATGGGAGAAAACCGGAGGACCCAGAGGAAATCCACGTGAGAATGATCCTCCGGTCCAGATGAAGGGTCTCGGCCCAAAACGATGACTGTACTCTTTTCCATAAATGCTGCCTGACCTGCTGAGTTCCTCCAGCATTTTGCGTGTGTTGCTTGGATTTCCAGCATCTGCAGATTTTCTCTTGTTTGAGAATGTACGGGCAGCAGTGGGAATTGAACTCCGGTTGGTAATCACTGGCATTGTAAATCAACGTGTTAGCCACTACGCCTCTGTGCAGACTCACAGATGATCATTCCAACTAAAAGCGGAGGAGGGGAATTGGTTTTGATGGCGATGCTCTGAGAGCTGCCAAGACCTGATGGGCTGAATAGCTTCCTCCTAAGTCATAATACAAGGTAGATGAGAATGTGAGATGAGCTGTCCTCCACTCATGGCTCACTGCAGAGTAGGTCATTGAGTGTTCAATCCACAAGTGGTCTTGGTAGACTTGCTGTGGCTGGTGTCCTGTTGTCGGCTCCTCTCTGCTTTTGCCTTCCACCATCTGTTCTTTTAAGCCTTGGAGACTTGTGCTGAACCTTAACCTGTGATGCAGTTTCTAATGATCTGCATATGCAACCAATTAGTTTCTGAGTCCATTAGTTGATCATTTCAAGTATTCTTTGTTAGTAAAGAGTTCAAGTGTTTCATCAGAGTTGATAGTTATTGTAGACTGCAGGGCAATGCAGGCTCTGTAGATGCTCTGTGTCTCTTATTGATGGGGACTGACAGTCTGTCAGTGAGGTTCTCTTTGCAAGGTCTTTGATTCCTTCAGCAGTGATTTTCCTGAGGTAGTGTTTCCAGTGCTATCTCAGGTGAGAGACCAGGCTGATGGAGACGACAGACCAGACAAGGCTTTGATTCATCCAGCAGTCACCAGCGTCTGTCTTTGAAGCCCCTCACATGCATTATGGATCAGAGATTACTCAAGGTGAGTAAAATTACTTGCCTCCCCAGCATCCAGGACATCTTCAAAGAGCTACGCCTCAAAAAGTTGGCATTAATCATTAAGGACCACCATCAGCCAGGACATGCCCTCTTCTCATTGCTACCGTCAGGCAGGAGGTACAGGAGCCTAAAGGCACACACTCAACAATTCATGGACAGCTTCATCCCTTCTGCCATCAGATTTCTGAATGAACATTGAACCCATGAACACTACCTCACTACTTTATTGCACTACTTATTTAATTTAACGATTATATACTGTAATTCATTGTTTTTATTGTTATGTATTGCAATGTACTACTACCACATAACAAATTTCACCACAAATGCCAGTGATATTAATGCAGACACGAGGAAATCTGCAGATGCTGGAAATTAAAGCAGCACACACAAAATGCTGGTGGAACGCAGCAGGCCAGGCAGCATCTATAGGGAAAAGTATAAACGACGGTTTTGGGCTGAGACCCTTTGTTAGTCCTGACGAAGGATTTCGGACCAAACATCGATTGTACTTCTTCCTATAGATGCTGCCTGGGTCCACTAGCATTTTGTGTGTGTTGCCTGTGATATTAAACCTGGTTCTGAATCAGCTGTGAGACAATTCATTGTAGTTTTTACCAATCTGGGTAAAAGGAGGTGAACCCATGAATACGACCTCACTTTTTTTTTTAGGACTACTTATTTAACTTCTTTTTAAAAAAACTATATACACTTCTTACTGTAACTTACAGTTGATATCATTATGTATTGCATTGTACTGCTGCCACATAACAGGTTTCATGGCATGTGCCGGAGGTATTAACATGATTCCGATTTGCCTGGCTTCATCTGTTTCTTCCAGTATCTATCAGTCTCCATTCCTCCTTTGGAAATTCACTTACTCACCTCTTTCTCTCAGCCCTTCTCTCTTCATCTATGCTTCCCCACTCCCTTTTATCCTCTACTGCTTATTCTATCCCCCAAAACCATAACTATTCATTCACACCAAGGCTGCTCCCTGAATGAGGCAGCTGTCAGCTTAAACAAGCCAACAAATGTCATTACTGGGATCCAGTAGCTGCTGTTGGGTGGCTATATAAAGCACACAGAGCGTTCTTTGAAATATGCCTCCGCTTATGCTAGAAGTATTAGGTAAAAATTACTAGAATTACAGATATGCTTCAATGTGGAATTCATATGTCATTAAAGCTATCTCATTACTTTGATCCAATTCCATACACAAAACATACTGTAGATCTGTTAACCTGTTCTACAAAATCTTTTGAATAGTTATAGATTAACTTCACTATATATCTTTTGGTATTCATCATCCTAATTGTGTGTCATGTCATATGACATAGGCGATTATGGTCTCACCACCCTTGTTTGGTATTGAAACAATTCAGTGGCTTTAACAGTAAACTATGATCATAAGTAATTCCTGATTTGCAGAATGATTTTTAATCCTGCTAGTGCTGTTTTGACAAAGCTTTGACAATGTGTCCAGCCATTAACGTTCTTTATTATAAACTTAATACATGAGGAGGTGTTCAGCTTTGATCTCAGTTATCAATATTTCTGACAGTTAACATTTAGCTTAACATTTAACTTTTGGGTGTTGGGGTGGAGATGCATCTCTACCAAAGGAGAGGTAAGGTGCTCCTTCCCTCTGCTCGCCTGCAGGTCACCCTTGGGCAAGGTGTAGCACCTGCTTAGCCCCTTGATCATGATCATATGAGGCCATGACAGCAGGTGGTGGATGGTTGTTTGAGCAGCTGGTGCGTATCACAAGACCTGGCTATGCAATCACTGACGCCAGGCAGGCAATCTCTGAAGAGTATTGGTAACAGCTGGGGTCACCCATCTTGAAAAGAAATTGCCCAGAAGAAGGTAGTGTAAAACCACATCTGAAGAAAAATTTGCCAAGAGCAATCAAAGTCATGAAAAGACCATGATCACCTACGTAGTATGACATGGCACATAATGAACAAACGAACTTTTAGAAGCCAACTTAACATCAATCTGAATGCATTGAATTGCAAAAGCTGATGCTGGTGGTTATTTTACAACATCTTCATGGAATCATGTGTTAATCAAAAATATTCTCATCCCGCAGTGGGTTAGAAAACAGATTTAGGTTTGACATTGCAGAGACAGCGCACCCCTAACCTTAACAAGTCCAAGGAATAACAGAAATGACTCGGCAACTGGGACAAGCTTCCTGCTCTGCTCACATTTCCAAAAGACAAATAACCTGCTGGAATCTATGGAATTCTGACAGCCATTCCTAGGCTAGCACAGAGTGAACCGGGCTGCACCCACAACTGCCACACCCCTGGGAGGAGACTGCAATGTGCCTTTAGCACCCCCTTCACAGATGGGCAGAAACAGTGCTGTACCTCTTGGCTCTGCTGGAAGCTTGACAACTGTATTAAAACACATGTCTTTGATTGGTGGAAATACAGAAGTCACTCAAGGATTCTAGGCAAGGGAGACCCAAGCCCTTACACACTCAGCAATACTGTTAAAGGTATTTGTCTTCCGTTTGCACTTGTAGTTCACATCAGAATCAAAATCAGGTTTAGTACCACCAGTATATGTCATGAAATTTGTTGTTTTTGTAGCAGCAATACAATGCAATACATAATAATAGAAAATAAAATTTGAATTACAATAAATAGATATACATATATCTAATAGAGTTAAAATAGAAATAAAGGAGCATTGAGGTAGTGTTCATGGCTTCAATGACTGTTCAGAAATTGGATGGCAGAGAGGAAGAAGCTGTTCCTGAATCCTTGAAGGCATCCTTGAATGCCTTCAAGCTTTTGTACCTCCTTCCTGATAACAGCAATGAGAACAAGGCATGTCCTGGGTGATGGAGGTCCTTAATGACGGACACCACCTTTTTGAGTCATTGCTCCTTGAAGATGTTCTGGATACTAATGAGGCTAGACATGGAGCTGACTGAGCTGCAGCTTATTTCGATCCTGTGCAGTAGCACGCCCCCCCCCCCCCCCCCGCCATTACCAGATGGTAATGCAGCCAGTCAGAATGCTCTCCACGGTACATTTGTTTAAAAAAAAAGGTGAATTTTTAGAAATTCCACAGAGAAGTGGACAAATTCAGCCCAAAATCTGCTTGGGAAGATTGGACATCCTATTGTTAAATTGTTGTACTTCCAAACAGTATTGGCATGTTAAAATTACTCACAAAATGAGTAATTTCCATCATTGCTTTACTAACTGGTGGTCTTTAAATATGGTGGTACAAAACTGGTATGTGATGTATCTACAAGTTTAAAATGACACAAAGACTTAACAGCAAATGAGTAGAATTAAAGTCACAAAGCTTATTTAAGAACTCACAAGGATTCAAAAGTTATTATCATTAAAATTCTGGGCACAATGCTTTTTTATTATTATGCTTTCATTGGCTACACATGTTTGCTGTCCACAGTAACAAATGTTATAACAATACAGTGTGTTTTGGCGAATTCCAACACTGCTTACATAACGATATGAGCCACAGAGGAATTACATGCCTTTGAGCAAGAGTTAGCTGATCACTGTTTATGCACTTAAACAGACTTAACAGAATTCCACACATAGAACACTTATGAAACCATTTGGTGAAGCTCGGTAAAGTTCAGATTAATCGTGAGTATCACACCTTGTTTAGACACAAACATATACATTCTTTCCTGTGCGTGATGGACGTTACAACATGTCACATTGAACAACACAGCTTTTCGTCTGCTTCAACAAAACCTGGA
The DNA here is from genome assembly GCF_048418815.1 of Hemitrygon akajei. Classification (NCBI taxonomy): domain Eukaryota; kingdom Metazoa; phylum Chordata; class Chondrichthyes; order Myliobatiformes; family Dasyatidae; genus Hemitrygon; species Hemitrygon akajei. Next base: position 54,315,013 of record NC_133146.1, read on the forward strand.
AATTTCTGATTTAACTGAATACAACACACTCTCCTCCACACTACCACACTCATTTCTTATTAAATGGTTTGACTTTACTTACCTTTTCTTCTAATTCCTTTCACAATTCCCCTAAACAAGCTCCAGTGCTTGCTACCAGCAGTCCCATATGCTTTAGCAAAACTTCCTGAATCACAAGATTAAGAAAAATCTCTAACAGGTGAATGCTGGGAAGCAGGCCAAAGGTCATCTTTTCAGCGTCAGGGATCAAATTACAGATTGAACACTGCAAGGCTAACCAAATACAGCAGTGTTAAGGAATAAGCAAAAACAGTCCTGCCTTAGAGATCAGTTAACATTGTGTTTGCCTTCTGTTTTACACATTTCTCCAATTAAGTTCGTTAGTATCACTCATTTCTTTTAATAAAAAGTTAGACTATCAGCTTCAGTATTACTAAGATATGGAGAATAAAATACTGTGGATTTCAGTTAATTGGACTATCAGTTAATCGTGGCAGCTGTTTAGCTGAGACAACTCTTAAAGAACAAAAATGAAATTGAGAAAGGAGCCAGAATTCCCATCGTTTATATGGGACACTATGCCGTTTATTTGGGGCTGTAACTGAGACCATTGCCAAACGATTTCTAACTAGCATCAGTCATGTGCACTTGCGTGGCCATTAGACACTGCAACATGCTTTGAGGAGACAGTTTTTAAATAACATTAGTGTGTGTGTTTGTGTTCAAAAAGCAGTGATTTTTGTCATGGATAGTTGGCGAGAAATAAGCAGTAAGACAAATCAGAACTGTTTTGTTCACTGCATTTTCAAGCGTTCAAGTTTGGAGATGCCAGAAACAGCCAGGGGTGAAAATGTTACAATTTCACTACTTCAACAAGTTAGTAATTACAAAGAATTTGAAGGTATCGACAATCATCTTGAATGTTATAATTAAAATTAAGATTTTGAGGATGCAATCATCGTCAGCATTGTATGAAGCTGGTCCATTATCTTCACTAGGTGTCTGCGTTGACTCTGTTCACTTACAGTCAAAAGAACACGACGCAGATGAATTCCTCCATCAACAAATATTAGGAACTAATACACAGTTTATAGTACTGTAGTATTGGTAGTATTCTAATTTCTTCTGTATTTCATTTAAATATATAAATTGTTACTTGGTTAATGGTAGTTTGTCTTTTTTATATCTTTTAATTATTTCCATGAAACTTTGAAGCAGCTGCTTAATTGGGCCAAGATGTACTGGTCCCTATGTGTCTCAATTAACCAGAATTCACTGTATTTGTTTTTGTACTGAAAATTACAACTTTGCCAGGACTCCAGCTTCCCGCCTTTTAGTAAGTTCTTGAAATAGATATCATTTATCATTTTTCATATTATTGAACCAGCAGCAAGGAAACTGATAAAAGAAACACCTAACTTTGGCTCCCATTAGAAAATCTTCTCAATAAGCCCAACATGTTAAAAACTCCGTTATCCATTTAATGCTGCCATTATGCAACCATCAAGACGACACAAAACTCAGTAGATCCTGTGAATTTGTATCTACTAATATACAGGACACTGGGAGAAGCTTCAGCACCTTCAATTTACCATCAGAGCAAGTTAACATCAAGGAAATGTTTTTGGTGATTCCACAAAAATGAACTATCAATCCCATTTAAAATGACAGTTCTGAGAAAAAAAAAGGATAATCATTTGTATCTTCCACCATAGACGTTACCTGTCTTGTTCTGTAATTCAATGCTTTCTTAGGTTAGACTATATTTCATGTCCAAATCAGAAAGCTGACATACACTAGCTAAGCATAGAATAGATAACGTTGCTCTCTCCCACCATTTGGAGAAGTTAATCTTTGGTAAAGAGGCACCTTATGAAGAAACCTATTTACTTTTTGCATGCACAGAGATTCAGTTTTCTGAAATGCTCTGTGATTTTTTGAATTATGTTATCCACCAAGCTTACCTAGATTACCAACAAAACATCACAGCTCTCTCAAAAGGTGGTCTTCTGACATAAGCAGAGTGGCACAGTGCAGAGTAGAGTAATTTCTTCAGTTACAAAAGTGATATGTTCCCAGAAAACTTTTCATTATGTAGATTTCAAAAATCAAAATGTAATGCCCTGGTTCATATTTTTACTGTTATGCTCTATGTATTTCATTTTGGCAGTTCTATAGGAGCAGTCTATTCTGTTTTCATGCTTGGTTGGATTACTGTTGAAGATTAGAGATAAGGGAAATGTGTGCCATCCGATTAGGATGATCGGATTAAGGAAAGGTTTCTCCAGTGAGAGACACTGAGGTTGGGCTTGGGGCTTTTGTTCAAGAGGAGAAGAAGGGAGAAGATGCAGGGGAGAACCGGTGGTAGCGTACAAACGGGTCTCCCACCGGATCGTTCGAGATAGATTGCGAACAACATTTGGAAGGTGGTATGTGCTTTCACGTTGCCCGAGGGCCCAGCTCATGAGTGACAGAGAAGTTCAAGGTGAGCTCCAACCTGTGCACATTTGACTGTTTAATTAGAATGGGCCCTTTTCTTTTTGTTATTCTTTGCTAACTCTTCAGTTAAGATTCATAAATATTATTAAGTGTTTTTGGGACCTGTTTATCTCAGGATCTCTTGCTTCATTTGACCAATTGTCAAATAAATTTGCACAACCAAAAACACATTTTTACAGATACCTTCAAATTAGAGATTTCCTACGTTTCCAATTAACTACTTTTCCTATAGGTCCTGATAAAAATTTACTGAACGATCTTTTAAATTTAAAACCTTTTGTTAATGGTTCTATTACTGGTATCGATAATTTGTTGATTGATTCTAGACAAGACTTTTTAGATAAAATTAAAAAAAGCTTGGGAGGATGACCTAAATTGTCAGATTTCTGATGATAGATGGAATAAAATTCTTAAACGGGTTAATAAATCATCTTTCTGTGCTCGTCATTCTCTTCTACAATTTAATGTGGTTCATAGAGCTTACATTTCTAAACAGAAGCTGTCCATTTTTTACCCGAATGTTTCTCCACTTTGTAATAAATGCAACTCTGCTGATGCCTCTTTAATTCATATGTTTTGGTTTTGCCCTAAAATTGAAAAGTTTTGGCGGGAAGTATTTCATACCTTCTCACAACTTTTTAGGGTCCAGTTTGACCCAAATCCCCTTACTGCCTTGTTTGGTATTATTCCAAATGAAGATATAACTTTAAATACTCCTAACCTACAGGTTTTAGTTTTTACCTCTCTTTTAGCAAGGAGAGCAATCTTGCTTAAATGGAAGGCATCTACCCCTCCTACACATCTTCAATGGCTACATGATATTATGTCTTATTTAAATTTAGAAAAGATCCGCTGCTCAGTCTTAAATTCGAAACAATCTTTTTATGATATCTGGAGACCTTTCCTAAATTACTTTTCCAATTTATAAAGTTTAACAGTGCACAGACTTTTATGTATATTTTTATCTTCTCTTCTTAAGCGAATGTTTTTTTTCTAATTATCCATTATCATCCATCAACTTTTTTCTTTGGTAGTTGGTAGGGGGTTGACTTTCTTTTTATATAAAAAAAATTCTTTTATGATGTATGACTTATCTTTAAATTTTTGATTACAGAGTGGTATACCTTTGTGTTATGCTATAACATTTTGATCAATTTTATTACAACATTTGAATGTACACAAGTTACGTTGAGATGTATCTACGTGTTGCACTCTGTAAATCTTGGTTTTTTTCTTCTGAATAAAAATATTGTAAAAAGAAAAAGATTCATAAATACAATTCCTTTCATCATATGCAGTGTACTGCTGCTATTTCGTGGCAGTAATTTGTAACAGGGTAGTAAATGACACAGCATCCACACAAACCGAGGTTTGGAGTGTGATGCACCATCAATAACTCTCTCTGAGACGTAAAGGCGAGATATCGGCTTTTATTGACTGGAAGAAAGAACAAGCAGTAGTTGACCACCATACTACATCCTGGAGAATGAGGGCCGGGCTCAGGCCTCAATCGCCTTTATACCGGGGTCAGTGGGAGGAGCCACAGGAGCAGTCAGCAGGGGGCGTGTCCAGACAGGTATATGTAGTTCACCACAGGGTGGGATCGAGCGCGCCTCAATCTCACAAGCTTGGCGGGGCCGGAGGTTGTCTTCCCTAGACTTATGCAGCCAAGGAAACCAGGGTGTTTCACTGTATTTCAAAAATCAAAATGGCTGTACAATACATTTTGCGTATTCATATACACAAAAGAATGCCACTCTGTATTTATTCTAAAGAATCAATGGCATTTTAAGGAAACATGATATACGTTTGTAAATTAAGGAATTATTGTACTCCTTTATATAAATTCACCTTTGAGATCAAAGAACAGCATTTATTGCCCATCCCTATTTAGGTCAAATACGGGTGAGGAAATCTGTTCCTGATTACAGCTTACTGACTTCCCTGGGCTGATGATTCACCATTCCTCTCTGATGACATTTAGGGGAAATAAAGTAGTTAGAGCAAGAATATGTTGGCGGGGTCCTCAGCATATATTATGAGCAGTGGCTTGGTGCAATGACCAGTGACTGAGGTAGCTGAGCCCTGAAGGGTATGTCTACCAGATACAGCAAAACCAACATAGGGGCAAAATTAACCTTGGCTTTGCAACTCTATGGTAAATGAGATCTAGACTGCCATCACAGAATATGGTTTTCAGTCAATATTATTAATAACACAAGATATCAAGCAGTGACTGAAGGCACTAGATTACATCTCATCTGTAGAAACACTTCATTTTCCAATTTCAGGTAACTCGTGCCTCTTGTGTTCTCCCTTTTTTCCTCACCTGCAGTCTTTGCATTTTTGTTTTCTTTCTCAAACCCCTCCCTTTCCAGAACCCCCATCACCCATTTTCATCCCCCAACCTGGGTCCATCCACCTACTGCCACACACTTCACTCACCAGATATCTGCCCTTCATCTCTCCCATAATGAGTACCTTGCTTATCAAACTCAGCACTTGCCACCTTGCATCTACTTATCACTGCCCAGCAGATGTCTCCACCTTCACCCTCTGCACTTCCCACCTGGCTCCATCTGCCTATTTCCTTGTATGCTTCCACCTTTGGCTCTGTACCTCAACTCCACCCCTCACCTGTCCCAAACTTGCTCCATCTGAACATCATCCTCAGTCTACCCAGCACCTAGTGACCTGCCTCACCTCTTTCCTTCTCCTCTTTTTATCAGGTAGCTTCCCTATCCTCTCCCAATCCCGATGGAGTTCAAAGTACATTTATTATCAAAGTACAGTATGTGTAGTGTAAACAACCTTGAAATCTGTCTCCTTATAGTCAGCTACAAAACAAAGAAACCCAATAGAACCCATTTAAAAAAGACCGTCAAACAGACAAAAAAACACAAATCGTGCAAACAATGAAAGTAGGCAAATAACATTCAGAACTGAAGTTCACAAAGGTGGGCCCACAGCCACAAAGTCAGTCACAGCCGATCCAGGAGCCCATTAGTTGCAGGGCACAGGTCACTTCAATACAGAGCAACAAGCTGAACCCTGGCACAATCCTCACCTCTGGCCCTGACGCCCTGACTTTTACAATCAGGCCTAGTGCTTAAATTTGCCAAAACTCAGGTCAATCCTCACTCCTGGGCCCAGCCGCTCATTTTGCAAGGGAACATCAGGTGCTGTTAAATAGATAACAGATAAGCATTTTAAAGTGTACCACTTTGATACACTCTTGGGCCCAGCCGCCTCAATTCAGCCTGACACCCTGACCTTTTCCAGACATCCCACCCAGCAAAAACTCATTTCAGGGAGGTAGCGCCATCAATTTGAGGGAGACACCCGGAAGTTCTGGGAGAGGTGCAATGTCTGCAATAGAGTAGCTCCTTAGCAGCTAGGCAGCTAGTTTAAATAACATTAACACACACAAGATGCTGGTAGAACACAGCAGGCTAGGCAGCATCTATAGGGAGAAGCGATGTCGACGTTTCGGTCCGAGACCCTTCGTCAGGACTAACTGAAAGGAAAGATACTAAGAGATTCTAAAGTAGTGGGGGGAGGGGGAAATGTGAAATGATAGGAGAAGACCGGAGGGGGTGGGATGAAGCTAAGAGCTGGAAAGGTGATTGGCGAAAGTGATACAGAGCTGGAGAAGGGAAAGGATCATGGGACGGGAGGCCTCGGGAGAAAGAAAGGGGGAGGGGGGGAGCACCAGAGGGAGATGGAGAACAGGCAGAGTGATGGGCAGAGAGAGAGAAAAAAAACAAACAACTAAATATGTCAGGGATGGGGTAAGAAGGGGAGGAGGGGCATTAACAGAAGTTAGAGAAGTCAATGTTCATGCCATCAGGTTGGAGGCTACCCAGCCGGTATATAAGGTGTTGTTCCTCCAACCTGAGTTTGGATTCATTTTGACAATAGAGGAGGCCATGGATAGACATATCAGAATGGGAATGGGACGTGGAATTAAGATGTGTGGCCACTGGGAGATCCTGCTTTTTCTGACGGACCGAGCGTAGGTGTTCCACGAAACGGTCTCCCAGTCTGCGTCGGGTCTCGCCAATATATAAAAGGCCACACCGGGAGCACCGGACGCAGTATACCACACCAGCCGACTCACAGGTGAAGTGTCGCCTCACCTGGAAGGACTGTCTGGGGCCCTGAATGGTGGTGAGGGAGGACGTGTAAGAGCAGGTGTAGCACTTGTTCCGTTTACAAGGATAAGTGCCAGGAGGGAGATCGGTGGGAAGGGATGGGGGGGACGAGGGGACAAGGGAGTCGCGTAGGGAGCGATCTCTGCGGAAACAGAAAGGGGGGGGGAGGGAAAAATGTGTTTGGTAGTGGGATCCCGTTGGAGGTGGCGGAAGTTACGGAGAATTATATTTTAGACCTGGAGGCTGGTGGGGTGGTATGTAAGGACAAGGGGAACCCTATCCCGAGTGGGGTGGCAGGTGGATGGGGTGAGGGCAGATGTGTGGGAAATGGGAGAGATGCGTTTGAGAGCAGAGTTGATGGTGGACGAAGGGAAGCCCCTTTGTTTAAAAAAGGAAGACATCTCCTTCGTCCTGGAATGAAAAGCCTCATCCTGAGAGCAGATGTGGCGGAGACGGAGGAATTGTGAGAAGGGGATAGCCTTTTTGCAAGAGACAGGGTGGGAAGAGGAATAGTCCAGGTAGCTGTGAGAGTCTGTAGGTTTATAGTAGATATCAGTAGATAGGCCGTCTCCAGAGATGGAGACAGAAAGATCAAGAAAGGGGAGGGAGGTGTTGGAAATGGACCAGGTAAATTTGAGGGCGGGGTGAAAGTTGGAGGCAAAGTTAATGAAGTCGACGAGCTCAGCACGTGTGCAAGAGGCAGTGCCAATGCAGTCGTCGATGTAGCAAAGGAAAAGAGGGGGATGGATACCGGTATAGCCTTGGAACATGGACTGTTCCACAAAGCCAACAAAAAGGCAGGCATAACTGGGACCCATACGGGTGCCCATGGCTACACCCTTGGTTTGGAGGAAGTGGGAGGAGCCAAAGGAGAAATTATTGAGAGTAAGAACTAATTCTGCTAGACGGAGGAGAGTGGTGGTAGAGGGGATTTGGTTAGGTCTGAAATCTAAAAAAAACCGAAGAGCTTCGAGACCATCTCGGTGGGGGTGGAGGTATATAGGGACTGGACATCCATGGTGAAAATAACATTAGCAATGCTAATGATGAATGACACCTGTTAAACTCACCTCAACAGAGATTTAACCCACCATGGGCAATAGGAAAGTCACTGTTGTAAACAGTGCGGTGAGCAACACTGTCATTATTTTGACCCCTATTAGGCAGGGGTACACTTTAGTGTAGTCTGGGGTGAAGTACGTTTTATATTTTCTTTTTTTTTGGAACATTCTGCCATGGCGCTCTCACTCACTCTCTCTCTCTCTCTTGCTCTCTCACTCACTCTCTCTCTCTCTCTTGCTCTCTCTCACTCACTCACTCTCTCTCTCTTGCTCTCTCTCACTCACTCTCTCTCTCTCTCTTGCTCTCTCTCACTCACTCTCTCCCTCTCTCTCAAAAAAAAATTGATTTCTGGGATATTGTGTATAATTTGCAGGCATCAGGGAGTCGCTATCAATATGCGGGAGACTCCCGGAACTTCCAGGAGAGGTGGGAGGTCTGTTTTTCAATCTGGCCCAGCGCTTAAATCGGCCTAACCTTGGGTCATTCCTCGCTCTCGGACCTGGCCCTTGTCACCGATACGTCTTCCAGCCAGGCTGCCCCATTTCAGCCCATACCCAACCTTTACAATATGGCTTGGTGCTTAAGTCGGCCAAACAGCTGGTCGCTCCTTGCTCTCAGGCCCAGACCCCACCACCTCAGTACTGCTTTGCCTCAGTTCTGGCACTCCAAATTGCCCACAAGTCTGCTCCAGCAATGGGCTAAACATTGGCTCATTCCTTCCTCTGGGCCTGGGCCAGAAACATCAAAAATTCCTTTCCACTACAGATGTTGTTCAATCTGCTGAGTCCTTCCAGTTTGAGTTTTCTTTTACGCCAGCTCTAGTAATCAACACCAGCGCCACAACTAGAGCCAAGCTGTTCCAGTACAGTTACTAAGCTGGTATCTATATGATGATCAGGCATGCCAGGCAGTGAGGTGCTAGCCAAACAGCTTTCCGCAGGAGGTCTCTGCCGTCATCTTTCTGCAGATTTCATCCCACATCGAACAGATATCAAGCTAGCACTTGAGGAACTCAGAAACACAAGAAAAAAATCTGCAGATGCCGGAAATCCAAAGCAGCACACACAAAATGCCGAAGGGACTCAGCTAATCAGACAGCACCCATGGAAAGGAATAAACAGTCAACGTTTTGAGTTGAGACCCTTCTTCGGGACTTGAAGGAAAGGGGAAGATGCCAGAATAAAAGCTAGCTTGAAGAAGTCTCTGCCTAACAACTTCCAGCACATCACCTGCAATACTAGGAGCCTCAATACGCTCGACCACTGCTGCACCAGCATCAAGAATGTCTACCGCTCCATCTCTTGCTCACAATTTGGCAAACCTCGCCATCCGGCTGTGGTCCTTCTGCCTGCGTGCAGACAGAGACTGAAAAGTATGGCACCAGTGAAGAGAAATGCAAAGAGCTGGATGGTTGAGCTAGAGCAGCGAATTTGGGATTACTTCGAGTCAGTGAACTAGACCACATTCAATGAATTCTCAGCAGAACTCAGCGAATATGACGCTTATCAACTACATAAGGACAGACATGGATGAGTATGTACCTACAAAAACACTTTGAACCTTTCCCAACCAAAAGTGTTTGGGAGGGAGGAAAGATGCTTGCTCTCTTATTGTTGTTCTGTTGAACATTGTGAGCATGTTAGGTTGTGCTCTTTGTGAACATAAACAACACATTTCACTGCATGTCTTCATTAACATCTGATAAATAATTGAATCTGAATATGAATTTGCTGAGGGATAGATATGTGGTCATATTAGAAGTCCAGGTACAACCTCTGGAAGGCCATTGCAAGCAGAAACGAGGCCATTTTGGACTAGAATCACAGATGGACATTTGACAGTGGTGGCAGGGCTTACACTATATAACTACCTACAAGATGAGAGCTGATAGCATAAACGAGTCATCACTCCTGGTTAAGCTCACTGCCTTTTATGCGCACTTTGACTGGGGGAGCATGTGACAAGAGTCCTTGACGGGAATGGTTTGACAATAATGGCTGCAGTATGCAAAGCAAGGCTCAAGACACGTATCAAACTGGATAAAGAACTGAGCACTAAACAATAAACTAAACGTTATCACTAGTAGGGCTTATGATTGAGCATCAAACCTCAGTTCAGGTGCTCTTTATATACTCAATACCCAAAGTATGATTGCCAATTAGCAGGACTGTCTCAAACCCTTAAAGGGGCCATGCCAGCTATCCATACTCCAGAGAGTAAGAACTTCTAAATCCCAGAAGCTGGCATGGTTGGGGATGTCTTGTAACAGAACTATGACACACCAACATGAGCACTCACATCTCCAGTTGACTCTGTAACTTCAGTCTCTAAGGCAGGCATCCAAGGATATTTCAGGAGGTGTCTGGTCCATACAATGTACCTGATTGAGTACTAAAGATATGAGTGGGCCAAATAGCTAATACTAAAATATTTACAGATATATGCAACTTCTCATTTCTGCAATTTGTGGATCGCATTTGCTTTAAAAAAGGCACCTTTTGTATTAGTGTACAAGAAGAGCGCAGTGATCTACCTCAACGTCATCTAGTAGCATTTATATCAACTGTAATGAAGTGCTTTGAAATTTGTTATGGTGCAAATCATCTTCACCTCAGGGATAACCTAGATCTTCTCCAATTTGCCTACTACTACAACAGGTCAACTGCAGATGTGAGTTCTCTGGCTCTTCACTCTGCTCTGTACTATCTGGACAATGAGAACTCAGGGCAGGCTGCTGTTCGTTGATTACATCTTGGAATTCAACACAATCATTATCATTCCATCAAAACTTAACATCAAGTTTCAACACCTAGGTCTCTATACCTCCCTCTGCAACAGGATACTTGACTTCCTTATTGGCAGACCTCACTCTGTGAGAAGTGGTAACATCTCCTCTTCTGTGATCATGTAGGCCCTTGCTGTACATGCCTGCTTGGCTATGCACAGCCACTAATGGCTAAGCACAGATATTATTGTTATTGGACAAATCACAGGTGGCAATGCGCCAGCTTACCGGAGACTGAGTGGTACTACAAAAACCTCTTACTGAATGTCAGCAAAACTAAAGAGCTGATTGTTGACTTCAGGAATGCCAAATAAATGCAAATAAAATGTAGGGCAAACAAATACCAGTCTACATTTGGGTATCGGCACCGGATTCCCCTAGTGAGTCAACATCTATAAATTTCTGGACATTAGCATATTATATTACCAGTCTGGGCGCAGCACCTACATGCAGGCATAAGGAAAACATGCCAGTGTGTTTAATTTCCTAGGAGGTTAAGGACGTTCAGCTTAACCTCCAATAAATTCTACAGATATATACTGTTGTAAGTATCCTGACTGATTGCTTCGAGGTCTGGTGCAGCAATATGAATGCAAAGGAACGCAAGAAGCTGCGGAGAGTGTTGAACTCTCCCCTACATCACAAGTAATACGTCCCCATCATTGGTAGAACCTACAGGAGGTATTGCCTCACCAGAGCAACAAAGATCCCCACTAGCTGGGCCTTAACATCTTTTCGTAGCTAATCGGCAGGAAGTACAGAAGCCTGAAGTCCTACGTGACCAGGATAAAGTTGGTTCTTGAACCAACCAGCAGAACCCTAATCACTACAGCTTAGCAAAAACATGACCACTTGGCAGTAAAATGGACATTTCTGCTCTAATTGTGTATTTTTGTAAAAATTGTATGTGATTTAGATATCATGTATGTTTTCTTGTGAATGCTGCTCATTCGTGCCTGAGATTCTGGTGCAAATAAGTATTTCATTGCACTTGTGCAGGCATGACAATAAACTTGTCTTTGACCTTGACGATGCAGAGCATTTTCCAGGCATGTCCTGTTCACAGAAAAAAGTGACTAATCTAATGTAATGAATTACCACACACTCACACGTGCAAAATGGTGGAAGGAGTCATGGCCATGTAATCACTGATAACTTGTTTACCAATGCCCGATGTGAAGCACGACAAACAAATTTCATAGCGCAAGATTCACTTACCTGCAATATTTTCTCCTTCTGCACTTAGGCTTCTGAGTATCTGCATGGGCTTGTTAATCAAAGGTATGCCCGTCTGTATATGGATCAGCAAACCTTTGTCCATATTTAATCAAGCCTGATATTTTATATTTTGGGGTGACACTGTAGCATAGTGGTTAGCAAACTGCTTTACAGTACAGGCAGCCAGGGTTCAATTCCCACCGTTGCCAGACAATGTTCTTCAATTGTCCTTGTTTCCTCCCACGCTCCAAAGATGTACCATTTGGTAGGTTAATTGTCCCATGATTAGGCTGGGGTTAAATCAGGGTGTTGCTGGGCAGCACGGTCGAAGGGCTGAAAGGACCTATTCCGTGCTGTATCTCAATAAATAAGTAAATATTGTGATCTAAAACCAGCTGAGTGGTAGAATCAGTATAAAAGGAGGAAGTTGGGAATATCGAGAGAATAGGTTACAGGGAAAATTAGTGGGGAACCATGAATGGGCTGAGAATTGGCATAAGTGGGGTGGATAACCTCTTTCTATGTCACCCACAGCTCCAATCTGCTAATTAAATTTGCCGACGACACTATATTGATTGGCCTTATCTCAAACAATAATGATGTGGCCTACAGGGAAGAAGTCATCTCTCTGACACAGTGGTGTCAAGAAAACAACCTCTCCCTCAATGTCGCATAAACAAAGGAGCTGGTTGTGGTCTACAGGAGGAATGAAGATGGGCTAACCCCTATTGACATCGATGGATCTGGGGTTGAGAGGGTAAACAGCTTCAAGTTCCTCAGCATCCACATCACCGGGGATTTTACATGGTCTATACCATATATGTCAAACTTAAGGCCCGCGGGCCAAATCCGGCCCGTGGTGGAATTATCTTTGGCCCACGAGATAATATCTAATTACTATTAAAGCTGGCCCCAGTAATCGAAGCGCCTATGGCGTATGATATGGCTAATGCTGAGTTTATTCAGGTACCAGGTTTTCAGGGTTTTTAGTGTTTATTCGGCAGTCTTGCTCGGCAGTCTTCTTCATAAGAAACGGAATTTGTAAAGTGAAACACTTTGTAGTTATAGCAGAAACTGAGACACATGAGAGCAGGCTGAATAAACGGAGGCAACGAAAGCTGCGTTCGCACGCGTCCGACTGATCCGGCCCGTATGAAGCTGCATTTTGCTCAATCCGGCCCGTGACCTAAAATGAGTTTGACACCCCTGGTCTGTACACACCAGCTGTGTGGTGAAGAAGCATAACAGCCCCTATTTCACCTCAGACAGTTGAGGAAGTTTGGTATGGGCCCCCAAATCCTAAGAACTTTCTACAGGGGCATAATTGAGAGCATCCTGACTGGCTGCATCACTGCCTAGTATGGGAACTGTACCTCCCTTAATCGCAGAACTCTGCAGAGAGTGGTGTGGATAGCCCAGTGCATCTGTAGTTGTGAACTTCCCATGATTCAGGACATTTACAAGGACAGGTGTGTAAAAAGGACCACAAGGATCATTGGGGACCCAAGTCATCCCAACCACAATCTATTCCAGCTGCTACTATCTGGGAAGTCATACCACAGCATAAAAGCCAGGACCAACAGGCTCTGAGACAGCTTCTTCCACCAGGCCATCAGACTGATGAACTCACGCTGATTTGAGTGTACTCTATATTACACTGACGGTTCTATTTATTGTAAATTATTATAAGTTACTATGATTGCACATGGCACATTTAGATGGAGACATAACATAAAGATTTTTACTCGTCATGTATGTGAAGGATGTAAGAAATAAAGTCAATTCAATTCAATCCAAAGCAATATGGAAATAAAATGACATTTGCCACATCATCTTATTTATGGCCAATTCATACTCGTACTTCCAGTTTGCAATTCATCCATAAAGCAGTATCCAGAGGACAATTTTTAATTCCACTGTAAGATCCATGAATTTAAAACTTGTTCATGTTCGGTTTTAGGCACAGCAGATTTAATCAAAATTTTCTATACTACACTGTCCTCTAGTGGCAAGCATATCATATGGTTTTATGTTTTGAACTACACTGCAGTTCACGGTGAAAATTATGCTATCACTTGAGTGTTTTATACTAACTAGATTAAGTTTGTCTAGTGAACATCCACATTGTCACATTTGCTTTCTAACATTGGCTGGTGCCAGTGTTGGTTCTTCTCAGTTGAACACGGGACTCACTACGTTATACTTTTAGAAGGTTATCCTGTTGATAATAACAAAGTGCACTTCATGCTGGTAATGCCTTTGATACCAAGGGTAGGTTGCTTCTCATTTGTAGAGAGATGCATTGCCTGACACTTCAGTGGCACAAACTTGCCACTTGTCAGCCCTTGACTGAGTCTGGTCTGGTTCTAGCTGCATGCAGGCACAAGTCATCATGCTTTGGACTGATCACCAGGGGGCGCTGGATTCCTCCAGGCTCCAACTTTACTCCTCCACTGGAGGAATATTATGAGTTAATAAAAACACACAATGCTGGCAGAACTCAGCAGGCCAGATGGCATCTATGGGAGGAGGTAGTGACGACGTTTCGGGCCGAAACTCTTCATCAGGAGTGAGTTGACTATTTCCACTTGAGCCTTGTTTTGGTTCTCCAGTTAAGTTCCTTCTTGGGTGGGTGAGTGGGTGTGTGTGTTGGTGATGATTCTCAAGTTCCCTACAAACAAATCCTGTAGTAAAGATTCTTTGTTTAACTTCATCTTCATCTCTGGTCTTCTCTACACCTGGCAACCACCCTTGCTACACAAGTTACTCAGTTTACTGATGAGTTGTGAATAGAATTCAAACTGTGAGACCATCAGTGAACATCTTCACTTGTAAACATACCATGGAGTTTCTATGAGAAGCAGACTAAGATACTTTAGCATGGGACACAGCTTTCAGGAACTTCTACACTGAGGTTATGGGACTGATGTGATTGACTATGATGTCTACAATGGTCTTCCTTTGTGAGGTTTGACTCCAGCCACTGAATTCAGTTCTACCAGGTCTCCAAGTTTCACACTCAAAGCCAACTGCTGACTTGATGTCAAGGGCAATCACGCTCACCACACCTGTAAGATTTGGCCCTATGATCTATGTTTGGACCAAGGCTGTGATGAGGTTTGGAGTCAGGTACTCCTGCCAACCTCAAACTGGGCATTCATATGTAAGCAGTTAGTAAGTAAATGCCAGTCTCGAAGTGGCATTGCTTAGAGGGCACTGCTTTCATCTCTTTGCTGATAATTCACTGAGAACAGGTGAACCGGACATTCACAGACAATGTACCAGTCCACAGGGTACTGACTGCTTGCTGGTATGGAAACTCCAATGCACAGGATCGGAAGAGGCTGCAGAGGGCCATAGACTCAGCTAGCTCCTTCGCGGACACAAGCTTCTCCACCCTCAAGGACAACTTCTCACTATTATTTCAGGGAGGAGGCACAAGAACCTGAAAACCCACACTCAACATTTTAGGAACAGTTTCTTTTCCTCTGCCATCAGATTTCTGAATAGTCTATGCACCCATGAATTTTACCTTGCTAAACCGCTTTTGCAATATTTATGTTTAAAATTTATTTTCCATTGATTGCGATACAGCAAGGTTTCCAGCCCTTCAAGCTCTTTGATCCATGCCGTCCAGTCGTCCCCGAGCAGCCCCTGATTTAACCCTAGCCTAATCATGGGACAATTGACAATGACCAATGAACCTACTAACCGGTACACTTTTGGAATGTGGGAGGAACCAGAGCACCCAGAGGAAACCCATGCAGTCTCAGGGAGAATGTACAAATTCCTTACAGACACCAGCAGGAATTCATTATTGCAAATTATAGTAACTTTTTTTATGTCTTGCACTATATGAAGTTACAGAACAACACACTTCACAATATGCTGCTGATAATAAACCTGCTTCTGATTCTGAAACTCTATTGCATAACTTTGCAAAAGGAACAAGTCTTTAGTATTCAACTGTTCCTTTAACTCCTTCACTCTTCACATCGGCAAACATATTTTATCTTTAATATTTCAAGTTCTAATCAAATATCTTTGCTTACAGAAGCTACTTGAGCTACTGGTATTGGTGCTTTTTCTGTAACTTGTGCCATATCCAGTGGGATTCTCTGTAAGTTCTGCCATCTCCAATAGAATCCCACCACCAAGCACATCATTCCCTCCTCCCCCAACTTTCTGCTTTCCGCAGGGATTGCTCCCCACACAACTCCCTTCGATAGATAGATAGATAGATAGATAGATAGATAGATAGATAGATAGATAGATAGATAGATAGATAGATAGATAGATAGATAGATAGATAGATAGATAGATAGATAGATAGATACTTTATTCATCCCCATGGGGAAATTCAACATTTTTTCCAATGTCCCATACACTTATTGTAGCAAAACTAATTACATACAATACTTAACTCAGTAAAAATATGATATGCATCTAAAATCACCCTCTCAAAAAGCATTAATAATAGCTTTTAAAAAGTTCTTAAGTAGCTTACTTAAATACATTGAGTCCTAACCCCGGCACTTTAACATATCTTACTCCTGGCGGTTGAATTGTAAAGCCAAATGGCATTGGGGAGTATTGATGTCTTCATCTTGTCTGAGGAGCATTGCATCGATAGCAACCTGTCGCTGAAACTGCTTCTCAGTCTCTGGATAGTGCTATGTAGAGGATGTTCAGGGTTTTCCATAATTGACCGTAGCCTACTCAGCGCCCTTCGCTCTGCTACCGATGTTATACTCTCCAGTACTTTGCCCACGACAGAGCCCGCCTTCCTTACCAGCTTATTAAGACGTGAGGCATCCCTCTTCTTAATGCTGCCTCCCCAACACGCCACCACAAAGAAGAGGGCGCTCTCCACAACTGACCTATAGAACATCTTCAGCATCTCACTACAAACATTGAATGACGCCAACCTTCTAAGGAAGTACAGTCGACTCTGTGCCTTCCTGCACAAGGCATCTGTGTTGGCAGTCCAGTCTAGCTATTCAGTCTATTCAGATCAGTCTATTCCACTGATCTCCCTCCTGGTACTTATCCTTGCAAGTGGAACTAGTGCTACACTTGTCCCTACGCCTCCTCCCTCACTACCATTCAGGGCCCCAAACAGTCCCTCCAGGTGAGGCAACAGTTCACCTGCAAGCCTGTTGGCGTCATCTACTGTATCTGGTGTGGTTTCCTATACATGGGTGAGACCCGATATAGACAGGGGAACTGCTTCGCTGAGCACCTACGCTCTGTCCACCGGAAAAAGCGGGATCTCTCGATGGCCACCCATTTCGATTCTACTTCCCATTCTCAGTCCAATATGTCATCCATGCTCCCCTCTACTGCCACAATGAGGCCACAATCAGGCTGGAGAGGCAACAGCTTATATTCCATCTGGGTAGCCTCCAATCTGATGACGTAAACATCGATTTCTCTAACTTCAGGTAATTGCCCACCACCCCCAATCCAAAATAGCTGATCCCCGAGTGGGTTCAACCATGAGCTGCTCTAAAAAGCCACCTCGTAGGCATTCTAGAAAATCCCTCTCTTGGAATCCTGCATCAACCTGGTCTTCCCAATCCACATGCATATTGAAATCCCCAATGACTGTTGTAACATTGCCCTTTTGCCACGCATTTTCTATCTCCCGTTGTAACTTGCAGACCACATCCTTACTACTGTTTGGGGGGGTCTGTAGACAAATCCCATCAGGATCTTTTAACCCTTGCAGTTCCTTTGCTCTATCCACAACGCTTCAACACCCTCCAACCCTATGTCACCTCTTTCTAATTATTTAATTTCATTTTTTTTAACCAACAGAGCCACGTCAGCCCTTCTGCCTACCTGCCTGTCCTTTTGATACAATGCATATCCTTGGGCATTAAGGTCCCAGCTATAATCTTCTTTCAGCCATGATTCAGTGATACCTACAACATCGTACTTGCCAATATGTAACTGTGCTAAAATTTCATCGACTTTTTACTCTATACTTCATGCAGATATAACACCTTTAGTCCTGTATTCACTTTTTTTCAATCTTATCTGCCTTTTATGTTGCAACTCATTCTGTTTACTTCAATTTTACCCTTTTATCAGTTTCCCTTTGCTGTGAGTCTCACTCCACATTGCCTCTGTTTGTAAACCTACCACCTCATCTTCAGCACTATCACTCCGGTTCCCATTCCCCTGCCAAATTAGTTTAAACACACCCGAACAACTCAGCTAACCTGCCCTCCAGGATGTTGGACCCCCTCAGGTTCAGGTGTAACCCGTCCCTTTCCTACAGGTCATGCCTTCCCCAGAAGAGATCCCAATGATCCAGAAATCTGAACTCCTGCCCCCTGCACCAGTTCTTCGCCCATGCACTCACCTGCCAAATCATCTTATTTTCACCCCCACGTGGCATAGGCAGCAATCCAGAGATTACTACCCTGTGGAGGTCCTGATCTTCAGTTTTCTACCTAGTACCCTAAAATCTCTCTTTGGGACCACCTCACCTAGTCTACCTTTGTCTTTGGTGCCAATATGCACCAAGACTTTGGCTGCTCCCCCTTGCCCCTGAGAATGCCCTGGACACAATCCAAGACATCCCTGATCTTGGCAACGTACCATCTGGGTGTCTCTATCGCACCCACAGAACCTCGTCTCCGTTCCTCTGACTAAGAAATCTCCTATCAACACTGCAGTCCTCTTCACTTCTCTTCACTGGTGAGCCGTCCCACTCAATAGTATCTGAAGTTGTATACTGTGTGTGTAGGCCTCCGTTAGTCTCGATAGACCATGGATTTGCGCCGTGGAAAGTTTCCAGGGCACAAGCCTGGGCAAGGTCTTTTTTTTCATGGAAGGTTTTCAAGGTTTTTTTTTCAGCCCAAGCTGCAAGTCTCTCCAATGTTGTCCAAGGGAAGGGCATTAGGACCCATACAGCTTGGAACCAGTGTCGTCGCAGAGCAATTTGGGGTTGAGTGCCTTGCTCAAGGACACACACACAACCTCAGCCAAGGCTCAAACTAGCGACCTTCAGATAACTAGACGAACACCTTAACCACTTGGCCACGCACCAACACAGTTATATATTAATTATAGAGGGGAAAGGCCACAGGTGTACATTTCCCCTCATTTGACTGACAGTCACCCAGTTACCTGTCTCCTGCAACCTAGGGGTGACTACATCCCTGTAGTTCCTATCTGTCACCTCCTCATTCTCTCATATGAGTCGAAGGGCATCGATCTGCAGCTCTAGCTCCTGAATACATTCTCTCAGGAGCTGCAACTCTGACCTAATGCAGATCTGTCTATTTGAAGACTGTATGCGTCCCAGACTTCTCACATCCCACACAGAACGATACACTGCCCCCAGAGCCAGTCTCACTAATCAACTGTGTCCTAATGGATGAGGAGTGAACAGAGAGAGAGCCACTGACAAGACAATGTACCTCACCCAAGCCCGATGAGTCAAGCCACTCTAAAGGCTGCCACACTCCAAATGAATGACTGTTCCGCTTGCACATGAATGATTCTTATTGGCCCTTTCTATTGAACCCCTCTTGCTGACTGGTTGCTCCTCAACTCAGAAAGACTCTTGCGAAACTCTGCCTTCAAAATCTCGATTGCTGCCCTGGTTAAAAAGTAGCCCTTTTCATGAACCCCTGGAGTGGATTGTCCAACTATGGTCACAATGTATTTTAAGAGATCCTGTCTCTTAATTGCCATTAGCTATTGTAACGCTCACGCAATCGGCTGGTGTATGTCTAGGGGAAAATTCGTCCACCCACCAAACCGCGCCTCCCGTATACGTGGATGCTGTGAAATACACGCTAGTACAATCTCGCACACACAATATCAAACCGCACACCATGTACGTTTACAGAATACACTTTATAAATCTTACCAGAACTAAGTGATTAATAGCGGTACAATATATATGAAAGAAAAGAAAGGAAAGAAAAGGCATCAGAACTTCTCCAACCTCCACGACCCTCGTGTCTGGGACCACCCTCGGTGATCGACCAGAGCGCCTCCAGCACCGTCCACCCTCCTCGTGATCTCCTCTCCAACTCCCCAAAAGCCCACCAACACCAGCTCACAGACGCACAAGAAAGAATAACATTTGGTTAACAAATGAATACAATTCTCATTATCAGTAATTATAACCCAAACAAGCTGCAAGAGGAAGCACTCTCTCATCAGTTACCATAACAAAGAAGCCACTTTGATTAACATACGCAGTAACATAAGAAACCCTTTACACTATCATCTTTGCACAACTTATTGTAAATTGATAACAACATTTTTCAGACGGAGTATCAAACCAGGGTTAATATCACTGGCATGTGCCGTGAAGGTTTCATCACAGCCTTTCACACATTCTTCCCACTGGTGGACTAACACATTATAGCTGCATGTACAGACAAGGAGCAATAACCACAAGTAGAATTATAAAGTTCAATGTCATCTTTTACAACAACAAACAGACTTGCACTGCAACTAGATGATTCCTCCCTCCGAGGGGACCACAACCTTGTCACGGTTTGGAGGTTTGCGTGCCTCAGTGACCTGGAGAGCTACGTTGGCTGGAGTCAGGGCTTTATGCTTTGGCCCTTGGTGGAATCACCCATGCCAAACAGGTCAAAGTGTAGAGGCCAGGCTAAGAGTGGTCCACTGGTCCTCCAAATCTGGGGGTTCAGCTCAAGACTAACAGCCCTGACTGGCAAAACAAAATTGTAACAGGAACAGCAATGAAGGATCCTTCGTACCCGAGTGTAATGGTATTCCTGAGTCTCCATGGCTGACAGTAGTGAAAACTGAGAGGAAGCTACTGAGACAAAGAAGGAAGCCCTGAACAGTGCCAGAGATGGAGGACCTTCATTGCTGCCCTAGACGCCAGCAGCGTAACGGGCAACAGGCACTGTACATATTTATTTCATGCATTGTACCAGCACAATTTAAGTGAAATAAGCAGTTTGTGGTTAATGATAGCAATTTACGTTCAGTCAAATCCTGCAGTTAAACATTATTAATACAATGTGTAAGTAGGTCACAAAGATGTTTTATTGTAGTCAGAGTAAAATCAGTTGTTCCTTGCGTCGTGTTAGGTTGCATGCACTGATTTAACATCTGAAATATGAGTAAGTATGATAATCACTGCAAAAGAACAGATTTGCACTGGGAAAATAGCAAGCCATGCAAGACTCTGAGTTAGCAAATGAAGCTGAAGCAAACACGTACTTCAGTAGAATACTATTTAACACTACCTCTGGAGGCTCCTGATTTGGACATGAGGAGGTAACTCCATCTGCTTCAGCAGCCTTTGGCTAAAAATATGAATCACAGTATAAATGCTAGGTTCTGACCAACCAAACCTCCTGCAGCACTGGATCATCAAAGATTCTGTTTCATAACTGTACAACTCCCCAAGTTGAAAATAACCTCAACTGGTCTTGGGCAACAGAGCAAAGATTTAAAAGGGGCCTGAAGAGCAACTCTTCCATACAGAGAGTGGTAAGCATATGAAATGAGATTCCAGAAGAGCTGGTTGGGATGGATACTGCAGCATCATTTAATTAGCACTTGGATAGCTTTCTGGAAGAGCGTGGCTTGCAGGGATATGGGCCAAATGCAGGAAACTGGGACTAGCAGAGTGGATCCGATGGTTCGCATGGACTTGATGGGCAGAAGGGCCTATGTCATGCTGAATTGCTCTATGACTCATATCAAAGCACACTAAAATAACTGAGATGTTAGACAAGCTTATTAGCTTTTATCTGTTTTTAATATTAAATTTGGTAAGTCACACCGATGAGATTCTTTACCCATGATGTTATTGTCACAAAAGTGACCAATGCTTTTGTAAATTTTCACCTTCTCAGAAACAAACATTACAAAATGCACAGCTTATTAGCAAATTAGAGTGTTGTGTGCATATATGCAGCGCTGTGCAAGGTGTGTTTGAGTTCTTATACATAAGTTGTAATGACAAACTAAATCAAAGTACTAGTTTCTCTGTTGGTGAAGTGCAGGTGAAGTGGCTCACAAATGATGTTTTTGGAACTTAGTGAGCAAGTTATCTCAAACTGTGTGTGTTGTGATTAAACCGTTTTGATAAGCAGCCAGAGGCATTTTTTCAAATGTTGACAGTAAGGCAATTTACACAAAAGTGTAAAATCCCCTGTCTGCATTGGAGTCAGATGAAGTTTCCAACACCAACATAATGGAAAATTCTTCCTTGATTTATAAAACATTGAAATGTTCGTAAAAACAAATAAATCTTTCCACTCTCTCTAACAGATTTCAATGTGCTACATCCCCACGTTTAACCCTATTAAGTACTCACATCAAAAAACAATTAGACTGCTATGATAATTAATCATTTTGACTACTCTGTAACATATTGGATGTATGGTTTGAAATAATAATCCAAGTAATGTGAAGGCAACACTCAACATAAAAGCATTAACTCTTGCCAAAGCCACTTCACAGGATACATGACCCAGAACTCTCCACTGTCGTGAACGCTATTTACAAGGTAACTGTGCATCCCACTAAAAGTAATCATTGTATGGATAAATGATCAGTCAACCCCCCTATGCAAGATCTATGCAAGATCTCCTTTTACTGACAGTCTCATTTTATCTCGGCTTTTCAATATATATTTTGAAACATGTATTACTATGGTTCCTTTGGAAAAGCTTAAATATTTCATGGTATATATAAAATGCAATTTCATCTTTAAGTCAGACAGTCTTCATAGAAATAAAAGGATTGCAAAATCTGTGTAATTAAAATCACATATCTGACAAAACACTTAAAGTTTATAATTGAATATAAACAATATTTCCTATCTGGCATAAAAAATGCTTGGTTACTGGAAATCTTTTGAAATCACTTACTGATCACTAAATATTATATGTCACGCATTCTGTATAAATGTTATCAGAGACTCACCTGGTCACCCATTGAACTGCCTTCATTTCCCATTATGACTCAACTTCAGAGAGAAAACAAGACAAAAAGAAGGTGGTGAGCTGAAAAAAAGAATAAAACTTGCATTCACATGACAAGTAAATGTAAATGAATGGGTGTGGTATGTTAAAAGTACAAATCAATAGCCTGGGACATCCAAAGAAAGGAAGTAACAGAGCAAATAGCACATACTAACTGAAGAATTTCTAAGCTTTCAACTTGTCTTATTCAGGACAGGTGAGAAAAGACAGTTGGGAAGTAATTATTTATGAAACAAGAAAGATTCTATGATCGGAACAGTATTACGTGGAGAAAAACATGTTGAACAGTGATATCTTGAAATTCCAAAATCAGAATGTCTTGCCATTTTAATTACATCACAACTGAAAGCAGGTGTGGCCTCTGGAGTTCCATTGCAATACAAAAAAAATCCTTTTATTACTCATACTAAACTTTACATTTAATTCTACAAATGATGTTCAAACCCCTTAGCTGTTAAGCTTATTTCTCAATTTCATTCGAGTTTGGATGTAATTTGATACAGTATACAATTAATGACATGGGTTAGCACAAACGAGGCAGCTGGGTGTATCCTCCTGTACCGATGACAACTCCCTCTAACAATATAATTGATTTTATTTTAACATGCAGTGAATTTGGAGTAGCAGGACGAACAGAGAACAATCAAATTACTAAAAGAGAATTAGTGATACTGGATGAGGTTATAGGTAACTTTTTATAGATTGAAGAATATTTCCCTCTTTTATCCTTTGGTTTGTTTTAATATTTTGCCTGTACTAGAGTCTTTTATCATTCTCTGGGGATTCCTTATAGCACAGTGGTTAATCTGGCAGCACGGAGCATAGTGGTTAGCACAATGCTTTATAGTACCAGCAACCTGAGTTCAATTCCCACCACTGCCTGTAAGGAATTTGTATGTTCTCCTTAAATGTAAAGTTAAGTAATAAAAGGATTTCTTTTGTATCACAGTTGAACTCCAGAGGCCACACCTGCTTTCAGTTGTGATGTAACTAAAATGGCAAGACATTCTGATTATTGCAAAGGGCTGGAATACAGTAAAATTCAGGGAAATCTGGGAGGTAAACTTGAAGCAGTCTGCAAGAGAATTGTGACTTGGGAGAAGACTTTGTTTTCCAGCAAGACAATGACCCCAATAAATCAATAAAGTTGATGTCCTGGAATGGTCAAATCAGAGTCCAGACCTCAATCCAATTGGAATTTGTGGCTGGACTTGAAAAGGGATGTTCACTCACGATCCCCATGCAATCTGACAGACTTGAGCAGTTTTGTAAAGAAGAATGGGGAAAAATTGCGGTGTCCAGATGTGCAAAACTGATAGAGAATGATCCACACAGACTCAAGGCTGTAACTGCTGCCAAAGGTGCATCTTCTAAATACTGACTTGAAGGGGGTGAGTAATTATGTAAACAGTTATTTTGTGTTTAATATTTGTAATAAATTTAGACCCATTTGCAGAAACTTGTTTTCACTTTGACACAAAAGAGTCTTTTTCTGTTGATCAGTGTCAAAAAAGCCAAATTAAATCCACTCTGATTCAATGTTGTAAAACAATAAAACATGAAAACTTCTAAGGGGTGTGAATACTTTCATAGGCACTGTATAGCACGGTACTATATTTGTCAACATGGTGCAAAAAGCAAATTTGTGAATCTGATGGGAGCAAAGGAAGTTGGGAATGTTGAGGGTGGAGCACCACAGAAGGGGTGGGACAGATGGCAGAGAAGGAGTGCCAGGGGTGGGGGTTGGTATGGGTACAGACACACCCAGTCCTGAGACACCAGGCAAGGTCATTTGATTCCAAACAATTAGTTTATTGATCATTACAGAATGTCTCTTTGTTGTTTCCCACTTACTGCCCCCGCCCACTCTCTATCCATAATAGAGGCCCATATCAATATCAGCTTTATATGCATCCACATGCCTTTTTTTTGTGACAACTGTACAGTTCAATACATAAAATTACTACAGTGCCGTGCAAAAGAGCTAGGCACCTTTGCTATATAAATGTGCCTAAATCTTTTGCACAGTACTGGATGCTATTATTTTTGTCTTTCTTGCCAATTTGAAATGATAGTTTTGATTGTGAAATCTATGAAAATTAGTTTTAAATACTTATAACCTGCGTGTTACTACTTCGAGCTTTTCGTCATCAATAGTGCAAGAAATATATGCATCAATCTCATCGGTCTTAAGAAAAGAACACAATAAGTTTACAAAGCAAGGTAGTTTTGAGGGGTGAGAGGGTTCTGGGGAATGTAACAAGTGAAAAATCTTGCTTTCATGTACTCCTTCTAACCTCAAACCTATCTTTAAGCATTTCACATGCACTGTTGTATTTTGAAATTCAGCTATGCTAATATAAATAAACTTTGAAAATCTCATTTCACTTAATTTTTATAGAGGTGATTAAAATTGCAGATGGGGACTTTTTTTTTTTACAGAAGTTATAAAGAGGACTTCCAGAAAGCATTTGACAAAGTCAATTGTTGTTTATTTAATATTTCAGTAATATGTGAATAATATTGTAAATGGTGTTTGATTAAGCATTTTTTGTTGTTAACATAATTCATTACGGATTTTGTGTAAAAGTACGTGAATGCCATATGTTATTACACCGCCATGCCATATGTGCATGCTTCACTAAAAGTGAAGTGTACATGGTCTCCTGGACTCCGGTGTTCTTCTTTCAATTAATTTATGTTTTGGAGTTACAAAACAGAACATCAATGACCAAGATGCAAATTTATGCAAATTATTGATCTATCTGGAAATTGGCTTAGCAGGATATGACATGGCACATAATGATGATGATGCAGGATTGGCCAATGGCACCCTACTTTATCCTAATTATCCAATTGAATAATTACTTAACAAAAACAGAATGCCACGTTACCATGGTCATATATTGCATGCAGATAGTCAGCGTAATAAACAGTGCAGTTAGAACCATTAAAGTGCAAAGATAAAGCAAATTAACGAAACTGTGCCTAGTATATTTTAATGAGGCAACAGTGTTATCAACTGATGTTACAAAGGTCAGAAAGGGTACCTTCTACTTGGTGAGAATCCAGGAGGTGCAGATCCAAAATACTGGGAGATCCATGGACAAAAATCATCAAAACATCTTTGACAGCTGTTGAAAATAATCACAAAGGCTAATTAAATCACAACATTTGTATCTCGAGAGCTGGAATCTATACGTAACTATGAAAGCCCTGGCTAAAGTGCAACCAGGATAGGGTGAGTAGTTCTTGACATATCTGTAACTACATATTGGCCATACAAGGAATCCAAAATAGATTGATGAGAATGATACCTTTAACACCAAAGTTACCTTAGAAGGAGAAATTGTATAAATGAAGGTTGAAATCCCTGGAATTTAGAGGCTGATGTGTACTTTGAGTTTGAATCACATCAATTATGATCTCACTGAATGCCAAAGGTAGCTTGGGAGGCCAAGCCTACTTGTTTTATATATATATGGTTCTTCTGTTTCCATTTAGTCTTTCAACACAGTAAGATCCTTTTCTTGCTCAATCACTTGTAAATTTTTTTAACTCATTACTTTCTCAGGACACGGGTGGTGCTAATGAGGCTAACATTAATTGCCTATCCCTAACCACCTTTGAGATGTTGGTAAAACAGCTTCTTGAACTGCTATAGTTCTACTGGAGAACATATTCCCATATCCTCTTGGGTTGATAATTCCAGGAATTAGATCCAGCCATGACAAATAAATATCAATATATTCCCAAGTCAAGGCGATGTGTAACAAAAAGGGGAAGGTGCAGATGGTGGTATTCCTACTGTCATTGTCCTACTTGATAATAGAATTTATGGGTTTGGAAGTAATCTGGCTAAGTACTGAATTTTTCCCTAGGAGCCCTGAGAATAGGTAAAGCTGCCCTCCCCACCATTAAACACATCTACACGGAGTGCTGCCGCCAAAAAGCAGCATCCATCATCAAGGCCTCCTAACACCCTGGCCATGGTCTCCTCTCTCTGCTGCAGTTGGCATGAGGTACAGGAGCCTTAGGTCCCACACCATCAGGTTCTATTGTGCTTCACCCTGTGAATACCCACAAGGAAATGAATCTCAGGGTGTTATGTGGTGACCTACACATACTTTGAGTTCCTTTATCCCGTCACTGCCCAGGATGAACTGCAACACAGGCCCTTGGACCTTCCTCCACAGCCTCCTTGCAAAACAACAGTCCGCAAAGAGGTGAGCAACCGTCTCGTACAACTGCAGTTACCCCGTGGGCAGCGTGCAGTGGAACTGATTGTCTAGGCGTGCAGGAAGGACCTGACTGGGAGAGCCCCTCTCACCGCCAGCCAGGCAAGATATTGGTGAGATCTGCCGATGAGGCATTCCACCACATAGTTTGGGCAGTCCGCTGAGAGAACCACCCCACCGTGTCCTTTGGTTGTTGCATAGAGGATTTGGGGTATCAGGAGGTGACTTACTCAGCACAGAACAGCCAGCCATTGACCTGTACTATAACTACAGTATTCATGTGACAGATGAGTTTAGACCCTGGTCAGTGGTTGCTACCAGGATGTTGGCATTTGAAATTCAATAATAGTAACATCATTGGATGTCTTATTTGAGTGCCAAGACTCCTTCTTGTTAGCAATGGTCATTGTCTGGTGCTTTTATTGTGCAAATATTGCTTTCCGTTTATCAGCACATGACTGTGAGGTGTCTACGTCTTGCTGCATGCAGAAAAACACTTCCATTTATAGAGGAATTAAATGGAATTAACCATTGTTCATTAATCTGCAAACGCTCCCATTTCTAATCTCAAAATGGATAGAAGGCCGTTGATAAAGGAGATGAAGATAGCTGAGCCCAGTCTGGATGAACTGCAGTAACATACTTGGGCTGGGGTGACTATCCTGCAACAGCAGAACTGTCACACCTCGAACTAGCCACTGGGGGGAGACAGAGATGACAAGGCCAACCCCTTCCTGCTCACCAGCTTCTTAGGCTAATTATTAATTCATTATTATCACCTGTGCCTTGTTTAGTTGATTGTTCCTTGTTTCTTTGCTTAGTCTTCAAATTACCTTTTGTCAGTGAAGTATGGCCTTGGTTTGTAGGAATCTCTAAGTTAATGTATTATTGGATTTTGACTTTGTATGTGAGTATTTTTGGACCTTCTGCCTGTACCTTACCTGCTAAGGAAGCCACTAAAGCCTTTTTGGATTTTCTCTTCTAATGATGTGTGACTTCTCTCTGTATTGGTCTCACCACTGTTCAGTGTGAGGGAAATTAAAACTGAAGTTACCTCGTCAGTTGTGACAAGAACAATTTTTCTTTGCCATAGATGTGCCTTTAACCATTGGTGTATTTTCATTGGATGCCTGTTGATTTTAATTTTACCAAGCCTCTTTGATGAAGCACTAGGTCCAATCTTACTGACACAGATGGTCAGCTCGGAAATTCAGTTCTTCATTCGATACTTGGAAAAAGACCTATAGATACCTTCTGTTACTTTACTGATCATTGGGATTATGTTTGTTATCCCAACTAGGTAGATTCGGTTTTTAGGAACTTGCTTTTTCACCCACCATTCTTCCATACAAAAGCCTGAAAACACATAACCTCAGCCTTAAAGATGGTTTCTATCCCACTGCTATCAAACTCTTAAATGGGCAACTTGTACAATAAGATGAACTCCTGACCTCACAGTCTACCTCATTATGTTCTTGTACTTTGTTGTTTACCTGGACTACACTATCTCTGTAGCTTTTACATTTTATTCTGCATAGTTATTGTTCTACCATGTTCTATTGCAATGCACTGTGTAATGGTTTGATCTGTATGAACAATATGCAAGGCAAGTTTTTCCAGTTACTCGGTACATAAGACAATAGTCAACCAACACCAGTATCAATACCTCTATCAGATTTCAAACTTCTCTGAACATATACAAAAAAAATTCCCCTTTTTCTCTAAATTTGAAGCAATACATTCTCTGAGAAAAATCCCTACCTTTTTTAATTACTAGGCAATGATCATAAATTATTTACCAGTAATCAAATTCCTTTCAGATTATTTATTTCATCCAACTCCTTAGTTCTGATTGACTGGTTTATGCCAATATTGTGGTACTATTAATGGAGCTGAAATCACAATAAAATTCACCACTGTCTTATGCAACCTTCAAGTAACCAAGCAACAAACAAAATATTTCTTAACATGCATTACTGATGACTGTACGGGACTCAAGTGATCTATTATTTAAAATTAACATTTAATGTTCAAAGAAAATTTATTATTGCAGTACATGTATGTCACCATATACAACCCTGTGATTTATTTTCTTGCAGGCATACTCAATAAATCCAATAACCACAATAGAATAAATGAAAGACTGCACCAACAGGGCAGACAAACAGTGTGCAAATAATAACAAACTGCAAGATACAAAAAAAGAAAGAAAAAGTAATAATAAATAACATCAATAACGTACAAGTAATAAATATTGAGAACATGAGATGACGAGTCCGTGGAAGTGAGTCCATAGGTTATGGGAACAGTTCACTGATAAGGCAAATAAAGTTGACTGAAGTTATTCCTGCCGGTTCAAGAGCCTGATTATTGAGGGGTAATAGATGTTCCTGAACCTGGTGGTATGAATTATGAGGCTCCTGTACCTTTTTCCAGATAGCAGAAATGAGAACAGAGCATGACCGGGATGTTGGGGTCCCTTATGATGGATGCTGCTTTTCTGCAAAACTTCTCTGTGTAGATGTGCTCAGTGGTGGGGAGGCCTTTACCTGAGATGGGCTGGGCATATCCACCACTTCTTGTAGGAATTTCTTTTCAAGAACATTAGTGTTTCCATATCAGGCTGTGATGCAACCAGTCAATATGCACTTCACCAAATACCAATAGAATTTTGTCAACGTTTTAGATGTCATACTGAATCTTCACAAACTCCTAAGGAAGTAGAAGCACTGTCGTGCTTTCTTTGTAATTGCACTTGTGTGCTGGGCCCAGGACAGGCCCTTTGAAATTATACAACCAAGGAATTTAAAGTTGCTGATTCTTTCATCCCCTGTTGAGAACTGGCTCATGTACCTCCAGTTTCTTCCTGTACTCAATAATCAGCTCCTTGGTCTTGCTGGCATTGAGTAAAACGTTATAGTTGTGGCACCACTCAGTCAGAATTTCAATCTCCCTCCTGTATGCTGATTAATTATGTAATGTACAGATCTATTTCTCCTAGAGCAGTGACTCCCCTTAGCACTTCATATGGACTGATAACTTACCTATACGCATTAATCTGTGGTCTAAGCATGTGTATTGATTCCCCCTTCCCCTCCCACCACCTCCAATGTGAATACAACAGTTAAAGCCATCTCCCGCATTTGTGCTTTTAGTTAATTGATATATAGTTGCACAGACACAACAATTCGGCAACAAGTATGAACCTGAAGGCCAGAGAATATCACCAACTGCACCAACAGTTAGAGGATGATAAAAGGGAGAGAGACAACAAGAGGAAAGAGTTAAACAGTATGGAGAAGGCCGTCAAAGATGCTAACAAATGGACACGTGATGAACTGCATAGTACACAGTGAAAGACAAGCAACTAGCAAAGTTAAAGTGAAAATAATGTGGCAATGGCTTTAATTGGGAAAATTGACAGATTTGATAGTGCTAGTGGCCGGGAGTCATTTATCGAAAGTGTTGAACAATATTGTAAGGCAAACAATGTGGATGAGGAAAAGAAAACCATCATGCATTTTAGCTTAACGGATAGAAACATAGAAAACATACAGCACAATACAGGCCCTTCAGCTCACAAAGTTGTGTTGAATATGTCCCTACCTTAGAAATTACTAGGGTTACCCATAGCCCTCTATTTTTCTAAGCTCCATGTACGTATCCAAAAGTCTCTTAAAAGGTACAGGCTCTTATGCAACCTAGTAACTCCTGAAAAACCAGCATGCAAGACTTTTGAAAAAAAAAGTTACAATTTTACAAAATCACTTGGGCTCTAAACCGTTGGTAATAGCTGAGAGATTTAGATTTTACAAAAGGAACCAGTCAAAGGATGAAAGTATTGCTGAATATATTGCTGAACTGCGCAAACATTCCCAATACTGTGACTTTAGAGGTGGACTTCCTGATGCATTAAGGGACCGGCTTGTATGTGGCTTGCATAGTCAAAGCACTCAAAAGAGGCTGTTCTCAGAAAGGGGTCTAACTTCAGAACGGGTATTGACCGTTGCAATATCATTAGAGACAGCAGCAAAGGATGCAGCAGAACTACAGAAAAAGAGTTTAGAATGTGAAATTCACAAAACGTCTCTGAATGGAGCAAAAAGCCAAAAATGATATCGATGTGGCAAATCCCCCCATGATGGAAATAAATAATGGTTTGAAGAAAAAAATTGCAGGAAGTTAACATAGAGGGAATGTGCAAGACAAAAACCACAACCAAAGAGAAAAACCACATTGAGTGAAAAGTTTCACATGCAAAACTAACCAAATGCATAAAGTGAGCGAAAGTGAAGCAGAATCAGAGACAAAGGTGCGCTGTCATGCCTAGAACAGCATAGTATTACTGAAGCAGATCACAATAGAAGCATAGAAACATAGAAACCCTACGGCGCAATACAGGCCCTTCAGCCCACAAAGTTGTGCTGAACATGTCCCTACCTTAGAAATTACTAGGCTTACCTATAGCCCTCTATTTTACTAAGCTCCATGTACCCATCTAAAAGTCTCTTAAAAGACCCTATCGTATCCGCCTCCACCACCGTTGCTGGCAGCCCATTCCACGCACTCACCACTCTCTGCATAAAAAACTTACCCCTGACATCTCCTCAGTACCTACTCCCCAACACCTTAAACTGGTATTCTCTTGTGGCAACCATTTTGGCCCTGAGGAAAAGCCTCTGACCATCCACACGATCAATGCCTCCCATCATCTTATACACCTCTATCAGGTCACCTCTCATCCTCCTTCACTCCAAGGAGGAAAGGCCGAGTTCACTCAACCTACTCTCATAAGGCATGCTCCCCAATCCAGACAACATCCTTGTAAATCTGCTCTGCACCCTTTCTATGGCTTCCACATCCTTCCTGTAGTGAGGTGACCAGAACTGAGCACAGTACTCCCAGTGGGGACTGACCAGGGTCCTATATAGCTGCAACATTACCTCTCAGCTCCTAAATTCAGTTCCATGATTGATGAAGGCCAATACACCACACGCCTTCTTAACCACAATAGATGTGTTTGGTGTACAATTGAAAATGGAGCTGGATGCAGGGTTAGTTTTGTCTATAATTTCTGAGGCTGACTACAGCAGACTGTTTGCTAAGCTACCATTAGAGAAGACCTCAGTGACGCTAAAGACCTACACAGGTGAGTAAGTGTCTCCCAAAGGCAAACTGAATGTGAATGTGATGTTTGGAGGCCAAACACAGCAGTTAGAGCTTTATGTGTTGAAAAGTGGAGGGCCAGCACTTCTCGGGCATGAATGGTTATGAAAAATCCAACTAGACTGGCACTCAAAGTTCTCAATGTGACATTAACAGGCAACAGCAGCCCAAATGGTAGCACTAACCGGAGACTGACACAGCTGCTCAGTGCTAACAGGAAGGTGTTTCAGAATGGTGTTGGTAAACTCAAAGGCATGAAGGGAGATATAGGAGATTTGAGAACAGCTCTGGCCTTCCCTTTCTTGATCACCAGGAGAATCTTGCCAGGGAGAGAGAGAACCTGGGGGTTGCCAAATGCCAGATGAATTGCGATGGTCTTTGGGGTAACTGCAAGGTCTGTGTCTTTGTTATTGCCTAGTTCACGCTTGTGCTCGGTAGCAGGTGCACTTTTTGTTTTGCCGGTGGGGGGGAGGGGGGATTGTTGCTCACCGCCGCTTACGCGCAGGAGGGGGGAGCTGAGGGGGGACTTTGAGGTTCTCACGTTTAATTGTTGTTCATTCTTTGGGGCACTTCTCTGTTTTCACGGATGTTTTGCGAAGAAAAAGCATTTCAGGATGTATATTGTATACATTTCTCTGATGTTAAGTTGAACCTTTGAACCTTTGAATGACACCTGGGTACAATCAAGATGAAGAGACTTGCCGGGAGCTATGTGTGGTGGCCGGGAATCAATAGACAGAATGCCCTCTTCTGTACATGTATAGATTTTGCAAGTATCTTTGGTGACATACCAAATTTCCTCAAGCATCTAATGAAGTAGAGCCACTGGTGTGCCATCTTCACGATTGCATGAATGCCCAGAAGATGCCCTTTTCCAGTAGCTTCCATTTGACGTTGGAGATGTTGGCAGTGTTGGTTGTGTTGCTATGGGTGGAGAAAGCTAGACAAGTCAAAGTGTTGATATGCTCAGATTCATCCTCAGTTCTAGCAAGTTTAAGGTCTTTTCACTCAAACAGCCGGCAAGAGGTACTTTATGAAGTCCTTCAGTCAGTCACAAGAGTTGCAAATCAGGGAGGGTTCTATGGGTTTCAGCTCATGTAGGGGTGGAGGAGAATGAGAGGGTGGATGAGTTGGCAAAGAGGGCGTTAATGAAAGAAAGGATCACAAAGGTCTGTTACAGGTTGCCAGTTCTATTACATACACAACCTTCCCTGCAATCAACCACACGTTCAAGGTGGGGTGCTTCAAGAAGTTGGCATTCATCCTTGCTCACATTCACCATCCAAAATATTCTCTCTTCTTGATGCTCCAACCAAGGAAAAGGCTGTTGTTCTTTCCTGCGCCTTGTGGAGCATCAGGGAGCAACCGTGCTGTTTCTTTAGCATTTTGTCTGTTTTTTCACAAGTCCGAGATGCTAGCTCAACGCTCAACCTAATGCAGACGGAAAGCATGCAAAGGGCCAGCCAGATTTGAACCCGGGACCACTTGCTTTGAAGTTTGGTGCAGATGACATTACACCACTGGCTGGCAGAGAGGAGGTAAAGAAGCCTAAAGTTCCACTGTCAATAATACAGATGCATTTTCTTCTCCACTGCCATCAGATCTCATAATGGTCCATGAACCTATCAACACTACCGCATTATTCCATGTTTTTGCATTATTTAGTTTGTAATTTATAGTAATTTTATGTCTTTGCATTGTACTGCTGCTGAACAACAAATTTCACTTCATGAGACAGTGATAAATCCAATTCAAATTCAGCAACTCTGAAGAAGCTCGACACCATTACAAATGAATCTGCCTGATTAGTGCCCTATCCATCATCCCAAACATTTATTCCTTTGCAGGAGCTGCAGTGTGCATCATTTGCAAATGTGGTTACAGCTACTCGCCCTAAACTACTAAGACTTGTCAAGGTGAGTTCTCCGTCCTTAAAAGTTCATCATTACATTTCAGTCCTTACCTTCTTATCTACCCCCCCATCACTTTTCCATATCTTTCTACCTTTAACCTTCGCTACCTCGTTCTATCTCCCTGTCATATGCTAAAAGATGAACTTTTGATCTTCCTATCTATATCGCCCTTGGACTTTATTTCTTTACCTGCACTGCACTTTTCCCTAACTGTAATATAATATTCAGCATTCCATTTCACAAACAAAAGAAAATCTGCGGGTTCTGGAAATCTATGTAACACACACTAAATGCTGGAGGAACTCAGCAGGCCAGGCAGCGTCGATGGGAGAGAGTACAGTCAACGTTTTGTGCTGAGACCCTGCAGCAGGACGGGAGGAAAAGGAAGCGAGTCCACAGGCGTGAGGCGTGGAGCAGGCCCGCAGGCCCACAGCCTCAGCAGAGAGCGGAGCAATGTTGCAGAGCAGCAAGCAGATCCGGCCTAACCCTCGCCTCCTGTCCTGACACCCGGTCTTTTCAATCCGTCTGGTTTTCCTTTTCTCTACCTCGACAAACAATACTGTGCAACACTAGGCACAGGTATGTAGCCAGTGTACCGAAAACTTTTGTACATGACTGTATTTGTCAAAGTGGAGCACAGAGTGAATTTGTAAACCTGGCATGAGAAAAGGGTGCTGGGAATGGTGAGGGTGAAATACAACGGGAACAGTATGGGATAGGTGGCATAAAAGGAGTGCCAGGAGCAGGGGGAAGGGGTGTGGGTGCAGACACAGCCAGTCCTGAGACTCCAGGCAAGGTCCCATCTCCCTTCAATTTTCCCATCCATGATTCCTCTCCCCCTGCCCTCTTCCCACTCTGTGGTGAACTACATATACCTGTCTGGACACGGCCCCTACTGTCTGCTCCTGTGGCCCCTCCCACTGACCATGGCTCCTCCCACAGACCCCGGTATAAAGGCGATTGAGGCCTGAGCCCGGCCCTCAGTCTCCAGGATGCAGTATGGTGGTCAACTGCTGCTTGTTCTTTCTTCCTTTCTTCCAGTCAATAAAAGCCGATATCTCGCCTTCACGTCTGAGAGAGAGTTATTGATGGTGCATCACACTCTCAGTCCACAACAGAGACCCATATCAGAATCATGTTTATCATCACTCACATATCATGAAATTTGCTTTTTTTGCTGCAGCAGCAGCAGTACAGTGCAATACATACAATTACTACAGTACTGTGGAAAAGTCTCAGGCATCCTTGCAATTTATATGTGCCTTAAGACTTTTTCACAGTCATGTCCTTGTATTTGACATCATGTATCTGGATGACACACATGCATCATGATACATGCGACAATAACAAACTAATATCAATATTCTATCTCTCTCCTATCCACTCAGCCCCTGCTGCTCTTCCTTGTCTGCTCCTAGACTTGCTGCTAACTCTGACGTTTTGGAGATTGTTCCCTTCACACAGTGCTGACACTTCTAACAAAGGTTCTGGACCTGGAACAAGGGTGAAAGTAACTAGATTTCTAAATGGTACAACTGATTTTTTAGATTAGATTCAACTTTATTGTCATTGTGCCGAGTACAAATACAAAACCAAATGTAATGCAGTTAGCATCTAACGAGAAATGCAAGGAGATTTGAACCATTTGCACCTCCTGAAATGGCCATTTTCCTCCAAGAAACCTGAGCTTCTAAGTGTCCCAGTTTGAATCTGAAGGGTGCTGCCAGACATTCACCGAGTTAGGGCCAGCAAAACAGAATGGAAGTGACTGGTGAAGTTCATAGTCTGTATGGACACAGTACAACAGGGAAACCCTTGAAATCAGGTAGTGCCTTTCCATGGTATTATTTGGGTGGCACAGAGGCACAGCAAGTGGAGCTTCTCTCTTGCAGTGCTGGAGACCTAGGTTCAATCCTGAGCTTGGGTGCCATCTGAGTGGACATTTTCTCCCTGTAACCGTATGGGTTTCCTCCAGGTAGTCTGATATAGGTAGGCTGATCTGGAAAAGTCTGGTGTGGGCCAGAACATGGCAGTGGGGTTCAGGCCCAGTGTGTATCAATGCAACAGGGCCTGGGTCTTAGAGTGAGTAATGACCCAATGTTTGGACAATTTAACCGCCAGGCCTGATGGATTGAAAAGGCTGCGTGTCGGGACCAGAGGCAAGGGTTAGGCCAGTTCTGCTTGCTGCTCCACTGAGGTGAGGCTGAGGCTGTGGGCCTGCTCCAGGCTTCATGTCTATGAACTCACTTTCGTTCTGAATGCTGTTGCTGTTGCTTGCTCTTATTGTTTGCACAATTTGTGTTTTCTTTTCTCTCTCTTACATGTTTGTGGTCTTTTTTTAGCGGGTTAGTGAGTTTTTATGGATCTTTTGTTCTGTGGCTGCCTGTATGGAGACAAATGTCAAGGTTGTATAATGTATACATAGCTTAATAATAAATGTACTTCAAACTTCGAACGTTTTGAACTTTGATTTCCTCTCACTTGCCAAAGACATGTAGAATGGTAGGATATCTGACCACAGTAACTTGGCCCTAGTGTGTAAATAAGTGTAGAATCTGGGGAGAGTTGAAAACAACATCAAGTCTATAAAAAGTGGGATTAATGTAAAATTAGTCTAAAGTTGATGGCTGATAGTTGGTGTGAACTCCATTGGTCCAAAGGTGTGTTTTTAATGCTGTATTTCTATATAACACCAGGAGGCACCTACAACAGAGGTAAGGGTTATCGCACCTGGCAATGGCTGGTATAATTCCAAGATTTTGTGCTGGAGTGTACTTGGACTGAGCAGCTTTCGGTTGTGGCCAAGGTGGGATAGGTGCCCTGGAAAGCCTGAATGACCTCTGCACCCGAATCATCAAGTGTAGAACTGGTCTAGAAGAACATGGCTCTACCAGACCTGTGACCTGCAGCCGTGGAAAACAGCAGGAGTCCGAGAGTTGCAATTTTATATGCAAATATTGGAAATTCATCCCATTATGAGAAGTCTGCAAATCTAATCTGCCGTTTACAAGGCTTGTTCTGATTCAATTAACCCAAATGACAAAAACCAGCAACGAATTCATCTTGAACACGAGAAATTCTGTGGATGCTGGAAATCCAAAGCAACTCTCACAAAATGCTGGAGGAACTCAGCAGGTCATGTAGCATCTAGTCAAGTAATAATAGGAATTAATTCAACAACAATACAAATAAAAATACATGTGACATATTAATATATTTATTCAGTTCGGCACGTAATCATTTATTGTGATCCTAAGCGACTATGACTTATTGTGACTATGTGTCATGCATTTTAACAATTGAATCATATATTATGAAAGCATGGCACTCAGTGGGTTAAATAACACTAATGCAATCAAACCTCAGAATGCCAATTTCCCTGACGTTTTTATGCTCTTAAAAGCATCTCATCATATGAGATATGACAGCACTGCTGACTGGCTGTTCAATAACAAACCATGTTAAGACATCAGTGGTATACAGACCAGTAATGTTCCCAGATGCCAAAATGGAGCTGTAATTTATGCTTCCAGTATCACATCTTCAAAGGCCAACAAAAATATAATATAGCAAATCTCAAAATGAAATAATCAAGCTCACATTGACCATTTGGAGAAGAGTTTGCTTTCAGGTGCCAAGGGCGGATGTAACACTACAGTTTAAGGCAGATGGAGTTCAACCCAGGTAAGTGTGAGGTAGACAATAGGTGCAGGAGTAGGCCCTTCAGCCCTTCTAGCCTGTGATTCACTGTGATCATGGCTGATCAGACACAATCAGTACCCCGTTCCTGCCCTCTCCCCATATCCCTTGACCCCGCTATCTATAAGAGCTCTATCTAACTCTCTCTTGAATGCATCCAGAGACTTGGCCTCCACTGCCTTCTGGGGCAGAGCATTCCACATATCCACCACTCTCTGGGTGAATAAGTTTTTCCACATCTCAGTTCTAAATGGCCTACCCCTTATTCTTAAACTGTGGCCTCTAGTTCTGGACTCACCCATCAGCGGGAACATGCTTCCTACCTCCAGCATGTCCAATCCCTTAATAATATGTCTCAATCAGATCCCCTCTCATCCTTCTAAATTCAGGTGGTTCATTTTGGTAGGTCAAATATGATGGAAGAATATGGCATTAATGGTAAAGACTCTTGGCAGTGTGGAGGATCAGAGGGATCTTGGAGTCCGAGTCCATAGGACACTCAAAGCTTCTACACTGGTTGACTCCATGGTTAAGAAAGCATACGGTGCATTGGCCTTCATCAATTGTGGGATTGAGTTTAAGAGCCGAGAGGTAATGTTGCAGCTATCAAGGACGCTAGTCAGACCCCACTTTTAGTA
This sequence comes from Hemitrygon akajei, assembly GCF_048418815.1. Lineage (NCBI taxonomy): Eukaryota > Metazoa > Chordata > Chondrichthyes > Myliobatiformes > Dasyatidae > Hemitrygon > Hemitrygon akajei. The sequence goes on from NC_133146.1 coordinate 54,353,385, forward strand.
CTGTGCTCAGTTCTGGTCTCCTCACTATAGGAAGGACGTGGAAACCATAGAACGGGTGCAGAGGAGATTTACAAGGATGTTGCCCGGATTGGGGAGCATGCCTTATGAGAATAGGTTGAGTGAACTTGGCCTTTTCCTCTTGGAGTGACAGAGGATGAGGGGTGACTTGATAGAGGTGTACAAGATAATGAGAAGCATTGACTGTGTGGAAAGTCAGAGGCTTTTCCCCAGGGCTGAAATAGCTAGCACAAGAGGGCATAGTTTAAGGTGCTTGGAAGTAGGTACAGAGGAGATGTCAGCAGTTAAGATTTCTATGCAGAGAGTGGTGAGTGCGTGGAATGGGCTGCTGGCAGCGGTGGTGGAGGTGGAAACGATAGGGTCTTTTAAGAGACTCCTGGATGGATACATGGAGCTTAAAAAAATAGAGGGCTATGGGTAAGCTTAGGTAGTTCTAAGGTAAGGAAACACGAGGAAATCTGCAGATGCTGGAAATTCAAGCAACACACACAAAATGCTGGTGGAACACAGCAGGCCAGGCAGCATCTAAAGGGAGAAGCTCTGTCGACGTTTCGGGCTGAGACCCTTCGTCTGGGTAGTCTCCAGCCCCTTGGTATGAACATCGAATTCTCCAACTTCCGGTAATTCCCTCCCTCTCCCTTCCCCCATCCCACCTTCACTCTGTCTCCTCTTCTAGCTGCCTATCACCTCTCATGACTCTGCCTTCTTCTACTACCCATTGTGCTTTCCCCTTAGATTCCTTCTTCACCTCTCCTGCCTATCCCCTCCCTGCTTCCCCTCCCCCACCCCTTGATCTTCCCTCTGATTGGTTTTCTACCCTCCCCCCACCTTCTTTTTAGGGTCCCTGCCCCCTCCTTCTTTAGTCCTGATGAAGGGTCTCGACCCAAAACGTTGACTGCTTCTCTCAACGGATGCTGCCTGACCTGCTGAGTTCATCCAGCTTTTTTTTTTTTATTTTATTATTATTATTATTATTATATTTATTTATTTATTTTACACACATGACTGCATGGTGTCAGAGGTGAAAACAACTTAAATTGCAGTACCTTGCCTTCACCTCTATATTGTGTACAGTGACTAATATAGGATGAGTTACTTTTAACAAAGAGCTTGTGTATTATTTGTTTGAAGGCCTCTTGGAGAAAATGTGTTCTATTATATTTAAGCTTTGTTTTTCTCCTGTCTCCTAACAGAAAATCCACCCATATAGACTCTTCCCTCCCCAGTTCAATCTCCTACCGTCCTGCAGGAGGAACAGAAATATCTCTGCATGGACATCCTGACTGAAAAACAGCTTTATCCCCAGGGTGCCGTGCAATTGAACAAAGCCCCATTTTAGGATTGTTTGTTCCTAATTCAGTTTTAACCCAAACGTTAAACTCAGATATTATTTTAAATGTAGTCATTGTGTTTTTAGCAACTGAATTGTCAGCAAACTGTTTTGCATTGAGTTCACTGTGATTATGATATACGTGCTACTTCCTAAGTATTTCTCTCGCCATTACTTACTGCTAGCAAAAAATGGGAACTATAACAAAACGGGAACTGTTCATTTATATTGACATGCATTCAAAAAATGTCAATTAGTATTTCACTCCATCAATTCAAAAAACTATTGAATAAATATCTATGCTTCAGTCTTGGCAGAAGATGTGGGATCCAAATGATTGCCTTTTTATAGATAATCAGAGTAATCACAGCCAATGCCTTATGATCTGGTTTATCTACCTCTTTAAGATCTTCTTTAATAAACTAAACAGCTGGGTAAACAAAACAACCCTAGCCAAAATCATGTGAGCTGACCAAATTTAAATGATTGCTCGTTGGATTAATTTTACATTTCAAAGCAAAAACAAAGTGAATTAACTTCACACATATGATTTCACAGGGAAAATATTTATCAAGTGATCTAAAAAGAACAAGTGAAATAATACCACCAGGGCAATGTTTCCTTTGAAGGAAAATTAGCTCAAAGGATGATGTCAAGTTTTTTTTAATAACAGTCTTCTACTGCTCTTTAAGTCTTTTCTTGTATGGTTCAGTGCCAAATTCTTATCTGTGACAGTTGGATTCTGTAACTAGTTGTGTGAAAAAATATAGTCATCTGCATCTACCCCAAACATGGATCTCTGTTGGTTGATCATGGAGAGGCAACATTATTGACTGTAGAATGTTTCTAGGCTTATATATATCTGTTCTACATATTTCATGCCAGCATATTTTTCTGCAGAATGAATGATTTTTTTGTGCACTGTAAAGTTAGTAATGTGTGTAGGAGCCATGTATGTGTTCTCTATCTACTTTGTAATCTGTGTTGTGCATTAATTATGGTAACTAGTCACACAAGTGGGACATGGTAAAGGTGAAGGGAATAAGTTTCGTATTCTTGCTTATTTTGGGGCACTTTGTAGCTTCGGACTGGCAGAGATCGTGTCTTTTACTGATCACTTTATATCGCTGAATAATGCTTGGCTTATATGGGTACACTTAAGTTCTTCGGTTCAAGATTGTATGTTTGCTAATTGCTAATAAAGGATCAAATAAAGGATTTGACTCTTTGGAACAATTATTTCATTTGAGCGGAGGGTGTCGTGCAAGTAAAAGAACTCCATTGTGGTCACAGGCTAGAGGCAATTGCTTTGTTTTGGTTTGGTTTCGTTGTTTCAATGTGGACGATTGGAGTACATTTGGGCTTACTTGATTTTTTTCTCTGTGCTTGAGTATGTGCACGTGGGTGAGTGTGTACTAATACTACAGCAAACATCTTGGACCTCCTCTGTTAGGTGTGAAATGGCCACTCCCTACTAAAAAGAATCATCCACTTCTCAGAACTGGAGTGGGAACAGGTCAACTTTGAACCTAAAGTATCCCCAAGAAACAGTTAAGGAATTAATGGATATATGCAGTAATTATCTTTTCAAATGTGCGATCGAAACATACAAACCATGAATAAATTATGATCCTTAAAGAAAGCTTAATCATTCTGAAATGAATCCATTCCAATGTTTTTGCCCTGAGAGATGCTTATTCTGTGTATTCCTGTACAACCACAAACCTCGTTTTAACTTAATTACAGCCACTCCAAGACATTCCTTGAGTAAACATTATCATTCAAGAAAGTCTTCAATCAAGGATTATTAACACAGATTTTTGATACCCTATGTTCCTGTTGATGGCTCCAAAGTCATTGCTATATTTAGTGCTAGTAATCCCATTAAGAAAGTTCTGTGCTCTGTGAAGAATATATGGGAATCTGGTCATTTCATGATTGGATTAGGAGAAACATTGTTAAAAAACTTCTGTTATGTAGATAACACATGCAAAATGCTGGAGGAACTCAGCAGGTCAGGCAGCATCTATGGAAATGAATAAACAGTTGATGTTTCAGGCCGAGAACTTTCTTCACAACTGGAAAAGAAGGGGAAAGACACTAGAATAAAAAGGTGAAGGGAGGGGTAGGAGGAGTAGCTATAAGGTGATAGGTGAAGCCAAGTGGATGGGAAAAGTAAAGGGCTGGAGAAGAAGGAATTTGAACGGAGTGGACAATGGACTATGGGAGAAAGGGAAGGAGGGAGTGTGGGGAGAGTGATAGCCAGGTGAAGAGAAGAGGTAAGAGGGAAGAGTGGGGAAATGAAGAAGAGTGAAGGGAAAGATAGCAAAAAAAAATTACCAGAATGGTTGTCCATTCGTTCCTCCCCATTAATCTCTCTCCTGGTACGTATGCCTGCAAGTGACAGGAACGCTACAGCTGCCCATTCACCTCCTCCCATACCTCCATTCAGGACCCATTGTCCTTTCAGGTGAGGCAACACTTCACCTACTAATATGTTAGCGTCATCTGTTGCATCCAGCGCTCCCGATGTGGTCCTTTTCTACATTGGTGAGACCTGACATAAATTGGGGAGCCACCTTGTCGAGCGCCACCACTTAGTCCGCCATAAACGGAATTACCCGGTGCCCAACCATTCCAATTCCTCTGCTCATTCCTGTTCCAACAAGTCAGACCATGGCCTTCTGTTTTGCCTTGATGAGGCCACTCTCAGGATGGAGGAGCAACACCTCAGATTCTGTCTAGGTAGCCTCAACCAGATGGCATGAACACTGATTTCTTCTTCGAGTAATTTTTTCCCCTTCCTCTTCTTCTATTCTCCACTCTGGCCTCTTACCTATTTACCTCATCTGCCTATCACCTCCCCCTGGTGCCCCTCCTTCTTCCCTTTCTCCTATGGTCCACTTTCTTCTCTGTTCAGATTCCTTTTTCTCTGGCCCTTTACCTTTCTCACCCACCTGCTTTTAGCTTTTCCTCCATTCCCTCCCCACACCTTTTTATTCTGGCATCTTCCCCCTTTCTTTCCAGTCCTGAAGAAAGGTCTTGGCCCAAAATGTTGACTGCTTATTCATTTCCATAGATGCTGCCTGACCTGTTGAGTTCCTCCAGCATTTTGTGTGTGTAATTCCATATTTCCAGCATCCGTAGAATCTCTTGAGTTTATATTTTTTCAGATACCTTTTGTATGAATGCAGATAACAGTTTAAAATGTTTATGATAGGGAAAAATCTGGAAAATAATGTCGCTATTATTATTATTAAAGGATATGTGCAAATCTAAAATCAGTTTAACCTGGATGCGAGTCAGTTATCTTTAGTAATCACAGTGATGCAATAGAACCAAAACTTAATAATGGGAAGAACGAAGGCAGTAAATGAATCTCATGGAGATAATATCAGTGAAGAGAACAGAATATTGAACAGAACGAGTTGATGCAGTTTAGCAGATCTGACCATCTGTTTCATAAACAAATTATGGTCACAGCTCAGCGCATCATGGAAAACAACTTCTCTTCCTATGCCTTTGCCTATACTTCTTGCTGCCTCGGTAAAGTAGCTGACATAATCAAAGACACCACTTGCCCCAGTAATTCTCTCCCTCCACCACTTCCCCCCCCCCCACCCCTCCTTGGACAGCACATACCACCAGGCTCAAGGACAGTTTCTGCCCTGCTATTATAAGACTTCATATGATAAGACAGACTCCTGACCTCAGAATCTACCTCGTTATGGCTTTGCACGCTATTGTTTGTCTGTGCCGTACTTTCTCTGTCGCTGTAATACTTTGTTCTGCATTCTATTGTTCTCCCTTGTACTACCTCAATTCACTGATATGATAAAGCAATCTGTCTGGGTGCATGCAAAACAATATTTTATTGGTACCTGCACCAATAATAAACCAATTTACTAATTCAATTTACCATAGTTAAACTGAATAAAAACAAACACTGTCATATTTTCAAAGTGGCTCCAGAGAGGATTATACAGTCCACTTAGTATGGAACTTAAAACTATTTTTGGAAGAGATTCTGAGAAAAGCCTGGACAAGCAAACAAATATTATTCTTTGCATCTTCATTGCATGCAAAACTCTAGGCAAAGGACTAGCCTGTGTTGCTCCATGTTCTGTATTAAAATTATAGTATTTTAAAATTATAAAATGATTACAGACATATTGCATTCTATCTTTAAGGAAACCACTACAAGATGAATAATAATAGTTTTCCCAATAACCTGTTGCTGATAATAGCTCAGAGAAACGCACGGAAAAGCAGAAAGCCAGACCTCATATATCAAGTGCGTAAGGTTGATATCTTTGAGGTTATGATTCAACCATTTTACCGCAGTTCTGGAGCCACATAAAGTCCAGTAAAGTTAAGAGATTTCTTTCTCTGAAGACTATAGTGGACTAGAAGAGATAAACAACAAAATGGTAGTTTTGTAGTCATCATTAAAAAGGCTAACAGTTGTTCAAGTTCCAGATCTTTGACAGCTGCCATGTTAAGATTTGAACTCATGCATCAGAGTTCCCAGATCAGTAATTTAAACACAGTGCCACCACTGAATCATACTGTGACCTTACTGTTTTTGCATGCCTATCAGGGACACATACAAATGGTAGCAATCAGATACAGGGGACAGCAGCCCATGGATCAGAAAAAGAAATCTGTATATACTGAAAGATCTGTTAATTCGGGTGTCTGATGCCATGCTTGTTACGAGCTTTCACTTACATCAACTTCATGAGCTGAAGAATACAGAGAACTGGTAGATGCTTTTGGATGGCGCTTAATTATAAACACTGGGGCAATTTTATTAGGTATCCCCTGTCACTGCATGTATGCTCATGGTCTTCTGCTGCTGTACTCCGTCCACTTCAAGGTTCAATGTGTTGTGTGTTCAGAGACATTCTTCTGCATACCACTGTGGTAATGCCCGAAACATTGACTGTACTTTTTTCCATAGATGCTGCCCGGCCTGCTGAGTTCCTCTAGGATTTTGTGTGTGTTGCTCAGATTTCCAGCGTCTGCAGATTCTCTCTTGTTTATGATTCCCTCATTAACAAAAGGCATTTTGTTCCCCCACAAAACTGCCACTGACTGGATGTTTTTATTGTTTCTCACACCATTCTCTTGTAAACTCTAGAGACTGCTGTACATGAAAATTGAGCAGTTAGCAGGTACTCAGATCACTTCATCTGGTACCAACATTCATTCCAAAGTCACTTAGATCACATTTCTTCTGTATTTTGATGTTTCGTCTGAACCTCTTGACCATGGCTGCATGCGTTTGTGCTCTGAGATGCTGCCTCATAATTGGCTGATTAAATATTTGCATTAAGAAGCAGGTGTACAGGTGTACCTAATAAAGTGGCCACTGAGTGTACTGCTGAGGGAGCCAATCATAATCAAGGATGATGGAATGAAAGATTAATTCACTTCTGTATTTCTGGGCCACTGTGTACCTAAGGTTGTTAGTATGAACAAAATTGAAGAAGATGCTGGAATTATAGTCAGAATCAATCTCCCTGCACTTGAGGGCGCTAACAGTGAATAATTACACTGAAAGAATTTGGGGTTTTATTGGGAATAACATTAAACATGTGGGAAAGGCTAAGTAGAAATTAATCAGTTGAGACTTTCATTGGTCTTAAAGTGAAAAGATTATGAGAGTAAAAGATAGAAAATATAACTTTTTGGACATAAGCAGGTATTGAAGGAAAGAGAAATTGAGTTAGCCTTCTTTAGAATTTGTTTTAAATCACTGAGTTGGAAACATTAAATTTATAGATGTTGACTGACCCTCTGAGTAGAGCCACACATGGGTTTCCTCCAGGTGCTCTGGTTTCCTCCCAAAGTCCAAAGATATACCGGTTAGTAGGTCAATTGGCCATTGTAAATTGTCCTGTGATTAGGCTCGAGTTAGATAGGTATGTTGCTGAATGAAGCAGATAATTGGGCTGGAAGAGCATGTAGCATATTAAATAATTCTGCAATCCGAAGAAAAACTGCATTTGGAGCACATCCACACAACGCTGGAGGAACTCAGCAGATCAATCAGCAATTGATGGAGACAATTAGAGAGTCAATATTTCGGGCCGGGACCCTTCATCACAACTGGAAAGGAAAGGGGAAGGTGCCAGAATAAGGTGATAGGAGAAGAGAAGCTAGAAGGTGAAGCCAGGTGGGTGGGGGACTGAAGGATAATGCAAGGATCTGGGAGGAAAGGGTAAGAAACTAGAGAAGAAAGAGTGACAGGAGACAAGAGTGGACAATAGGAAAAAGGGAAGGACGAAGGGACTGGAGGAAGTGTTGGCAGGTGAGGAGAAGCGGTAAGAGCCCAGAGTGGGGAATTGAAAAGGAGGGAAGTGGAGGGGAGAATAACTGGAAGTTGGAGAAAACAATGCTCATACCATCAGGTTGGAGGTGTTGCTTCTCCATCCTGAGAGTGGGCTCATCATAGCAGAAGGGAAGACTATGGACTGACTGGACAGAATGGGAATGGAGTTAGGAATTAAAATGGTTGGCCACCCGGCAATCCCACTTTTTGTAGATGGAGCAGAAGTAGCCTCTAACCTGATGGCATGAACATAGATTTCTCCAACTTCTGGTTTCCCCCTCCCCCTTCCCTCTTCTTCAATTCCTCACTCTGGCCTCTGACCTCTTCACCTCACCTACTTATCACCTTTCCCTGGTGCCCTTCTTCCTTTCCTTTCTCTCATGATCCACTCTACTCTCCTATCGGATTCCTTCTTTTCCAGACGTACATTTTCCACCTATCACCTCCCAGCTTCTTACTTCATTCCCCACCCAGCCCCCACCAACACACCCACCTGGCTTCACCTATCATCGTCTAGCTTGTACTCCTTCCCCTCCACCTACCTTTCTTACTCTGGCATCTTCCCCTTCCTTTCCAATGCTGATTAAAAATCTCGACCTGAAACATCAGTTGTTCATTCATTTCCACAGGTGCTGCCTGACCAGCATTTTGTGTGTTCTTCTCTGGATTTCCAGCATCAGCAGAATCTTTTGTGTTTTTGATTTGCTGCATTCGAAGCAGGTGGAAAAGGAGCACAGAATGTGCACCAAGCAAGGAAGACCAGGTTAAGGCAAAAAACAGCAGGAATAGAAGACGGTCTTTTTCGCTTTCAGCAAGAGGTACACACGTGGGTTAAGTGCTTTTGTTTGATTATTTCTTCATTTCCTTGCACTCTCGTAGAACTCTTTTGTAGTAAAACTCCATGTTAAACCCTTTATTAGTCTTTTAATTCTGCTTTAAAGAACATTGGAAACCATTCATCCATGTTCTAAATCAGAAGTTCCCAACGTTTGTTAAACCATAGACCAACGCCATTATGCAAGGGGTCCATGGACCCAGGTTGGGTGCCCCTGTCCCAAATGAATAGCATATTAACAGAGCAGGATAAGAAGCTGCTACAAACCCACAATGGCGATCAAAACAGCAAATGTGACAAAGGTGATCAAAGATAATAGAAGACATAATAATTGCATTCAATTCATTCCTAATGTAATGACCAACTTTCCTTTACAGACACTGGAATGCAATCACTCCCCTGAAATAGATTCACTCCGTGTTAATGGATATGTAGACAACCAGGAAGGCAACTAGTATGTAGGACTTTAATAGCAAGAGAATTTGGGTACAAAAGTAACAACCTCCTATTCTAATTATATAGAGCACTTGGGAAACCACGCCTGGAATATTGTGTACAGATTCAATTTCCCCACCTAAAAAAGAATACATAATGGAAGGAATGCAACAGAAGTTTATCAGATTGTTTCCTGGGATGGGTGGGGATTACCCCTTGAGGAGTGTTTAAGTACACTCGATCTATACTCTCTTCTGCTTATGAAAATTTAAGGTGATACAATTGAAACATATAATTCTTTTTCAAAAGGTGCAGAGATGCTGTTTCTGCTGGCTGGTATGGTGAGAATTAGGGGTCACAGACTCAAAATACGAGTAGACCATACAGGACAGAGATGAAAAGAAATGTTTCCTTCTCAAGATAGCAATTCATTGGTCTTCATTACCAAGAGGTCATTGCATATATTCGAGACAGCCATCAATAGATATTTGGATATTAAGGGAATGAAAGAGGTGTGAGATTAGTGCAGAAAGTGATGAAGGTAGAAAGCCAGCTCTGATCATAAGTGCTGGAGCAGGTGCATGGAGCCAAACAGCCTACTGCTGCTTCTATTTTTATTTAAGGGAGCAATGTGTTGGAATACTGTCCGTTTGTGTGTATGAGTGCAGCTTCAAGAAGCTTAACGCCATATAGGATATAGCAGCTCACTCGATAGGAATACCGCCACAACCATTCATTCCCTTTTCCATCAATGCACAGCAACAGAAGTTCGTACCATCTCCAGGACACACTTCAGCAACTCACCAAAACTCTTTACACTGCACCTTTCAAACTCACAACCTCCACCAGACAAAAGGGTAGTGGCAGCAAAAATATGGAAACATCACAATATAGAGGTTACCCGCCAAGCCAAAAACCACCTTGACTTGGAAATATATTGCTGTTCCTTCACCAGCACTGGGTCAAAATCTTGAAACTCTGTCCCTAATCACATTCAAGAAGGCCATTCATCACCATCTGCTCAAGGGCCACTTGGGATAAACAATAAATGCTGGCCCACTCTATGAAGCCCACATCTCTTATATAAAAAAGCCACTTTCAGTTTGCTGCAAAAAGTCTGGAGAACATCCTGGCTGAAAAGCTGCCCCTCCAGAACCAACCATATCTTGGGTCAAGTTAGATAACAAGTAGGTTGAGTAGGTCCAAGCACTCCCCCATCCTTAGTGAAAGGACTGCTCATCAAATGAGTGGCAGACATTTTGCTGAAGCTTTTGCAATGATCTTCAGCTGCAAATATTAAGTGGCTGATTCATTTTAGACCACAAATTATTTTAGACCATTTTGGTTATGTGAAGGTTGCTACCATCATAGAAATCAGTCAATGGTAAATTTGCTTTAATTCATAAGATCTCAAGAAACATTTAAGAACAATGGACACAGGAAGAACATAAGGATCTGACAACTTTCTAGCCCATATACTGAAGACGTGCACTTCGTAACTAATCACACCTCAACCCAAACTGTGCCAGTCTAGTTACAATACTGATGTTTCCCTGACCATGTAAGAAATTGCCCAGGTGTCCTCAAAGCACAACAATTTCAGACAGCTAGTCACTGCATAATTACTCATCTCTCAATCATTATCAAGACAATAAAAGATACGGTTGACAGTGCCCCTAAACATTGCTTACTCACCATGCCCAAATTGGACCAAAAATAAGGACTGCTATGGAAGCCAAGTCTTTGAGTATATTTAAAGCAGAGTTTGATAGATTCTTGGTTAATCAGGGCATCAAAGGTTACAGAGAGAAAGCAGGAGAATGGAGTTGAGAGGAACAAGAAATCAGCCGTGATGGAATGGTGGAGCAGACTTGATGGGCCAAGTGGCCCAGTTCTTCTCCTATGTCTTATGGACCAAAGGACTGAATTCCAGAGCTGGGGTCAAAGTGACTGCTCTTCATATCAAGGCAAAATTGACTGAATGTGATATCAATGTTAAATTAAATGCAACAAGTATCATTGGTAAATACACCTTACACAAAGAAAAATTGTTACGATGGAGACTTCAGCCCCATTAAAAAGATGCACGAGTTCCTCAGGACAGTGCCCTTGGTCCAATCATCTTTAGTTATCCCATCAATGACTTTCCTTCTTCGTGAGAAGTAATGATATTCCTTACTGATATCACAATGTTCAAGGCCATTCATAACAGAGTAGATAAAAAGCATGCAGCAAGGCAGGATGATATTTACACTTGGATGGATAAATAGGAAGTGCTGAGATGAGAGATTAGATAATAATAATATCATTCAATATTAAACATCAATGGATAAACTTATAGATTATTGTACCCTGGCAGTCGTTCAGTGTATTTGTTACTGGCCACTTATCCATCCAAGCTTCATCGTTGTGCAGGTTGCATGCTGCCATGAACCTGCTGTGTTAATCGGGTATCAGAGATTCAGCTCAGGCATCACAGTCGAACCAAAGGTAGATCAGCAACTCCACAGTCATAGATCATTGTTTTCTCCCATTCATTTTCCCTCTCCTTCTAACAAGAGTGATTCTGCATTATAAGACCATAAGACATAGGAGCAGAAATAGGCTTTCTGGCCCATCGAGTCTGCTTTGCCATTCAATCATGGCTGATCCTTTTTTCTATCTCCTCCTCAATCCCAGTTCCCAGCCTTTTCCCTGTAACCTTTGATGCCCAGTCCAATCAAAAATCTATCAATCGCTGCCTTAAATACACCCAATGACCTGGCCTCCACAGCTGCATGTGGCAACAAATTCACCACCATTTGGCTAAAGAAATTTCTCCACATTTCTGTTTTGAAAGGGCACCACTCTATCCTGAGGCTGTGCCCTCTTGTCCAAGACTCTCCCACCATATGACACATCCTTTCCACATCTACTCTACATCTACCTTATGGCCAAGATGTGATAACTATAATAAGCCACCTTGTTTTCTAAGGACTGTGTGGGATATACTAAAGTGCACTCACATAATGGTTCAGGAGCAGAATCATTTCTCTTGATAATGTCATACTTCAGTCTGACCACCAGAGTCCTCAAGGTGCTGATGTTTCTCCTCCCCTGATTATTGGTTGATTATTTCCACCAGTGTCTTGTTTTAGTAATCAGTGCAACTGAGCCATATCTCATTTCTCTATTTAAGTTCCCTCAGTTTTGGGTGTATGTGTAAGGCTGAGATCATGGTCAAGTTGTTTGTAAAAAACAAAAAAATGCATAGTTCAGAAAATTTGGCTGAAAAAAGAAGGGAAAGAACAATGAGTCAACACCCAGGTGTGTTAAACAGGAGGGAAGAAACTGATATTATTGATGAACCATTTACGTTGGCAAAGATGGTGAGAGCAATAAAGAGATTGAGACCAACCTCCCCAAAGAAAGATCTGATATGCTATATTATGCTAATAAATCTAGGAGAAGGAGCACCCTTGAAGTTGCTGCATCTTTACAACAGAGCGTGGGAGGAGGGAAGATTACCAGGCAGGGAAGGAATCCATGGACTCAGTGATAAGGTTAGAGACAGAAATAAGGAAGGCCCAGGCAAATAAAGAGTCAGTAGTTTCAGTGTTTTTGACATAGAAAAAGCCTATGACATGATGTGGAAAGAAGGATTGTTAATTAAACTGCACAAGATGGGGGTTGGTAGGAGAGTTTTTAATTGGATAAAAGATATTTTGTTTGCTAAGAAAATTCAAGTTTGGATTAGGTCAGAGTTATCAAATCAGTACACAGTGGGGAAATGGCACACCTCAAGGTAGTGTGATTAGCCCGTTACTTTTCATCTGATTATGATCAATGATGTCTTCACAAAGGTACCAGTGGATATAGGTAGGTCACTGTTTGTGGATGATGGGGCCTTGTGGAAAAGAGGTAGGAACATGGAGCATATAATCAGGAAGCTACAAGGAGCAATTGATGAAATGGTGGAGTGGGGTTATGACTGGGGATGTAGATTTTCAGTAGAAAAAACTCAAACTGTATGTTTCACCAGGAAAAGAACTGAGGTAGGGAAAAAGTTAAGGATGTATGGGATAGAATAAGAAAGAGTTGGATCATTTAAATTTCCGGGAGTTATATTTGATTCACAGTTAACATGGGCAGACCATATAAGGAAAGTTGAGAAATGTGGAAAAAGTAATAAATGTGATGAGATGTTTGATTGGTAGGGAATGGGGAACAAGTTGTTCAGTGTTGATGAGAACGTATGATCTTTAGTAAGATCTGTGTTGGACTATGGAAGTGTAGCATATGGATCAGCAGCTAGGTTTCTTATAAGGAAACTATGTGATTCAGGCTCAGGCTTTGAGAATGTGCAGTGGGGCTTTTAAAATATCAGTATCAGTCCTACAGGTAGAATTGGGAGTAATGCCTTTGGAACGAAGAAGGAAGCAATTGATTTGCAGGGCTAATTTGCAGGGGAACATTGATTCTCACCCTGCAAAAGGATTGTTGCAGGAGTGCTGGGAGAATGGGAAGTTTCAGAGGGATAACTTTAGTCAGGTAGGGAATGATATTGCTAAAGAATGTGGAGTGTTTGATCTAATGATAAGTCCTTCAGTAATTTATCTGGTTGTAGCTCCATGGAAGATTGAATGGCCTGACATAGACTGGCATTTGTTAGAGGTAAAAAGGAAAGGAAAATATAAAACTGATTTGCTCAGTGCATTTAACTGTAATGTGATGGAAAAGTATAGTGATTATACTCAGATTTATACGGATGGTGCTAAGGAACCTGAAACAGGAGTGACAGGGTTTGGGGTGGCTATACCAGCAAAAGAAATTGGAATCAGCAGAAGAACATCTAATAAGTTAATGGTGTTTACAGTGGAGATGTTGGCAGTGTTGGTTGCGTTGCAATGGGTGGAGAAAGCTAGACTAGTCAAAGTGTTGATATACTCAGATTCATCCTCAGTTCTAGCAGGTTTAAGGTCTTTTCACTCAAACAGCCAGCAAGATGTACTTTATGAAGTCCTTCAGTCAGTCACAAGAGTTGCAAATCAGGGAGGTCAGGTTAAATTTCTATGGGTTCCAGATCATGTAGGGGTGAAGGGGAATGAGAGGGTGGATGAGTTGGCAAAGAGGGCATTAAAGAAAGAAAATATAGAAATTGCACATTAGTATCAGCAAAGCAGAGGCTAAGTGTGTAATCTGGGAACAAAATCATCCAAATGTGGCAAGAAGGATGAGACAGAGGGGAAAGGGAGGCATTTATATCAAACACAAAAGAGTGTTACAGGTACTAGGGTAGGCAGTGGATACAGAAGAGAGGAAACTGTGTGGATTAGGTTAAGGCTGGGGCCCTGTGCACTAAACAAAACATTGAAAATGATAGGGAAACACCAGACAGGATTGTGTGAGGAATGTCAGGAAGAGGAGTCAGCAGAACATGTAATTCTGAGTTGCAAGTATGGGATACAGAGAGAGATGATGAGAATTAATCTAAGGGAAGTGGGGGTGCAGGAATTCACATTAAAAGGGTTACTGGGCATGGGTGAGAGAGCACAGGTCAGGGTACTTTGAGCTTTCTTAAGGGATACAGGAGTTTTTAAAATAGGATACGATGGATAAGCAGGAATAGTGTACTAGGATGGCCAAAGAAGAAAGGATAAAATGTAGATAGGGTGGGTGTGTGTGCGTGAATGGGTGAAGGAATTTAGAATGTGGATCTATCATCTGATCCACACTCCGGAGCAGAAGGTGGCGCTAATGCACTATTAAGGTGGGTGCCGACCACCGTAAAACAAGAAGAAGAGTGTGAGTAATCCTCTGGTAAGTGTTCTTTGTTCCACTCCATCCTTGTCTTTGGTCTTCTCTGCACTTGGCTCCACCTGGTCTGTCTTTCCTGGTAGTCCCTTGTTATTGACAATGCCAAATATTTTGCAGGAGACTGCTTGAATCTCAGTGTACTTTCTGGTCTTGTTCATGGTATTCCCATAGGAGTCAGGAGACTGGTGTCTGGAGTTTGGCTTTGTATCCAACTAGACACCCATTGGTCTGGTGTGGAGACCAGGTACTTCTGGATGGTACAAAATGCAAGCATTGTCTGAAGTCTACATAAATGACAAGGACCGTTAGAATTCCCTTGGAGTAGTCAGAATCAAAATCGGATCAGAATCGGGTTTAATACTGCTGGTATACATTGTGAAATTTGTTAACCTTGTGGCAGCAGTACAACGCACTACATTTTAATAGGGAAAAATGGAGTTACAGTAAGTTTATATAAGCTATATTAATTTACTGCAAAAAAATTAAAATTTAATAAAATAGTGAGGAAGTGTTCATGGGTTCAATGTCCATTCAGAAATCTGATGGCAGAGAGGAAGAGACTGTCCCTGAGTTAAGTGTGTGCCGTTAGGCTTCTGTATCTCCTTCCTGATGGTAGCAATGAGAAAAGGACATGTCCTGGGTGATGGGGGAACTTAATGATAGATGCGGCCTTTTTGAGGCATTGCTCTTTGAATACTACAGAAGTTAGTACAGATGATGGAGCTGACTAAGTTTACAGTTCTTTGCTGCTTACTTCGGTCCTGTGCTGAATGTTTTTGGTGACATACCAAATCTCCTTAAACTCCTAATGAAGTGTAGCCACTGTTATGTCTTCTTTGTAGCTGCATCAATATATTGGGTCCAGGTTAGATCCTCAGAGATATTGACAACCAGGAACTTGAAACTGCTCATTCTTTCCATTTCTGATCCTTTTGAGGACTGATGAGTGCTTCCTCATCATATCCCTTCTGAAGTCCACAATCAGTTCTTTGGTCTTACTGATAATGAATGCAAGGTTGTTGCTGTGACATCACCCAACTAGCTGGTATAGTATTCCCAGATTACATACCATTAAGGGAAATCCCTTAAGAGTTTTGATACAATTTTGCATTTTGAGATAGAGCCTCAAAGGTGATATGGAAGGGGTTATCACCTCCTACACATTAGTAAGGTTTAAACTTTGGCAACCCTTTGATAAACCTGTTTCCTGCCCAAGGAGAATGAGATGTTTTTGGCTTCTGATGTCTCCTTGATGCAACAGCCTTATTGATTCACATGACTAATGTTCTGTCCTAATTTAGAATAATCTTGATGAAGCTGAGGTGGGGGAAAAAAACTTAAATGTACAATGACCTATACAGCTGTTGGCACAGATGTCAGCAGTGGCTGCAGCAAGAGACAGACCTCACTCTCCACTGCCTTGAAGAGGTGGAGTTTCCAAAGGCACTACACCATAATCAGACAGGCAAACGGCATTGACACACAGATTGTCTTGCTTGCCAGAAGAGGCTTGGTATTTCTCTAAGATTCAGGAAACCCATCTGGAGTTTCAAGCAAAAAGTATTTAGAGAACTGATTTTGTTAAAAGTTGGAAGTTTTTCAGTGGCTTTGTCTACAGGGGCTGATGCTTCTGATAGTTTCTGCAGTTCAAGTTTCTAGTAAGAGAGCAGTTATTCACATGTTATGAGCATAAAGGTACATGCTCAACATTAATTAAGTAACATTTGTAACAGACTGCTTTTGCTCTCCATTTGCCTGTCTGTCTTTTTTCTTCTGGCCCTTTCATCCTCCTTGTTGCATGAGGGGTGCAGAGGAGCAGTTACCAATCCATCCCCTCCTGAAAGTAAATATGGATGACTACACATATAATGTGAAATCCAAACTCAATCCCAGCTTTAGTTGTTGAAATGTACCCTTCTTGTGTAAATGACTAGAGATACATGTGTGGTGAACTACGTACATATACTTGTCTGGACTGCTCTTGTGGCTCCTCCCACAGACCCCTGTATAAAGGCGATTGAGGCCTGAGGCCTGAGCCCGGCCTCATTCTCCAGGATGTAGTGTTGTTCATTCTTCCAGTCAATAAAAGCCGATATCACGCTTCTTACGTCTCAGAGTGAGTTATTGATGGTGCATCAACATGATGACAAACTGAATCATCAACAAACCTACAAAATCTTGGCCATCTCTTACATTAGAAACACTTGGAGGGAGGGAGGAAGATCTCCTACTGCTGAATGTCACATTTTTAAAGCACAGCAAACATTGTATTAGTTAAATTAGTTTCCCGAAGTAGCGGAGACAAACCCAAATCGGTATTACACGAGGACAGACTACTTTGATTGCTCAATTTTCATAATCTGCCATTGTACTAACCAATTTTATGAGTGTGTGATTTGCCAGAACCATGCATTCACAATTTGAAAAAATTGGAAAGAAATCAACAGTTAATACACAGATCAAGTTTTCTGTTTGATTTCCACATATACAATGAATTTGTCAGTCTGAATTCATAGCTTAAAAACCTATTGATCAGTTCATTTGAGCTACACCATTGTTTATGCTCCACAGAAATCTCTTCCCACTCAACTACATCAAAACAAATCCTTCAATGCCCTTCTCCCTTTCAATGTACTGTATCTGTGCTACTTGAGGCAGTAGGGCGATGGGATGGAGATCGTCTCTACCAAAGGAGGTATAAGGCTCTTCCATCCTCTAGCCTGCAGGTCTCCCTTAGACAAGGTGCAGCACCTAGTTAGCCCACGATCAGGGTCTTGTGAAGCCATGCGAGCTGGTGATGGATGTTTGTATGAGCAGCTGGTGCATATCGCAGTTCCTGGTTATGCGACCACTGATGCCAAGCAGACAATCTCTGAAGAGTATTGATAATAGTTGGGGTCAACAATCTTGTAAAGACACTGCCCAGAAGAAGGCAATGGCAAGCCTGTTCTGTAGGAAAAAAATTGTTAAAAATAATCATGGTCATGGAAAGACCATGAATGTGCCATGGCACATAAGGAACGAACGATTCCATGCAGTAATGATTGTGACATATTAATGACTCCAGGGCTGAAACAGCAGAGTTCACATCTTAGGCCGTTACAAAATTTGAGAAACAATTGGAGAGATCTAAAGTAAGCAGACTGTCCAGAGCAAGAATATTTACAAAAGCAACAGTGTTTACTGGATTGATACCAAAATCTAAATAAAGATCTAAATATAGTCATTAAAAGCAATGGAGAAGCAAATTATTATGACTATTTTCATCTAAAATTCTGACAGCTCTATCCGTAGTAAAATGGTACTTTCCCCCAACTCTTCCCATTTTAAAAAAACAACATTGCTGTATCTCTAGAACTGTATTCTCATGTATTGAATCACAGCAAACGAACACGTCATTTTTAACTTACCAGATCAACTAGCTCTTGAATACATTTACATTTTATTTAGTAAACAATTCTGCTGTCGAAAATCAGTGTTATACTTTGCAATATCCTTTTTATTATGACCTAGCATACGGAGTATCGCATGAAGCTGTGCTATTAATGTGTGTTGGCTCAGGGTTGAGAATGCTCGAGTTGAAGTGTTAAGAATATGACACGGCAGCTCCAGAGCTTTGGCATGTCAGCTTTCTAAGGCAATTTGATTCTGACAGTCAAGAACAGCAGAGGGTCAGCTGATTACCAAGCAGAACTGAAATGGGAAACTCAGTAAACAGACTATACTTTACATTTAAGAGTTATTTTTCAATGCAATGGAAAATAAAACAAGCTGCATTTCAGTTACAGTATACTGGCTAATATATCATATTGAAGTATAAAACATATTTACATGGACCATATTTTACATTTTAAAAAGTTATTTTTTCTCTGCAAAGGGAAGTTAAACTAGTTAGGTGGTTCGGTAGCATGGTGGTTAGCACAACCTTTACCGTACAGGCGATCAGGGTTCAATTCCTGCTGCTGCCTGTAAGAAGTTAAGTAGTTTTCCCTGTGACGACTTGGGTTTCCTCCAGGTGCTCCAATTTCCTCCCACAGTCTGAAGACCTACCAATTGGTAGGTTAATTGGTCATTGTAAATTCTCTGTGATTAAGCTAGGATTAAATTGGGGATTGCTGGGCAGCATGGTTCTAGCCTACTCTGCGCAGTATGTCAATAAATAATAATAAAAAATAGCCAGTATACTATAACTTCATTATTAGATGGTTTATTTTGTATCATAATAAAACATTTGACAATTTTAAAATGTCATTGATTTGCTGTTTTGTTGACCTTTGACTGCCAAAATATAATCCAAGCATTTTCTGCAGAATTATTTCTCAGCAATAAGTTTTAACATTGCGTATAACATATAAAGGTTATTTGCATTGTTGAAGTCCAGATATCACATGAAATCAATGCCTTGCCATTTGTCCAATCTCACAAAGATTTTCTGTTTAATTTCTGAGGTTGAAGGTAATCAAATTAATTCCATTGTAGTTCCCCATTCTCTCATTAGAGGAGCTGATTAAGGAAATTTAAAAAGGAAACGTGGGGAATGCAAGAGAAAAATGTCAGAGGCTCATGAAACCAAAAAGATCATTGTACTGTGTTTTCAAGCATGGAGCATGAGCACTTCCCTTCAATCTGTATGTATATGGTGATCCTATTAGACAACTCAATACTTGTGACTGTTTCACAAATATTACAGCTTCAGCTCGTGTCAACTATCTTTAAGCATGGAATAAAGTTTTTTTGGGAAAGCAGTCGTATAGCTTTCAAATTAAATACGGGCTGAGTACCCTTTATCAGAAATTCCAAACTCCAAAAACTTCTGAAATCTGAGGGTTTTTTCAGTACTGACATGGTGTCACAAATGTAAAATTCCACAAGGTACCAGGAAGGTTCCCAGGCAACGGGCAGGTCTCTGCACACCACAGACAGTTCTGAGAAGTAACATCACATAGACCATAAGACATAGGAGCAGAATTAGGCCATTTGGCCCATCAAGTCTGCTCCACCATTTCATCATGGCTGATCCATTTTCCCTCTCAGCCCCAATCTCCTGCCTTCCCCACCGTATCCCTCATGCCCTGACCTATTAAGAATATATCAACCTCTGCCTTAAGTTACCCAAAGACTTGGCCTTCTCCACTGCCTGTGGCAATTAATTCCACAGATGTACCACTCTGGCTAAAGGAATTCCTCCTCATCTTCATTCTAAAAGGATGCACCTCTATTCTGAGGTCCTGTTCTCTGGCCTTAGACTCCCTTACCATAGGAAACATCCTTTCCACATTAACTCTATCAAGGCCATTCACCATTTGATGGGTTTCAATGAGGTTCCCCCTCATTCTTCAGAATTCCAGTGAATACAAACCCAGAGCTATGAGATGCTCTTCATATGGCAAGCCATTCAAACCTGGAATCATTTTCATGAAACCTCCTATGAACCCTCCTTTCTATGATGAGCGGCGGGAAAACCGTTCACAATACTCCAAGCCTCACCAGTGCTTGAAGTCTTCACTGAATCATGGCTGAAAGAAGATCATTGTTGGGAACTTAATATCCAAGGATACACATTTTATTGAAAGGACAGACAGGAAAGCAGATGGATGGCTTTGCTCTGTTGGTAAAAAATGAAATCAAAGCATTAGAAAGAGGTGACATAGCTTTGGAAGATGTTGAATCATTGTGTATAGCGCTAAGGAACTGCAAGGGTAAAAAACATAGAAAATAGGTGTAGGAGTAGGCCATTCGGCCCTTTGAGCCTGCACCACCATTCAGTATGATCATGGCTGATCATCCAAGTCAGAACCCTGTACCTGCTTTCTCTCCATACCCCCTGATCCCTTTAGCCACAAGTGCCAGATCTAACTTCCTCTTAAATATAGCCAATGAATTGGCCTCAACTGTTTCCTGTGGCAGAGAATTTCACAGATTCACCACTCTCTGTGTGAAGAAGTTTTTCCTCATCTTGGTCCTAAAAGGCTTCCCCTTTATCCTTAAACTGTGACCCCTCGTTCTGGACTTCCCCTGAAAAGACCCTGATGGGAGTTGTATATAGATCCCCAAACCGTGGTAAGGATGTAGTCTACAAATTACAATGGGAGATAGAAAATGCATGCCAAAAGGGCAATGTCAGTGTGATGGTGTTAGAGATGCTGCCTCCGATCCGGATTGAAAGGGATAAAGGACCAGGCTCCCTTTTACACACACACACACACACACACACACACACACACACACACACACACACACACACACACACACACACACACACACACACACACACACACACACACACACACACACACACACACACACACACACACACACACACACACACACACCTACTCAACACTGTATACAAAAAGCACCACAAATCCAATCTACTCCCAATTGTCAAAGTGATGGAAGGTGTTAACTTCAGTACCAACAAGTAGCCTTTACTCATTAGTAGCATGATCACTGATACCCAGTTGGGCAGTTTGTGAGGATCACTCCATTCTAGACCTCCTCACAGTTTTGGTCCAAACGTGCACCAGAGAGGTGAATTGCCTGCGAGATGAGAGTCGCAGCCCTTGACATAAAGGCATGATTTTATCAAGTTGACAATATGCAGCTCTGGTAAAACTGGACAATGAGCATCAAAAGAGAAACACTCAAATTGTTGGATTCATCTGTTTCATCGATTACCTTCCTCCCATCATCAGATCAGAAGGAAGGATGTTTGTTCAGCATTCCATTCTATAATGTCCCATTAAATGCAAAGTCTGTGAATGTAACAAAATGCAGACAATGCTCAATAAGGTTGAGAAGTGTATATAACATTTGTGCCACAAAATTTCTAGGCAATAATCATCTCTAATAAGAGATATTCAAACTACTTTCTCTTGATATTCAACGTCCATCTCAGTTAAAGCCCTCCCAACTATTGAGCACATCTGCAAGAGATGCTATCGCAGGAAAGTAGCATCCATCATCAGGGACCCCCCCACCACCACCACCCAGGAATGCTCTCTTCTCACTGCTGCCATCAGGAAGAAAGTACAGGAGCCTCAGGACTCACACCAGCAGGTTCAGGAACAGTTATGACCCTTTAACCATCAGGCTCTTGAAACAAAGGGAATAACTTCACTTGCTCCATCATTGAAGTGCTCTCACAACCTATGGACTCACCTTCAAGGACTCTTCATCTCATGTTCCCAATATTTATTGCTGCTTTATTTATTTCTATTACTGCTTTTTGTAATTCCATAGTTTGTTGTCTTCTGCACTCTGATTGAATGCCAAAGTTGGGTGGTCTTTCATTGATTGTTGTGGTTATTCCATAAGTTTATTGAGTAGCCCACAAGCAAATTAATCACTGCATTGTATATGGTGACATTTATGTAATTTGATAATAAATTTACTTTGGACTTTGAAATTACCATCACCAAGCCCACTATCACCAAGTAATGTGAATCACTATTGACCAGAAAATCAATGAGACTAGCCACGCAGTTATTAAGGTGACAATATGTCTATGAAGGTTCTCAGTCTACCAGGTCATTGTGTATCAAGCAGTCGTAAATCAAGGCAACTGGACTTGCTGTGTTGTGTAAAAGACATTTCACCACTCATCCCAGAGGCATCTTCAGTTCTGATCAGAGGGGGTGGGGTTCGACAGCCCCTGTTGGCTACTTACAATGCAGTCCCAACATCTCTACCCCTGCGGTTCCACAACAGGTCACACCTCTGTTGATGCAAAGGTAAGACTAATGACCTCTTATTACCTCTACAACTCTTGACAACCCTCATGTGATTGCTATACCTTTAAACAACTCAGAGTTTACAAGCCTGAAAACTACCCACCATGGATCAGAACTGAAGAAGCCTCTCGGATGATTGGCAAAACGTCTTCTAGACAACATAGCAAGTCCACTTGCCTTGATTTACTACTGCTTGATGTTAAGGTGACAAGCATAGTCAAAGCCTGGGTACCCTGCAGGAAGATTTTCCATCCTGTACAGGGGAAAAGTAAGGACTGTGATGGAACACTTTTTCTTGAAGCTCTGACAAAAAAGCTAATCCACCAAAGGACAGAGCGATCCATTTGAATGGCACCTTATTAATTACACTAAACATTTATTCCCTCTACCACCGGCGCTCAGTGAATGCAGTGTGCAACATTATAAATTGTACAGCAGTTACTCACCCTGGTTAATTTGACAGCATGCCTCACAGACACGCCAATATGAAAGACAAAAACAGCAGGTGCATGTGTCCACCACCTCTGCCAGGGTTTCCTCCATGACACACACCAAACTTATGTGGAAATGCATCACTGGTGCTTTATCGTCACTGGGTCTAAACCCTGGAACTAACTACCTAATAATATTGTGGAAATGCTTTCAACAGACAGGTTGCAGTGGTTCACAGAACCAGCTCACTATCACACAATCACGAACAGTAAGAGGCCTTTTCCGTGATGTCCATTATCACAAAACCAAGTAAATAAAACAAAAACAGTAAATCAAAATTAAATATGTCATCTAAGTAACAATAAACCAATAATTATAAAATACATATATACAGCAGTTTAATATAAGTTAAATGTTTTATAACCCATTTTTAATCATTAGCATTTGTAAACATAATGCAGTCAGCAGTTGTGCTGCTTTCAACAGCAAAAAGATCCAACTGTAACAGTGATCATACAATATTCTGATAATACAATATCATATAGGAAAGGTTCAACAGTCGGAAATTTCCTGCTGATTCGCCAGTTTCCAATTCTCTCCATTTTTTGACAGGGGTGAATGAGATTATGTTTTGATCAAGTTTAAAAAAGAGAATTGTCTCTATTGGTGAATTGTTCAATGACTTGGAGATGCAAATTCTTTGGAAAAAAAACTGACAAAAATATTCGGATTATGAGGAAATATTTTATAGTGAAAATTATAATGTGGAACAGATTGTCCAAGACAGAAGTTCATAAGGCCCAAAATAGAATTGGCTAGGTACAAAGAAAAAATATTTCAGGACAATGGGGTGGGGGGTGGGGGGGGGGGGGAGGGAATAGGACAAGGGAACCGGTAGGATGTTTCAACAATAATCTTGACACATTTTGGATATGATAGCAGTGTTTTTTGAAGCACTTAACTGAACATGAACGGGTGAAGAATGAAGGGTTGCTGATATTGCACAAGTAAAAGGGAAGAGGTTTAAATTGGCATCAAGATTGGCACAGACAGCCTGGGCCAAAGGCCTATTATTATGCTGTTCTGTTTTATGTTCTTTGTTCTATGATGATTCAAGTAGTCTCTTCCACATCATTATAATTCTTATATTGAAACTGACTACTGAAAAAATAACTTGACTATAAATTTATGAACAAAAAAACTGGAATATACACAACGTATAAATAATATGAAAATGGATATTGCTGAAATATATTTATTTCCCTTTAAATGACAGTTTTATGACTCCCATTTTCATTTGTGACAATATTTTATGCACCCTTAGTCTTTCAGATTGTTGCAAGCCAAAGAATAGACACAGAATTGTCATGGCAGAGAAAGTCACCCAGGCTCATTGAGTCCACACTCAGTCATGGGAGGGAAATCCCATCAGTCCCTTTTCTCTGTTGTTTTCCTCAGCCTTGCAAATTAATCTGTCTTAAGTATTTATCCATTAACTTTGTATCAATCTTACAGCTCAGCGTAAAGAGAAAACATCCCTTACATCTCCCCTCCTTACCCTAATGAAACCATTCATTCTCATGTACACATATATCAAAGCTAATTCAAATAAACCTTTTCTGTAACCCTTTTAGGACCTCAAGTAGCAGTACCATATTTGGACTTAAGGTCTGTTAGTACAGTTTGAACATTACTGTTTCTGTACGCTGTGAATTTATGAATCCCAGCATCCTCTACACTCAATGAGCCATTATTTAAACATGTACTTTCACATTCAAAGAATTCTGTTCTTGCACAGCCATCAGATGGTACAATTTAGACTAAACTGTACTTCATGAGAAGTGCTTCATGACTTCACATCCCCTACGAGAGACTCATCCAGAAAGTCATGAGGCATTGGATCAGTGGAACCTTGGCTGTTTGGATAAAAAATTGGCTTACAGGAAGAAAGCAGAAGGTAGTAGTAGAAGGAAAGTATTCTGCATGGAGGTCGGTGACTAGTGGAGTGCTGCAAGGATCTGTCCTGGGACCCCTGCTTTTTATGATATTTATAAATGACCTGAATGAAGAGGCGGAAGGATGGTTGAGTAAGTTTGCGGATGACATGAAGATTGGAGGAGTTGTGGATGGAGCTGTAGGTTGTCGAAAGTTACAAGAGGATATAGACAGGATGCAGAGTTGGGCAAAAAAGTGATAGATGGAGTTCAATCCGGATAAGTGTGAGGTGATGTATTTTGGAAGGACAAACCAGAAGACTGAGTACAAGGTTAATGGTTGGTTTCTTAAGAGTGTGGATGAACAGAGGGGCCTTGGAGTTCAAATCCATACATCCCTCAAGGTCACTGCATAGGATAGTTAAGAAGGCCTATGGGATGCTAGGGTTCATTAATAGGAGGATTGAGTTCAAGAGTAGAGAGGTCATGTTGCAACTCTACAAATCTCTGGTGAGACCACATTTAGAGTGCAAACATGAGGAAATCTGCAGATGCTGGAAATTCAAACAACACACAAAATGCTGGTGGAACACAGCAGGCCAGGCAGCATCTATAGGAAGAAGCGCTGTCGAAGTTTCGGGCCGAGACCCTTCATCAGGACTAACTGAAAGGAGAGATACTAAGAGATTTGAAAGTAGTGGGAGGAGGGGGAAATGCAAAATGATAGAAGACCGGAGGGGGTGGGGTGAAGCTAAAAGCTGGAAAGGTGATTGGCGAAAGTGATACAGAGCTGGAGAAGGGAAAGGATCATGGGACGGGAGGCCTCGGGAGAATGAAAGGGGGGGGGAAGCACCAGAGGGAGATGGAGAACAGGCAGAGTGATGGGCAGAGAGAGAGAAAAAAACAAAACAAAAAAAACAACTAAATATGTCAGGGATGGGGTAAGAAGGGGAGGAGGGGCATTAACGGAAATTAGAGAAATCAATGTTCATGCCATCAGGTTGGAGGCTACACAGCCGGTATATAAGGTGTTGTTCCTCC
Organism: Hemitrygon akajei; assembly: GCF_048418815.1. Lineage (NCBI taxonomy): Eukaryota > Metazoa > Chordata > Chondrichthyes > Myliobatiformes > Dasyatidae > Hemitrygon > Hemitrygon akajei. The sequence continues at coordinate 54,379,276 of NC_133146.1, forward strand.
AACCTGAGTTTGGATTCATTTTGACAGTAGAGGAAGCCATGGATAGACATATCAGAATGGGAATGGGACATGGAATTAAAATGTGTGGCCACTGGGAGATCCTGCTTTCTCTGGCAGACCGAGCGTAAGTGTTCAGCGAAATGGTCTCCCAGCCTGTGTCAGGTCTCACCAATATATAAAAGGCCACACCAGGAGCACCGGACGCAGAATACCACACCAGCCGACTCACAGGTGAAGTGTCGCCTCACCTGGAAGGACTGTCTGGGGCCCTGAATGGTGGTGAAGGAGGAAGTGTAAGGGAAGGTGTAGCACTTGTTCCGTTTACAAGGATAAGTGCCAGGAGGGAGATCGGTGGGAAGGGATGGGGGGGACAAGTGGACAAGGGAGTCGTGTAGGGAGCGATCCCTGTGGAAAGCAGAAAGGGGGGGAGGGAAAGATGTGCTGGGTAGTGGGATCCCGTTGGAGGTGGCGGACGTTACGGAGAATTATACGTTGGACCTGGAGGCTGGTGGGGTGGTAGGTGAGGACAAGGGGAACCCTATCCCGAATGGGGTGGCGGGCGGTTGGGGTGAGGGCAGATGTGCGGGAAATGGAAGAGATGCGTTTGAGAGCAGAGTTGATAGTGGAAGAAGGGAAGCCCCTTTGTTTAAAAAAGGAAGGCATCTCCTTTGTCCTGGAATGAAAAGCCTCATCCTGAGAGCAGATGCGGTGGAGATGGAGGAATTGTGAGAAGGGGATAGCCTTTTTGCAAGAGACAGGGTGGGAAGAGGAATAGTCCAGGTAGCTGTGAGAATCTGTAGGCTTATAGTAGATATCAGTAGATAAGCCGTCTCCAGAGATGGAGATAGAAAGATCAAGAAAGGGGAGGGAGGTGTCAGAAATGGACCAGGTAAATTTGAGGGCAGGGTGAAAGTTGGAGGCAAAGTCAATGAAGTCAACGAGTTCAGCATGCGTGCAGAAGGCAGCGCCAATGCAGTCATCGATGTAACAAAGGAAAAGAGGGGGCAGATACCCGTATAGACTTGGAACATGGACTGTTCCACAAAGCCAACAAAAAGGCAGGCATAACTGGGACCCATATGGTTTGGAGGAAGTGGGAGGAGCCAAAGGAGAAATTATTGAGAGTATGAACTAATTCCGCTAGACGGAGGAGAGTGGTGGTAGAGGGGAATTGGTTAGGTCTGGAATCCAAAAAGAAGTGAAGAGCTTTGAGACCGGTGGTGGATGGAGGTATATAGGGACTGGACGTCCATGGTGAAAATATGGCGGTGGGGGCCAGGGAACTTAAAATCATTGAAAAAATTCAAAGCATGAGAAGTGTCACGAACATAGGTGGGAAGAGATTGAACAAGGGGGGATAAGACAGTGTCAAGGTATGCAGAAATGAGTTCGGTGGGGCAGGAGCAAGCTGAGAGAATAGGTCTACCTGGACAGACAGGTTTGTGGATCTTGGGTAGGAGGTAGAAACAGGAAGTGCGGGGTGTGGGAACTATGAGGTGAGGCGACACATCACCTGTGAGTCGGCTGGTGTGGTATACTGCGTCCAGTGCTCCCGGTGTGGCCTTTTATATATTGGTGAGACCCGACGCAGACTGGGAGACCATTTCGCTGAACACTTATGCTCGGTCCACCAGAGAAAGCAGGATCTCCCAGTGGCCACACATTTTAATTCCATGTCCCATTCCCATTCTGATATGTCTATCCATGGCTTCCTCTACTGTCAAAATGAATACAAACTCAGGTTGGAGGAACAACACCCTATATACCGGCTGGGTAGCCTCCAACCTGATGGCATGAACATTGACTTCTCTAATTTCTGTTACTGCCCCTCCTCCCCTTCTTACCCCATCCCTGACATATTTAGTTGTTTGTTGTTTTTTTTTCTCTCTCTGCCCATCACTCTGCCTGTTCTCCATCTCCCTCCGTTGCTTCCCCCCCACTTTCTTTCTCCTGAGGCCTCCCGTCCCATGATCCTTTCTCTTCTCCAGCTCTGTATCACTTTCGCCAATCACCTTTCCAGCTCTTAGCTTCATCCCACCCCCTCCGGTCTTCTCCTATCATTTTGCATTTCCCCCTCCCCCCACTACTTTCAAATCTCTTAGTATCTCTCCTTTCAGTTAATCCTGATGAAGGGTCTCGGCCCGAAACGTCAACAGTGCTTCTCCTTATAGATGCTGCCTGGCCTGCTGTGTTCCACCAGCATTTTGTGTGTGTGTGTTGTCCACATTTAGAGTATTGTGTTCAGTTCTGGTCACCTCATTATAGGAAGGATGTGGAAGCTATGGAGGATGTTGCCTGGATTGGAAAACAAATCTTATGAGGCAAGGTTAGCAGAGCTGGGATTTTTCTTTTTGGAGCGTAGAAGAATGAGAGGGGACTTGACAGAGGTCTACAAGATTATGACAGGCATAGATAGGGTGGATAGCCAGTACCTGTTTCCCAGGACACAAATAACAAACAGCAGAGGGCATATGTACAAAGTTAATGGTGGGAAGTTTAGGGGAGACATCAGGGGTAAGTTTTTTACACAGAGGGTTGTGGGTGCCTGGAATGACTTGCCAGGGATGGTGGTGGAGGCTAAAACATTAGGGGTATTTAAGAGCCTCCAGGACAGGCACATGGATGAAAGAAAAATAGAGGGTTATGTAGTAGTGTGGGTTTAGTACTTTTTTAAAGGAATATATGGGTCGGCACAACATCGAGGGCAGAAGGGCCTGTACTGTGCTGTAGTGTTCTAATGTTCATTCTTTTACCAAAGGTATGGCTTCCTGCAGTACTGTGCAAAAGTCTTGGGCACACATATATAGCAGGGGTGCCTAAGGCTTTTGCACAGTATTGTATTTGTCAACGTAGAGTGGAGAGTGAGTTTGTAAATCTGGCAGGAGCAAAGTACTTTGGAAATGTCAAAGGCTGAAGCATTACAGGAGGGGTGTGGGACAGGAGCCAGAGATGGAGCGCTGGAGATGGTACATGTGCAGACACACGCAGCCCTGAGGCACCTGGCAAGGTCAATTGATCCCAAACAATTGGTTTACAAATCATTACAGAATGTTTCTCTGGTACTTCCTGCTCCCTCCTCCTCCTCTGTTTCCCTTTTCCCAACCATGATTTCACCTTTCCACTCTCAGTCCCCAATAGAGACCCATATCAGAATCAGGCTTATCACAACTCACATATGTTGTGAAATTTGTTTTTTTTTTAATTTTGCAGCAGTACAGTGCAATACATAACATTATTATGTATTAAGGTCTTAGGCACCATTAGCTACAGTATATGTGCCTAAGATATTTGCACAATACTGCATTTCTCTGAATTAAATGTAATCTGTCTGTTCAGTCTGCTTATTTGCATGAATTTGCAAATTACTATCCTTGTTTTCACTGTTACTGTACTCCATACTTCCTGTTATCTACAAATTTAACAATTTTACCTTAGCCAATTATTTTATATTCATTAAAAAGCTGTGGTCTCAATAATGACCCCTGGGAGCACCATCATTTATCATCCTCCAATCAGAAAAACAACAATAACTACTCTGTTGTCTCCCTTTTCAATTAGTGGCTTCTAAGTGGAATATTATTTTTAAAATAGCCTGGATTGAAAACAGCATCAAGGTAAGAGTTAAATTTGTTGCTAAATAACTAACACTCTGATTTTTTTGCTAACAAAAAATTAAAGACTATTTTGTTCCCTTATGGAGTGCTCCGGCAAAATGATTAGCATGGCAATTTTTTTGTTATTATTAAATAATTAAAGATGTTAGGCACTACAATTTTCAAATTAAATAATAACTTGAATTGACTGTATTAATTGATTATTTATAAACTTCAGATACTGAGAGAAGTTTAGGAGAAAAGCTACTTTATTGGACAGTAAACTATAATATTCAGAATTTAAGCAATACACAGAATATACTGCTTTAATATATTTCAAATAGAAGATCCAGTCACAATTAAGCTGCATTTTTCATCAATTTGAATAAGATTTATGACAGTATGAAATATCTGATACACTTGTACTCAAGAGCTAATTGTCAAAAGCCTGTAAAACTGGATTAAAATACTCCTTAAACTACAGCAACAAAACTGAGCTCTCATGGCATGGATGACTAAGGATGAATTGAAAACATAGTGACTGTTTATTAAATTGCGCAACAGCTCTGAGGCAGAATCGGTTTCTTCGTTCAATTCCATTGCAATCTAAATCGACACAGCCCAGTGTTAGTGTTGTTACTTACAAATCAGTTTAACTGGTACAATCCTCCTCTCCGTCTGAAAATCACAGTACATTTTACTATTCTGAAGACTTCAAACTTACCTCTATGTTCTTAAACATGTTTGTACTCTGATAAACTTCAGCATTCGTTTTCTTCCTTGTTACCATTCAGTATTTAGTATGGTGCTGCAGCAATTAAAGTAAGTGAAACTTCAGAATCTGTGTGTGGAAAACTTACAATATTATTATAATCTAGATCACACAGATGTTGTTTGGAGTCCTATGTCATCAGAATAAAATAAAGATTCTCTAATCCAGAGTTTTTAATTTGAACACACTAATGACTTATTTTCAGCACTGCACTAAGTAATACAGATTGATTAAAAGAAAGCTGGAAAGGAATTTACGGTATGTTGCATGGTTATGTGCCAATTTAATTTTAAAACTGTTTTTAAACAAGTGCCTCAGAGATTAGGAGTGTTACCATAGAAGGATTTGTAAATCTTAAAACCAACGCAGTGCCAGATCAGGAGCAGATAGTTGCCAACGAGTACAGCAAGGGTACACTCAAAGGGAATTTGATGCAACAGGGAATGGCATCATGCTGTAGAATTAGCATATAAACCAAAGAAGACACAAAAATGGTACACTGGCCTGGAGAACATTAAAGCAGTCAAATTTGGAGATGAGTGAAGTTTATACTATGAGAATAAAAAAAAACCTCAGAAATCCAACTACAGCCTACAATTAACAGAAATTAAAACCAAGGAAACCTTCCATAACTAAAAATACCCAACATTCAGTAGTTTTAACTTAAAACTAATATGACCACATTGCATTTTTATTGAGATCAAAAGGATAATAGTTTCTTAATTTGTAGCATGAAATATGAAGACTACTGATGAAGCTGTAATTTGACAAATGTATTTGTTCTGCTTTTGTAGAAAGCATGTGGGCACCAATGACTCAAAGCAGATCTTGGCTACATGACAGGAGTCCAGCAGGACCCAACTACATGTGTCAGGTTCAGCTTAGTTGGATGCTCAATTCGATAAAATATTTGCGCTCAGGGTGTGCCATCCTGGCTCAATACATGGTCTGGGATGGACTGATTTTAGAATTATTTGTTGTGCCCTCGATTCCTCAAACATAGAACAGTACATTACAGGAACAGGCCCTTTGGCTCACAATGTTGTGCTGAACAATTAAATTAGTTATCAAATTGCCAATTAAACTAATCCCTCTGCCTACACAATGCCCATATCCATCAATTTCCTTCACATTCATGGGCCTATCTAAACTTCTCTTAAATCCCTATACCACCCCAGGCACCACTACTCTCCGGTTTAAAAAAAAACTTGGCCCCCCACATCTCCTTTAAACTTAACCCCTCTCACCTTAAATGCATGCCTGAGGGTGAGACACCTCAACCCTAGGAAAAAAGTTGCTGTCTATCCATAAGACATAGGATCAGAATTAGGCCATTCAGCCCATTGTCTGCTCAACCATTCCATCATGGCTGTCTACTCTATCTATGTATCTCATAATCTTACAAAACTCTATCAGTTCTCCCTTCAGCCTCCACTGCTCCAGAAAACCCAAATTTGTCCAACCTCTCATTTTCTTGTTTGTCTAATCCGGGTACGTAAACCACTTCTGCACCCTCTCCAAAGCCTCGACATTCTACCTACAATGGGGTGACCAGAATTGTATGCAAAACTCCAGATGCAGCCTAACTAGAGCTTTATCAAGCTACAACATAACTTCCTGAGTTCAATAGCATGCTTGAGGTTGTTATACTTACAATGTCAATTAGCTAGATATGGAAACATATAGATATACCTGGGCTGAGATGTACCAATGTCAGTACTCCAGCCAGACATTGTCAGCACCATGGCCTTTTCTGTACTTTGCGATCCAGTCATTTCTTAAAAGTGCGTGGAGTGAATGGAATTAACTGAGCACCTTCAGGAATTATGTTGAGGACATTGGAGGAACTGATGACAGATTAGCCAATTGGCTGTTCTGACTGAAGGTGTTCAGTCTTACCTTTGAAACATGGGTACAGGTGCTGCTTCCCACCATTTTTGACAATGCTGATGTCACTTTCTCTTCCTTTTACCTTTTAATTGTCCACCACCACTTATAATTGGATGCAGCTTTTGTGTTATGAAGTTAAAAACTGATGCTTCATCTGACCAATCAAAAGTGATGTTAGGTTTGTTTTGAAACAAATCTTTTCAAAAGTGTTGTTTCCTTGAATTGTATTTTGTTATGATAGACCACTGCAAGCTGAACTGAAATATAATTTCAGACTACTTGTATCATGTAGGAATTTGGAGAAACAAGAAATTAACTTTTATTGAATATGAACTGTTTATTTGCATAATGGTGCTGATGCTTTGCAATAGTTCAACTACACTTAAAAAGGTTGGGTCAATGATTTTCATTTGTACTCGGTGTCAGAGCACACAGTCTCAGAATAGGGGGACATCCATTTAAAACAGAGAAGAGGAAAAATGTCTTTAGACAGAAGATGGCGAATCTGTGGAATTCATTGACACAGGTGGTTGTGCAGGCCAAGTCTTTGGTATATTTAAGGCGGAGATTGAAAGATTAATCAGGGCATCAAAGGTTATGGGAGAAGGCAGGAGAATGTGGTTGGAATGATGGAGCAGACTCAATGGGCCCAATGGCCAAATTCTGCTCTTATGTCTTATGGTCAAATGGGGGTTGCTTGAAGCCTTAACGCAAAAATTCTGTCATTATAACTTAATATAATAAAGCTTGTTAATATTAAGCATGTTCATAGAGCACACTATATTTGTTTACATTAACTTTGTGATGTTGCTCTGAATGTCCATAAGGCATAGGAGCAGAATTAAGCTATTCAGCACATTGCTCCATCATTCTATCATGGCTGATTTATTATCCCCCTCAACCCATTCTCTTGCCTTCTCTCTGTAAACCTTCACTCCCTTACTAATCAAGAATCTTATCCACCTCCACTTTAAATATACCCAGTGACTTTGCCACCACAGCCATCCGTGGTTCTGAATTCCACAGATCCATCACCTCCTGGCTAAAGAAATTCTTCCTCCTCTCTATTCAAAGCAGCATCCTTGTATTTTGAAGCTGTGCCCTTGGTCCTAGACCCATATTGTGTAGTGCCATTCCAAATGTTAATGTGATGTTTTGTGTGAAACTATAATATTTACTTCTTGGGACAACATCAAAGAAAAAAACTGCTTTTTTAGAAGAGGTGGTATCCAAACATCAGGCCTGCTCTGCCTTTCAGTTATATCGTGGTGATCCTGTATGTTATCCACCTCCTTGCTTGATTTCTTTTATCCCTCTTGATTCACAAACATCTATCATGTATGAACTTTCTGCTAAATTTTGAATTATTGTTGCTTCTTTCCATGAGATGTAATTTTCCGTCTGAAAACATCCAGCCATAGTTCTGTGAAAGTTATTTCTTTCGATTCATAGACAGTAATTTGGAACCAGTAACTCGCTAGCTACTGTCAGATCTTCTGTATTTTATCTAGATATTATGTGTTATAAAAGATGTGAATTTCTTCAAAGCAACTGGAAATTGACTCTCGAGAGCCATGTTAGTAATCAGAATCTTTGGAATTCTCTACCTTGAGGTTCATAGCTGCTCAACTGCAGAATATATTTGTTAAAATTAATAGCTTTTGAACACTAGGCAAATATGAGCATATTGAGAAGGGGTGACATGGTAAACATTATGTTAAAGATCAACCTTGATTTTGTAAAAATGTAGATTAGTGATGAATGATGATGAAGTGGCCCAATCCTATAGATTATGCTTTTGATGTTGTATTTAAAACTCCAGTTTTAGTAAAGATCGTTTGAAATTCTTCTTTCACAAAAATAGGCTATGTTATTCTGCCCTGATCGGATTTTGATGAATTCGTCGACGATGAATTCATTAAAATCCGATCAGGGCAGAATAACATATTCTTGCAAAAACCTGGTTTTATGTAGCTCATTGTTATGACTGGTGATGTGTAAATTCCTAATAACATTTTCCTTACAGGAAATAAAGAATTTCTTGAACAACAAGAACATGGATGAAAAAAGAGCTGTTTCTGTGGACATCGTCAAGGATTTCCAGGAATATCTCACTCAAACCTATCATGTGAATATGATATCTGGCTCAGTTGGTGCAGAGAAGGAGTCAGAGTCTTTACAGACTAGTAAGAGCTCTTGGAACTCTTATTTGGAATTCCTCGAAGCATGAAAGATTTATGGCACAGGAGGCCTATCAGCCTCTTATGACATGTCTGCCCCTAAAACTGCCTAGTTCTATAACCATGCTCTTCAAGAATAGATATGAATATTTTAAATGCAGCAGAGGTCCTGTTTTAGGCTTTAAATTCCAGGCCCTGACGACTTCGGGTGGAAAAAAATCCTTACTATGCTCCCAGCCCTTCTGTAAATTACCAGTTAAAGCCACCTGATTATTGGAACAAGAAAGGTTCTTCCAATTACTCCAATTTAGGCTTTCATAATCTTTGTCACATCCATTAAGTTTCTGCTCTTCCTCTTCAGCTAGAAAGAAAATAATCCCAGCCTATTGAATCTCTAGTCCTGTCAATGAATTTGTATCTCCTCAACATCCTCTGAAGTACAAAGACTTCCTTGCTCTTATATCATGACCAGTACTATTCAAAGTACTCAAGTTATGGGCTGACTATTTATATATTGATACAAAGCAGAATAGGCCCACTGGCCCTTTGAGCCACATCGTCCAATTCCTAGCCTAATCAGGGGACAATTTACAATGACCAGTTAACCTATCAATCAGTACATCTTTGGACCGAGGGAAGAAACTGGAGCACCCAGAGAAAACCCACACAGTCACAGGGAAAATGTACAAACTCTTTACAGGCAGCTGCAGGAATTGAACCCAGATCACATGAATTGGAAAGCATTGTGCTAATCACTTAGCTACAGTTGTTCTGTAATGACCTCTGGTCTTGATTATTAATGGAATGCATTCTGCATGCCATTTGAAACACCTTTGTTCTGTTGTTTCTAGCTACTTCTGTTTTAGTACTGTATAAAAAACTGAAGAACAAATTTAAAAAATGATGAAAGATTACTTAGTAATGTCAACCATTTAGTTTTATTTGGAAATAAACTTAAATCAGTATTGCCTTCAGAGGAACATAACTTCCTCAATTTCACACACTTGTCAAACGATAATGAATTATTAAATAATTGTCATATATTCTTTAAGGCCATTATTAATGTGCTAACACTGGACCGCAATTTTTTTCTATATGTGTTGCTTCCTCAGAATTTTTTGATGATTATGATAGATTCTTTGAAGATGAGCACAAATATAATTTCAGACTTTTATTAGGTAGGAATTTGGAGAAACAAGAAATTAACTTGTATTGAATATTAATGCGTTTCAATTGCATAATGGTGCTGATGCTTTGCAATAGCTCAACTAAACTAAAAATGTTTTGTTGATGATTTTCATTTGTCTGAGGCTTCTTGCTGAAGTGTCCAACAATGATAAGCTAGCATTGATGGATTCCAGTTGCCCTGATATCATTTCTTCATGACCGTCATGTCCTGGTGAAACTTTTCAGCATGCTCGTCAATGACAGTGCCAAGATTTGCAAGGAAGAAGTCTAAATGGGAATGCAGAAAATGAATCTTTAGTGACATGTTGCACTTCATGGTTTTGTTTGCTGGAAGCATGTTGTCAACCAGCTCCATGTAGTTTGAGGCTCTGTAGTTGCCAAAAAATTTTCAACAACATCCTTAAGTGCCTTCCATGTGATTTTCTCTGGTCCCAATTGCCTGTCATTGATGACCTGTTTTGTGTGCCAACAAAAATACCCTCCTTAATCTTGGCATCAGTTATTCTGGGAATCTCTGTTTCAAATATTTAAATCCTTAATGGAAATTTATAGCCTTTTTAAAATCTGTCCTGCCATGCAGCATCTGCCTTGTCTAAACATGGACAAGATAGAAAATTTTCAGATTGTGTTGTAGGCAACATTTTAATTGACTTGAATTAGGAATTAAGAAATATGGGTCTTTTTTAATGGTCTGTGATAGGGAAATTTCATTGTGATTTTCATGATCAGCAGCACAAAATCCATAAGATACATGCAAAAGTGTTGAGGAAGCAAAATCTTTGTTGTCCAGTGTAATTAATGCATTTGTTGGTTCTGATTAATGTCAAATAGATTAAGAACTGCTACAAATCTGATAAGGAAAGCAGACATTTGCTGTTACATATTTTAAGGCAATTTTGCTGTAAGCTCTCTAAAGAACTTCTATAAATGGAAACTCCTATGAAGGGGACCAGAATGGCAATGCTTAGTTGTTGGTAGGTAGGGTTAATACCTGACTTTCAAGAGGACTTGTGAGTTATATTTCAGCTGGACTTAGTCCTTAAACTGCTGGAGAACAGTGCGGAAAGAACAGGTGCTCCTTTCTCCTGGTAGGGATTAGTTTTTAGTTCCAAGTGCTCCTGCCCCGTTTTGTCACCTTGCAACCTTATCCTTCAATCTGTTTGAATTATGGAGGACAGCATGTGTTTAAATGTCTCTCTCCAGCAGACTTCATCATGATCATCGTGATTCCAGTATTTCTACTATTTTTAAATATTTCTTAATTGTAGATATGATTTTTCTGTGTTCTATTGCTGAGCAACAGTTAACCATCTGATTGGCCTATCAGAGTTCTCTTTGAGAACTAGTTGACTTGATCAGCATTTCTGATCTGGCTATTGTTCACGATTGCACTTAATTTAAAAAAATTTAAAAATACAGAGAATGCTAGGTAGAATCAAGAGAGAGTATCGATATCATGGCTGATCCATTTTCCCCCTCAGCCTGAATCTCCTTCCCCTCCCCCAGTGTCCCTTCATGCCCTGACCAATCAAGAATCTATCAACGTCTGCCTTAAATGTACATAAAGACTTGGGCTCCATTTACGCCTGTGACAGCGAATTCCACAGAGTCACCACTCTCTGGCTTGAGGAGACATGGCCTCAAGAGATTTAGGATGGAGATGAGGAGGAACTACTTTTCCCAGAGAGTGTGAATCTCTGCCCAATGAAACAGTGGAGGCGACCTCAGTAAATATACTTAAGACAAGATTGGGTAGATTTTTGCATAGTAGGGGAATTAAGGGTGATGGGGAGAAGGCAGGTAGGTGAAGATGAGTCCATGGCCAGGTCAGCCATGATCTTATTGAATGGTAGGACAGGCTTGATGGGCCAGATGGCCTATTCCTGCTTCTATTTCTTATGTTTCTAAAGAAGTTCCTCCTTATCTTCATTCTAAGAGGACACAACTCTCTTCTGAGGCTCTCTCCTCCGGTTTTAGACTCTCCTACCGTAGGAAATATCTTCTCCACATCCATTTTTATCAAGGTCTTTCACCACTCGAAAGAATTCTTCTGAATTCTGGTAAATACAGGCCCAGAGCCATCAACTGCTCTTCATATGACAAACCATTCAATCCTGGAATCATTTTTGTTTGCCTCCTTTGAACCCTCTCCAGTTTCAGAGTATAGTTTCTAAGGGACCCAAACCTGCTGACAATACTCCAGGTGAGGCCTCACCAGTACTTTATAAAGTATCAACATTACATCCTTGCTTTTATATTCTAGTCCTCAAAAGAGAAAGAGTTGATATTTCAAGTCAAAGGCTTTCTAGGAATTATCAAGGAAAAATACTTGCTCAATATTTCAGTCAAGTGTATGTCTTTTCAATGTTTCATTCAAACATTGATTAGAAATTAATATGCTAAATACAAAGTGCAAAGCTACAATGCACATTTTCTCTCATAATGACATTTTTAACATAAGAGAATAAGCCACTAACAAAATGTTACATTTGTATATCCAAATGAATCTTACAATGATGTATGTCAATTACAAGCAAGTATATGCAAATGCTGAAAGTCTGAAAAAGCAAGTCAAACATGTAAAAATATTCAATGCAACCATTTGAGGGTAGTTTGTGAGTGTTTCCGTAATCTTTTCCATGTTGGGAGCTGAAGGAATACAGTTAAAGCTTTCATGAAATTGGTGGCTTTTTTTTCTTTTAACTTGATACATTTTCTTTGTGTTTTGATTATTTTTTCTCTTTATTGTGCTATTCCAAAAAAAACATTATTATTGTTTTTCACTGCAATTGTTGATTCTCTTTCAATCAGTTGTCTGGCCTGCTGAATATATGCAGTACATTCTAGTTATTTATATTTCCACCATCTACACTGAGTTAACATTTTCTTTTCTTACTTTCTTTTCTTTTGCACTACTTATCATTTAATTACTTAATATATTTTCATACTGTAATTGTTTTTTTCTCTATCACAAAGTTAACAAATTCCAAGACATATGTCAGTGATATTAAACCTGATTCTGATACTAAATTTTAAAAGCCAGAATAATGAATGAAAACAAATAAAGTTTATATACAACATTTGAACATCTTGTGTCATTATATCGAAACGTTTACTCACTCTCTCTTCATATTTTAAATAACCCTTACATAGCTCAATATTTCTCTCATAATGAACTAGTTTTACAACTGTCAGGCAGTAGCTGTGGATGAGAACATTTGAATCCAATCTCAGAAACGACTGGAAAACCGATCTTATTCATTATTTATATAAAATGTAACACGTTTAGGCGTTAACCTTTCTCATTCGAAGGCATCTACGGCTAACGAAAGGGCAAAGGGAAGAAGACAGGCGTCGTGCACCAACTTCCGGTGCACGTCAATGACATCAGCGCGTACTGTTGACATGTGACGTAAGCCGAACGGAGAAGCCCGCGCCGATGTCGGAGAGGAATCGGTCCCGCTCGCAGTCGGTGAGCACCTCCAACGGCACCGGAGGGCAGCCGCGCGGCAGGAGAAACTCGGTCGTCTCCGACTCGACCATGACGGAGGACGAGGACCTCGGCGAAGGCGGCATCCCGTACGGGGCCCGGGACGATGACCCGAACCGCCGGAGGATGCTGAGGCACCAGTACCGGGAGCTCATCAACAGTGTTCAGCGTGAGTGGCGGCTCTCCCTCAGTACAGAGGCTTATTAAGCCTCTCTTTGCTCTCAGCCGGTGGTTCATTGCCACTGAGGTGAAAATACCCACTTTTCACCCTGGCACAGCCGTCGGGAATTATAAACAAAAGCAAGAATAACTTGTGCTACCTTTGTGCCGTAAATAACTCAAAAATTGTAGTAAAACCAGTCCGAAATGATATACAGACTTATGCAAATGCTCAGGCATCATCTGTGGAAGGTGAAACTAGAATACACGATCTGTTCTGCTCTCCAGAAATCGATTTACTGACAGAGAGGGATTCTGAACATGGGCGCCATGTAATGGTACTTACAGGCTATATTTCTAAGAACAACTGCTAGAAGTAGAATCAGGCTTATGATCAAGTATGATGAAAGTATAAAAAAAGAACAATGCGGTAGTTCTGGATTGCACAGAAATATGATGGTGGAAGGGAGGAAGTTGAATGTGGATGTTCTGGCTTCTCTACCTCCTCCTTGAGGGTAGTTGTGGGATAGGGGCATGTCTCAAATGGCAAAGGTCACTGGTGATGGATATGGCCTTATTGACTACCACTGCTTGATAACTTAATGATAGGGAGAATTGTGCTCATTATGGAGCTGTGAAAAGATGCTAATATTTTAGATGGAACCCTTTCTAAGAACTGCGCTGAATTCTTCTGGTATTTTGTGGGTTTTTTTCTGATTTCCGACATCTTCAGTTTTCTGAATTTTTTTTCATTTGTCGCTTGAATATCTGCTTATCCTGGTTCTTATTAACTGTGTTGTCCATTGGACATCCAGACCACATCTTCCTCACCCATTTCCTCTGTTTTCTGTAGGTACAATTCTCTCTGTGACTTACTGGTTTGTTCATCCGTACCAAACTACCCATCCCATTCCTCCCTGTGCTGGGCACTTTCTCCTGCAACAATAAGGGGTGCCATTGGCTCACCTGTTGCATTCGGTGTTCTTGATGTACCCTCCTCAACATTGGCAAGACTAACCATAAAATAGACAGCCATTTTAGTGCAGGTGTTCTCAAACTTTTTTATTCCATGGACCAATATCATTAAGCCAGGTTGGGAACCCCTGATTTAATGGAACACCAATGTTTTGTCCTCAGTGGCCATACTGATCTGCAGTTTGCATGCCATTTTGAATTATATTCTGATTTTCACACAGAACTGTCACTCTTAGGTGAGACCTGATGCCTGTTCTGATGCACCATCTGAAATGTTACACTATCAATGCTGCTTGATCTGCTGCGTTTCTCCAGTACTTTGTTTTTTTGTTGCAGACCTTGAAGCCTCATCCAGTGGCATAAGATTTTATTATTGGATATTGAGCCATGACCTCATCGCCTCTTATTTATGTAACCTTCTCGACAAGTGTCATAATCACAAATGTAACTCAGTTTTTTCCTGAAGTGCTTTATTTCTCTTCATTCAATGTTTCAGAGAATCGGGAGGACATGATCAGACCCAACAGTAATAAATTAACAGAAGCATTGGAGGAAGCTAATAAATTGTTTTCCAATGGTGAGTGCTATTTAACTTGACATTTATTGGAATGAAATAGTTCAGGAAAAATAAAAGCCTGAAGTTTTATTTTAATTCAAGTCAACTCAAAGAATCAAAGTATAGCTACAGTAGCACTTGTTAAGTTTTTGCTGTTATTACAGTAGTTAAAACGTTTAACTAAAAGTGGTTAGGTGATTTTAGCATTTGTTGATACATTTTCTACCTTTGAATTCTCTTGATAGTCAATTGACATTTTCTTTTACTCCCTTAATGACGTGGTGACATTGTTCAGTAGATGGATTGTATTGAAAGATTCAAAACTTCTTAAGAAAACTGAAATAATGCTTCACTGTGCTCCTTTTTCAGTACGTCAGACCAGCGAGGCAGCCCTGGATGCTCAGTTTCTTGTACTTGCTACAAATCTGGGACAAGAGAAAGCTAATCAGCTGCACACAGACATGATGGTATTTGATCCATCAGTCTTTGCAGAGGAACTGGTAAGAATATTTCATTTCTTTTAAAATGTTGAAGGCACAAGGAATGATGCTGTCAAGTGGTTATCAGATTGAAAAATCTGAAGTTTTCAAATTTATTCCAAGTTTAGAAGATGGAATTGTCTTCGGGTCTGCTTCAAATTTTGTGCAAGGCTGTGGAACAGCTTGCTTGGTAATTGTGCTTTGCAATTGCAGATTTCTGGTGTAATCGCTATACTGATAACCAAGAGAGCCATCCACTGAAGGTCTTTGCTATCAGATTGGTTCTGTAGAAGGTGCTCTGTGAAACAACATAAGGGATAAAGCTGCTGCTCCTTGAGTACTGACCCTGGCAGCTGCATCCTTAGTGGAATAACCACTGGAGTCAAAGTCCTGTCTTTGCATCAGGTAGCTCCATTGTCTGGCATCAGGTTGTCTGGCAGGGTATTTTCTCTTGTGTTCTCCAGTGCTACCGCTGCACTAGGTGTGATCAGAACACTTTTAGAATCTCAGGTTAGGGCACCTGAGAGGTGCCATGATTCTTCAGCAGCAGCAGAGTTGTATTTCACTGCAATTGGTAAGCTCATGACACAACTCTTGATCTAGCACAGTTATTGAGCTGGGTGGGGAAGACTGACAGAGCCCTGCATGTAAGTGCAGAAGAACAGGTTAAGCATTTTCAGCCAAAGTGTTGAGTTAATGACCCATCAAGGACTTCTAAGATCCATGTTATTGCAGGAATTGGTCTTCAGCAAGATCTAGCCAAAATCAAAGACAAAGGCACTGGACAACATCCCAAGATGAGCAGTCTTTAGTGAATCATTAAAGGCCTTCTATTGTAAGGTCAGCAGTTCAAAGTACATTTATTACCAAAGTACGTATATGTCACGGTATACAACCCTGAGATTCATTTTCTTGCGGGCATACACAGAAAATCCAAGAACCGTAATATAATCAATGAAAGACTGCACCCAACAGGATGGCAAAACAACAAATGTGCAAAAGAGGAAAATAAAATAAATAAGCAATAAATATCGAGGACTTTTCATCTCATGTTTTTGAAAGTGAGTCCAAAAGTTGTGGGAACAATTCAGAGATGAGCAAGTGAAATTGAATGAAGTTATCTCACTGGCTCAATGGCCTGATGGTTGAGGAGTTAATAACCTGGTAGTATGAGATATGAAAGTATTATGTTTACGTAGTTTGAATGCCATCCTTATGGCCTCAGCAAAGGAAGTAGTACATGCATGGCTTATCAAATTTTTTGGCATAGGTTGATATATGGCAAATAATACTATTCCTACATGCCATGTATTAAGATCTTCAATGAGAAACAGGGGTTCCCAACTTAGCATCCACAGACCCCCTCAGTTAATGGTAGGGGTCCATAGAATAATAAAGGTTGGGAACCATGAATGAAAAATGGGATCTAACTAACTTTAACATATTGCTTTAATTCTGTGGAGTTGCACACCAGCAGAAAAAAAAGATAGCAGGTTCCCAGAAATGGAAGGGTTCCTGGTCATATTGACCTGAAACTTAACTAGACTAGCTAGGTAAAACAATGTTCCCACAAGAACAGGTTAGAGACTAAATATCCTGCCGTGAGAGATTTGTTTTCTAATTCCTTAAAGCCTTTCCGTCTCTTACTAGGCACAAATCAGAAGTGTAAAAGAATAGTTTTCTTCCTGGACAGCTGTATCTTCAACACTCAAGCTTAGTGCCATCCAGCACACAGCAGCAGGCTTGACTCATCTATCACCATAAACATTCACTAGCAACATCCACCTGGTTACACCTATCCCCTTCAAGCTAGTCCTCCTTCCCGTACCTCCAGCTTGTTATTCTGGCATCTTACCCCATTCCTTTCCAGTCCTGATGAAGGGTCTCAGCCTGAAACATCGATTATTTATCCATTCCCATAGATGACGCTTGACCTGCTAGGTTTCTTCAACATTTTGTGTGTTTTGCTCTGGATTTCCAGCATTTGCAGAATCTCTTGTGTTTAAGCATTCACTAGCTCTGCTCAAGCATACTATGATTGCAGGGTATACCACCTACAATGTCAAAAGTGGATACTTTTCTAAGCTACTCCAGCAGAACTTCCAAAAATTGCTATCTATTGCACGAACAATGGCGACCTGCAACCATGTGGAAATGCCATTGCTTTTTGATTCCCTCTAAATCTATGGCATCCTAATTAGTGAATTAGATTACTGTTCCTTCATTGTATTTGGATGTACATCCCAGAACTCCCTTTCCTGTAAGACTTTGACCAAAATGAACCCAACAGTTGATATGGTTCTCTGCTAATTTCTCAAGCCTTTGTCACTAAGTGCATGCCTTTGCAACAAACCTCTCGAGCCATGAATTGATACATTTTGAAAAGGATTCCAGCAGATAAGATAGTGATTGTACTGAAGGTATTGCTTTATAATTAAATCTCCTTGACATTTACCTCATAAAAGTTAGAATATACAGTTATGCCACAGGAGTATTTTGGCAAGAATATATCAATACATTGTTTAAATTGTAAAGAGATGTCAGCTGAGTTGTCATATCTGTCTAGATTATTGTCTGTGGGGATGCACATGTTTTAGATTTTGTTTCTTAGCTAGCATCTCTCCTAAGTATGAAATAAAAGTTTGTGTATAAATCTTAATCTGCCAAATTTTATGAGTTTATCATTGTCAAAAAATGATTTTGTTAGTTTGTTGCTTTCCTTATTTATGTTGCTTTCTAATTATTGCTGTGCAGTTAACATTCATGGGTTTGAGACGGCTGGAAACTGAAGGGAGTGATGATGATGATGAATCTGCAGGGTGGCTTCCAAAGGATGCCTGGACTAGACTAGGAAATGAAGCTGTAAAGTATTTTAAAAGAGCTCCAGCCTTTCATTATATGTAAGTTAAATATTTTTCCCATTTATCTATCACAATAGATTTTCTTTCAGTACCATACTTGGCTATTTCATTAACTGTAAAGTGCTTTGAGAAATTGAGATGGTGTAAGTAATTTTAGTTTTTTTTATTACAAAGTTTACCATGTTATGGTTATGGTGCAGGCTGGGATCTTACAAAAGTGAACCTCCAGTTCCACGACAGAAAACAGAGAGGCAGAAGAAAGTTCCAACAAAGGAAGAACGCAGAATAATGCCAACACAGGTTTGTTTGATAGCAACTAAGAATTGTGTATTTCATTATTTCAAGCACAAGTTTGCCTGCTTCTGCACCAAACTAACTTCTACAGCTCTTGCAGTGCACTGCATGCAAAGCTAGGCAGGAAGTTAAACACCTTCTCAAAAATCATCTGAAGCAGAAGCTTTCTTCAGGATTTTTAATGAGAAAACTTTGAAATTGCAGAAAGTTAAGTAAAACATGTATTAGATTCAATATAGAATTGTCAAAATCTGAATTAGCCTGTGCAGAAAGTGATGTAAAAAAGCTTACCAACAGCAAACGATGCTTGTACAAGACAAACTGCATACAAAACAAACAGCGCCTCTTGAGACAGAACATAACTTGAATTTCCTGTTGATGTGCACAGAATTGCAGAGTGTTTTGTGGTGTAATCAGATTTATATACAGTGATTATCTGTTGTCTGGATTTTGAGATAACATGATGGTATTAATTTAGCTAATATTTCCAAACTTCCTGTCATTTTCCTCAAAATAAACTAAAAATTAACTTGTATAGAAACTTCCACACAAAATGCTGGAACAACTTAGCAGGTCAGGCAGCATCTATGGAAATGAATAAGCAGTTGATGCTTCAGATCGACACCCTTCTTCAGGACTGTAGAGGAAGAAAGAAGTCCCAGAATTAAAAAAAATTGGGGAGGAGGGGAAGGAGGATAGCTAGATGTTGATGGGTGAAGCTGGGTGAGTAGGAAAGATAAAGGGCTGGAAAGGAAGGAATCTGATAGGAAAGGAGAGTGGATCAGAGGCAACAGGGAAGGAAGAGGGGACCCAGGGGTTGGTAGTAGATAATTGCAAAGAGATGAAATCAGAGTGCGGAATAGAAGAAGAGGAGAGGCGTGGCAATTTTTTTTACTTGAGAGAGAAATCGATATTCATGCCATCAGGTTGGAGGAGGAATATAAGGTGTTGCTCCTCCACCATGAAGGTGACCTTATCTTGGCATAAGAGGTGGCAATGGATGGACATCGGAGCAGGAATCGGAATCGGAATTAAAATGTTTGGCCACCAGGAAGTCCTGCTTGTGGCATATGGAGTGGAGGTGCTCAACAAAGCATTTCCCCATTTTACTTTGAGTCTCACCAATCCCACATCGGGATCACCAGACTCAATAGACAACTCTAGCAGATTCACAGGTGAAATGGTGCTTCATCTGGAAGGACTGTCGGGGCCTGAATGGGTGTGAAGGAGGGGATGAATGGGCAGGTGTAGCACTTAGGCCATTTTCAAGGATAAGTGCTAGGAGGGTGAATGGACAAGGGAATCACGGAGGGCGTGTTCCCCGCGGAAGGCAGAGTGGGGAGTTAGGTAGAGATATATTTAGTGGTAGGATCCCTTTGGAGATGGCGGAAGATGAGGAGGCTGATGGGGTGGTAGATGAGGACAAGAGGAATTCTTAAGGTGGTGGGAGGATGGGGTGAGTACGGATGTTTAGGAAATGGAGGAGATGTGAGTGAGGGCAGCATCATTGGTGGAGGAAGGGGAATCCTGTTCTTTTAAGGAGGAGGATATTTCTGATGTCCCAGAATGGAAAGCCGCACCCTGGGAACAGATGCGGCCGAGCCAAAGGAACTGAAAAAACAGGAATAGCATTTTTACAGGAGGCAGGGTGGGAAACTGTATGGTCAAGATAACAGTGGGAATTGGTAGGTTTATAAAAGATGTCAGTTGACAGTTTGTCTCCAGAGATGGAGATCGAGAAAGGGAAGGGAGGTGTCAGAAAGGGACCAAGTGAATTTCAGTGCAGGCTGGAAGTTCGAGGCAAAGATGATGAAATTGACAAGCTCAACCTGGGTGCATGAAGCAGTATCAATGCATTTGTCAGTGTAGCAGAGGAAGAGTTCGGGAACATTACCAGCGAGGCTTGGAATGTGGACCGCTCTATGTAACCAACAAAGAGGCAGGCATAGTTGGGGCCCTGCAGATGCCCATGGCTACTCCTTGAGTCTAGAGCAGTGGTTCAAAACCTTTTCTATGCCCCACACCCCTAGGAAATGTTTGATTAATGTCCGCACCCACTACAAAAGTAATATCACATTTGAAGATGAAGAAGTCTAATTTCTAATTTTTGAACCACATACAATACTGCAGGTGAACAAATTGAACTTAAAAAAAACTTTTAACTCAGTGCATAAAATGCAAATATAAATTGAAAAATTAGATTCTAATTTATTCAGAAACAATTGTAAACAGTAAATTGATGAGACTCCTCAACTCTGGGGTGTAACTTCCAGGTAACACTGATGAGAATCCTCAACGCTGACTCGGGCAGCGGGAGACTGGAGTGAGTTTATGTCTCTCTCGACTCGGGCAGCGGGAGACTGGAGTGTGCTTGGGACTGTTACGTACCCCGTAACTGGGTCACTTACCAGCAAAGATAGAGAGGTCCGTTGAAGTCTGATGGTACTATTTTTAACAGTATTGACAAAAATACACAAAAATAATATCAATGCAAACATACAGATAATATACGTCGTCAATACTAAATCTAAAAGCGCGGGTATAATAATAATCAATAAGAAATAGCTCTATCGTCGTCTAGGGGATAATGTATTGTCCGATGGAAATATAAAAGTCACTTTAGTTCATTCAAGCTGCAGCTTTTTTGGTTGGAGAGAAAGACGGGTTCTTTGAGAGAAGATGGTTCTTTGCCCATTCCTTTTATGATGACAATCCTTCGAGAGTTGTTGGGAGTTGATTTCCCCGTTGTTAGCTAAAAACCGTTCTTCTGTGATAAAGGCCCACCGATTCCGGCGCAAATGGAAAAGGATGCTCGTGGCCTTCCCACCGGCTTTCGCTAATACGGGATTGCTAGCGTTTCTTCTGGTGCGTCTGAAGGGGCTGTTCCCCAGACCTTCTTTTATCCTGACTCACAGGGTCCCAGATGTCAATCAGGGTGGGTTGATGCAATCCCTCCACCAAGCCTGGGGCTTCGATGCATCGTACAGGATTCAATACACAATTCCGTCTCCAAGAGACAATAGCCGTTATCAATGGTTCCGTCTTTCGGAGGCCAGGACACATTCCAAACTCTTTGTGGATTCTGCATGTCTTTCTCTCATTTCCTGGGTCTCCTGACTCGAATCAATAGCAATTCTGCGATTCTCAAAAAGGAGGGTGCCGCGGGCGTAACAGGACAAACGTTACTACCACTTCTCAAGGCACACTGGCAGCTGGCTGAGTGATGACTCGTGACTTGTCACTCAAGCACACAAGCCACTCTTTGTCGCACCCCCTGAAATTCCATTTTGGGGGGGGTGTGGGCACCCCAGGTTGGGAACCCCTGGTCTAGAGGATGAGTTGTTGAGAGCAAGGATCAGTTCTGCCAAATGGTGGAGGGTGGTGATGGAAGGGGACCAGTTAGTTCTGTTATCAAGAAAGATTTGGAGAGCTTGATGGGGGATAGAAGTGTATAGGGATTGGACATGGTGAATTGAAGTGGTCAGGGCCAGAGGATTGAAAGTTACTGAGGAGATAGAGAGCATGACAAGTGTCAAGATGTAGATGGGAAGGTACTTAACCAAAGGGGATAGAATGGAGTCGAGGTATGAGGACACAAGTTCAGTGGGGCAGGAGAGGCAGAAACAATAGGCTTACCCAGACAGTCAGGTTTGTGGATCTTGAATAGGAGGTAGAAGCAAGTAGTGCAGGGAAGGGTTCTATGAGTTTGTGGCAGTGGATGGGAGTTCTCCGGAGTTGATGAGGTCAGTGATTATGTTGGAGACAGTTTTCTGATGATCCGGTGTGGGCTCCTCTTCAAAGGGTAGGTATGGGGAGGTGTTTGAGAGTTGCCGCCTAGCAAGGTAGAAGTTGGTCTGCATATGAACTTACCTAGGTAATGGTAATGTATTATGTAAGGAGTACATAGTCCATGATTTTGAGATTTCAGCATGAAAATTAATTAGGAGCTCCTGATTTTCAGTGTGCAGTTTCT
Source organism: Hemitrygon akajei (assembly GCF_048418815.1). NCBI lineage: Eukaryota > Metazoa > Chordata > Chondrichthyes > Myliobatiformes > Dasyatidae > Hemitrygon > Hemitrygon akajei. Next base: position 54,401,686 of record NC_133146.1, read on the forward strand.
CTTGTAGTGCATGAACATTAATTAAGTTTAACTCTGGATGCAAAAAGAAATGGCCAAAAAGAAAGCAGAAATTTAACAATGCCTATCAAATAAAAGTAGGTGAGTGTAGTGCTATTTATGACAAAAATAAATAACTGAATTAAAATGAGAAGTAAAACTCTAGTTCTGTAGTTTGGATGGCTGCTTTTAATTAGTCTTATTTAGGTTACAAATAATCAGTTAATTTTGAGCAACTTTGTTCTGTAAATTGCTATTTTGTTTGTGAAGTTGAAGAAAATGGACGAATCTCACCAAGAGGCAACTGAAAAGGAAGTGGAGAGAATATTGGGATTATTGCAAGAGTACTTCAAATCTGACCGTAAGTATGGTACATACAGCATGCTAGCTGTTACAATTATGAACATGATCTCTCCAACTGAAAATCCAGTGTACTGAAATAATCTATTTTGTGATGTGCCATCTATTACAGTAAATTTATTTCTGATAATTGTATGGATCTGTTTGAGCACTATACCATCACTAAAACAACAATTGTGAATCAGCATTGCAACAAACCACTGAATTATAAGAACTTTAAGAAATGCCTGGTCTTACGTATTTTTATAAGGAAAACCTGTGGCTAAAGTCATCATTATGTTGTTTTCAGCCTCTCTTGAGTATTAAATATATTCTGACTTGATACTTGTGCATCGTATGTTTCTCGCGCTTTGCTTTTATTTCTAAGTTATCAGCATGGTCTATTGGTTAGTATTCTCAACTTTCAAGTCTAAAAGTTTAAGATTTGAATTTAAAAATGTTTTAGTTTAAGGTAAGGTTGACACAACAACGATGTTAGAACAAATGTTTACTAATGAAGCTGCCTTTTTGTTAAACTAAGGCCCTGTCTAGTAACTGTAACAAATCCAATGACAATATTTGGAAGAAAAGCTGAACATTTTCCTAGATAAATGTTTACTTTTGAGATTTGTAATTTTGATAATGTTATTGAAAATATTGATTTGTCTTTTCAGCTGAAACACCAATCAATTTTTTTGACTTTGTAATTGATCCACATTCTTATGCACGTACTGTGGAGAATATATTCCATGTCTCCTTCATTGTCAGAGTAAGTGTTGCGTTAAGTAATTGGTTTAAAGGACAGCTGTTGGCATTAGCATATATTTCAACAAGGATATATATGGAAGAGCATCGTCTTTTCATCTTGAGCAGCTGCTGGTATCAATATACATTTTTACAAGGATGTATAAACTTCACTGTGCTTCATTGTCTTGCATGTTGGTCATTTGAGGGCTGTTACCATTGGATCTAGATTAACTTCCAATAAATTTACTCTGGCATTTTCAAATTATATCAATTTTGCCTCCAATGGGAAGCCCTTCTATAATTCTAGTGCCGAAGCCAGTTATAACATCACTACTGTGTTCCTAGTCAGGATCACTTAATTCGGGGAATTGTCCAATTTTTTTTGTGTGATCTTAATTTTAAAAAAAGGATGTTTTTGAATGCTGTATTTTATCAGGAACATTTTTTGGAAAAATTATTTTTAAAAAAAAACTTTTTTCTCTGCTTGAAAATCCTTCAATTGGCCTGCAAACAGGACACTCAATATGTGACTTTTGGGTATTTACCCCTCTTCCATTCTTGGCTAAACTAAAAATGCCATTGGGGCAACATGGGTAGGTATGATGGTGAAGGAAGCATCAGACAAGGTGTTGAATATAAGAGGTGGGACATCATGTACCTGGAATGTTGTGTGTAGTTCTGGTCACCGGATGATAAGAAATATGTGATGTAAGCCAGAGAAGATGCAGAAAAGATTCCCCAATCATTATCAGGACTGGAGGGCTTGAGTTAGGAGAGGAGATATGTTGGCTGGGACTGTTTTCCTTAGAGTGAAGGAGATTAGGGGCTAACCTTATAAAGGGGGAATAATGTAGCTGGTATTTTTTTTCTCAGATTGAACTTAAAATTAGAGAGCAGAGGTTTAAAGTAAGAGTGGAGCAAGTTAAAGGGGATCAGAGGGGCATACTTTTCCACACAGAAGGTAGTGGTGATATGGAACAAGCTACCAAAGGAAGTGGAGTGGGGGGACAGATATAATTATGTTTAAAAGATAATTGGATTTGGATAGTAAAGATTTAGATGTACTGTATATGGGTCAAATGTGTGCAAATGGGACTAGCTCACGAAGGCACATCGGTTGGCCTGGGTGAGTTGGGTTGTACAACTGTGGCTGTAGACTTTTGTCTGACTTCTGGTCTTATAAATGTCTTCTAACTTCACAGCCTGCCATTTTAGTAAAGGAAAAGACAGCTTTTATATATCTATATATTTTCTGAATGGCTTGGACATATTCCTAAGATGATATCGGAGAAGAGATTGAGCAGACAGGCCCTGTACTCTCTTGAGATTAGAAGAATAAGAGATTATCTCTGTAAAATATTAGTTATTGCAAGGCTAGATGTAGAGTTGTTGCCTTCCCTGATTGGGATGTCCAGAAACTCACCAGAGGGGAACGAATGTTTAGTATTGGCAACTGTACAATAATTCTGTATGGAGATCAGTTGCAGAATACATTCACAATGGATTTTGGGGGATTTAATGGATTATAGGGAAAGTGTAAGAAAGTGGTAATGAAATTGTGTTGAATGTTGGAGGAGCCAAAGAGCCTCTTCCTGCTTCTAATGCATTCATGCGATTCCTGTCAGTGGTCTTTGGAAGAGGTTGGTAATTTACATCTGTCTCTCCCTAAATAAAATTATGCGCTCCTGTATGACTGAAAAGCCGAAGTTTCTTGTCTAGGACTGGTGACATGCCTAACTTTTTAAGAAAATAAATGTCTGGAAAAGGTTACCACTCTGCTTTTTTGGTGGGAATTTTGGTTGATTTTAAATCTCACTTTCAGCCTCTCTCATCTGTAGTTCAGTGGTCTTTATATAACTATTAGATCTGATCTGAATACCCATTACAGTTGCAATTTTTGTGTAAAGCGCTCTTCCAAAGCTTGTGTCACCTTCATGATTGAAACTGGATTTGACTAAATTTTTAACTACTGTTTAAAGACATTGCTTGTTTTTTTTTTAAAGGATGGTTTTGCTGCCATTGGGCTTGATCAAGACAAATTACCAATTATTGGTAAGTTGCTGTATTATGGTAAATAGGAAAAAAAATGAAAATGTATTGGTATATTCCCAAGAAAATTCTTATTTTTGTTTTATTTTTAAGAACCAGTAAATGAAAGTATGGATAATGACAGGCCACAACAACAAAGACAACAGATGGTTATTTCGTTGAGCCAACAAGATTGGAGGGTAGGTATAGTATTAAAAGCTAACAAACTTATGTTCTTGATGAAATTCAGGATTGTATTCTATTTCTTCATTTGGTTTAGGTGCTGGTTTCATCACAGTTAGATTAATATACACTCCTAATATTAGTTTTATGTAGAACATTGATCATAATCACTGTGTGTTAAAGAATCTTAACTAAATTATATCTTAACAAGTACATTTTTTGTGTTACAGGAAATAATTGATACCTTTGAAATAGCAGATGCCATGATACCACCAGCCACCCAAGGAGATTGATGAATCTTGATGTATTTGATGTATGTAGCCTTTTGAAATCTTCACATTTTAAAAATGTGTACTTCAGTCTATTTGCAAAAATTTATCATCTTTGTGAATATTAAATTGCATGGACCAGTTCCTCGGTATGATGGACTGTATCCTGGGAATATTTGAGTACAAGGCAAACAATAAATACACTATTTTTGCATATATATTTAATATATAATGAATATACAAAAATTACACTGTTATGGTTGCATATCCTGCAACTCACATGGGTCGTAGGGGCACTGTACAGATGAGCGCTGTACCAGTTGCCTCCATCTCTCACGGTTGTGGTTGAGTGCGGCAAAGCTCTCTCTGGTCCACTCTGTAATGTTGTTTGCCTATTTCTTCCTCTGTCTGCCCCTTTTTCTTTTCCCCTGCACCACTCACTGAAGAGTGGCCTTTGAGAGTCCACTTGATCTTGTTATGTGGCCATACCATGTTATTTTCCTCCTCTTTACCGTGGACAGTAGATCTTGGTAGTGTCTCGTGCTGGGTGATGGTTCTTCGTACAGGCAGTCCCCGGGTTACGTACGAGTTCCATTCCTGAGTCCATCTTTAAATTGGATTTGTACGCAAGTCAGAACAAGTACATCCGGTATTATTTAGCGTCAGTTAATCAAACGTTTGACTTAGAATATAGTATATTGTAACGTTCTCGCTCGGGTGTAAGGGAACGCTGAACTAAACGTCGAGGTAAACCGTAGTCAATGAAAACAAGGTCGCAGTAAGATTAACCGTTTACTGTTCACTCTTCACATTAACGTATGGTGAAAACTGTTGATAAAACAATACAAGATTGGTACAGTGTTTGTTTCCTTCTAAATATCACATTTACATCGTGAATACTTGCAAAGGTAAAACTACAATAACTACATTACATTAAAGTGCAGCATACAGTCAGAATCTACCTGCTCCATTGACTGCTTTAAATACACTTCAACACAAACTATCCCAACTCTTTAACTAACGAAAACATAAACCTTATCGACCGTCGTTACTTTTAACAGAATCGGCGTTAACATTTTAATTCAACATATCGATTATCTCATGACTTACAGCGTTTGCTTTCACTGTGTCTTTGGTGCGTAGAGAACAAACTGCTCGCACTGTGGCGCCACATGTGAGCGACCCCCACCCTTGCGTTTATCCCAAACCGGTATTTTCCCACAAGACGCGGCGAAACCAGATGTGATGTCATCGCAGCCGCGATATATTACAGACAAATGAATTTACTTAAACAATCCTAACTTTAACTAAAAAATGCTAACAAATTACTAAGTGAAAATATTATAAACTAAATAACTGCCATAAAGGCAGCACATATATATTTTACCTTTCTATGCATATAAAACACTTAAGAAACGTGTGTATTCCAATAATTAAACCACTGCGTTGCTTAGTAGTAATTGTAGCTTTCATCGGGGCAGGGCCTTTCACATGCTCTGTTATTCTCACTTTATCTGTTATCCTTTAAAATTGTTCTGATTGTTGACTAACTGTAGCCTAACGCTTTTCCAATGACTGATGGCGTTTCACCTCTTTCCAAATGCTTTATTATTTCCACTTTATTTTCGATTGCGATTGCTTCCCATCAATGGAACAGAAACACTGCAGGCGGCAGGTCCCGAGCTGCACTGGCTCCTGAGGTCCGCTGGGTTCTAAGGACCACCACACTGAATTCCCAGGTCCTAAACTCCACCACACTGAGACAGGCTAAATGGGAGAAGTGGGGGCTGTGCTGGGTTTGGGTATTTGATCCTCCACAATATTCCGCTTGGGGATTTAAACTGGCGGTGGCCTTTTTTTTAATGAGATCGAGTTGCGAGCTGGCACGGATGGTACGGGAGTCACTGGATCAACATCAACTTGGCACGGGAGCAGTCTTTCACTAGATCGAACTCGGGGAAACTCTGTTCTCGAGCCCGGCGCTGATCTCACTGCGCCACCAGCCGACCGGAACGGGGGTGGGGGGGGGGGGGGGGGAGTGTGGGGTCAGGGTGAATCTTACTAAGAAAATTTTAAGCCAAATACAAAATTAAACACTCAAACACAGTGTCAATGGCAACAACTTAAAATGGCGGACGGCGTTCTTCTTCCTCGGTTCGTAAGTACAAGTTGTCCATAAGTCGGATGTTCGTAACTCGGGGACTTCGTTGTTTGAGACATGGCCTGTATAGGAGATGTTGAGGAGCCTTCTGAAGCATCTCATTTCTACTGCCTGGATCTACTTTTGCAGTTCTGCTGTCACGATTCACATGCATATAAGAAGATGGAGAGCACAAATGCTTGCGGGAGTTTCAGCTTCGATCTGAGAGCGACGTTATTGTCTCTCCAGATTGGTTTTAGTTTGGCAAGCGCTGCTTTTGTTTGGGCTGTCCTTGCAAGGACTTCAGGCCTTGATCCTTCTTGGTTAGTAATGGCACCAAGATACTTGGACCTTTTGACAGTTTCTAGTTTATGTCCACTGACTGTGATTTTATCGTGATTGGCTCCTCACTGTTTCTTATCAGTTTCGTTTTCTCTATGCTGATCTCCATGCCATATCTGGTAGCTGTATCATTCAATCGGTTCACAAGACAGGCCAATTCATTCTCACTTTCTGCCAGCTCATCAAAGTCATCAGCAATCCTGAGATTGGTTATGATCTGTCCTCCAATGCTGACTGCGCTGGTATGATCTTCCAGGACATCTGTCATTATTACTTCCAGAAAAATGTCGAACAGTGTGGGGGAAAGGAGGCAGCCTTGTCAAACTCCAACTATGCCTTGAACAAGGACTGCACTGCTGGCTTTAATGTAGAGCTGCTTGATGGTTTGGATGAGCTTCTGGCTCACATTGTATCTCATCATTGTGGCCCAGAGTGCATCATGCCACACCCTATCAAATGCCTTTTTTTGAAGTCTGTGAACATGTGGAAGATGTCCTGTTGATGTTAGCTGTATTTCTCGCACAATACTCGGGAGTTTGAAATTTAATAAAATTAGACTAATACAGTATCAACCTCCGAGTACACTATATTAGTCTAATTTTATCAAATTAAGCACAAAAGCACAATTTCAACTTTAGTCAGTAAGAATGTTAAGAATATTCATAAACAGAATTTGATTGAGGTTCAAGGAAGTATAGGGCGGCATGGTAGCATAGTAGCTAGTGTAATGCATTACAGCGCTAGTGATTGGAAGATTGAGTTTCAGATCTCACTGCTGTCTAAATAGTTTGTACATTTGCACCATGACCATTAGAGTTTTCTCCCTGTGCTCCTACCACATTCAAAATGCATACATTCTAGGGTTTGTAAGCTGTGGCATGCTATCTTGGTACCAAAAGCATGGCGACACTTGCAGGCTGCCCCCAACACATCTTTGGATTATGTTAGTAGTTGGCACAAATGATGTTTTTCACTCTGTTTCGATGTATGTTTAACAAATTCAGCTGATCTCTTAAGATAATTAAAACCTTCATTAATCAGCGATTTCATTAATCAAAGACAAAAGAGATTGCAAGCTGATTTGGGGAGGTCATCTCAGAGTTTAAGGCTTGAGCACTGAAGGTTCAGTTGCCAGTGAGGTAATAATTAAAAATAGGAATTGTCCATAATTGCACGAAGTGGTAGGTGTGTGGAATGCACTACCAGGTGAGGTAGTGCAAGAAAATACAATAGCAATGTTTGAGACATTTGGACAGTTGCACAGAGAGGCAGAAAATAGAGGATGTCAACTATGTGCAGGCAGATGGATTTATTTTAATTTGGCATCATGGTGAGTGCAGACATAGTGGGACAAAGGGCATTTTTCTGTGCTGTATTGTTGTACGTACATGGAAGAAAGAAGATATCTTCAGAATAGTCAAACTGAAGGCAGTTAGGGAGCAAAGCAGCAGAAAACTTTCTTTTTTGGGGGGAGAGTGTCCTCCGTTTTGAATCTGAGGTAGTTAATTGCAACTAGTAAGAGTCAATGCAGCTTGGTAAGTAAATGATTTTTTGTTGAAAGGGATTTATAAGGATTGGGCATGAAGTGTAGATTTGGTTGTGGAGTGAAGAACCAGGGGAGACTGGTGAGGAGTTTGTTGGAATTGTCAGGTCTGGATGTGGCTCCAAACATTTAGGCTGCAAATGAGCTACACAGGGACAGCAATATTAAAGAAGGGGCATAAAAGGATCATGTGTGGTACCATTAAACAACTAAGTTGCAAATGGTCTTGTTTAGTCTTAAGCAATTTCTGTGGTTTCCTTGAGACAATGAAGTGAGTGACCAGGAAGTGTAGTTTGCTGCAGGGACAAAGACACTGGCAAGACTTCCAAATATTTCATCAGCGAAAATTTCCACACACCCAGAAGTGGATGAAACCTGATGATTTCAAGAAAGGAGGGTTGGGAGAGGTATTGTTGAAGTAAACGTGGCTCCTGTCATTTTGCTATTTGCAGAAAATGATGTCAAGAAAAATGAACAATTTAAATAGGTTTTGCAGCAAAGGAGCATAAATTCAATGATCCTGACTAGTTGCATTGGGCACAAACTGAGCCTGGTGGTGTTTTGTAGCCTAGCCAGAGATCTGTTGGTGAATAACCAAGCAGATTATTCCTCTGTCACAATCCATCTACATTTCTGAAACCTAAAGAAGTGGAGATAACTGGTGTAATAGAGTGAGTGTCCAGATTAGTGATTTTAATTTGGAACTGGAGTGACAAAGGTGTGCATTGGTGTTTGGTTGAGTAGATTAGCGGTATGTAAATGGATGCTAAAGTTAAGTTGCAAGTGAATTGGGGGAGTTCAGACAAGAAAAAATAATGTTAGGAGGGCACGTCTGTGGGGAAATGTACTGCAAGAGAACAATTGAAGAAAATGACTGAACATTAAATTTAATGGAAGTAGCAAGACTACAGGGTGACTATACCAATGGACGAGCAATGAAAACAAGTGGGGATTTGTAAGGTTAAAGGAGGATTGGAAGGCAGTGGATTCTAGGAAGAGAATGTGTTTGAGTATGAGTAGCCACTTGGAATGTAAGCAGAGTATCATCAAGAACCTTCTCACAGTAGGTGATTAGGCAAAAGAGAATGAGAATTTTATGAGTTGAAGGGCTGAAACAAATTGAGAACCAAGAAGAGTAAAGTGCCAAAGGAATAGGGAAGTAGCCAAAACGGTCTTGATGTCAGAAACCACATTATCATCAAAGCTGTCTTAGAGCAGGGGTTCCCAACGTGGGGTCCACTGACCCCTCAGTTAATGGTAGGGGTTCATGGCATAAAAAGGTTGTGAAACCCTGATGGTGGCAGGTATAGCCCAAAGGCGAAGCCTTGTACAAGGAGTCTGTGCTGTCATTCTTCTGAGCATGTATCTGCATGCTGAGATTTCTTGTGCTCTATTTAAAATATGACATTTATATTTTGTCTCTGTTCTTTGTTTACATTTATTAAAACACATCCTGCAAGCTTGCAGGCTCCAGCAGAAGTTTTCAAGCTCTATTTTGATATCAAGACTGTTTAGCTTTTTAAGTGCCATTTGCTTTTCTTTAGATAACTCTAACCTTTAATTTTTGCAGGTGCCTTGTACCCCACAGCTAATAGAAGATGGGAGTTCTGCATAAATGAAGATTATTTTGTATAATTGTAATTTGAAATTTATACAATAATGTGATAAAATTCATTGTATTTTTATTCTTTTTCATGTTTTCGGTTTTTACATTTTCAAAATAAATGGTTAATTTATTCTAATTCTTCATGTAAGATTTTATTGCTTGTCAACACTATTCTGATTGGTGAATCCCCAATTTAGGAACTTGGAGCCTCCATTGATCAGATGCTGGGTTTTCTGCAATAAACATTGGCACCTGAATTCAGAAAGACTTTCCAACATCTACAATTACAGAAAACAGGATGCTAGAATTTAGTGCACCAAACTCTGAAGAGGCAAGGGGAAGCATTAATGTTTTAGGGTGAGACTGGCAACAGGCTGAGAGGGAAGAGGAATAATTGCCATTGTATACAGCAGTACAAGGCGAGGTGATGGGTGGAATGAGATAGGGAAAGGATGATAGGCTGATGGAACTAAGTAGAGGAGCAGAAAGGAAAAGTGAACAAAAAGGAACTAGGTAGGCAGTTCAGTGTGTGGGTTACCTGAAATTGAAAAAGTCAGTGTTTATGCCATTTGCTTCAAAGCTTCCCAAATGGAGTGTGGGATGTTATTCTTGTATTTTGTTTGGCCTCTAGCAAAAGGGAAGATTAAGGATGGATGGTTCAGTGTGGGATGAGAAGCCAAGTTAAAATGATGTGCAACTGGAAGTTCAAGATGGCTGTCACAGAGCAGGATGATTTTGTGATCCCTGGTAGCTGACAGGAATGGGGGGAAATGTTGATTGTAGTAGTGGATACAATGGAAGATGAAGAACTGTGGACTGGTTTAAGTTTGAAGTAGCCAAAGAGGAAGATGAGGGTGGGAGGGAAAAGGGAACAAGGATACTGACTTGGTGGTGATGGCAAAATGCTAGATATGGAAGGGGATACAAAGAGAGAGAGATTAATCCCATCATAGTAAGGAGGTAGAACTTCAAAGTGGGTGTGCAAAAATTTTGTGGTGCAGCAGTAGTTCTTTGGTAACTGGAATATTCTCCACTCCTGGGAGTTTAGTTTCGATAAGATATAAAAATTTCAATTTCATCCAAGATGAAGCAACCCCCTATTAAACATTTTCTCCACCATTCTGAACATTAATTTTCTATTGTTGTAGCACCAGAGAGGCACTGAAGCCAGTGGATACAGAAATGTTTTATTCACCAAAGTGAGACACTATCGGATGAAGAGGCCTGTTTGACACAATATTACATGACATTTTATATGTTAAAGATTAAAGGACAATTCTAGTCAGAATGCATCTACAATGCTTCCTCTTCTGTTCTGCAGCCAGTTAAATGTCACATTCTTCTTTCACTTGAGTAGTTACTATTAAAATTGAGGTTTGTGATCTAGAAAGTTGCTCCATTCAGCAATCACTGCCCTGCTCCTGGAGTGGGTTCTTCTGACGGTGTTCCAGACTAGCAGGCAACCACTTCATCAGTCAGCTTTGTTATGCAATAAACCTGAAAAAGAAAAAAAGATTTTGAGCAACAAAAGGCTGCAGATAAGTCATAAGCTTTTATTTTTGCATTTCTTAACCATAGTTCTGTAGTATAATTTTGTAATCATGTTAAAGCTTCCTTCCTGTAATAATCTTGAGTCGGTCACCAATCAGCACAAGTAAGTTTTCATTATTAACGCACTTCCGACATACCAGTAGTTCAAAACAATCAATATTTTCTTGCATCCAATAAAAATATTATACCTCATCTTTCATACTAACAATCCTATTCTCAATTTCCATCAATATGAATTTTTGCTGTATTTTCCAGGTCTTCATAATGTTTTAATCAGTTCATTGTGATAACTTCCCCATGCACATATCCTTACAATTTTTCATATACTTCAGGTTGCTACCAGAAAATACTAAAACCGTTCTTGTGTCTACCTGTATGTCCCATTTTTAAATGTAGTCTCAAGATAATATATTTCAGAACTGAGATGTGGATATTTATCAACTTGTTTTGCTTCTGACTTCTGAAGCTCTGTTCGTTTTAATAAACCTGTATTTTGTAGCTAATATGTATACATTTATTAAACACGGTTAATACTGTATAAAAATATCACATTCCATATTAGCAGATTTTTCTAAAGAGACTAGGACTTCTCTTCTGCACCAGGTCCCCATAGCCCTCTCTAAATCCTGTAATTCCTTACCCAACAGCTCAGTTAGAAGTATTTTCACTAGAAAAACTGCAGCAATTTAAGAAGGTCACTGACAACAATCTTTTCACAGGCAATTTATGGAAGCTTTGATGGTGATGACAAATCCCAAAAAATAAGAACAAATACTTCTCTGGGGTTCAAATCCTTTCTAAATCTGGTACAAAAATAACCAAAAGAGTAAGTTTAAATGACTTTGTAACTGGTGAAAGATGGAATAGAATTCCCCAGCACCTCTATTTTCGTAGAAGTTTGTTAAGATTAGGCGTGTCATAAAACCATAGACATTGGAGTAGAATTAGGTGATTTGGCCCACTGAGTCTGCTCTGCCATTCCATTTAAAATTTTAAACTTCTATGGATGTATGGTGGAGAGTATATTGACTGGTTGCATTGCAGATTGGTATGGAAATACTAATACTCTTGAACGGAAAAGTAGTGTGTAAAGGTAATCCATCATCAAAGACCCCACCCTCCACGCCATGCTCTCTTCTCACTGCCGCCATCAGTAAGAAGTTACAGGAGCATCAGGACCCACATAGCCAGGTTTGAGTATAGTTATTACCACTCAAACATCAGGCTCTTGAACTGGGTGGGAGGAGGGGGAAGATAACTTCACTTGTCCCATCACAGAACTATTCCCACAACCTATGGACTCACTTCCAATGGCCTTTCATCTCATTCTTGATATTTATTTTTATTATTTTTTCTTTGATTTTGCATTTGCAGTTTGTGTTTTGAGCATTGATTGTTTGTCCTTTTGAGTGTGGTCTTTTGATACTATTGTGTTTCTTGTATTTAATACAAATCCATCCAAGAAAATGAATCCGGATTGTATATGCGGACATATATGTACTTTAATAATGAACTTACTTTGAATTTTAGAGCTTGAATGCTCATTTTTGGGATTGCAACTTAATGCAATGACAACTACGGCATGCTGCTTCTGTGCTAAAGTAAACCAAGAGATCTGAGGCATTCTTTTATCCCACAGGGACAGTCATTTGGAAGCCAGAATACTTGATCGTTAATACTGAAATAAACATCATGAAAAGAGAGCCCTTCCGACTAGCCATTCTTAAAGAATACCAGCCAGTATAGTCCAAGTGATTCTGTCCTGGTTCAGAATCAGATTTATTATCATTAATTTATTTGATATAAATTTTGTTTTGTAGCAGTAGTACAGTGTAAAAGTATAAAAGTTTCAATAAATTACAAAATAAATAAATGCAAACACAAAGGAATAACTAAGTGTATATGGACCATTCATAAAACTGATGGCAAAGAGGAAGCTGTTCGTAAATCATTGAGTGTGGATCTTCAGGGTCCGGTGCTTTCTCCCCATTGGTAGTACTGAGAGCATGTCCTGGATAGTGGGAATCCTTAGTAATGGGTGCTGTCTTGCCGAGAATTATAGACTTGAAGATGCCCTCAATGCTGGAGAGGGTCATGCCTGTGATAATGCTGGCTGAGCCTTCAACCCTTTGCATTGGAGCCACCATACCAGGCGGTGATGTGACCAGTCAAAATGCTCACCATTGTACATCTTTAGAAATTTGCAACAATCAAAAATCTTCTCAAACTCCAAATGAAGAAGAGCTGCGGGACTACCTTCTTTGTGATTGCATCAATGTGTTGCACCCAAGACAGATCCTCCAAGATGTTAACTTCCAGGAACTTGAAGCTGCTCACCCTTTCCACCACTGACCCCTCAATGAAAACTGGTGTGTGCTCTCCTGACTTGTAATTACCAATCCGTACTGATTGTGGTCTCTGATACAGAAGTTGAGGATCCAGTTTCAGAGTGAGGTACAGAGGCCCAGCATTTGAAGCTTGGTGATTAATACTGAGGGGATGATGGTGTTGAATGCTAGGCTGAAATTAATAAACAGCACCCTGATGTATGTTTTGCCGTTGTCTAGTTGTTCCAAAGCAAAGTGGAGCGCCAGTGAGATTGCCTCCACTGTAGACCTGTTCTGACAGTAGGCGAATTTATTGGATCCAGGTACTTGCTCAGTCAGGAGTTAATTCCAGCCATAACCAACCTCTCAAAGCACGTTATCACAGATGTATATGCTGCCAGGCGATAATTATTGAGATGGCTCACCCTGCTCTTCTCATACACCAGTTTGATTGCTGCCCTTTTTGGAGCAGGTGGGAATATCAGACCACAGACTAAAGTTGCCAATGAAGATCCTTACTTCAAATTTTACTTTGTAAGTGAAGGATGCCTGTTTTAATAAAGAGTGGCAATTGCTCATCCACCACCTTGGCAGACCCAAAGACAATTGGAGGCAAGACTGTTATATGGATTTATCACACACAGACCGGTGGATGCACCTGTTGTCTACACCACTTCTCCCTCATGTTCCCCTATTCCTTTTCACCTCAGAACATTTATAAACTACCCTTTCTTTTTGTCACTAGTTGTTGGACATTTCCTGTTCCCCAGGGGATGTTGGCATCCTTAATGTTGCCTTCCACCACCTGGGCTGTTCCTGAGTCATTCTTTTCCCTTGCTGTGGCTGCCACCCACCCTTGCCCTTCACTTTCTAAAGGATTATTCAAATGCTTTGTGACTTTCCTTCTGGACCACTGTCAACTGACACTCCTCAAAGTTGTAAGGGACTGCCACCCTTGGTTCTTTGAGGGTCAACACTCCAAACACAGCCTTCTCCAGTTGTGCCTGCCAAGGACAGTAGCCTTGCGGGGCATTTCTCCAAATCGTCAGTAAGCTGCTAAATGTTGCTTGCTGTCAGTAAGTTACTGCCCAGTGCTGTACTGGGACAAGCTGATGAGTACAGCAGCTAGATTATGCAAGAACTATCTTAGGAGGACCTTTTTTGTTAAATCGTTACTCCATATCATGTTATTTTTTTCATGGAAGAACAATTAACTTTAATCAATATTTATAACACGGTTCTAAAAGTAATCCTGCTGAAAAAGGCTAGTGCAATAATTATGATTTATTTGCATTTAAAATATGACAAATTTTATTCTCTGACTACAACCAAGTTGATCACCTTTTGCAAAATAGTGAAGGAAAATTTTACTTCCCAGTCAAGAAGGAAAATAATTGATACATTCTTATAGATCAAATTTAATTGTTGACACAATGGAAGAGAATTTAAGTTACTACCTGACATCTTGAAAGATGAGAGAAATTCTGCAGATTTTTTTTTTGAAGGTAGTGAATGGAGAACTGACAACCTTAGTTCCATTACCAAAAAAACTCCTCTTTTTAGTTCTTTACATAATTAGACAAAATTAGTCTTTACAAAGAACAGCATTTTTATAAACATGAGAAAATCTCCATGTGCTGGAAAACACAAAAAAACGCTGGAGGAACCAAGAAGCATCTATGGAAAGGAATAAACAGTCAACGTTTGAGACCAAGACCCTTCTCTTCAGGACTGAGAAGGAAGGGGGGGGGGGGAAGATGCCAAAATAAAAAGGTGGGGGGGAGGTGGAGGGAAAAGAGTCTAGCTGGAACATGACAGGTGAAGCCAGGTGGGTGGGAAAGGTCAGGCTGGAGAAGAAAGAATCTGATAGGAACAGACAGTGTACAATAGAAAGGGAAGGAGGGGACTCGGGAAGCAATAGGCAGCTGAGAGAAAATAAAAGGCCAGAGTAGGGAATGGGGGGAGAAATTGATATTCATATGATCAGGTTAGAGGATACCCAATGGAATACAAGGTGTTGCTCCTCCAGCCTGAGAGTGGCCATAGATTGACACAACAGAATGGGAATCAGAATTAAAATGTTTGGCCGCGATGGTATAGAGGTGCTCAGTGAAGCAGTCCCCCAATTTATGACGGGTCTCATCAATGTATAGGAGGCGTGTTGGAACA
This sequence comes from Hemitrygon akajei, assembly GCF_048418815.1. Lineage (NCBI taxonomy): Eukaryota > Metazoa > Chordata > Chondrichthyes > Myliobatiformes > Dasyatidae > Hemitrygon > Hemitrygon akajei. The sequence goes on from NC_133146.1 coordinate 54,416,927, forward strand.
CTGGACACAATAAACACTCCCAATAGATTTGCAGGTAAAGTGTTCCAACCTGTCGATCCATGGCCTCCTCGTGTGCCAAAATGAGGCCACCCTCGGTGGAAGAGCAACACCTAGTATTCAGTCTGGGTACCTTCCAATCTGAGGGTATGAGTATCAATTTCTCTCCTTTTGGTGAACAAAATTCCTTTCAACACCCCCCCCCCCCCCCAATCTGACCCTTTAGTACTTCTCACCTGCCAATCACTTCCTGGGTCCCCTTCTCCTATTGTCAACTCTTCTCTCATCAGATTCTTTCTTCTCCAGCCCTTGACCTTTCCCACCTACCTGCCTTCACCAAGAACCTTTCAGCTAGCCTCCTTCCCTCCCTACCCCTTTATTCGGGCAACTTCCCCTTTCCCTCTCAGTCCTGAAGAGGGACTTGTCCCGAAACGTCGACTGTTTACACGTTTCCATAGATGCTGCCTGACCTGCTGAGTTCCTCCAGCTTTTTGTGAGCGTTTTGAGAAGCGTGCTAAAGAAGCGCTTGCTTTTCAAACGTAACAGTATTGCTGGTAGTTGGTACGTGACGTTATTTCCTCGAAAAGCCTTCTGAAAGACAAATGTAAAAATAAAGGTATTTCGAATTGAACGACTTCAATCCAACGACACGGGATGCGTTCAATCGTGGAATTTAAGGGCCTGAAGTCCGATTATGACTGTGGATACTGTGGCCTAGCCGACGGAAAGGCATCTGTGGGTAAGTCAATGGTTCGCTAAAAGCTACGAGTGGGCCACACTCGGTGGAAATCTAGACTGGAGCCACACTTGTGAACGATCCGGGCAGGCCTGCCAGATTGTTCGGGTAATACTTTTACAGTACTTCAGGGTCCAGAACAGTAAAATAACATTTCAATCCATCGTAATTAATGTCCGTTTAATAATACACAAACTCCAGCATGACGCAGGATTTTGAGCTCTAAATTCGAAGAATCCTATTGCGTCAGCGGAGGACCGGGTTTTACTTCGGCTGAAGCGGTATTACATTAAAGCTCGCACGATAAATAAAGCACAGATTGATCACAGAAGGTGGACATTGGGTAGGTTACTTCCGTGCAGACTGCAACTTTGCATCGTATCAAAACACAATCATCAGTTAAATGCATTTAAGTTGAGAGGTTCCCGACCACTTGCCACAATGTATTTTGCAAATAGTGTAATACTTGTTTTCTTAAGTCTTCGTTTTGCTCGTGTCTAAACAAGGCGGGTAAAATTAAAACATAGTGAAACAACCGAGGCCACTCGCAGCCCCGGCGCGCTCCCGCACCGATGACCCTTCGTTGATTGGCAAGTCCGTAGGCGCACGTTTGCTCTGTCTCCTCATTGGTTGACGGATGACCAATGATGCTGTCCCTTCATTGAAAGCCGGTGAGAAGGTGTGCGCGTTCCCATACTTTCTTATTGATTGGTGGGCGAGTGGCGTACTCTTCATTGGTTGTCGGGTGGGCAGCGTTGTGTCCTCATTGGTTGGCGGGAGCGCGCATGCTGCGAGCCTCGAAACAGCTGTTGAGATCATGGCTGCTGGCGGTCTAAGTATTGTGGAGTATTTCACAGAAGATGAAGGATATAAGTGCGGCTACTGCAAGGGGGCCTCCAGCAACTACTCGAATGGTGAGAGAAAAGTTGGGGCAATGATGATTTGATGTCGTTAACTAGGCTGAGCGACAAAAGCGAGGAGAGTGTTTATGTTTCGAGGCTGAGCTGAGGCCCGCTTCCTCTTCTGCAGCTTTATGAGGTCAAACAAACAAGTAGTCTCGCAGGGATACGGCTGCTATTGTTTCACACGGTCCTCCCTAACTTTCAGTAGTGAAGACGTGCAGAGATTGTGGAAGGTTTTAAATGTCCGGAGAGTATTTTTAAAATATAAATGATTGCTGTACTGCAGTATCCTATCTAATAACAATGATATTAGATAAAATTATCTCCCATAACTGAAAATGCTGGAAATACTGAGCAAGTTAGGTCATAAGTGGGAAGAGAAAGAGTTAAATGTGTCGGGGATGAGCAGTGCTAATCATACCAATGGAGATTAATAGGCTTATAATGGATGTCAATAACCAACCACCTCTGGAGATGGAGACAGATTCGGAAAATGAAGGGAAGGCTGAGATGTGAAGATGAGGGCGAGGTGGAAATTGGCATCAAAAGTAATGAAATTGTTGCGTTCAGTGCATTTTTTTCTACCCCGTTTCCTATAAAGACTATTCCATTCTTCTGGTTCCCTCTGAGTTTGTTGTATTTGATCCAATGATAACTTTTATTGTGGAGGTGCCTCTGAAATAGTTTATTTTTTTCTTTTTGAACTGTGGCTTCCCTCTAATATTGTTTTTAAAAAAAGCTCTTGACTGCATCTCTTCCATTTCCTATGTGTAACCTTTCCACCAGGACAGAATGAGGTTAAAGTCTCCTTGGTCTTCGTCTCCCATCCTACCAGTCTCCACATTCAATAGATTATTCCACGCCATTTCCTTTTCTTTCAAAGTGATCACCCCACGAGGCACATTTTCACCTCCCCGTGTTCCTTTTGTGACTTCACTCATTTGTTACCACCCATTTTTTTACACATCTTTCTCTTGTACCCATAGGTGACATTAACACTTATCCTCTTTCCCCTTTCTCTCCCACCACACAAGTACACAAACAGTCTTTCCAGGTGAAGCGGTCATTCTCTGCTATTTCCAATCGAGTGTACTAAATGTGATGGTCAGATTGTGGCTTCCAAATGCAGACTGAGTGATCACTTTGCAGAAAAATACATGTATTTCATCTGCATTGCTGATCCTATTGCCTACTATAAATTCCCACTACCATTCTCACTCTGGCCTTTCAGTCTGTGTCCTCTTGCACTGTTACAGTGAGGCTCAATGAAGCTTGAGTAAATCCCAAAGATGTGTGGGTTGGCAGGTTAATTGATCACTGTAAATTACCCCCGCCCCTGTATACAGGTGAATGGTATAATCTGGGCAAGTTTATAAGAATGTGGGGACAATCATAATGTAGTGGGACTCTTGGCACACTTAGCACAGATTCTTTTCTTTGCAGTAAATCTTCTATGACTGTGAGCCTGAAAGTCAGCTACATCTGTGGAGTGGGGAAAAGCTAAGATAATATTGCAAGTTGGCTAGCTGGGGAAATTTTAAAAATCTGCAGTTGTTGAATTCCATGTTGACTTCCAACTGCAGCAGTGTTAGATCAGATGCTATTCCTCAAGTTTACATTGAGCTTTGTTGTAACAAGAGGCCAAAACAGGGAAGTCAAAGTAGGGACAGGGTGGAGGATTAAAATGACATGCAACTGGGGCCTCAGGGTCGCCCATATACACTGAATGGAAATGTTTTACAAAACACTCAAACCTTCCCCCCCCCCCCCCATTTGTGTTCATTTTTTTCTGATGTCGTGACCACAGAATGCAAATCTTAGCTGATAAAAGGAGTTCAGTGGCCGCCTCTACTGCCACAAGAAGGCCTCTCTTAGGTTGGAGGAGCAACACCTCGTGTTCTGTCTGGAAAGCCCCCAACCTGACAACATGAATATCATGAACATTGATTTCTCCATCTGCTAATTTTTCACTCCCCCCTCCCCCTTTCTTCAATTCCTCATTCTACCTCCACTTGTCTCTAGAGCAAGGACAGGACTCCCCATGTCCTCACTTTCTATTTCCTCCAGCCTCTACGTTTCTGCAGATGCTGGAAATCCTGAGCAACACATACAAAGTGCTGTAGGAACTCAGCAGGTAAGGCAGCATCTATGGAAATATTTCTGGGCAAGACCATTCATCAGGATTGGAAAAGAAGGGGGGGGGGGGAACAAAGCCAGAATAAGAAGGTGGGGGTGGAGAAGGTGATAGGTCAAGCCAGGTGGGTGGGGGGGGGGGTGAAGTAAGAAGCTAGGAGGTGCTAATTCAAAAAGTAAATGGACGAAGAAGGAGAAATCTGATAGAAGAGAAGAGTGGACCATGGGAGTAAGAGAAGGAGGAAGGGCACCAGGGGAGATGATAGGCAGGTCAGAAGAAGAGAAGGTAAGTGGAGGCAGAGTGGGGAATTGCTGATCTTACCTCTGTATTTTCTACAGACATGTTCAGTCAAGTTTCAGTTTTATCCTGTCATGGGTTTGCCTGTTCTCAGATACTCATCAATAGGACCAATTCACTTTAGTGTGACTGTATCATGATGCATTGGTATTGCAGAAGTGATCAATTTCTTTAGGAATTCAAAAGCATATTGTGAGTGTTAAAAATGCCAGGCCTAAGAGAATTAGATGTCGAAGGTAATTGTTGCTGAACTTATCTCTGTATTCAAAAGTGTGTTCCAGTTTCCCAGATTTCCAAAGCAAATACTGAATTCAACAACTTCAAACAACACACACAAAATGCTGGTGGAACACAGCAGGCCAGGCAGCATCTATAAGGAGAAGCACTGTTGACGTAGGGTCTCGGCCGGAAACGTCAGCAGTGCTTCTCCTTATAGATGCTTCCTGGCCTGCTGTGTTCCACCAGCATTTTGTGTGTGTTGTTTGAAATTCCAGCATCTGCAGATTTCCTCGTGTTTGCTCACTGAATTCAACAATTTCAGGTGATCGGCTCTTCCCAGTTACATCTCTCCTGTTGCTTTTTTTCCTTCTCCCAGGACCTTTTTTTTTACTTGCACTGCATTTCCTTTTGTTATTTAATAATTCCTCTTTTGTAGATATTTCCTGTCCTTTATCTTTCTCCATCTTTTATTGAAATATGAATGATGTATTTACAGTGCAAAAGTCGTAGGTACATTATAGCTAGAGTGGCTAAGACTTTTGCACAGTAATGTATTTGTCAATGTGGAGCAGAGAGAGAGTTTGTAAATCTGGTGTGAGCAAAGGATGTTGGGAATGATGAGGGTGGAACTTTGTGGGAGGAGTCTGGGACAGGTGGAGAAGGAGTGCCAGTGGTGCAGGTGCAGACACACCCAACCCTGAGACAGATTTATTGATCATTATGGAATGTCTCTCTGGTGCTTCCTGCTCCCACCTGTCTCACTTCCCCTTTTCCCAACAATGACTCCCCTCTCTCTGCCCACTTCCTACACTTTATCATCACTCTCATACGTCACGAAATTTTTTTTGCAGCAGCAGCAGTACAATGCAATATGTAAAATTATAGTACTGTGCAGAAGTCTTGGGTACCCCAGCTATATATAAATGTGGCAAACACTTTTGCACAGTACTGTACCTCTCCACAGGTACTTCAAATTTTATTTATGTTTCAATTTTCCAACATCTGTCCGAAATATCCACTGTTCATTAATTTCCATAAATGGTCTGAGTTTCTCCAGTTATTTGTGTGTTGCTTTGGCGTTCATGATCTGCAGTATTTTGCTTTTGTATCGAGGAGGGCTTGGTCGTATCCGGAAGACAAATGGTTGATGAAATCTCATGGAGTTGTGGGAAGGATCAGAGGCAAAGTGAACTAAATAATGCAGTTTCAGAATGGGTATAAGAAGAGACAGAAAAGGCGGTAGACAGAAAAATTATTGAAGGTATCGTGGCACTTTGATTTTGTTAATAGAAAGAGGAAAATGCAAAATGATGTCAACACAAATCTCAGCTCTAGCTGGAGAACTATATTCAGGGTACCACACTTTAGTATGAATACTACAATTTACTAGAATTGTATGGTTGTCAAGGGTCTTTACTTGTGTGGGGAGAACTAAAATAGATCAGGGAGACCAGATAGTGGTGTTTACAATCATGAATGGCTTTAATACAGCAAACACCTGAAAGAATGCTTTTCATTGCTTAGAGGCCAATAACTGGCAGGCATTTATTTATGGTGATTTATTCAAGTTGATGACAACGGCTAATTTTCTACAGAGTTCTGAGATGAGAGATGCTGAATCAAATCAAGTGGATATCTTTACAAAAGACTGAGCAAATTTCATTCTATACATTTTTACCAGAGCTTGCTTACCAGCTTTTGTCTTTGTACTAAATATGTAAATTTGCTAAGTATTTTTAAATCTGTACTATTTTGGTAGTGTGTAATTAAAGGTGTTCCATATGATCATCTGGAGGGAGAATTGGAGGAAATTGAAATATTTCTCTGTTGTAGGTATGTGGGCTCATACTATGACTGTTCAAGACTATCAAGATCTAATTGACCGAGGTTGGAGGAGGCAAGTATCTCCTTTGTGTAGTTGTATAACTCTAATCTATCACTCAGAACCACAGCCAAGAAGAGAAAGCTTGTATTTAAGTTCTTTGGTGAACTTGTTTATGAAGGAGGGAAATAATTTGAATTTGCACAAGGAGTTTGTACGTTCGCCCGGAGACCATATGGGTTTCCTTCCATGGTCCAAAGATGTACTGGGTGATAGGTTAATTGGTCATTGTAAATTGTTCTGTGATTTGTATAGGATTAAATCAGGGGATTGCTGGGTGGTGTGGCTTAAAGGGCTAAAAGGGCCTATTCCACCCCGTATCTCAATAAAATTAAATAAAATTTAAAAAAGTATATTTCAGACATCCCAAATTACTGGATTGTTAAGTATGATTGTGCATATTTCCAATGTAAACTTCCTTAAAAGAGAAATATGTAATCAGAACAGTTGTTCCTCTGTTCTGTTGATGTTGCTGGAGTGCTATATGTGACTTCTGGTTTTTTTTAAGGCAAAGGAGCAGAAGTCGGCCATTCGGCCCATCGAGTCTGCTCTGCCATTTTATCATGAGCTATTCCATTCTCCCATTTAGTCCCACTCCCCCGCCTTCTCACTATAACTGATGCCCTGGCTACTCAAATACCTATCAATCTCTGCCTTTAATACACCCAATGACTTGGCTCCACTGCTGCCCGTAGCAACAAATTCCACAGATTCACCACCCTCTGGGTGTACTTGATTAAAGTTGTGCTGGAAACCCAAATAAAGTCACATTACAGGATATAATCAAGACAGAAAAGAATGCAATGTGTTTACATGGGTATGATTAGGTAAAGCCAAATTTTGAAGAAATAAATAAACAAATAATTTCAAATCTTTGTTTTGTGAAAGCACTAAAATAGAATTCAAAGTCTGTCCTGAGCCTTTAGGCTCATCAGGCCAGTGCTTATGCCAGTTTTTGTGGCGTGAAGTGACCGAGAGTACAAGACTCTTCCCCCCCGGATAGGATAGGACGTCAGTCTATCACGAGGTTACCCCCGAGTATTTTGCCGGTACCCATTTTCAGCTGGGTGGACTGGAACAGTGTGTAGTTAAGTGCCTTACTCAAGGACACAACACGCTGCCTCGGCTGGGGCTCAAACTCATGACTTTCAGATCGCTAGTCCAACGCCTTAATCATTTGGCCATGCGCCACAAAATAGAATAGCTTCCAGGAAATTTGTTTGAGGTTTAAGAGAACTATAAAAAGCTCAAAGTTTGATCATTAAAAGTAGGCAAAGTGTGAGTGCTGGATGGTAGTCTCTGAGGAAGTAGGAAAAAAGACTTCAGAATAAAACTCATCCTTTAATATATTGCTCTGATGCAATTTTCTTATCTCATTTTCTTATTAATTATAAAATTAAAGGGCTATGTTAACTGATTTATACTGAACTTGTATATCTCCACAGTGATGAAAACAGAAGTAGTGTAACTAATCCTGGTAATGGAATGACGTATATTTAATTATTCAAAATATCTATATTTGTATTTAATTTATGCCTGTATGCTGATAGGAAATTTTTAATCATTTTAGGAGCGGTATGTACGTTTATAAGCCTGTTCTGAATCGAACATGTTGCCCTCAGTACACGATAAGGTAAGGATCATGCTTGACTTCAGGTAAGCACATTCATTCTAAGTGCTAGAGTAGGGGTTCCCAGCCTTTTTTTTTAAATGCCTTGGTCTCCTACCATTAACCAACAGATCCATGGACCCAGGTTGGGAACCCCTGTGCTAGAGAGTTTCTCCTTGTGAAACTTTAGAGTTGGTACTTAGAAAAATATATGATGCCACTTGGTATGCAATAGGCCACCTTGTAGTTTATAACAATAAAATTGAGCTCAGCATATGGTGGTTTGTTTTACTCAATACTCTTGTTCTTTGATAGGGGAGGTTTTAACTTGTTAGAGTTACAAGCAAATTATAAAAGGGCAGAACAAGCACCAAGTTATATTTTTGGTTTACAGTTCATGCAAGAGACATACAGTATTAACCAAGTTCAATGAGCTGCAGCCACAGCTATCTGTGGTTATAGTGGCAATAAGAGATGTAGCAAAACAAAAAAAAGGGCAGTTGTGACTAAATATTCCCAGATACAAGGTTTTAGGGTAGGATAGGAAAGGAAGAGTGCTTGGAGGTGGAAATAAGTGTGGCAGTATTAAGGAAAACATTACTCTGCTAGAAAGAGAAAGTATCCTGCAGTAGTCACAGAGAAAACCTGGAGATGAATAAAACCATGCAAGTAACTGAAGGTTGGAAAGATTTCTGTTTAGAATTGAGAATTTAATAGATACACTTACTCTATTCTACACATGCTTAACTTGTTTTAGAAGGTTATTGTGGTACAAATTGCAGAGAAATCGAAATGTGCAAAAAACTGGAAATAGTGGGGAAATAATGAATGGTCCATGAATGCTATCTCACTATTTCTCTTTTGCACTATTTATTAATTTAAAAAATTTAAATTTGCACTTTTTTATGAATTGCACTGTCGCAAACTTAACAAATTTCTTGACTTACGTCAGTGATAATAAGCTCAATACAGTTTCTGATCCTGAACTTGTAACTATGTAGGTGTGGACATGGATGCTAATAATATAAGGGGCAAAGAAGTGAAAAGGTTTCAGAAAATCATTCAATAGAACTTTCTTGGTCACTTGGCTTCAACAAAGAAGTTGGTATTGCTAGGGTTCTGAAAAATGAGCTGAGCCTTTTGGGGAATTGTCAAAAAGGGTGTAAGATTTTAATAGTTTTGGGAAGAGGATATGGACAGTGAAAGGACTTAAAAGTAGAGATATTCCAGTTACAGTTTGATGTTCATGCCAATGAAGGGAGTAGGGAGGTTGGAGTTTTGTAAATGAGTGTAAACCAATAGAGGAAGGAATGTGTGTACTTTACATTAGAGCCATGCAGATGTTCAGAATGGAAAAAAAAAGAAAATAAGGGGCAAAGATGGAAAATGTGAAAAGGCTCCCAGTAACTTTTGCGTCCAAGATTATTCGATGGGCATGTGAATATTATGGGTACTGTAAAAGGAGAATGGTGCCAATTAGATGTAGAGGGCATGGCTCAGGTACTAAATTCATAATTAACAATATTTGTCACCAAGGAGGGTGACGCTGCCAGCGTCTCAGCAATGAAGCATGAAATAAGGATTCTAGATGGGCTAAAGATTGGTGATAAGCACTTGATGGAAAGGCAAACAGCACTTTAAATCACATGGTTCAAATGGGAAGTATCCTTAGTATTAAATGAAGTGAGGAAGGAAATTGTGGTGGGTGTGATCATGATCTTGGTCACATTTATGGGTTAGTTTGTGAGTGTGGTACATGATACTAAAACCCTAGTTCAAAAAAATTTTAGATAGATAGATCATCATTACCTCTGCTGGGAAGTATTGTAGGAGTAATAAACAAGAACAGAATTAGTGAGAGATTGCAGAAGGATCTACAGTTAAAGTCAGAAATTTACATACACCTTGGCCAAATACATTTAAACTCAGTTTTTCAGACATCCTGACATTTAATCCTAGAAGACATTCCTGCCTTAGGTCAGTTAGGGTTGTTACTTTATTTTAAGAACGTGAAATGTCAGAATAACAGTAGAATGATTTATTTCAGCTTTTATTTCATCACATTCCCAGTGGGTTAGAAGTTTACATACACTTTGTTAGTATTTGATAGCATTGCCTTTAAGTTGTTTAACTTGGGTCAAATGTTTTGGGTAGCCTTCCACAAACTTCTCACAATAAGTTGCTGGAATTTTGTTACATTCCCCCAGACAGAACTGGTGTAACTGAGTCAGGTTTGTAGGCCTCCTTGCTTGCACACGCTTTTTCAGTTCTGCCCACAAATGTTCTATCGGATTGAGGTCAGGGCTTTGTGATGTCCACACGAATACCTTGACTTTGTTGTCCTTAAGCAATTTTGCCACAACTTTGGAGGTAGCTTGGGGTCATTGTCCATTTGGAAGATCCATCTACGACTGAGCTTTAACTTCCTGGCTGATGTCTTGAGATGTTGCTTCAATATATCCACATAATTTTCTTTCCTCATGATATCATCTATTTTGTGAAGTGCACCAGTTCTTCCTGCAGCAAAGCACCCCCGCCACCCTATGCCTCATGGTTGGGATGGTGTTCTTCGGCTTGCAAGCCTCACCCTTTTTCCACCAAACATAACGATGGTCATTATTGCCAAACAGTTCAATTTTTGTTTCATCAGACCAGAGGACTCTTCTCCAAAAAAGTAAGATCTTTGTCCCCATGTTCACTTGCAAACTGTAGTCTGGCTTTTTTTATGGTGGTTTTGGAGCAGTGGCTTCTTCCTTGCTGAGCATTCTTTCAGGTTATGTCGATATAGGACTCGTTTTACTGTGGATATAAATACTTGTCTACCTGTTCCCGCCAGCATCTTCACAAGGTCCTTTGCTGTTGTTCTGGGATTGATTTGCACTTTTTGCGCCAAAGTACATTCATCTCAAGGAGACAGAATGCGTCTCCTTCCCTGAGCGGTATGATGGCTGTGTGGTCCCATGCTGTTTATACTTGGGTTCTATTGCTTGTACAGATGAACGTGGTACCTTCAGGCGTTTGGAAATTGCTCCCAAGGATGAACCAGACCTGTGGAGGTCCACAATTTTATTTCCCCTGAGGTCTTGGCTGATTTCTTTTGATTTTGTTTGTGAACTTCTGACCCACTGGAATTGTGATATAGTCAATTAAAAGTGAAATCTGTCTGTAAACAATTGTTGGAAAAATTACTCGTGTCATGCACAAAGTAGATGTCCTTAACGTCTTGCCAAAACAATAGTTTGCTAATATGAAATCTGTGGAGTAGTTAAACAATGAGTTTTAATGACTTCAACCTAAGTGTATGTAAACTTCTGATTTCAACTGTATGTGATTATTTTTCTTAAATATACAGGCAGAACCTTAGTTAAAACTGCTTACTTTATTTAGGCCATCTTTTAATTGTTAAATTAATTCTCTCCCAAATTTGAAGGTCCTTTAATTTCAGGTAGCCATCAATTCACAAGAAAGTAGTTTGATACTTGTAATGGAAATTTGTGTGATAATATTTTTGAGGCAAGCATCTCCACTTCCACTGATCTTGTAAGCATTATTAGTTAACATTAACAATATAGTAATTGCTGCACTATAAATCCAAGTCATTTAGTATTAGATATACAGTCAAATTACTGTCTAGTAATTCATGTAATAATTTTGAGGTTATATGAAAATATCTTGTATAAGAATACTTGAATGTATAGGTTAAAATCTTCCATTTTGAATGTTATTTTATCTTTCTAGATGTCGTATCTTGGATTTCAAACTTTCAAAATCTGCAAAGAAGGTATTAAAGAAAATGACACGATTCCTTTCCAAAGGAGAAGGAGAAAAAGGAAGTGGTAGTGAGTATCCACTACTATATTATTGTCTTAATGATTCAAATACCTGACAGCCATTTACCTTTCATATCCTTTGGGTGGCATTGTTCGTTTCCTACCTTACAATCTATATTATGAAATTGCCTTCGATTTCATCTCCTTTTAAAATGACTGTTAGATGACAACTATAGATTCTCTCAAGCTAACTTTGATTATCTTTGTGAAGAAAGTACCAGAATCATGTGAAGTAAGGTGTCATTCAAAGGATCTTGACAAAAAAAAAAGAAATGCTGACTTAAATGGCAATTATCCTGTTCCATGCTCTTAATGTAAGAGAAATTCTCCATTTTGCTTTCAGATTTGCTCATACGCAAGATATAAGTAAACAGTTTTTTAAAATCTTGTGTGCCATCCAAGAAAGATGAGTACAACTCGAGTACTTTGATTAAAATTGGGTCTGTTTTTCATTTTGATTGTGGATGAAGTTTCAGCTTTTCCATTATTGAATGGTGGATCAAACTCGATGGGCCAAATGGCCTCATTCGGTCCTATGCTTTATGGTCTTTTCTCAGAGCGTATCTCCTGTTTCTTTGTTCACCAATGGAGTTAAATATTCTGTAAAGTGAATTTTTATTTAAAGGGAGTTTGAGTTGTATCTGTTAAAGAGAGAGAAATTTTAATGTTAATCTTACAACCATTACCATAAGGGCATAGAATTGTACAGCAGGGAAATAAACCATTCGATCCAACTTGTCCATCCATGTTGACCAGTGGATACCTTTCTGTATTAAACTCATCTCCAAGCACTTGGTCCATAACTCCTATATCTAAGTGATTCAAGTGCTCATCTGTGTAATTCTTAAATCATTTGAGCTTCAAGCATGCTATCAGACGTTACAATCCAGGCACTCACCATTTTCTGGTTGAAGAATGTCCCTCTCGTGGCAGCGATAAATCACTCTCTCCTTAACCTAAATCCACATTCTTATTCTTGAAAAGTATTTTAGAAGAAGTGTAGGTAATGAAAGAATGTCCCCTTGGGAACCAAACCAAAATCTTTGTGCGGAGCAAGGGGATATATGTGTTGCTCTAAATGAAAACCAGAAGACTGGGTGGAGAGCAGGGGGAAGCGTTCACGATGGTCTAGAGTGTGTATCAGGAAAATGGAAATATTAGTGATATTGATGTGCATTAAAGTGGGAGATTACCAGGACCTGATTAAAATCTATCCCAGGGTATTTTGTGAAGCTTAGGAGGAGATGGCTGGACATCTGATGGAGATCTTTGCATCATCTTTAGCTATGTTTGAGATATCAAAAGACTGGAGGGTAGCTAATCTTGTTTCATGCTCAAAAAAAGGGGGTGAGAATAAGTTAGTAAAGTATAGGCTGGTGTGTCAGTAGTAAAGTTCAAAGTACATTTAGTATCAAAATATCTATATAACACTTGAAATTCAACACCTTACAGGCAGCCACAAAAACAAAGAAACCCAATAGAACCCATTAAAAAAAGACCATCAAACAACCAATGTGCAAAAAAAGAAACAAATAGTGCAAAGAATTAAAAAGTAAATACATAAAACTCAGAACTGAAGTTCACAAAAGTGAGTCCATAGCCACAAAGCCAGTCATCACATCAGCTGATTCAGGAGCCGATTAGTTACGGGCCACAGCCTCAGTTAAGTGCAGAGACGAGTAAACCTCGCAGAGTTGTACACTGGCCCATCCATCGCCTCTGGCTCTGACATCCTGACCTTTTCAACCTGGCCCTGTACTTAAATTAGCAAACTCGCAGGTCTGGGCCTTGCTGCTTCAGTTCGGCTTCAAGTCCACTGCAGCAACGACCAAACATGTTCCACGTGTAACCCCCTGGGTCGCCTCAGGCTCGCTCAGCTCGTTCTCTTCTAGGGGGAGCAGCCTTCGGCCCCGCCAAACTGGGTAATCAGCTGGTGTGGATGCTGTGTGATGTCCCTGCCTTGCCCAAAAACAGACAGTACACCATATGCGATTAAATGAGTACAATTTATAAAGGTTACTATAACTAAGTGATTAATAACGATACAGTATATATGAAGGGAAAAAAAATAAAGAAAAGGCGCCAAACTTATCAAAGTCCAAACCACTTCGTGCACAACCGTTGGAGCTCAATTACTGAAGTCTTCTGGCCACCATTCGATCCCCTCCAAACTCCTCGACTTGCAGCTCAGGACCACCCGAAGTGGTCAACCAAGCACATCTATCTTCGTCTCCTCTCCTCAGGGTGCCTCCTGGCCTCAGACCCCCACTTGGGTCCGTTCCTCGCCCAGTTTACAGCTTCACGTCCTCTCTCTCTCACCCCCTCGCGCCGATCTCTCCAAAATGCCCGCCAACAATAGCTTACAGACTCAGAAGAAAGTACAACATTAATCCCAATTGGTTTACACAGGAATGCAATTCTCCTTATCAGTAAATTTTAACCCAAACAAGCTTCCAGCACTCTCTCGCAACAAAGAAGCATTCCTACTTTTAACAGAGAAGCCGTTTTGATTAACATACGCAGTAACAAAGATAAAGAAGAAACCCCCCTTTACACATGCACTCAGACCCAGGCCCCACCACCTTGGTTTGGCCAGTACCGACCTTTTCAATCTGGCCCGGTGCTTAAATTGACCAAATATTAGCTCGTTCCTCAGTCTCTCGGCCAGGCCCTGCTGTTTTGATTTGGCCCTAAGTCTGCTTCAGCAGTGGCCAAACATTGGATCGTTCTTTGCTCTAGGCCCCAGGCCCCACCTGGAAAATTTTCCTGCAGCCTACCCTATTTATGCTCATAATTTTATACATCTCAACATGTCGCCTATTAACCTCCTGCGCTCTAGAGAGAGCGCACCTAGCTTCTCTAATCCTTCCTCATAACTGAATTGCTCCATTCCAGGCAACATCCTTCCTGTGTATTATGGTGACTATAACTGCATGCAGTATTCTATTTGATGTATGACTAAGCTTTTATAAATTTAGAGCACATCTTTTGTGTTCAATGCCATTACTAATGAAGGCCATATGCCTTCCTAGCCACATTATGTATCACATTATTCCTCTGTTCCTCAATACTCCTAGACCCTACCATTTACTATTTAAAGTAAGTTTTTTTTATCAAAGTACATGTACGTACTGAGTTCCATTTTCTTGCAGGCATACTCAGTAAATTCAGGAACTATAATAGAATCAATGAAAGATTGCACCCAACAGGGCAGACAAATAACCAATGTTCAAAAGACAACAATCTGTTCAAATACAAAAGAATAAAAATAAGCTATTAATATCAAGAACATGAGATGATGAGTCCTTGAAATTGAGTCCACAGGTTGTGGGAGCAGTTCAGTCATGGACAAGTGAAGTTGAATAAAGCTATTATCACTGATACGAGAGCCTGACGATTTAAGGGTAGTATCTATTCCTGAACCTAGTGGTGAGAATTCTGAGGCTTCTGTATCACCTTTCTCATGGCAGCAGTGAGAAGAGAGCATGAGCTGAGTGGTGGGAGTCCCTGATAAATGCTACTCTGTGTAGTTGTGCTCAGTGGACATGCGGTCTTTACCCGTGATGGTCTGGGCCATATCCACTACTTTTTGTAGGATTTTTTATTCGAGGGTATTGGACTTTCCATACCAGGCTCTGGTGCAACCAGTGGAAGTACTCTTCCACCATATATCTATAGAAGTTTGTAGGAGTATTAGATGTCAAGCCACATCTTCTCAAATTTCTAAGCAAGTAGAGGTTCTGCCATGCTTTCTTCGTAATTGCACTTGTGTGCTGGACCCAGGACTGGTCCTTTGAAATCATAACAAGAGTTTAAAATTGCTCACCCTCTCTGCCTTTGATCCCCCAAAAAAGTCTAACTCATTTTTGTTCCTTTTCAACTGTCCTTTGTTAATTAAATTTTGTTCTATGTTATGAAGCTGAACCCATGGATTCCTGCAATGATGATATTGGAATTGGCCATCCAACATGTACCTCAGAAGTTAATATAGATCTGGAGAAACCTTTGGAGATTGTGAGCCTTGAAGAAGTACCAAAGTCAACTCAAGTGCTTCAGAATTCTCCAACAGTCAGTGCTGATGATGAGAAGAACCCAGGCCAAAAACATTCATCTTCGGTGGCGAATGATTTTTCTGAATCATTTAAAAGTGTTCCTAAGCCAGGTGGGTTTAAATAACTTATCTGAAGTGGAAACTTCTATGTAACATTCTTGGGAGAATGTACTATATATTGATATTTGAGGGCTATTGATTGTTATGAAACTTTAACCGAAAATACTCTGTATGATTCACTAATTGGAATGTAGATGCAGCTTTATTTCCCCTTCCCACCTCTTGTCCAAAGAGAGTTGGAATCCTTTTAGATATTGAAATTTTTCTTGGTTGGATCTGAAAGTACCTATGTGCATTTTTTTTGTTGTTATTGAATTCCTGCCAGCCCTAACATTTTTATAAGAAGGAACATTGTTTAAGCAGGTCAGTAAGTCCATTGGGAGCTCGGTTCACTTCATATTTGCTTAGCTAAGCGCAAGTGGGAACTGTCTCTAGTTGGACAGCATACTGGATTCACACTGTTTTGAAAGCAGGTGAGATTTATTTATTTCGAGATACAGCCTGCCTCTTTGAGCTCCATCATCCCAGCAACCCCCGATTCAACTCTAGCCTAATCATGTGAAAATATACAATGACCCATTAACCTACCGACTGATTCACCTTTGGATTGTGGGAGGAAATTGGAGCATCCGGAGAAGCCCCATGCATTCCATGGGGAGGACATACAGAGTCCGTACAAGTGATGTCAAATTGAGCTCCAAACTCTGATGCCCTGAGCTGTAATGGCATCACAATAACCGCTACGCTACTGTGGCGCCCTGATTCTGCTTCTCGGGCGTTCAGAAGTTTGATCAGGGTCACGGTGTTTGTAAATCTTTCTTATCTCAGCATTTTGTAAAGGTTAGAA
Source organism: Hemitrygon akajei (assembly GCF_048418815.1). Lineage (NCBI taxonomy): Eukaryota > Metazoa > Chordata > Chondrichthyes > Myliobatiformes > Dasyatidae > Hemitrygon > Hemitrygon akajei. The sequence goes on from NC_133146.1 coordinate 54,433,491, forward strand.
GAAGCTTTCAAAGAATTGTTCTTTTCATAATTTTATAAATTCATTTATACATTAAGAATGCAATTTGAGACTAGGTAGCAAAAGAGATCACCTGTCTTTCTTACATCAGCTAATTTCTATCACTTATTTGAATTGGGCCTTTTATGCATGGGGGCAGGCTTCCCAGATTGAGCACTTAGAAGCTCATGAAAGACTGCTCTGTCTTGTTGAATTCAAATAGAACACTTGGGCAACTGTATCTTGAGGTGGTAAGACAGGATCTATTGCTGTTAGTCTAGGTTCATGGTAGAAATTGGTTCTTCTACAGGTAATGTTGACAAAGGGTAAATGTTCTTTTCTAATTAAGATTCCTGTTTTAATCAGTTTTTAAAGAAACCTAATGTATACCTTTTAAGAGTAATTATAAAATGTTTCTTTACATATGTGTGTTCATAACGAAACATGTAAACCCTTGACTGAAATATTGAAAAGGCATAAAATTCCACTTTTAACAGCTCGTGCAGCAAGGGTGAGCAGTGTTTTTTTTCTTTCACCCGCGTACACAGTATAGGAGCTCTTGATCTTTATGTAACTTAAAAGATCCAAGACTTTTAATGAACTGGTATCACCAGAGGGTGGCAGTGCAGTATAATAATTTTGTCTCTGAGAAAAATGTTTTAAATGTAAAGTCAAATATAGGTGAATTTCTTGCTGTACATACTTCCATAAGCGGAACACTTGTCCCTTATCAGGACAAGGTGCATAAAAATAGTATTTGGTGATGGTGGTTTCATGTATTTGTAATGTGACCTAGTTGCTCTAAACTTGCTAGTATTGTATTTCATTTGTCAGAACGCTGACAAGATGATATCAATGCTAATTTTAAGTTGTATCACTTTGCAAATTGTAACTCTATCTCATCTAATAGAATGCCTACAACTTTTATCTTTATATTGAATTATATTGTAGCTAGCTAGCAACACTGATATACTTTATTGTCACCAAACAATTGATACTAGAGTGTACAATCTAGAGTGTTCTAGATTGTATATTAGAGTGATACTAAACAATTGATACTAGAGTGATATTTGATTCTGCGCTTTGTGCTCCCTGAAGTACAAATCAAAGTAAATATAATAAAAATTTAAATTATAAATCATAATTAGAAAATAGAAAAGGGAAAGTAAGGTAGTGCAAGTCAGGTCCAGAAATTTGGAAGGTACGGCCCAGATCCGTATTATGTGTCTTGGTTGTAAATTCTGGCCGTGGTCTGGTTGATGGGCTTTGACAGTCACTCAACATCTTTTTTGTTATTATATTTGAGAAGTAGAATCTCACTAGACCCCAATCACTTCTCCTGGTGACATATGATGAGCAAATTCCCTTTCATGTTGCATCCAGTCCGCCCTCTCAGTAATAATTGGATCCAACTACACCAACTCCCTGCCTAGAACTTAATTTGAATTCGGAAAAGTTAGAAACTGAGTACGCTTTAGGCTACGAAGGGAACAAACAATGCCTGTGACAGAGAGAGACAAGAGAAAATTAAATGACCCAAAAGGTGGTGTTTGTAATTAACAAAATTTCAACACCTTCTCTCAACTAGCACTATCTTTTGTTATATTTCATCACTGTTCATTTCTATCCCATCAGAAAATACAGTGGATTTCAATTAACTAGGTTACATCAGGACCAGTACATTTTGGCTCAATTAAGCAGTAATAGATAAAAGGCATACAAAAAAGATAAACTACTGTTTAACTGAGTAACAATTTATGTATTTGAATGAAATATAGAACCAATTAAAACACTATCAATGCTACTATAGTACTATGAAACTGTTTTAGTTCCTAATACAAAAGAGGAATTCACCCGGGTAACATTTTTTTGACTGTCAATGAACAAAATCTGCGTAATCACCTAGTGCAGATAACAGACTGCCTTCATACAATGCTGCTGACAATCGCATCCCCCCAAATTTTAATTTTAATTGTAACATTCAAGATTATTGTTGATATCTTCAAATTCTCTGTAGTTTCTAACTTGTTGAAGTAGTGAAATTGTGTTTCATTTTCACTCCTGGCTGTTCCAGGCATCTTCAAGCCTGAATGTGTGAAACGCAGCAAGCAGAACAGTTCTGAATTGTATTGCTGCTCATTTCTCGGCAACTATCAGCGACAAAAATCACTGTTTTTTTAAACACAATCACATGCAACTGACACTATTTCAAAATTTCTCACTCCAAACAAGGTTTACTACTAATGGCTATGCAAGTGAATGTGACTGTCCCAGTTAAGAGGCATATTGTACCAAATAAATGAAGGGAATCCCAGTTATTTTCTCTATTTTTTTTCTTTTGAGTTCTCCCAAATAAGTGGCTGTCCTACTTAACCGATGGTCCAGTTAACTGCAATGCATTGTAATCTGTCTGTTATCTTCACCCCTCCCTCCCTTCTCTACAATTGAAGATGTGTTTAATTCCCAGTTAAGAAGTCTTTGACTTGAAGCATTAGCTCTTTTTCCCTCTCTACTAATAATGTGTATCCAGCATTTGACTTGAAAATTTTGTCAAGTATTTTTTTATATACAAAAACAATCTGTGCCTTCTAAAGTAAGGCTTTACAGATCTTTAAGGTCAGTTTTAGTTTAATAGTCTTTGAGCTGAAAATAGGTTTAGCTTGCCTCAAGAAATTAATCTCTGATTAAAATTATTTGAACACAAACTGCTTTGTATTCTGAGAAAAATTCTATTTTAAATGGGTCATTTGCAACTGTTAGTTTTACAGTACAGATGTTGTGTGTGACAGACTAGTGGTTAATTTGGTGGGGTAGTACTTGGACTGTTGATTTGAGGCTCAAATTTAAACCTGATTCTAGCAGTTGGGAAATTTAAGTTCAAGTAATTAAATTAACATGAAACACAAAGCTAGTGCCAGTAATGGTGGAAAAAATAAATGTGTTGCTATAAAAATCCATCTTGCGCACTATGGTGGCATTCATGCCCTGTGACCAAATAAATACATGTATGTGTTTCAACTTCTGTTCACTTTCATATGCATCCTTAATTTTTCAAATTTTTAAATAGAATTGTATGCCGGGTGAATTCTGAGAATGAGGCAAATGTTAAAATGAGTTGGGAGATAAAGATAAAACTTGTTTATCAGGTCAAAGTACAGCAGAGTTAAGGATAATTAACGTAATTTCTACATTTATAAAGGAACGTGAAGCAAGCCTAGATAGAAATAAGTAGTCTGATCAATAGAGCCTTGGCGAATAAATGCTGTTGATGGCCTGAATTAAACAGTAGTCAAGCCAGCATCTGGTTTATTATCACTGATGTATGTCATGGAATTTGTTGTCTTTTGCATCAACCATACAATGCAATACAGAAAAATACTACTTTGAGTTACAGAAAAAGATATAAAATAATTAAATACGCAATGGGGAGAAAAAAGAGGCAGTTTTCATGGACTATCAAGATTGTATTAATATGTTGTGCCCTCTGAGATCCTCCTGAGATATTGCTGCCAGGAACTTGAAGCTGCTCACCCTTTCTACTGCTGATCACCCTGATGAGGATTAGTCTGTGTTCTCTGAACTTCCCCTCCCTGAAGTCTGTGCTCCATTCTATGGTCTTACTAATGTTGAATGCAAAACTGTTGTGTCACGGTATCATTCAATCAGATGATCTATCTCAATCCTGGACGCATCCTTGTCACCTTCTGAGATTCTGCCAACAGCAGTTGTGTAATCATTATATTTAACATGGCAGTTGAGCATTGCCTAGCCACACTGTCATTAGTGTTGAGAAGGTAGTGCAATGGGCTAAGCACATATCCTTGAGGTGTACCTGTCTTGATTGTCAGCAAGGAGGAGATGTTGTCACTGATCTGTATTGACTGTGGTCTTCCAATGAAGAAGTCAAGCATCTAGTTGCAGAGGGAGGCACTGCGGTCCAGGCTTAGAAGCTTGGTGATTAATACTGAGGGTACGATAATGTTGAATGCTAAGCTGTAATTGATAGACAATAACCTGAAGTATGTTTTGTTGTTGTGCAGGTGCTCCAATGAAAAGTAAAAAGCCAATGAGATGCAATTTCTATAGGACTGTTGTGGCGGAAGGCAAATTGCAGTGGGTTCAGGTCCTTGCTCACGCCTGAGTTAATTCTAATGCTCATAGCACTTCACAGTAGATGTGAGAGCTAGTAGGCGATAGTTTGGTACTGGTACTGCTCTTCTTTGGTACTGGTATGATTTGATGCCCTTTTAAAGCAGGTGGGAACCGTTGGCTGGAGCAGTGAGAAGTGGTAGATTTTCTTGAACACTCCAGCCAGTTGGTTGGCACAGGTTTTCAGTGTTCTACCAGATGCACCGTCAGGACCTGACCCCTTGCAAGCTTCGCCGCCTTCTTTTTTCTTTCTTTCTTTCTTTTTAAATCTTTTTATTAATTTTAAGAAAAACATAAGTGAAATATGAATACAAAACGTTTGAGAGTACATAATTAATAGTTTAAATAGACAATCAGATATGTAATAATCAATATATAAAGCCTCCCAAACTCATAGTATTAATGTAAAAGAATCGAAAAAGAGAAAAAAAAAACCCCAAAAAAACTAAAAGAAAACTTTAAAAAAAACTAACCAACATGGGCAATTGCATAATGTTAAATACATACAGTAGTGCCGATAACTCCGAACCTCCATCCAAATAATTAAGGATAATAACAGTAAGGTTTAGGATCAGACCATTTAACTCATATGAAAATGTTGAATAATTCACCTTCTTGAACGATATTCGTACATTGGCCTCCAAGGCGTATATCACAGTGTTTCCAAATGCTGCAGGGATGGTGATGTATAAAACGTTGCAGGGTTCGGATGGAGTGGAGACTGAGGACAGTCAATTGGAAGGGATTGAGGACTAGAGATCACAGGTCTGAAACTAAGGGGAAGAAACTTAATACTGATTAGAAAAAAACTTTTTTTATGAAATTGTGTACTTGGAACCTGGAATGCACTACCTGCAAATGTTACGGAAGACAGATGGTGAAGAAAAATTTGCAAGATTACTGTGGAGGAACCAGTGAGCTATTCTGAAAGAACTGGCATGTGTGCAATTTGCTGAATGAATTCCTGTTCTGTAACTACGCTGATTCCATAATATTAGTAGTAGGAAAGATGATAAAATTCTTAATCAAACTTCTCCCAGAAAAAATATAGAATAGAAAGTAATAGCTTGGATTCCTAAAGTGAAGGCTACACTTAATCAATTTTGTTTTGAATTCCAAAGACAAAACAAGCAAGCAAATGTGATGAAGTGCAGTTAAACATCATTTTTATTTAATTCATGCATTGTCAAATTGTGGCTAAGTCTTGAAGGTAGATTTTGGGGACTAGTAACAGTTGGTTATAAAATATTCTTTTGTATATTACAGAATTGCTTAGATTGAGATATCATATTCCACAAATGTTGCTAATAGAATTGATATTGATTAATGTTGATGTAATCAATTTGAATTCTGGGGTTCAAATAGAATCAAGATTTAGCAGTAGCACCAAATAAGGGAATGATTTATTTCCTCGTGTTAATGATTTATGGTGTTCTGGTGAGGACAACCGTAAGACAATAGAAGAATACAGAGAAAACTTTGAATGGGAATTGGTAAATATAGCAGCATGAACAAGTATAAGACAATACTTAGTGGTAGAAAGGAAGAATAAGAGTCCACAGAGTCTCTGGAAAGATAGTACTTTCACATTTACTATTAGCACTAACATAGGTTAACAAGATTTTTAGCAGGGGAAGAGTTGTAGGGAAGTTATGTTTACATTTGTACAGAATTTTTGGTTAGTCTCAATTTGGAGTACTAAGACTGGTTTTGTTCAACATGTAATAGAGATGGTTTAAAAAGATTTTGAGAATGATGGCTTGAATTGAAAAGCTTCTTTGAATCGTGGAAGAATCCATGAATCAGTCAGGCATTCATACAGCATGGAAACAGTCCATCAGCCACCCATTTCCAGTGGAGACTCGTCAGTGCTAATCCCATTTTAGAGCCCTATAGTGTCCTGTGCCTGATTGAGGACTTCAAGTTTATGAAATGGATTGGTACAATCTTACTGACAGTTGGGTTGCAGCTTCTGGTGCCAGTGAAACCTATTCAAAGACAAAGTACTTGTTATGGGAGATTTTAATTTTCACAGAAAGCTAGGCAAAGCAGAATGGCATCAGCAGTAAAAACTACACAAGATCAGTTGATTAACAAGTTAGAATGAGTTGACTGTTTATTATAGTGAACATAGCATCAAATTTGGTGCAACAACTGAGGGAATGAAGATTGGCAAGTTTGAGTTTCAAAGGATGACATATGAACTGGCTACCCTACATATACTCATAATTGGCAGATTCAATAATATTAGTTTGGAACAGTTCCACAGTTCTTGATGCTGTTTTTTAAAGTGTCACACAGGCAGTGAAAATGAAATATGATGGAGACTGTTCAGATGAATGTTTCAGTGCAGCTAAGACATTGCTCTTAATGTTGTCTGACATAGAATGAATGTTCTGGAATAGTTGGCAGTTAAGATGGACTTAAATTGATTATTTGGTATGTTTTATTTAAGTTTACAATGGTAAATTTGTTCTAAGTAATTTTATGATATCAAGATCTGTCTAATTTTGGTATTTAAACCAACCTTTTTTTTTTTAAAAAAAAAAGGCAGAGGAGCTGATCCAACTAAACCGCCATGCCGCAAAGCAAAAGATGTTCGGAGAGAGAGAAAATTAAAAAAGCTGCTTCAGAAACAGCAATGTATGGAAATGGCTGATGCCTCCCAACACCAAGAAGCTTCTTGTGACAACTCTAATATTCTCCTCTTGCAACACCATGTCCCACAAGCAAATCAACCAAAGTCATTGGAAGAATTTATTTCTGAATCTTTATCTCCAGATGCAGTCCATAAGTTAGAGGTACCTTTTTAATTTCAGTGCAATTACTCATGCCGGGCCTTTGTTCCATTAATATTCTTGTATTAATTTCAAGAATGTAGTTTTCAAATATCAAAACAAAGATATCTAAATATTTGAATAGATTTTGATCATATTTCATCGCGTTTCTAATCAGTGTTAATACAGAATGGAAAGATATGCTAATACATTGCTCTATGATATTTTTGACTTTTTACCTTTGTATCCAAAATATTTATATTAACACTCAAGATTTGTCACTGTTGATTAAATAAATTTACAATTTGCCTCTCATGGTGTTATTTCAAAGTACTTTGGGAAAGAATATCCAGAATTATAATATAATCCCATTTTTAAATTACAAGTGCCTATTTTTGATAAAAGTCATCACAAACTGGAGAAAGTACAAACTTACAGTCAATGCTTGATAATGGCACAGAAATCTTGAAGATTGTTAGCACTTAAAGGCATAAAACAAAATTAGTCTATCTGAGTCTTGCAAAAATCTCTTAACATTTAAAATTGATTTTCACTGCAGATAAAACTCATTCATTTGAAGAATTTAGAGATGAGATGGCAGCAATTTTACTTCCCCAACTGCAATATGTTCAAGCAGATGGCATGTTGCTTTCAGTGTTTGCCCAAGCCCACATTTATTGGTAATCATCTGTATTGCCTAAAGATGTCTCCAAATGAGACATAGTTTTGGAGCACTCAGTCTTTTGCCATAAAAGCCTGTATTTTAAAAAAAAGTATTTTTATTTCCATGTTCTGGCCACTGGGTGTCACCACATCCTTCATTGTTGATCTTGGCATTAATGCAAGGCTATTTCTACCTTTCTAAAACTCCTCAGTCTATGTGTATTTCTGACTGACGACATAATTTTCTTTGGTTAGAATATAATATTGTCATTGTCAATGTCTGAAACATCAACACCATATAATGACCAAATCTTGTGAAGTCTTTCATATCCCAACTGGATATTTGGGACCACAAACAAGAGAAAGTCTGCAGATGCCAGAAATCCAAAGCGCACACACAGAATGCCAGTGGAACTCAGCAGGCCAGGCAGAGAAGAGTTAGCAGTTGATTTTTCGGGCTGAGACCTTTCATCAGGATATTGGCAGAAAATTGTTGTATATCCTATTTCTAATTTATTAATCAATGTTACAAAAAAAACAATCTTTCTAATTAATAAGTAAACATACTCGTGTGCTTTATAATTCCTTTTCAGTTGCTTTTGAAAACAATTTCTCAAACTTTCTGAACATTATTTCAAGTTTTTTTTTCCTTCAATGAGTTGTGCTCCAGAATGTTCGAAGTATTTTAAATTTGATAGAAGTGCATGTATAAATAGCTTGCTTTCATTAAGCAAATCAGTAGTGACCAAAGCTAAGATGACAGGACATAAATGTAGCAGCCCTCTGATTTTGTTGAGATAACAAGCCTTTATGATAAATTAGTTTACCAGCAGAGGAAATAGAAAATGTCTGTTTGATATTCCTAGGTGCATCAGTAAATACATTTCAAACACAAATTGAGAAATTCTGATACACGTGTATGACATTAATATTCAGTGCTTTAATTTTTATGATTAAGTTTAAAACATTTGTTTTTCCATTGAACTTGGCAAGCAAAGGATATTAATAAAAAGTTGACAAGAATATTAAGGAAGAACAAATGGCTTGTGCTTTTATCACATTTTTCCTTGCATTTTATTTGTTTCATGCTCTTACTAAAAATATATTTTTGACTTGCTGCTTAAATGTGGTCAGCAATACATTAGCAAGTTCATATACAATATGCTTCCAAAGTTCATTTTAACACGCATAGTTCTCAATGTAACTGGATTAAGCACACCTCTTCAGATTTTTTTGGGTGTTTAAGGAGTTGATTTTGTTTGATTATTAGATAATCTAATTTGTTTCAATGTGTGGAAATTGACAAATACTGATGGTTCCCTCTCAGTGATTAAAAATGTGTAGTTTTATGGCTCTACCTGTTTTTTTTTCCCAACCATTACTAGCTTCATTTATATCTTGTAGTGAAGAGAATGAGAAGGGAAAACATGATTCCTATCAATTATAAACTGCTGGTGGTGAAAAATGACTTGATTGTTTTGTTCTTCATAAGGAATGATTTTGTTCTTTATAAGGAATGTTTTTTTTTTGTTTTAACCATTCCTGAATAGTTTAACAGAAACTACAAATTAATTACAAACAGATTTATGTCATTCGGCCCCTTGAGCCTGTCATTTAATAAGGTCAGAGCTGATGTAATCTTTCAGTTTCTTAACAAGAATCTATCTACCCCTGCCTTAAAGAAACAAATATTTTAAGTATGTATTTCTGCTGTTCTTTGAGACAGTAAGTTTTAAAGACTTGTGACACTGAACCAAAACAGTTGACCTTAGTAAATGACAGACCCTTTAATCTTAAATAGTAATCCCTGGTTCTTTGTCAAGGATCCTCAAAAACTTGCAACTAGCAGTTGTATAAGAACTGCTAGGAAAATGAGCAATCACTGCATAATGTGATGATGTGAATAAAAAGTACACTAGCAGACCATATTGTATCATACTAAGCACTGGACATGATGCACGATGGATCTAATCAATTCTGCAATTTCCTGCAAATTATCTTAAGGCAATGTGATTTCTTCAGTCAGTCAAAAAACAGCCTGGGGCAATTATACCCAGACATCTCCATCACTATTCTTGTGTAAGTTCTGCCATGCCACAAAGACAGAATTGCTAGAGAAGACTAAATCATTGGTACACAGTCATCAGAAAGTGATTCAGCAATCCATAACATATGATTGCATTGAGTCTGGAATCAATGGCATTAAAGAAACTACCTGATGTTACCATCTGTGACCTTACTCAGTTGATGAGTCGGTACTCTTTCACATTAAAGACTTCTCAAAAGCAGTACAAGAGGTTGGAATTGCAACCAAGGTACTCGAGGTGGGGTCTAAAGTCTATCAACAGTCCTTGCCTAGCAGTCACTTTACTGAACAGATTGATGTCCAGGACACAGTTGACAGATTCAAGTTCAAGTTTATTGTCAAATAACTACATATATACAACCAAACAAAACTACGTTCTTCCAGACTACAATGCACCCACAAAACGTATCACATGCAGCACATAAAACAAAATACTACTTTAAATTAATAAAATATCCTCCAGTGCATGCATTGCACATCAAGGTAAACTTTAAACAATGCAGTAAACTCCGGAGTGTCAAGACAATGGAGTATTCGTCAGTTTCTTTGAAATTGCAGTGGGTGGCAAGAAGATCAACACAAGGAAGATAATACTTCATAATCTGAGCTGCACTGACCCACCCACTCAAATCTTAGCACTTGCTCTTCAATGACCTCGGTCGTTAGGAATTATTTTCAATATATGGCCAAGTGTGTTTTTTTTTAAACCTACCCCAAATTTCTTAGAAATGAAATTAAATGTTGATTCTGTAAGCCAAGCTTGGAGCCCATCCATTAATAAAGTAGTAAGCTCTATACATTTGATAGAGAGGAATATTACTATATCATGACCAGCCTTTTTGAGGACACTACGTGGTCAGAAGAGGTACAATATTTTAAATTTTTAATTCACTCTTTCCTCCAAATTTAATTCTTCTCAAATAGTGGTTTACTTTTAATGATCAATCTTTGTCACCTTCCGATTTTTTTTTAAAGCTACAATAAAATGTAAAATAACAAATTCCAAAACTAGTGGAATGCGGACATACTGTATGTCTGCATCTACTCGCAGTTCATTTGACATTTATATCTTGAAATGTTGCAAAATTTGGAGATAAAACTAATCATTGAGTTGGAAATATTAATATTCTTCCTGACTTTATTACTATTCCTTTTTATTAACTCCACCTATAAGTTTTATATTACTAGGGATATGTTTGGCATTTAAAAATAATTTTAGTTATGAGTAATATATGGTTAAAGTAGGATGTGTATGATCATGGTAGGACAATAACTATGATATATCTTGCAGAAATTGGATCAATAAATTGTTAATATTGAACTATTTTATTTAGACTGCTGCTAATTTAAAAAGAAGTGACAACAAAGTAAACATAAAATGCAAGTTTTGTCCATATTTACCAGTAAGAGTTTTATGTTGACCTATTTTTGTTAAGAAAGTTAAGGACTTGGTAAAGCATTAATTACTGTAAGTTATCTAAGCTGGAAGAATCAATTTTCATATTTTTCCAACTTCTGTGATTGTGGCTTTAACTGATCCGTAAAACATGTGAACCCTGAGTCAGCAAATTAGAATGTATAATTACTGTTGAACTTAAAACTTCGCCTCAAACTGTAACCACGTTAGTACGTTATGCTGACTCAAAGCATTGGGATAATGGCATTTTGCAGAAGTGATTTATTCAAGGTCACAGCATAGAGATTTTGTTTTACAGTAGTCTAAAAACCTAATATTACTTAACGTTAATTGCATTGATTACTGTAGCTGCATTGTTTGGATGGTGCTGTTGCAGTTTGTAATTTTTCTGAAAATTCCTTGCAATTTTTCTGTTTGTTTGCATTAAATCCTATAAATTTGCATTGATAAGTAACTAATATAGCTGTTTATTATTCTTGCTTTTATTGTTTTTATTTTCTTCTTGCCTCCTGAAGGTAAGACTAGTGAGGTCATCTCCACCAAACTCCCAGTTCACAGCAACTTTCCAAGAGTCATACCAGGTCTATAAACGCTACCAGATGGCCATCCACAAGGACCCCCCTGATAAACCAACTGAACACCAGGTTAGAAATGAGAAGTACTTAATTCTCAAATCACAGAGGTAAAGCAGCCCAGCTAATGAAAGGATTGCCAATGAGGTTCATATAGAAAAAAAATTCTTGTTCATCTGAATATTTTTTCCCTTTCTAATTTTAGTGGATATGTATTAATGGTTAAGGAATAATAAGTAAAATATTAAGTAGTGAGAATAAATGTGTATAATACAGCTTCCTTATAAGGGTAAGTACATAAATCATAATCCTCAAATTATAGAATTATAGCTTATTTGAATAATCCTAATACTATCACTCTGCATATGTGTAAAATTTAATTAAATGTTAGATTGAATTATGAAATTAAAGGAAACATTTTGGAATTTCTGAAATGAGCAAATTAAATTTGGAAATTCACTTTTTAACAAAATAAAATGGCTTTGTAATTTTATCAAACCAATTTTAAGAATAGGGATGCCATTCTGTTCTTTATAATTGGATGATCATTTATAGTACAGATTTAGCAGTCCATTTCTATCCATTTTGCTGTTAAAAATGACAGCCTAAAACTCTTGTGCTGGGCAGAACCTATGCACATGCAGGGGCAGATGTTTTCATATTCAATATCTCCTTGTTATGGGAGTCCAGAGCACAGAATTTGTATATCAAAAACATTTATCTTGATATCTGGAAAGATGTGAGTTCCTTTTAAATTAAGTTAATGTATATCCTTCATTTTTGGGCACCCCTATTTTAGAAAGGACATTAAAGCCATGTGAATTGTACTGTCTCCTGGGCTGATGCCAAGAAGAGGGAACTATTTCCTGTGCCAAAGGAAAAACTAACAAGTGATGTTTGGAATTCCTACTTTCAAATTGAATTCTAATAGGTTGAAAAGGGGGAACATTTCTTTGTGGAGCTAGTGTTAAAAGAAGACCAGTTAAAATTCTTAAAAGGAATTCTTGTGGACTCCTTTCAGATTTCAATAAGAAACCTCTCCACTAATGCTAAATTTGCACAATAAAATGTATACTGATGTTTTTGAATCAATTAGAGTAGACTTTGCAATTATCCCTTCAGGTTAGGTTACTGTGCAAGCAGTTACGTGCACAGGACAGAGACTATGGCATCTAAGAGAACAGTTAGGTGATGATAATGATCCACCTAGCAATTTGACCTGGAGCCAGTTTGTTAGTGTAAACATAAGTGTTCATTAGCAGCATGGACTGAATCAGAGTTAGAACTTACAAATCAAGTTGATGTGTTGTTTATTGCCAGCAGATGGCATATAAAAGAGAAAAAAATTTTAATTTATTAGTTACAAATTTTTAAGAGTAGTTTGACACATGAATAAATTTAAATAGGCTTTTGAACTGGATGTGGAGGAGACCCTGCACTACTCTTGCCTTCAGTGGTAAAACCTAATGGTAAACTTTTGTTTACTTTGTGTCTTATTATAAACATGTTATCAATTTTTATTTTGAAAACTTACATGATCTCATGCTCTGAAGGTGAAACTAGTGCCAGTTTCCTTCGATGATCCAGCTTTCACTGAATCCTTTAACCAGTCAGCAGCTCTGTATTCCAAGTATCAGATGGCTGTGCACCATGATTCACCTGATGAATGTAGTGTGTCAGAGGTAATAATCTTTATATTTGTTAATTTACTGGTTCTTATAAAAATGCAGTTATTTCATTGGTATTTCACAAAAAAATAATTTGTTTTGTTAAAAAAGTTCTCTCAGTTGCCTTGGATTTCTAGATGCCGCATTAACCATGTATTTTTTAAAAATCTTGCTGATTATGAAAATGTTAATTATAAACAGGTTTGGTGACTAGGGCATGGAGAGCTCTATATTCCCACAAAAGAAAGAAAATAATATATGGCATGTATATGTCTAGTTTGACATATATATGTCTAGTTTGGTCATATCCCTTTCTTGTAGTCTTTCATTTTAGTTCTCTAAATACACTTGCACTCCATGTAAACTGTAAGGTATTACTCACAAATGATGCACTGAAAGTTATGTTATTATAAAACATAGATTTTTTTCTTACAATGTATGATTTGCCATTTAAAGAATTTTTTGCAATTGGAGCATATAATTTTATATTTATGCTGAGTCTCTTATTAATATTAACATTTGTTAAATAGCTGATACAGTTATTCCTGATTTGGTGTGTACCTGCACATGCTTCTCAAAGGTATTGAAAGCTTGTACTTTGAATTGCCCCTTTATTCATTTCTGTTTTCATGCTCAGGAAATAAATGGAAAAAAAAGCATGTTACAATATTTACTCATAGTCTGTACAGATCTCTGAATAGTTCTTGTTATAAGAGTAAATCTTAAATACTGTCGCAAGGTTGCTTTCATGAGGTGACAAAATGAGTATGTTATCCATATTGAGAAAAGTGGGAAACTGGAAAAAGGATGAATTTCTGTTTTCTTCATGATACATATTAAGCTCTCAGGGTAGATGTTAGAAACACAAGGTGTTAGGGTTTCTACAGTTATATTAATAGCAAAAGGATAGTGAGGGATAAAATTGGTCCCTTAGAGAATCAGAGTGGACAGCTATGTGTGGAGCCAAAAGAGATGGGGGAGATTTTGAACAATTTCTTTTCTTCGGTATTCACTAAGGAAAAGGATATTGAATTGTGTAAGGTAAGGGAAATAAGTAGGGAAGTTATGAAAATTATGACGATTAAAGAGGAGGAAGTACTGGTGCTTTTAAGGAATATAAAAGTGGATAAATCTCTGGGTCCTGACAGGATATTCCCTAGGACTTTGAGGGAGGTTAGTGCAGAAATAGCAGGGGCTCTGACAGAAATATTTCAAATGTCATTAGAAACGGGGATGGTGCCAGAGGATTGGCGTATTGCTCGTGGTTCCATTTTTAAAAAAGGGTTCTAAGACTAAACCTAGCAATCATAGGCCTGTCAGTTTGACGTCAGTGGTGGGTAAATTAATGGGAAGTATTCTTAGAGATGGTATGTATAATTATCTGGATAGACAGGGTCTGATTAGGAACAGTCAACATGGATTTGTGCATGGAAGGTCATGTTTGAGAAATCTTATTGAATTTTTTGAAGAGGTTACTAGGAAAGTTGACGAGGGTAAAGCGGTGGATGTTGTCTATATGGACTTCAGTAAGGCCTTTGACAAGGTTCCGCACGGAAGGTTAGTTAGGAAGGTACAATTGTTAGGTATTAATATTGAAGTAGTAAAATGGATTCAACAGTGGCTGGATGGGAGATGCCAGAGAGTATTGGTGGATAACTGTTTGTCAGGTTGGAGGCTGGTGACTAGTGGTGTGCCTCAGGGATCTGTACTGGGTCCAATGTTGTTTGTCATATACATTAATGATCTGGATGATGGGGTGGTAAATTGGATTAGTAAGTATGCAGATGATACTAAGGTAGGTGGCGTTGTAGATAATGAAGTAGGTTTTCAAAGTTTGCAGAGAGATTTAGGCCAGTTAAAAGAGTGGGCTGAGCGATGCCACATGGAGTTTAACGCTGATAAATGTGAGGTGCTACATTTTGTTAGGATAATCCAAATAGGACATACATGGTAAATGGTAGGGCATTGAAGAATGCAGTAGAACAGAGTGATTTAGGAATAATGGTGCATAGTTCCCTGAAGGTGAAATCTCATGTGGATAGGGTGGTGAAGAAAGCTTTTGGTATGCTGGCCTTTATAAATCAGAGCACTGAGTATAGGAGTTGGGATGTAATGTTAAAATTGTACAAGGCATTGGTAAGGCCGAATTTGGAGTATTGTGTACAGTTCTGGTCACCGAATTATAGGAAAGATGTCAACAAAATAGAGAGAGTACAGAGAAGATTTACTGGAATGTTACCTGGGTTTCAGCACCTAAGTTACAGGGAAAGATTGTACAAGTTAGGTCTTTATTCTTTGGAGCATAGAAGGTTGAGGGGAAACTTGATGGAGGAATTTAAAATTATGAGGGGGATAGATAGAGTTGACGTGGATAGGCTTTTTCCATTGAAAGTAGGGGAGATTCAAACAAGAGGACATGAGTTGAGACTTAGGAGACAAAAGTTTAAGGATAACATGAGGGGGAATTTCTTTACTCAGAGAGAGGTAGCTGTGTGGAATGAGCTTCCAGTAGAAGTGGTAGAGGCAAGTTCAGTATTGTCATTTAAAGCAAAATTGGATAGGTATATGGACAGGAAAGGAATGGAGGGTTATGGGCTGAGTGCGGGTCAGTGGGAATAGGTGAGAGTAAGCGTTCGGCACGGACTAGAAGGGCCGAGATGGCCTGTTTCCATGCTATAATTGTTAAATGGTTATATTCTGCAGATGATGCAAATCTTGAGCAATACACTTAAAATGCAGGAGGAACTCAGAGTGAGGCAGCATCTAAGGAGAGGAATAAACAGTCGATGTTTTAGGCCAAGGCCCTCTATCATGACAGGATATAACAAGATATTTTTGCAATAAGAGAATCATGAATGGGTGGGGGGGGGGGGGGGAAGAGTTTTAAAGCGAGTAGCCAATCATTTGAAAGAGGCATGTAGGAATTTCCGATCACACAAAGTGGTGAACATATGGAATTCTCTGCCCCAGAGAGTTGTGGTAGCTACCTTATTAGAAGTATTTGGGGCAGTTAATTTTTTGAAACCTTGGGACATTGAATGCTGTGGGGTTCTATTAAAGAGGTGGTTCAGCCATGATCAGATTGAATAATGAAGCAAGCTTGAGGGACCAGGTAGTCCCTTTCTATAGTTCATGCACTCTTATATAACTATTATGAAGTTTTAAACTGTGAATAAGAGTTGATTTGGATTTCTGGTTTAACTGGAATATGAATCCAGCATTTTATAGGAAGCAAATACATATTCCGATCTGTAGAAGTCCATTCTTCCTCCAGTACTTTCTAAAATCAGAATTGTGCAAGGGGATTATGATTTTATTTTCCCAAATCTTTGGATTTCACAAGGAAACCTCTGTCAAGAAAAATCCATATTGATCACAAACATAAGAAATTTCTGTAGGTGCAGCAAATCCAAGGCAACACACACACACATCCATGGAAATGAATATAAACAGTTGATATTTTTTCCAGTCCTGATGAAAGGGCTTGACCCACAATATTGACTGTTTATTCTTTTCCATAGCTGCTGCCTGACCTGCTGAGTTCCTTCGGCATTTTGTGTGTGTTCCCAAAAATTAATCGATATAATTTTAGTCTTCCGTTCTAGCTTTGAAGGTTAGGGTAATAATCTTACCAATTTGCCATAGGAGAGTGAATTATTCTTATGTTTTTCTTGTCTTATTTTTATCTATGACAAAATGGTAATATAATGTGATGCCCTTGTTCTTTCTATTGACAAGTTAAAATTTCTGAATTCAATTTTAGGAAAACTCCAATAAAGTTCCATTGATGTCCTCATTGGCTGTTATGGATTATTGGTTGATTAATATTTTGATCACATGTTAAACAAATTAAATGTTCATATTTGACTCTGCAACAATTTTGTTATGATCCAATTGTTTTCTAAAGCCTTAACTGTTTACTGAATTGAGAAAATTAAACAAGACTAATGGGGAAGAAGAAATGAAAGTGATATTATTACTAGTAAAAAAGTGTTTTACTTCTTACCAGTAAAAGTATCACTTTCAACAAGTGAGACCAAAAGCTGAGCAGAAAAACAGAAACTTGAATGCAATGTCATGAATGGATGCTGCTGAGTATGGAATCATTGATTAAGATCTACAGTTCTCTATATTTTTCAAGAGTCCCTGTGAATTGGACCATAGCAAATGGAAGGTAACTTACAGAAAGGACAACCAATTAGAAAAATTCTGGAATTCATTGTTAACAAGACATTTCAAAACACTATGATTGAACATGACCATTCTAGTTTACGAAAGAGAAATCGAATTTGACTAATAGTAGGAATTTTGTGAATATGATTGCCATGATTGATAGAAGCATAGAAAACCTACAACACAATACAGGCCTTTCAGCCCACAATGCTGTGCCGAACATGTACTTACTTTAGAAATTACCTGAGGTTACCCATAGCCCTCTATTTTACTAAGCTCCATGCACCTATCCAGGAGTCTCTTAAAAGACCCTATCATATCTGCCTTCACCACTGTCGCCGGCAGCCCATTCCACGCACTCACCAATCTCTGTGTTAAAAAACTTACCCCTGACATCTCCTCTGTACCTACTTCCAAGCACCTTAAAACTGTGTCCTCTCGTTTTAGCCATTTCAGCCCTGGGAAAAAGCCTCTGATTATCTACATGATCGATGCCTCTCATCATCTTGTACACCTCTATCATGTCACCTCTCATCCTCCGTCACAAGTTCACTCAACCTATTCTCATAAGGCATGCTTCCCAATCCAGGTAACATCCTTGTAAATCTCCTCTGAACCCTTTCTATAGTTTCCACATCCTTCCTGTAGTAAGGTGACCAGAACTGAGCACAGTACTCCCAAGTGGGGTTGGACCAGGGTCCCATATAGTGGCACGTACAGTGGTAGGAGGAATTAACAGAGACTTTATTTATGTGAAGAGAAGTTGTAAATGAGAGAAATGGTGAAGGATCTAGGTGTTGTCCTGCACTGCAAAACACCAGTGAGGGGTTTGGAAAGTGAATGGTGTATTGACATTCATTGTTCGCTGGTTGGTGCAGAGGAATACTGAAGTGAGCAGTTTCAAACTTCTGGGAGTGCGCATCTTACACAACCTCTTGTGGTCCCAAAACACATCCTCCACAGTCAAGAAAGCTCACCAATTCCTCGACTTCCTGTGAGGAGGCTCAAGAGTGTTGGTGTATGAACATCTGTACTCACAACTTTACACTTACACAGGACATACATGGAGTCAGAATCATTTTCCCAGGGTGGAAATGTCAAATACGAGAAGGCATAGCTTTAAGGTGACAGGGAGAGAATTTCAAGGGGGCGTGTGGGGCAAATAATAGTTTAGTTTCATTAACAAAGTGGCGGGACCTGGTATGTGCTGCCATGGGTTATGGTGGAAGCGGATATGTAATGGAGTGATATTAATCACTCGCAGACCAAAGAGGTTTAATTTCGTTTGGCATTTTCTTCAGCACAGACATTGTGGGAAGGAGGGCCTGTTCCTGTGCTGTATTGTTCTGTGTTCAGGGTGAACAACATTGACAGAAAACTCTAGCCGGGTGTATCTGTGGCAACAAGTAGACTCCTCAAGTGTTTGAGAACAGAGAGTCCAAGGGGTGAAAGTACATATAGTTCTCTGAAAGTGTAGGGAGGGTGGTGAGGAAGATATTTGGCACACTACCTTTATCAGTCATGGCTTTGAGTGCAGGAGTTGGGACTGTACATGTTAGTGGTGAGACCACAATGTATTGTGCACAATTCTGGTCACCCATTTACAGGATGAATGTCATTAAACTGGAAAGGGGCTGAAAGTTAAGAGGAGTTTAAAACCAGAAGAACCAATGTAAAAGAGACCTGAGGAGTGACTTTTTCCAAACAGAGGTGGTGCGTATGTAGTACAAGCTACAGAGGAGACATTTGGTCAAGTACATGGACAGGAGAGTTTTAGAGGGGTGTGCGCCAAACAGACAAGTGGGACTCACACAGATAGACATCTTGGTCAATAGGATGAGTCCAGCTGCAGGACAAGTTTCTGTCATTCAGGAAAAGAGCACTGAAGACTGGGCAGGGAGTGTGCAGGGAGTTTGAGAGTAGAAATTAGATAGGCAAAGACAAGTCACGATTTATCAGTGGCAGCTAAGATTAAGGGAATGCTCAATAAATGTTAATAATATAAACATATTAGTGAGTGTTTTAAGTATATGAAGAACAAGAGTGTAACCAGCAAATGAGTAAGGCCTGTTGTGCAGCACGTTACAATCTATGTTTGGGGCCAGAGGAGGTGGACACAGTCTGAAATAACTAGCTTTCAGCCATATTCACCTTGGAGAAAAACATTGTGTATGGATATTTCAGACGGTGCAGTGAAATTCCAAAGCACATGAAGATTCCGAAGGAGGGGACATTAGATGTCTTAGCAGGGTTAATGATGCATAAATCCCTTGTGCCTAATTAGATATATCTCAGTCTGCTGTGGGTGACAACAGGCAACTGTTGGGGTCCTGGAATATTTAAATCTTGAATGTAATCTTGATAACTGTGAGACAATACTTACCTTGAGTTAAATAAGCATAGGATATACCATGACTACATGGTTCTGAGGGAGTACTGGGTAACAGAGGGATCTTGATGTACAGATACAAAGATTCCTGAAGATGACAGAAACAGATTGAGTGAAGAAGGCTGGTCTTCATTAGCTGGGACACAGAAGTGCTGGAAGGATTTTTAAAGACATAAGTTGGGCCACGGCAGAACAGCACACTTCTGGTGTCACACTATATTGTAGGAGAGGTGTGATTGCAATGGAAATGTGATTCACCATGATACAATGGGAAAGGATGGATTGAGTTTTAAGGAGAGACTGCATAGGGTGGGCCTTCTGGCCGCTGGTGTATCAGATGATGAGGGGGTAAACTTAAAGAGGACATAGACACTGTGAATGGAAAGAGACTTTTTCAAGCACAGGGGCGTCTAAAACTAGAGAGCATAGATTTAAGTTGAGTGGTAAAAGATTTAAAGGAGAGGATAAGGGATTCTCCATAAGCTCAACAGTCAGCTATCTACATTCAGGGGAAAACAGACCCAGGCTTTGGCGTCTCTCCTTATAATTCGGTCCCAGTCATGTCCCCAAATCCCTTCATGCCCTGACCAGTCAAGAACCTAATGTAGGATTATCTGTCATTATAGGCATTCATTAAGACTGTTGTACAAAACAAGGACTCTCCGTGTTGCATGTATAAACATGGATACATAAAATTAATTTCCTCTTCTTCACGTTATTTGAGAATCTATTGCTAAATCTTTGATACTGATATTTTGGGACTTAATGAACAAAATCTGCGAATGATGTATATGGACTAGAGCAACAATGTTCTGTTTGTAGCTTTGATTTGAGGAATTGAAATATTTAATCCAATATAAGCTTCATTCATTTTTCAAGTGTGTATAAAAGTCTGAATTGATCATATTTTCATTCCTCTACAAAGGCAGGACTAATTATTACTATTAAAGTTTATTTTTCTTTTTATCTATATTGTATTAAGGCACTAAACCATAGATGCACTTATGATTTCCCTTTAGGGTTAATGCAGTCAACATGAATGTTGATCTATGAGCTCCATTTTATGCATGGGTTAGAATATTGTCATTGATTCATACTTGGATTATGATGCATGTAAAAATGTCATCTATTTCCAATGATTTACCTTTAAGTTCTGCTGTAAATGAGCAAATTATTGAAATATCAATGCTCGTTCGCAGTCTCTCTACCCTAATACGCAATATTACAACTTAATGTAGAGTTGCTTAAAGATTCTATTGCCTGTGTGCAGTGCAAGCTTAATGGATTTTTAATGTTTTTTGTTGAACAATTGTTTAATGAATTTGAATTATTTACCAGCCATGTTTTTGCATGCATTCTGTTCGAAGATTTGTGATCAAATTAGTAAATACATTTTTCTTTTTAACTTTCCACCCATGCTCTCTCCAAAAATAAGAAGTAGTTTGTTCTTAATATTGATGATCTTTCTGAATTAGAGAAATGTTTAAATATGAAATATCAAAATTTAAGGGTGCATCTTAGTTCCTAGTTTGCAATGTTTTATTATGATTCTAGGCTGGTGTTAAAGGTCACTGAAGACATCTGTGTAAACAGTGGAGAATCTGGAATTGACTGTATCTTGTGTTACAGTATGTCAAGATGTGGTTTATAAAGGTCAGGCATATCATTACTCTCTGAGATTTCGAAGTGGATGCGGTTTCAGAGTTGCCAGTGACACTTTTAACCTGTCTCCCTCTTTGTATTTTTTTATATTTTTGTTCACCTTGATACCTGGAATTACAAATTAGGATTAATCTCCTACTCTCAAACCAGAGAGCAAATCTAGATTGGGGTCCATTTCTTACTGAGTTCAGATTAGCCTATACAGTAGTACATTTAAACAATAAGCTTTAAATCTTTTTGTAAAACTCCTTCATCAAGCTATAAATAATTTTGCTATCTTTAATTTATAATGGTTCAGCTAGAGGGACATTCACTTCCAAGACTTAAGCTTTCACTGTATAAAGGAACTGCATATTGGTGTGCCTGGTACTGTTTTCCAAACCTCAGTTCAGAAAATAATTATACTTGAGGAAAAAAACAATCCTTTGAGGTACAGTCCAAATATATGAGAAGCTTAATGGCATCTCCATCAAGCTGGTCTTTCTTACATTATATGTGAAGAGCGTGTCTGGAGGGATTAGCTTGATACCCAATGAGGCATTATGACTCCATCTGTGCCTTGGTGAACCCAACTCTTCAATGGAAAAGTTGAGATTATGTGCAGCAAAGTTATAACACTTCAAATGCCACATGAATTTCTTTGTGAGGATACAGATTGAACTCTGCACTCTTGCCACCTTTTAGCCATGACATGATATCCCAAACCTTTTGTAGTGCATGCATTCATTCCATATTTTGCCAAAGTATGTCCACATCCAAGTCTACAAACTAGAATGTGGAAACTCCATCTGGCAGTTAGGGTTAGACTCATTTTTGTCTGACTGTGATATGCTCTTGTCAAGTGTGTTGTGAAATGTGACTGTCTCTTTTGCCTTTGTGGTGCTTACATTTGAGTTGCTGCCAGTGGTGACTGACAGTAGCATACAATATAGACTTCCATCTTTCAATTATTCACCTGCTCCTTCATTGCTGCTGCTGCCACCTCTCCCTACTACTGCCTTAGCTGTTGCAAGAAGGGAGAATATGGGAAACTGGTTGGATGCCTCCAGAGATCTTGCCACATTAAAGGCAAAAGCATAGCTGTGCTGTAGTTCTAAGCCTATTGGTTAGGCCCTCCCCACCAGTGAGCACATCTACACGAAACATTGTCACAGGAAAGCAGCAGCTGACATGAGGGATCCCCACCACCCAGGTCATGCTCTGTTCTCGCTGCTGCATCAGGAAAAAAGTTCAGGAGCCACAGGATTTGTGCCATTAGGTTCAGAAACAGTTATTATCCCTCAACCATCAAGCTCTTGAACCAAAGGGGATGACTTCACTCTACTTGCCGCATCACTGAATTGTTCCCACCACCTATGGACTCATTTTCAGGACTATTCATCTCATGTTTTTAATATGTATTGCTTATTTATTTGTTGTTATTATTTCTTACTTTTTGTATTTGCACAGTTTTCTTTTGCACACAGGTTGAATGTCCTTTGGTGCAGTCTTTCATTGATTCTATTATGGTTATTACTCTTATTATGGATTTTTGAGTAAGCCCACAAGCAAATGAATTTCAGGGCAGTATATGGTGATATATATGTACTTTGATAATAAATTTACGTTGAAAGAGGCCAGCATGCTCATTTTAAAGGGGGTGTGGGGTGGGGGTATTGAGGTACCAAAAGATACTTGGCATACAAGGGAGATTCAGGAGTTGGCTAATTAAATAAAATTTGCAGGATGCTGGAAATCTGAAATAAAAAAACAAAAAATACTGAAACCATCAGCAGGGCAACAAACCAGTGAAGAAGTAGTGTTTACCTTTTGCGTCAAGACCCTTCAACAGAAATGGGAAAGAGAGAATACAAGTTAGTCCACAGTAGCAGAGGCTGGGAGAGAAATGGGTAGAATAAGGAAACATATGTTAGAATCAGATTATTATACTTTGTCTTTGCTTGTGTTTCTTATATCAAAACTGCAGGATATGTCCAACAGGTCAAAGGGGGAAAAAGTGTGAGAAATAGCCACTATCAATATACACAAATAAAGTGAGTGAGTTACTGAAAATTGAAGTTGAGACATCGAGTCTAGAAAGCTGCAACATGCCAGATAGGAGATTAAGGGTAGTTCCTCACATTTGAATTTGGCCTATGATAGTGCAGAAAGTTTCAGCTAGGTTATGAAGGGTGATTCATTCTGGACATAGCCGTTGTCTTTAGTGGGGACGTAACTGTTTCTTGTAAGTTGGACAAGAAGTCGAAGGCAAAGCATTATTTCATTGGAGTAATCTGAAATAGTTGTCTAATGCATTAACTGTATTGAGTGAATACTGCAGTATTCACTATTGATACTCTTGATTACTGGTCAAATGAACTTTAGTCATGTGTTTGTGTTTTTAAAAATCATTGTTTACTATTTCCTGCATTAATTTTTCTTGTGTTACATGTTCATTTATCAGGATGAACAAAACTACCACATGTCAGGACAGGGACATTTCTGTTCCCACCTCCACCATCCCTCCTTATTTAACTACTGGTTAAAAAACCTGGTATTTGAAAATAGTTTTGAAGTATTTACTGAGTAACTGACCTATTTGTACAGACAACATGGAGATTAATAGGCAAAACTGTACAAGCACTTGATTGTGAACCAGTTTGGTGGCGATTTGGATCAAGTAGACGATTCATTACTTTGCATTGCAATCTCTTATAATTGAATCAATCTTTTGGAATGAAACCATAATGAAATTGAAATAGTAGGCTAATATTTGCTTCTCCATCAGGTTGCAATAAACTGGAATCTTTTTTACATCATCAAGATTTTACAATACTGTGCAAAAGTCTTGGGCATATATATCTAGGGTGTCAAAACTTTTGCACAGCACTATATTGGTTAAAAATGGGAAGGTGGCTGGAAAACAGAAATAAGATTACTTAGCTTTGTATTATCTCAGTAGTATTAAGTGTTATTTGCACAGTACTGTAAATTAGTTATTCCTGATATCATCATTTAGCAAATGAAACTGTACAAAGTTAATCAAGTTTAGATACTTAATGTTTTACTGAATATTATGGTGATTTAAGAGCTAATCAGATCTTTATAGAGAAAAGTAGGTAAATATTTTTGGGCTTACATACATTTGGGTTGTCAGTTTTAAATGTTTTGTGAAGAGACTATGAAATTACATTTTGATTATTTACTCTAGATATTTTTATATACAGGAACAAGAGTTTAATGCAAAATGCCAAATGTTTGTGGGTAAAATTGTCATAACACCATAAAGCTTCAAACTTCTCAAAGCAATCCTGAATGAACAGTTGTAACCATGCTTTAGTACATTAGGTTAGAAAGTTTTTGGTTGGCTTTACATTTAGTGACAGCTTCGTCAAATATAAATGTCTCCCACAGCCTCCAATGTAAAGGTAGCTGCATAACATTTTGACCTGTGCATGACTAAATATTAGGTTTGGCACTCATTAATCCTAGTGGAAAAGGAATCATTTGGCTATGAAGAAAAAATAGTAATGCATGTTAATATAGTAATAAATAGTAGCATTCAAAAATGTATGGAGGTTTTAAAATGTGCTTAGACATTCCAATTAGGATGGGATATTGGAACACTGGGCTGTACATAAGAACATTTAGAGTATAAGATTTTGGTGACCCTGCATAGTAATGTGATATCCCCCAAGCAGTAGTTGAAAAACAAAAGTGTCCAAATTATGTGTTTCTGAATCATTCTGGATTGAAGAGCAAGTACGTAATTATGCTACTGTTAGTTGAACTGGGTTGAAATTTCCCATACTTAAGTTGACAATTTTATAAGTTAAATATATTTCTCATTTTCCCCCAATATAAAGCAATGTCCTTGTGCTAATTCTAATGATTTGTGGTATCTTATTTTAAAGATGTTGATACATGCATGAATAGACAGAACCTGTTGAATTGGGCTCATTTTTGTAATCATTGTTTTCTGTTCTTCCCCCCCCCCCCCCCCCCCCTCACACCAATCAGCTCTCCTAATGACTGCATTATACCTTTACAATTTGTGTATCTGGTTAATTTTCAGGCCATTTTCTTCCTTTATCCTAAGAAGCAGACCTTCAGTCTTGTCTTGGATGACTTCAGTAATTAATCTGTCTGTCAGGGCTCTTTCAGCTATTTGTAAATAACCCTTGTGGTCAGAGACATCTCAAAACAGTTCTTATAGACCAAATTCAAAATTTATCTTGCTGCTTGACTGCAAGCCAAAGCATCATACCTGACACACAAAATGCTGATGGAACACAGCAGGCCAGGCAGCATCTATAAGGAGAAGTTCCACCAGCATTTTGTGTGTGTTGTTGTTTGAATTTCCAGCATCTGCAGATTTCCTCGTGTTTGCATCATACCTGAGCTTATCACTGAATCCAGCATTGCACTTGGAGATCAAATCCACTGAATTTGATCTCTAGTGCTTTCTAGATTTCACATCATTTTAGTCAAATTCAAGCCTGTGTAGTTTCATTGTGCCTTAGTTATGTTTCATGTAGTTTGTTTTATTGCGTCTTTCTGCAGGCTTTGTGCTATTCTTTTGCTACACTGATGATGGGCCACACTCCTCCAGCCACTGATGCATTACAATTCATATTTTCAATAGATAATTTGCCTGGTCTTTCGCTCATAGTGAAACAAAGGTTTTTTAAAAATCTATCTCTAACTTACAGACGTTTCTTTTTGGATGGATATTTACCCATTTTGATGAGTATTTTGTTGCTGTTGGGCATCTGCTCTCATTGTCAGAAACATTTTAAAAACTATTAAAATCAAGTAAAAATTAGCAAGTTTAATCATTAATATCTGAAAAAAATCAACTAAAATACTTAAAGCACTTTAAAGTATTATAAGAACTTGCATTCTCTTCATGTCTATCCCTGTAATGAGTGACTGTTGTCATGAAGAGCTGTGAGGATATGCCAGGTGATTGCAGGCAAGTCTGTTTGTTTAACTTGGTTGACTAAACTCAGAGGTAATGATATAGTAAAAGGTATGTGGTGCTTATGAATTTTCAGAAGACTTTTGATAAAGTGGTGCAGGGAATAAATGTGCAGACAGATAACTCAGAAGCTGGGGATGACAATCCTGAGCATGATACAGTAGCACAACTAGTAGAGCCACTGCTTTCCAGCACCAGAGACTCTGGTTCAGTTCAGGTGCAATCTGGTACTATCTGTGTGGAGTTTTCATGTTCCCTCTATGACCTTGTGGGGAATGCTGCTTCAATAGCTCTGGACCAGGGGTTCCCAACCTTTTTTATGTCATGGACCACTACCGTTAACCGAGGGGTCCGTAGACTTCTGGTTGGGAACCCTCTAGACTCTAAAGCATTGATAAACTTGATGTTCACTATCTTTATTTCACATACTCAAAGAGCTTTGTCCTGATGGTGACACCTACTTGTGCTAATTGAGATATCTCTTTAAGCATCTGCTGTTAGTAATTTGACAAATTGCAAGCCATGGCTTCGTAATGATTCAGAATTAATGAGCACTATGAAATTAACTTCCCATGGGGTCCTGATAATTCAATAGTGACAGCATGAAATGTAACAACTTCAGATATTAATATATGAACCTTTTGTAAACCCGACATAACTTAACGTGCCATATGTTTAGGTGAACTTGTCTGCTTAAATAAAAATAAGTAACTATCCAATTAATAAAATGGCAATTGGTATCCTTTCCAATTCTCTTATAAATTTCTCTTGTCTTCAAGTTTAATACAAAAATAAAGTATTTGTATATAATAGGAAGGATAGCTTTCTTTAGCTTGTTCAGCAAACCAACAAGCTGTAATTGGCTGCATTGGTGTTTTTTGTGAAGTGACCTAAAGACTGATTTATACTTCTGTGTATGGGCTACGCCGTAGGCCTGATTTATACTTCTGCGTATGTTGGTGTGTGCATCGCTCTGCAATTCACCGCCAAAATGCTAGTTGGCGGTGGGGTTCCTATGCTACTGTGTTGAGTTTCTTCGTGAGAGACATGGACAAGGAAATGCATTTCAAATATTTTTGGATGTCGACAGGTAGATTTGACGATTTGGTTCATCACCTCCAGCCATTTATTTCGCATCGGTGTACGCACAGCCTACAGACATGGCGGAGAAGAAGCTACCGGAAATGTGTAGGAGGAAATGTGATGCTACCAAGCGAACCAATCACAGTTGTTATGGTCTGTGTCGCTGCGATGTGTTAGTTACTTTATTGGGGAGGTGCGCATTACCCTACGGTGTAGGGTACGCGGTACCTACGACATAGATTCAACGCAGAAGTATAAACCAGGCTTTAGTTAAGAATAAGTTACTCTTTGGAATTTTAATGTGATCAAATATACTATTGCTTGTGAATGCTTACTACCTTTCTAGCAAGGTGGTAGGTCAAGTTTAGAATTTTAGTTTGGGATCAATTGCACTTGTATGTGCCACCCTTTAAGGTGCGTGTCAAGACTATGAGACTGATCTAGAGGAGAGTTGCCAGAATAACACTAGATAATTCATCCATGCAGGTTGGTTTAAACTATGATTCTAATGAGAGTGCAATGATTAGAATAAACTTTTTTATTGGCAAGATAATCAGAAAACAGCAGCTAGTTTTAAAGGAGCCTACGGAAAGTTGTTAGAATATTGAAGGTACTGCATGAAATAGTGGTAGTAGTTGTAGTAGTCATGAACAACTACAGCAAAACACTGCAAACAGAACTCTCTTTTCCACAATGTAAAGAAGAGTTTAAAACACAGTTGCTATAGATCTAAAATTAAATGTTTTTAAAAATATTGAAGTCTTGCATGATTTTTAAATGTTCAACAGCATTTGATAAGAGATGTTAAATCCCATATCACACTGCCACAATGGTACCTTTAAGAAAATTACCTATACAAAAAAATTTTTGTAAATTATGCTGGCAAACAAATGTGAAAGAGGTGCTGTTAATTACTTGTGAAATATGAGGTGGATTATATTTAATGTTGACATTATAATCTTTCAGTTCCACTATAGTACATAGGTCAGTAACCTCTGTGCAATTATTTACAACAGATGTTGGGTATTATTCACAAATTTAATGGAATGTTTTTGTAACTTGTGCCTTCACAAAGAAATGTCTGTTGTATATTGCATAGATACTAACAATCAAAGATCACTTCAGATAATCATAATTTTTTTCCCCAAAATAAGTGATTTTAAGGGTTTTGCACATTGACTATAGTTAATAGTAATAAACATTTATTTCTTGGGTACATCTGACGCCAGACATTTGGTGTCAGAATTTCCTTAAATAGCTTATTGGATAAATAGGTCTTAAGATTTTAAATCTAACAGTTTTTAGAAGCAAATTTCGGTATTAAATTCACTTTGCTTATCTTTGTTGGAAGTAAATTGTTTAAAGGTTTATGACACTAAGCTGTGACAAATTGCATCTATTAGTAGTTTATCAAAGAGGAAGGAATGACACCTAACAATTTCAAAACATATACAGTGGAAACCAGTGTTCTTCTCTTTACCACTCCAGTCTGGTTTTACTGAACAGCTATAAAGTGAAGATTTCTTTGTTTCTAAAAACTGAATACAGCAACAAATCACACTGTAAGAGAATCAACATAGACATTTTTTAAATGAGACTGTTATTGGGCCTGAATTTGCTAGAGTAGTATCATAGCATTAACCCTGAGCACAAGAATCATTAATAGGTAAATATTCCAGAAAATTATAGAGTTGGTAACTTTCAGTGTTATGACTGATTGACAACCTTTCCACTGTTGATCTTTCCAAAAGTGGGAAAAAGACTAGGATCACCAAGGGTGATCAAACTTTTGCTGCCTTTAAGCTATTTTATATCCCTCAAACAACAAGGTTGGAAATAATGATATGAGTGACCTAATAATGACTGATGATTCTGCAGTGGTAGCATTCCCATTGCTATTGTCCTTTTCAGTAATCGGTTTTTGTAACTTATTGAGAGAATACGGAGCAAACAGAGGTGGGTGAGTATTGAGGGGCAAGCCTACTTACCAAAACTATAGTTGTGCACAAAACACATAGCCATCTTCCAGTAACTACCCAGCATGTCATCGAGTGATTCTGATGTTTTTTTAAACTGTGTGCGTGTACTAAGTATGTTCAGTTAAGTGCCAAAGGTTGTAGTCTTCTGTGTTGTCCATAATTTTGCTTTATGGTAAGAATTTCATTGAATCTTGTCAGAAGATATGGCTGTAGAAGTAGACGTTCTTAGCCTGCAATGCTTTTATGGGAGAAGGTGTGATGGCAATGGAAAGTGATCAGAAGTCGACCAGTGATTACTCCCCTTAATCCTTCCTCCACCAAAAACACTTCACTGGAGGTGTATCAGGAAGTATGAGCTGAGATTGTAGAATGATCCCAATTATGACAGGGCCACAAAGGCAATAAATAAAGCAAATTAAACTTTAATTGAAAACAGCATGCAGAGAACTGCATTAGTGAACATGCAGAAAAGCAAAGTAAGCATTTCTTAAGGAAGCTAAAGTGGGAACATATATAGAGTAGCTGGATAAAGAAGGTGATGTCCATGCTTCTGTGGAAACAGGTTGTGGAATTAACTTCTATAATCTTTGACGAATGTATGTTTAACTTTAAAAATATACTGCTTAAAGTTATTTTCTGAAATTGCAGTTCATTTGATTTCTCAGAGCCATACCTCAGTCTGCTCTATACTCAGTAATTTCATGTGATGTGTACTTCAACAAGCTGGTAGATGCATTTCAGAAAATTATGGTGCAACTAGATATCAAAGTGAATAGAGAGTATTGGGGATGGGAAGTATGAGGGGAAAGAGCTGAAAAGTTCAAGCAATGGTGCTATTTCCAGCAGAATCAAGATCCTATATATTAAAATCATTGCATTTTAAGCAACTTTTTGTCAGTATATTCTGGAAAAAGTAATTGAATTTTTAGATCTTAAAACATCAAAATATTTGAAACCCAAGAAAGGAAAGCAAATTGATTAACTCTGGAAGTGCAATGATTTTAATAATTGAAACCTTTCACAAAGAATTGGTCATACCAATATCAAACAGTTCGTGTGTATGGCTTGCATTTCAGGAGGGAGGTGCTTAGGAGAGTATACTATTGTATGTTGTACAGACCCTCCAGAATCACCACCTGCCTGCACTGTGAGAGCTTGTCCCAGGCAATACCCCAAGACAGTCAAATCCTTGGACCGTGAATGAGCTGTCAAAGCCTGTCAAAAGCTTTATAAGAAGTTTTAAAGGTTGGCAGACACATTTGAAAACTGTTAAAATAAAATTAAGCAATTTAAAGAAATTACTAAAAAGATTATTTACAGAAGCATCAAACATTAACACATAATTAGAAACCTGTTAAACCAAGGAAAATATTAACATACTCTAACCTTTTTTTGCGCAGTGTCAATTGATCCCATTCAAATGAATAGTGTCTTTGTTCTCATACGTTTTCTTAGGTGTAATGTTAACTGAATGTGGACCCTTTTTTTGGGGAGTCTTGACTCCAGCTAAGGAAGTCTCAGACTTCTGTGATTGGGCATACATTCTGAGAAGACTAAATTTCTGAGAGACAAGTGGTGATAATTATTAGTTCCCTTTGAAACCTCTGGCTATCAGTCAGCAATGATTCAGCACAATAATTTGTTTTCTATTCCATAAGCTTCAATTTTATTGAAAAGTCTTTGAAAGGGAACTTTGTCAAATTCCATGTCCGCTGACTGGCCTCTTTCCACCGATTTTTAAGTTAACTTGGATAATTAGGCATTGCTTAGCAGGTGCATGTTTAACATTAATTGCTCCAATTTCTGACCATTAGATGTTAGGCTTATTGATTTTTAATTGCATTATTTCCTGTTTGAAATCCACAAAGTTGTGACATAGGGCAATGTGGCAGTTAGAATTTAATTTTGTTTCAAACATTGTTAGTTTAGCTTATTTATAAAGCTTTTTCAAATGGTTCAAATTGTTCAGTTTAATATCGGAGAATATATACAGTATACATCCTGAAATTCTTACTCTTCACAAATATCCGCAAAACAAGAAACCCCAAAGAATGAATGATGGTAACATCAGAACCCCAAAGCTTTTTTTTTAGTATTGGGATTTTATTTTTAAAAGTTACCTGGGCTTTTATATTCGAATTGAAACAGGGCAATTTGTTATGTTCCATCCAGTCACTTTTTTTCTATTAGCAATATCCTGTTTTGCATGTTTATTTTTTGTTTCATATTTGGGAAGGATTTGGAGTTGAATTGTGTTAAATTGATTATATTCAAAGGATTCAAAATTGTAAAAGTTGGACTCAAACAACTTTGCTTGGAAAATGCATGGTCTTACAAAAGTGTAGGATGATCATTAACTGAATGCAGTATAAATAACATGTAAGGTTGAGTGTAATTAAAGTGCAGAGGAGCCCCATACTTCACAGCTTCAAATTATCCAGTACTTTTGTCATTACTGCAAACTGTTTTGCAATGACAATCTTTGTGCGTTAAAAGGAGGATGAATATCATAGAATTCAGAGAGAAAGACACGTCTCCAAAAGTTCTAAGATCAAGGCACCCCTAATAATACACAGAACAAGGAACCAGCAGGTAAATTGTAACTTGCAACCTGTGAGCATAGATTAAAATTGTTAGAGAAATTTTCTGAAAGGGGATAGTGAGCAGCCAGAAGTTTTGGTAAGTATTGGCACCAATGACATGAGTAGGAAAGGGGAGGAGGTCCTGAAGAGAGAATTTTGGGAGTTGGGTAGAAAGCTGAAAAGTGGGTTCTTCACAGCTGGCAATGGGGCAGTTGCTATACAAATAGATGCAGTGTGCCGTGAGGCTATGAGGAAGTACAGGCAGATGATAGGGCAAAATTGAAGTCAATGGCAAAAGTTAAAGTGTAACAGGGGGCAAAATCAAAAAGGGTGCTGAATACAGGACTGAAGGTATTTGAATGCACGCAGTATACTGAATAAGGTAGATGATCTTGTGGCACAGTTAGAGAGTGGCAGGTATGATATTGTAGGTACCTCTGGTCGTGGCTGAAGGAAGAACATAGTTGGAAACTTAACATCCATGGGTCTACGGGGTGGGGTGGCTATATTGGTAAAAAAAAACTGAAAGAAAATGGAAAAAATGATAGGAACAGAAAATGTAGAATCATTGTCGAAAGAGTTAAGAAGCAGTAAGAGTAAAAAGATCCTGATGGGAGTTATATTTAGGCTTCCAAATAATAGTAGGCATGATGTGGTCTACAAATTACAACAGGAGATAGAAAAAGCATGTTTAAAGGACAATGTTGTGATAATCATGGAGGAGTTGAATATGCAGGTAGATTGGGGAAATCTGGTTGGTGCTCTGTCCCAAGAGAAGGAATTTGTAACGTGCCTATGAGATACTTTTTAGAACAGCAACTAGGGGAACGGCAATTCAGGACTGCATATTATGTTATTACCCAGATTTGATTAGGAAGCTTAAAGAAAGGAACCCTTGGGAGGCAATGATCATAATATGATAGAGTTCACCCTGCTGTTTGAGAAGGAGAAGATAAAATTAAATGTATCAGTATTACAGTACAGGAAATTACAGAGCATCAGGAGCTGGCCAAAGTTGATTGGAAGGTGACACGAGCAGAGATGATAGCAGAATAGTAATTATGGGGGGATGTGGGGAATTCAGAAGGTGCAGGATAGATGCATCGCAAAGAAGTAGTCTAAATGCAGGATGTTACAACACTGGCTGACAAGGGAGGTCAAAGACCATATAAAAGCAAATGAGAGGGCAAAAAATAAAGGAATAATTAATGTGCAGTTAGAAGATTGGGAAGTGCTTAAAAAGCAACAGAAGGCAGCTGAAACAGGAGAGAAAAGATGAAATTTAAAGGTAAGCTAGCCAATAATATCAAAGACTATACCAAAAGATTTCATAAATATAAAGATTAAAAAAGTCGTGAGTAGATACCAGACCGCAGAAAAATGACATGGGAGATAGTAATGGGGGACAAGGAAATGGTAGACGATCTGAATAAGTATTTTGCATCAGCTTTCACTGTGGAAGACGCTAGCTGTATGCCAGAAGTTGGAGTGTGTCGGGGGCAGAAGTGAGTTGAGTTACTATTACTAGGGAGAAGGTGCTTGGGATGATGAAAGATCTGAAAGTAGATAAGTCACCTGGGCCAGGTGAGCTACACTCCATTGTTCTGAAAGAAGTAGCTGAAAAGATTGTGAAGCATTAGTAATGATGTGGAAGGTGTGTTTCATATAATGGGAGAGTCTAGGACCAGAAGGCACAGCCTCAAAATAGAGGGATGTCCATTTAGAATAGAGATGAAGAATTTCTTTAGCCAGAGGGTGGTGAATCTGTGGAATTTATTGCCATAGGTGTCTGTGGAGGCCAGGTAATTGGGTGTATTTAGGGTGGAGGTTGATGGGTTCTTGATTAGTCAGATGTCAAAGGTTATGGGGAGAAGGCAGGAGAATGGGTTGAGAGGGAAAATAGATCAACCATGTTGAAATAGCAGAACAGACTTGATGGGCCAAATGGCTTAGTTCCCCTATGTCTTATGGTATTGTGGAACACTCAGAGTAATGTCACCTTGCTTCAGGAGCCTGTCCTGTCATCAAAGAGCTGATGTGGAAGAGTGTGTTGAAACTGCAGAAATTGAGGGTTTTTAACCAGAGTATGAGGAGTCCCATATGGTACAGTACCAGTCTTGCATATTGTTTGGCCAGAGCTGGAACTGATGGGAAGGAATACTGGGGTTCGGGTGGTAGAGAGGTTGGTTCCAGTAATTGATTATCCCAGTGTGGACTACAATTCAAAACAAATGTAGGGAAATTATTCATTTTGGAAAGTATTAGAAATTGTATAAGTGAAGAGGATCTCATGGGTATAATCTCAGTTACTTGCCTGAATAAAATGCAAATTGACACAAGGAGAAGCATTTTTGGTGAATATGTAATTTGAGGAGTACAATGGGTTAATGTAGAACAAATCAAATTTACCACTAGACTTGGAGAATCTTTCTGGGAACATGGTTGTGCATTTAGGGCATTTGTAGAACTTTGACAATAACTGGGTTGAGATGCCCTTGAGTAAAGGGGAGGGAATAAAGAATTGGTTTTAAAGTAAATTTAGAAGAAGAATGTGGATTTTTGAGCAATTATGAAAATCAGACTCTTGAGATATCTGCATTGCTCCATTTCTGTACAATTGTTCTAAATTTGAGTTCACCACCATTGATAGTCAAGCCTTCAGCTTTCATGGACTTGCATTTTAGAGTTCCCTATAAATGTTTTCACTTTTCTATCCTCATTTCCTCCTTTAATGTATTCTTTGCAACCAGCCTCTTAGATTAAGATCTTGGTAAACTATGTTAAGTATTGTACAGCCAGCATTTTGTTATTTCTTTTGTGTAGCACCTTGGGACATAATTGTTTTACTAGACCTCGCATTTACATGGTAATTCTATTTACACTTTCTATTTTTTAATCGGGTATAAGTATTAAAAACTATCTTTAAATTGAAGTTTTCATCACAAAAGATAACTTCAGTTGATCTGGCTTTATTCTTTCTAATCCATTCTTGGTGGGTTGGGTAGTGATGTGAATACAGGTAAAACTGCTGAATAGAGAAATTCGATATAAGAAGTGAACATTCTATGTAATAAATAAACTTTGTATATTTAATCTTCATATCAGTTGTAATGTTATATGTAATAAATTACAAGAACTGATAAATTGTATTTATAATAGAACAAAATTGTTTTGTATATTTTAATTATGATTATCTACATGATTACTGTGTTATCTTTATTAAGGCCATAATTTATTTTTTTCTTTTTTCATGCAATGAATGTCGATTTATCTCAACGTAGTATACGCGATTCCTTTGTCAGTCTCCACTCCAGGTAAGATCCACATTAGATTCATTGGTATGTTTTAAATTTTGTTTTGTAATTTGAGATGCAGAAGCAAAGCTAGGTATCTGCCATTTATTGCTTTAGAATAAGATACTACATTACTGAAAATTTAAGATGTGAGCTCAGTTTCTTTTGATGAACCATGGATCTGGATGAACCATAAGGTCTGCAATCTGCTGAGGGCCAAATCAGAAGCATTCAGATCTGCCGACCAAGTAGGATGCAAGAGGTCCAGGTATGATCTCTGGAAAGCCGTCTCAAGGACAAATTGGTAATGCCAGACTGAATGTGAATCACTGTGGCAGGGCTTGAATGCTATTACCTCTTACAGTGTGAAATCAAGTGACACTGTTGATAACAGGGCTTCACTCCCAGGAGAGTTCAATGCCTTCTATGCTCACTTTGACCATCAATACATGGAGGAGTCTTCACGAACTCCCACAGCTCCCTATGATCATGTGATTTCGGTCTCTGAGGCCAACGTGAGAGCATCTTTCAGAAGGGTGAACTCACGGAAAACGTCAGGCTTAGATTGGGTACCTGGCTGAGTACTAAAGACCTGTGCTTGAATGTTCATTGATTTCTTTTACCACTCACTTGGACAATCTGAGGTACCTACCTGTTCCGAGCAGGCTTTAATTATACCTGTGCCTAAGAAGAACGTGGTAACCTGCCTCAATGATTATTATTCAGTAGCACTTAGAACCACTGTGAAGTATTTTGAGAGGTTTATTGATGAAACATCAATTTCTGTCTCACAAGTGACTTGGATCTGCTCCAATTTGCCTACCAGCATAATAGGTCCATAGCAGATACCATTTCATTGGCTCTTCAGTCAACACTGAAACATGTGGACGGCAAAGATGTAGACATCAGGATGTTCTTTATTGACTACAACTCAGCATTCAGTGCTATCATCCCTTCAAAACTAATCAATAAATGTCGAGACCTTGGCCTCAATACATCATTGTGCAATTGGATCCTCGATTCCGTCACTAACAGACCCCAGTCAATTCAGATTGGCAATGGCATTTCTTGCACAATCTCCATCAGTACAGGTGCACTACAAGGCCATGTGCTAACTCGCTTTACACTTATGAATGTGGCTAAGCACAGCTCCAATGCTATATTTAAATTTGCTGACGATACTGTCGTTGGCTGAATCAAATGAGGTAATGAATCAATATGTAGTATATAGGAGGGAGACAGAAAATCTGGCTGAGTGGTGCCACAACAACTAGCTCTCAATGTCAACAAGAGCAAGGAGCTGACTATTGACTTCAGGAGGAGGAAACCAGAGGTCCATGAGCCAGTCCTCATTGGGGGATCGGAGATGGAGAGGGGTTAGCAACTTTAAATGCCTCGTTATTATCATCTCAGAAGACCTGTCCTGGGACCAGCGTGTAAGTGCAATTATGAAGAAAGCACGGCAGCTCCTCTACTTCCTTGGGAGTTTGCAAAGATTCAGCATGATATTTAAAACTTTGACAAACTGTGTGGTGGAGAGTTTATTGACTGATTACATCAAAGCCTGGCAAGGCAGCACCAATGCCCTGGAATGAAAAATCCTACAAAAAGTAGAGGGTATGGCCCAATGCAACACGGGTAAAGCCCT
This sequence comes from Hemitrygon akajei, assembly GCF_048418815.1. Classification (NCBI taxonomy): domain Eukaryota; kingdom Metazoa; phylum Chordata; class Chondrichthyes; order Myliobatiformes; family Dasyatidae; genus Hemitrygon; species Hemitrygon akajei. The sequence continues at coordinate 54,470,588 of NC_133146.1, forward strand.
TCCCACCATTGAGCACATACATGGAGCACTGTTGCAAGAAAGCAGCATCCACCATCAGGGACCCCCACCACCCAGGTCATGCTCTCTTCTCACTGTTGCCATCAGGAAGAAGGTACAGGAGCCTCAGGACTCACACCACCAGCTTCAGAAACGGTTATTATCCCTCAACCATCAGGCTGTTGAACCAATGGGGATAACTTCATTCAACTTCACTTGTCCCATCACTGAACTGTTTTTACAACCTATGGATTCGCTTTCATCACCATGTTCTCGAAATTTATTATTATTATTTTCTCATTTTCATTTGCACAGTTGTCTTTTGTACATAGGTCATTTGTCCTGTTGGGTGCTGTTTTTCACTGATTCTATTACAATTCTTGGATTTACCAAGTAGGCCCACAAGAAAATGAAACTCAGGGTTATATGTGTTGTCATGTATGTACTTTGATAATAAATTTACTTTGAACTTTTTTAAACAATTTGTTATGTGGATTTATCAGGCGAAGGAAATTGAACTGGCATTAATAGTTAATTCGGTTTCTGTCACAGTATGTTTTTACTAGTATTGATTGCTGTGAAATATAATGCAATATTTGACTGGTTTCATATACTGAGATTTTGCTCAATGACTTTCAGCTTGTATACACAATTAAATGATTGAAATTGTTTACATTGATTTGATTAAATATAAAATGCATCACTGTTACTAAATCAAATGAGATTTAAGATGACTGAAGCAATTAATGTGTCTCAGCTGTATGTGAACGTATTCTGACTTTGGGTGTCGAGAACTGTTTGTATCTGGAAGAAATATGACAAAGGTGATAGAGCATGGAACTAGGCCCTTTGTCTCAACTGATTCATGCCAACCACAACACCCATCGCAGCCAATCATATTTGCCTGTTACTTGGCCATAACACTCTAAACCAGGGGCTTCCAACCTTTTTTATGCCATGGACCAATACCATTAAGCAGGGGGTCTGTGGATTCCAGGTTGGGAACCCCTGCTCCAAACCTTTCCTATCTATGCAAGTGTATTTGAAATATTGTTAATGTACCAGCTTAACCATTTCCGCAGCTCATTTCATAAACAGGCTACCTCTGGGTGAAAAATTTGCCCCTCTGATTCCTGTTAAATCTCTCCCCTCTCGCCCTAAACCTATGCCCTCCAGTTCCTTATTCTCCAACTTTGGCAAAAAGACTGGATTTACCTCCCTTCATTCTCCAATCCTTCATTGAATAAAGTCTGCTCAACTTCTCGCCATTATATAGTCCCTTGAGTTCAGAAACATCCTCAAATCTCTGTACTCTTTCCAGCTTAATAACATTCCTGTAGCAGGGTGGTCAAATATTTATCCTTATCTGCAAACTATTCTGCATCACTTTTTTTAAAATCTCTTTCACACTTCTGTTCTACAGTTTTTTCCACTTTATCTCTCCACTGTGATCCCTGGTTATACTATATGGCTTCATGTGTCACTTACCGTATTCTGGGTGAAAACTGAGGCCAGTTTTCTTGGAGACCCAAGAAAAATTGGTGATTGTAAATATTTCAGTTACTGTATTTATTTCCTTTTGCTGTGTGGATCGTGACATAGATGAAGTAAAATCAGAAATTGTAATGTTAGTAGCTCCATTTCTGTCCACTGGTGAAAAGTCGTTATTGTGTGCAATCCAACATGCAAGCACGTATTTTGATTTTTATTTGTTTTAGTTCTCTTTATGAAAATACAGATACTTGCACAATAAGTGATGAATCAGGATTGAATTGTATAAATAATGTTGCAGAAACTTCACTACATTTGTTTATGTATCAAATTTGAAGTCATACTTAATAAGTAAATGCACTCAGGTGATCTCTCTTAACATAGTAACTTGTCACCCCCACCCTGATCAGAATCAGGTATAATAGCACTGGCATATGTTGTGAAATTTGTTAACTTAGTGGCAGCAATACAATGCAATTCATGATAAATATAAAAAATAGATTTACCGTATGTATATTAAATAGTTAAATTAAAAATAGTAGTGCAAAAACAGAAATAATATTTTTTAAAAGTGAGGTAGCACTCCTTGAAGATGTCTTGGATACTAGAGACTAGTACCCATGATCAAGCTGACTAATATTACAACTTTCTGTAGCTTCTTTTGATCCTGTGCAGTAGCCTCCTCCATACTGGACAGTAATGCAGCCTGTCAGAATGTTCTCCATGGTGCATCTGTAGAAGTTTTCAAGGGTTTTAGGTGATAAACCAAATCTCAAACTCTCGATGAAATATAGCCAGTGTCTTGCCTTCTTTGTAGCTGCATCAATATGTTGGCACCAGAGATATTGACACACAGGAACTTGAAATTGCTCGCTCTCTCCACTTTTGATTCCCTATGAGGATTGGTTAGTGTTCCTTTGTCTTGCCCTTTCTGAAGTCCACAATCAGCTCTTTCGTCTTACTGACATTTTGTGCAAGGTTGTTGCTGTGACACTCAACTAGCTGGTATATCTCGCTCCTGTACACCCTTTCATCTCCATCTGAGATCCTGCCAACAATGGTTGTATCATCAGCAAATTTATAGATGGCATTTGAGCTCTGCCTAGCTACTCAGTCATGGGTATAGAGAGAGTAGAGCAGTAGGCTAAGCACTCATCCCCGTGGTGTGCCAACGTTGATAGTCACCGAGGAGGAGATGTTGTTACTAATCTACACAGATTGTGGTCTCTGATTCAGAAGTCGAGGATCCAATTGCAGTGGAAGGTACGGAGGCCCAGGTTCTGTAGCTTAGTGATCATGACTGTAGGAATGATGGTATTAACTGCAGAGCTGTAGTCAATGAACATCATCCTAACATGGGTGTTTACATTGTCCAGATGATCTAAGGCTGTGTGAAGAGCCATTGAGATTGTATTGGGTCCAGGTGCTTGCAGAGGCAGGATTTGATTCTAACCTTGACCAACCTCTCAAAGCAATTCATCACCTTAGATCTGAGTGCTACTGGAGGATGGTTGTTAAGGCAGCTCACACTTTTTTTGGGCACTGGTATAATAGTTGCCAATTTGAAATGGGTATTCTCACCTGCCTATTACTTTCTCCTGGGTCCTCTCCTCCCTGCCTTTCTCCTATGGCCCACTCTCCTCTCCTATCAGATTCCTTCTTCTCTATCCCTTAACCTTTCCCATCCACCTGGCTTCACCTATTACCTTCCAGCTAGCCTTCTTCCCCTCCCACCCCACCTTTTTATTCTGGCATCTTCCCACTTCTTAGTCCTGAAGAAGGGTCTCAGCCTGAAATGCCAACTATCTATTTTGTTAGATGCTGACTCTTACAACTACCTGGACTATACCTCTTCCCATCCAATTACTTGTAAAAATGCCATCCCCTTCTCTCAATTCCTTTCCCTTCACATCTGCGCTCAGGATAATGCTTTTCATTTCAGAACTAAGATGTCCTCCTTCAAAGAAAGGGGCTTCCCTTTCTCCACTATCAACGCTGCTCTCAACTGCATCTCTTCCATTTCTGCCCTCATTCCATCCTTTCACCACCTCAGCAGGGATTGGGTTCCTCTTGCCCTCACCTATCACCCCATCAGCCTTTGCGTCCAACACATAATTCTCCGTAACTTCTGCCATCTCCACCTCCACCTCCTTATTCACTACCTTTCAGGGCCCTAAACAGTCCTTCCAGGTGAGACGATACTTTACCTGTGACTCTGTTGGGGTTATCTACTGTACCCAGTGCTCCTTGGTGCGTCCTCCTGTATATCGGTGAGACTCGATGTAGACTGGGAGACTGCTTTGCCAAGCACCTACACTCCGTCCGCCTGAAAAAGCAGGATCTGCCAGTGCCCATCCATTTTAATTCCACTTCCCATTCCAACATGTCAGTTCATAGCCTTCTGTACTTCCATAAAATGGCCATGGTTAGGTTGGAGGAGCAACACCTTGTATTCCGTCTGGGTAGCCTCCAACCTGATGGCGTGAACATCGATTTCTTGAACTTCCGGTAATGCGCCCCCCCCCCCCCCCACCTCTCCTTCACCATTCCCCATTCCCATTTCCCCCTCTCAACTTATCTTCTTACCTGTCCATCACCTCCCTCTGGTGCTCCTCTCCTTTTTCTTTCTATCATGGCCTTCTGTCCTCTCCTATCTGGTTTCAGCTCTACATCCCTGTATCTTTTTCTTCCCAGCTCTTTACTTCACCTCTCCCTCCCCGATTTCACCTGTCACCACCTGCTTCCTACTCCCCTCCCCCACCTTCGTACTCTGACTCCTCGTCTTTTTTTCTCCAGTGTTTTCCATAGATGCTGCCTGGCCTGCTGGGTTCTAACAGCATTTTGTGTATGTTGCTTGGATTTCCAGCATCTGCAAAATATTACTACTAAATATTGCTTTCGACTATTCTGTTCCTCTGTACATCTAAAGGTACTACCTATACACAAGTTATTATAGATGAAAATGAAGATGAGTTATATTTGGTTTACAAAGCATATGTTTTCTTAATACATATTTGCATAATACCCACTAATTTGGTATGAAGTAGGGAGATTATTTCCCTTGGTGGAAGAGTTTAGAACCAGGATTCACAAGTTTCACAATGAAGGGTAGGTCATTGGGGACAGAAATTTCTTTCTAACTTGAGAAAACTCTCCAAATCTGTTAGATTCTAGTGATTTAAGGCCATATGACAAAAGAGCAAAATTAGGCCATTCGATCATGGCTGATTTCAAAGTTCAAGTTCAAAGTAAATTTATTATCAAAGTACAATATGTCACAATATACAGCCTTGAGATTCATTTTATTGCAAGAATACTCAGTAAGTCCAAGAACCATATTAGAATCAATGAAAGACCACACCTAACATGGTGGACAGTCGATGTGGAAAAAAATCAACAAACTGTGCAAATACAAAAGAGAAAAAATAAAAAAGAAGCAATAATTATCAAGAACATGAGATGAATAGTCCTTGAAAGTGAGTCTATAGATTGTAGGTACAGTTCAGTGATGGGGCAAATGTGGTTGAATGAACTTATTCCCACTGATTCAAAAGCCTGTTGGTTGAAGAGTAATAACTGTTCCTGAATCTGACAGTGTGAGTCCTGAGGCTCCTGTACCTTCTTCCTGATGGCTGCAGCAAGAAGAGAGCCTGAACTGGATGGTGGTGCCTCTGGTGGATTCTACTCTCTCAACTCCGTTCTCCTGCCTTATCCTAAGGTTCTTAAGGTCGATAGGTTCTTAACTAGTAAGAGTGTCAGTCAACCTATTGATTTAAATATACCCAAAGACTTGGCCTCCACAGAAATCTAAATTCAGAATTCCAAAGAATCACCGCCCTCTGGCTAAAGAAATTCCTCCTGTATCTATTTGAAAGGGATGTCCTTCTATTCTGAAGCTGTGCCCTCTAAAGCTAGACTCTCCACTGTTGGAAATATCTGATCCATGTCCACTTTATCCAGGCTCCTTAATATTTGGTGGGTTTCAATGAGATTTCCTCTTATTCTTCTAAACTCCAGTCATTACAGGTCCAGACCCGATGTTAACCCTTTCATTCTGTGGATCATTCTCCTCTGGACCTTCTCCAAAGCCAGCACATCCTTCCTTGGATATTGGGCCTAAAGCTGCTCAAGACATTCCAAGTGCTGTCTGACCAACATCTTGTAAAGCTTCAACATTACATCCTTGCTTTTTATTCTCAAAATAAATGCTAACATTGCCTTCCTTTATTTTCATTCCTTTAACCAAAGTGCATAAATATACTTTTCTCTATACTGTATTCCATCTGCCACTTCTTTGCCAATTCTCCTAATTTAAGTCCTTCTGCAGACTTCCTGTTTCTTCAGTACTACCTGTTTCTCCACCTACCTTTGTGTCATCTTCAAATTTAGCAAAAAAATCATCAATTTTGCCATCCAGATCATTTGGTATCTGAAAAACAGTGGTCTCAACAGTGACCCTTACGGAACACAACTAGTGACTGGTAGCCAACCAGAAAAGGCCCCCTTTATTCCACTCTTTCTCTTCTGCCAGTTAGCCAATTTTCTCTCCATGTTAGTAACTTTCCTGTAATGCCATGAGCTGTTATCTTGTTTAGCAGCATCTTGACAATGGCTTCTGAAAGTCTAAGTAAACAATATTTACTGACTCTGCTTTGTCTATCCTGCTTTTTTATTTCCTCAAAAAATTCAAACAAGTTTGTCAGGCAAAATTTCCCCTAAGGAAACCATGCTGATTTTGCCTATTTAATCTTGTATATTGAAGTACCCAAAAACCTCATCCTTAATAATGGACTCTTAACCACTGAAGTCAGGCTAACTAGCCTATAATTTCCTGTATTTTGCCTCCTTCCCTTCCTTAAAGAGTAGAATGACATTTTCAATTTTCCAGTCCTCTGGAACCATTCCAGAATCTAGGGATTCTTGAAAGGTTATTACTAATGCCTCCACAATCTCTTCAGCTACCTCTTTCGGAACCCTAGGGTATAGTCAATCTGATCCAGTGACTTAACTACCTTCAGACCTTTTAGCTTCCATAGCACCTTCTCCTTATTAATAGTGACTGCTCTCAATTCTGCCCCCGACACTATCTAATTTATGGCCTACTGCTGGTGTCTTCCACGGTAAGACTGATGCAGAATACTAATTCTGTTTGTCTGTCGTTTTAAGACACCATTCTACCTCTCAAGCATCATTTTCTCGTGGTCTGATATCTATTCTTGCTTCTTTTACTTTATTTATATATATAAATATATATCTGAAAAGCCTTTGGTTTCATCTTTTATATTGGCTTGCTTACTTTCATATTTCATCTTTTCTGTTAGTTTTTTTTAAGGTGCCTTTTGTTGGTTTTTAAAAGCTTCCAGATCATTTGGCTTTCCCTCTAATATTTTCTATATTATATGTCCTCTCTTTTGCTTTTATGTTGTATTTGACTTCCTTTGCTGCCTCCCTTTAGAATGCATCTTTGGGATGAACTGATTCTGTGCCTTCCGAATTACTCTGAGAATCTTCATCCTTTGCTGCTGTACTGTTATCCCTGCTGCTGTTCCTTCCCAATCTACTTTGACCTGCTGCTGCCTCATGCTTCTCTAATTCCCTTTCTTCCACTGTAATACTGATATATCCGATTTTAGTTTCTCCCTCTCAAACTGCAGGGTGTATTATGATTTCATATTATGATCACTGTCTGCTAAGGATTCCTTTACCTTAAACTCCCAATTCAAATCTGCTTTCATAACATAACATAACACCCAGAATTGCCTTTTCTATAGTGGGCTCCAAGATAAAAGCCATCACTTAGCATTTACAAATTTCTTCTTTTGCTATCCAGTATCAAAGTGACTTTAACAATTTACTTTTGCATTGAAATGGCTTATGTCCATTGTAACATTGCCCATTTTACATGCCTTCACTGTATCCCATTGTAATTTGTACCCCACAACCTGGCTACTGTTCAGAGGCCTGTACTTAACTCCTATCATGGTTCTTTTTAATCTTGCAGTTTCTTAATTCTACCCACATGGTTTCTACATCTTTGCCTTGTTGAAGGCCAGTTCAGTGGTGTCTAATTCATTGAAATACAGCAACTATTGAACTTTGAGAAAGAAATAGGCATGCTTCCTCTCCCTGTCACCCTCCCAAGCACAGCGCCCATGACTCTCCATGCATCAGCTGTTTTGTGTTGCTCCAGGGGCCAACAGAAGTTTGCATTTCTAGTTCTATTTCTCCATGTTACAACAGGACGCAGTTTCTAAAAGGATATGATTGAAAGCTTTTTTTAAAAATATGCTTTGAAGACAAATTTGTTTATGTTGTAACCATCTCAGACTATGAATATTGTAAGTTTAGATTACTGGAGAATGGATAGTTCATAATTCTTTTTATCATGGTTGTAAATATATTGAGGTAGGATAAAGAAACTGCTTTCAAAAGTTCATTTGGAAGAGGTACTGTTGTGAAAAAATATATTTTGTGAAATGAAATATTTCATACCAGTTTGGCTGTCAGTGTTGACACTTAGCACTTGCTGAAAAAGTATGAAGCAGTCAGTAAAGGTTAAAGGCTCGTTTTATTTTTACACTGATATTTTGCCAAGGTTCCTCAATTGTTCTAGTTTTATTTCCTTTTTGCCACAATAGCCACCATGGTATACTGATTGATTAATGATTAAAACTAAATTGTCTTGTACAATTTTGCCAGCTACAAGCTCCCTTTACTTTTCCAGAGTTTGCATTTCTTTTTCTTTCACAGAATCAATATTTTTCAATTAGTTTGAGAGTAGTCAACTAGAAATTTATTAACTGTAGCTATTTATTTGGCATTTAGAATCCTTACGCAAGTCATGGTATTTGCATGTGGCAAAAAACAAGTTGCAGTGTTGACACTGTGAAATCAAACGTCACAAAATTGTCATGTCCCTTCAGGAAAGAAAGAAAAATAAAAATTTTAAATTATATATTACACTTTGCGTCACCTTCATGAAATTTAACAGCATTGAAGTACTTTTGAAGTTTAGTCACTGTGATAACATAAATAAAAAGTTTTGCTCAGTTTATGCATGGCAAGTTACTACACTGGGCATTGTGTTTCAAAATCAGAAACTCTGATTCTGGGGAAACTTGTCCAGTGATACTGGACAATAAAGATTTTGCTTCCTGATTACTCTTGGATGTAAGTTTATGGATTTTAGACTGCTAATCATGAAAATCACCATTAAATTTCCCTATCACACACCATTTATTTTTAATTCCCCTGCATTTGTTATTTTAATTCCTAATTCAAGTCAATTAAAATGTTGCCCACTATGTAAGCTATTTTGCTTAGGCAAGGCAGATGCTACTTGGCAGGACAGGTTTTAGAAAGGCTATAAAAATTATTACCTACACCATTCTAAGCATTGTGATTATATGTGATCACTTTGATCACGCTGATGTGCATTCTCTGCACGCATAGCATATTGAGTGTACTCATAAAGTAATTGTATTTGTGATAGCAAAATGTCTTTCATGTGTTACAACAGCTGCAATACTTTGTTGTATTTGTGGCAAGTATATACTTAAAGCTCAAAGAAGGATCTTAACTCCTCTTATTAAGAAAGCCAATGAGCTCTACTTCAGATGTAAAATTGGTAACCAAGACACAGCCTTGGCTCCTTGCAACTTGCGCAGCCAATTTTAAAGCTTGGCTGAAAGATACTCGAATGTCAGTGCTGTTCACGGTCCCGATGATATGGCGAGAGCAGAAGGATCATTGACAGACTGCCATTTTGGTTTGACCAGTGGGGTCTGGTTTCTCTGCTAGAAACAGTAAAACCATTGAATATCCCTATCTCCCTTCAGCCATGAGACTGCATGGTGCTAGTCTTCCAGTGCCAAAGCCATTAGAGTCTAGAGGAGGCCGACGAAGATGCCATGATGCACAGCCAGGAATGGAAAATGATACTGATACAGATTTTGAACCCTTTGCGTTAAGTAAGCCTCATCTGATAACTCAATCTGGGTTAAAAGAGCTGGTCGGAGACTTGGGTTTGCCAAACACAGAAACAGAATTACTGGAATCAAGACTTCAAGGATGAAATCTGCTGTCACCGGGCACAAAAATTTGCATCATGTCGGCCACTGAAATCAATGTACAGGCCTGAAAGAGTTAAGGGTCCTGCAAATACTAATACTAGTATTAGTATTATTAATACTATATAGTCATGATAATTAGTTCATGTCTAAATACAGGATTTTATGATAGAGCTGGTAATGACTTCATTATCCAGATTTTCAGTAATGATTTATGAATGCTGTGAGGATGAATTTATGTTGCCCAAATGGCTGTTATATGGGGGTCGCCTGTTGTGCTTTACTGTACTACCACTTACAATCTCATCTAAGCCTCGGTTATTCTGCAGCTACCAGTTTCAGGGATGTACCTGTGGAGAGCAGTTCACAGTTGATAGATTGATTTGATATTGCAAACAGCAGACATGGCAAAATCAAAGACATTGTAGAATTATGTAACATTCCTCAAGCTTTGGTTTGCTGGGTGTTTTGAGACAAAGGGACCACTGATGATCATGTGGTTTTAGCAGTAGTGGAACAGCTTGATTAGTTGAGCACTCTAGCTATGATTTTATCTGGCCTTTTGAGCTTTGCCGAATTTTGAGAAGAGGCTTGCATTTGAGCAGAATGCTGATTATCAAGCTCCCTGATTTAAAGTCTTACCTCGAAGATAACTTCTGAATAAAAGTTTCAATGGAATCACAGTAATTTTCAATATTAAAAGGTATATTATTTCTATAAACATCAAGTATATTAAAAATAAACCAAAATAATGGAGATAGAAATTGGTATTATATAGCATCTAGTGTGAACTTGATTTGTGACATTTTCAATAAGATTTAACTTTGCCAGTCATCATTAAGAGAAACAGAATTAAAAAGAATAGTTTCCCCACATTAATCAAATACCATTCCACCATGTCAGAGTTACCAGTTTTTTTGCAGATGACCTCAGTCCCATTCTTAATTCTTCGGGTAACATTGCAATCCACATCCCTCTTCCAGCACAGGAGATATTCTGGCCGGAGCAGATAAGTAACATTGTGCCCCAAGAGCTAGACTTGGTGTGGATTCTGCTGCTTGCATCAGAGAGCCAGCCATTGGAGGAATTGATGTGCAGTCTAACAGTCAGTGCTTGTCTCAGTCACTTTTCTTGTGGTCACAGGACCCTGATGGATATTATTGATGTGGAATGCTACAAGTCTGATTCACTGATCTATTGGTAGACAGCATGGGCGGTCGGTGGGGGAGCTGTGTGGCCTTGGACATAGCGAGAACTAGGCCTGAAGTTGTGGTGTCGCCTGTTTACAGCCGCCCAGGAGAGAGGTGGCAGAGTCGGTGAACTCCATCAGAGGCGGTTTGACGTGGTATCTAAACTGAAGTTGGTGCTGCTTCAAGTGTTTGCTTGGCAGAAGACAAGCTGTATTGTGTTCAACTACAGATTGCAGCAATATTCATGGACTCGGGGTTTTGGACCACATATTTCTTGTGTAACTGTATTTTACTGATATCTTATTTGTGCTAGCTATCTTACATGTGCCTTGTGCTATGTGTTGCTGTTGGTACTGTGTTTTGCACTTTGAGCCAGAGTAAAGCAGTTTCATTTCACTATATTCATGGGTATTCATGTATGGTTGAATTACAAACTTGAAGTTGACAATCAATATCTCCTCATTTTTGGACTCACCTTTGATCAAAAACTAAATGGACCGTCTACATCAATACTCTGTCTACAGGAGCACATCTGATTCTAGTTAGTCATGAAAACTGACATAGCTCCTGACTCCTTGAAGCCTTTAAAACATTGCAATTTGTGTCATAAGTGTAATGGAATATGCTCTGTTTAGCTGCAAGTGTGTAGTTCTATCAATACTCAAGAAACTTGACATTATTAAAAGTAGCTGACATAATTGCCACCTTCAGATGCCAGTCCAAACATTGACCCCCCCACCTTCCCACCACCATCACAAAGGCACTGTGACTGCAGTTTATGCCATCAGCGAAATGCACTGTAATAATTTGTCAATGCACTATGACACCTATCATCTAGCTCATCAGAGAGTACTTTGTCACGTTGCCAAGAAGTTGCATTCCAAATTGACTCGACAATGAAATAAAGTAATCCAATATTTGGGATGGTCAGATTCGTACGGCCAGATTTAGGAACAGCTTCTTTCCAACTGTGATAAGACTGCTGAACAGATCCTGACCCAGATCTGGGCCATACCTTCCAAATATCTGGACCTGACTTGCACTACCTTACTTTCCCTTTTCTATTTTCTAATTATGATTTATAATTTAAATTTTTATTATATTTACTTCAATTTGTACTTCAGGGAGTGCAAAGGGCAGAATCAAATATCGCTGTGATGATTGTACGCTCTAGTATCAATTGTTTGGTGACAATAAAGTAAAGTAAGTATTTAGAACTTCCTACCTTATCCTGGAAATGCTTTCATCATATGTTCCATCTTGGTCCCTAAAACCATTTTGGCCCTACTTTTTCAAGAGCAATTAGGGAATGGTCATATTTATATTGCTTACAACAGAAATGAGTGAACAAAAATCACGACAATAGAGTGGTATAGATTAGCTGTGCATAATCGATATGTATATATCTAGTAGTTTGGTGAGCTGCCCAAAAAACATTGCTGCATAGCACCGATGCCATTTTGAATGGTTGTTCGTTAGTCGATGTGTGTAGCTTTTCATTGATTATATTGTATTTCTTTGTTCTACTCTGAATGCCTACAAGAAAATTGAATCTCAGGGTAGTATATGGTGACAAATATGCACTTCAATCTATATGTTTTTATTAACTAAGATGGAAAAGTACTTAGAGCAGCAACATGAAACTTTTGAGGCAGTTTAATTTTATTTTCTTTGTTAAATCCTGACTCAATAAGAACTGGAATTTACTATGCTTTGTAATTTTCTGTGATTTTCTCCCCCATTATTTTCTATATCTGGCACCAGTAACACCTTTGATTTATTTGCCTTCTGCATTAATATACTTAATGTTCAAAGAGTAAATGCACACTCTCACACTAAAAGCACCAGTGTGATTAGTTTAAAATGAAGCATTTTGTGTTTTATAATTTGTAAAGCTTGAGATTTTGCTCGTAAAACACATTTCTCCAAACTAGTGGGTAAATTGAGTGCCACTAGAGTGAGCCCTCACTTGCACTTTAGAAGAAATTGCATTGGAGAAGAGAGCTTTATATGTTTTGTACTCTACCTTCTTGACACAAGACATTAAGTGGTCTTTGTACTTCACTGGCTCTTTTGTTTTAGTACATTTGTTACAAAAAGGACAGGTTACAACTAAACCCAAAGGGGTCCAATATCCTAGCAGGCGGGTTTAATAGAGCTGTTAGGGAGAGTTTAAACTACAGGCAATTCCCGGGTTACATATGAGTTCCGTTCCTGAGTCCGTCTTTAAGTCGGAACAAGTACATCCGGTATTATTTAGCGTCAGTTAGTCAAACGTTTGTCTTAGTATATAGTATATATTGTACCTTTCTATGCATATAAAACACTTAAGAAACGTATGTATTCCAATAATTAAACCACTGCGTTGCTTAGTAATAATTGTAGCTTTCATCGGGGCAGGGCCTTTCATATGCTCCATTATTCTCACTTTAACCTTTAAAATTGTTCCAATCATTGACCGACTGTAGCCTAACGCTTCTCCAATGACTGATGGCGTTTCAACTCTTTCTAAACGCTCTATTATTTCCACTTTATTTTCAATCGCGATTGCTTCCCATCAACGGAACAGAAACACTGCGGGCAGTGGGTCCCAACCTCCGCCGGCTGTCGAGTCCTACGGACCGCCGCACTGAATTTCTCGGGTTCGAAAGTCCACCGCACTGAGACAGGTTAAAAGGGACAAGTGGGAGCTGTGCTGGGTTTGGGTATTTGATCCTCCACGATATTCCACGTGGGAATTTAAACTGGAGGTGGCAGTGTTTTTTTTTACGAGGTCGAGTTGCACGCTTGACTTCAACCCGGCACAGGAGCGGTCTGTCACTGGATCGAACTCATTAAAATTTAAGCCAAAGTACTAAGTTAAACACTCAACACAGTGTCAACTGCAACGACTTAAAATGGCGGACAGTGTCACGATCCGACTTAAAATGGCGGACAGTGTTCTCCTTCCTCGGTTCGTAAGTGCAAGTTGTCTGTAAGTCGGACGTTTGTAACATGGGGACTACCTGTAATTTGGCAGGGGGTGGGAACCGAAGTGATAGGGCTGAGGAAGGGAAGAACAGAAATAAATCAACGATAGTGTGCAACAGAGATGATAGAAAGGACAGGCACGAGATGAGGCATAATTGGCCAGTGGGATGCATTTCAGGGCAATAGAGGCATGCTGCAGTTAAAACAAATCAACAAATACTGGACTAAAAGTGTTATATTTGAATGCACACAGCATAAGAAATAAAACGGTCGATCTTGAAATTCAGCTACAGATTGGCAAGTATGATGTTGTGGCCATCTCTGAAACATGGCTAAAGGATGGCTGCCATTGGGAGCTGAACATCCAAGGATATACGGTGTATTGAAAAGATAGGTTAGTAGGCAGAGGGGGTGGTGTGGCCCTGTGTATAGGAAATAATATTAAATCATTAGAAAGGGATGACATTTGATCAGAAGGTGTAGAGTCTCCATGGGTTGAGTTAAGAAATGGCAAGAGTAAAAGGACCTCTAATGGAAGTTGTATGCAGGCCTCCAAACAACAGCCAGAATGTGGATTACAATTTACAGCAGGAGATAGAAAAGGCGTGTCAGAAGGGCAATATCATGATAATCGTTGGGGATTTTAACATGTAAGTGGATTGGGAAAGCCTGGTCAATACTAGACCTCAAGAGAGAGCCATGGTTTTTAGAACAGCTTGTTGTTGAGCCCACTAGGGAATCAGCTGTGCCGGATTGGGTGTTGTGCAATGATCTGGAGGTGATAAGAGACCCTTAAGGTTAAGGAACCCTTGGGGAACAGTGATCACAATATGATCGAGTTCACTTTGAAATATGAGAAGGAGAAACTAAGTTCCAATGTGTTGGTATTTCACTGGAATAAAGGAAATTACAATGGTATGAGAGGGGAAATGGTCTAAGTTGCCTGGAAAGAGACACTAGCAGGAAGGACAGCAGAGCAGCAATGGCTGGCATTTCTGTGAAAAATGAGGGAAGTGCAAGACAGATATATTCCAAATAAGACGAAATTTTCAAATGGAAGAAAATGACTGAATGAATAAAATTTTATTTTTCAGTCAGTACAAACATAACAAAAAGCATCATTTTCAATGATGATTTCATAACAATAATTTCATAAGACAAAATTAAATGATAAAAATCTTTAAAACAGACCAAAAGGGTGTATGCTGAATCTACAGCTTGTTACGCCTACCCCTCTTACTTATACAAAAACATATTTGGTGTCAATCATCAGATCAAAACAAAAGAATTCATAATCTTTTAACACAAAATCCAATTCCAAGTATTATTTATTTACATTACTCCCATTCATTTTAAATCATGTATATATTTGTTCATTAAATTATTTTTTAAACTTGTTAAGTGTGGAGCATGTTTTTAAATTCCACTACAACTGTTCCATAGATTCACCCCTCTGACTGAAATACAATGATTTTTTACATTTGTTCTTATCCTTTGTTTTTGAAGTATACATGTTCCTCTCAAATCAAGTTGACTTTCTCTCATTTTAAACGATCTTTGGATGCTGGAAAATTACAAAAGTTACTCCGCTATTTAAGAAGGGTAGGAGGCAGCAGAAAGGAAACGATAGCCTGACATCAGTGGCTGGAAAGTTCTTGGAATCGATTGTTTGGCATGAGATTACGGAGTACCTCGAGTTACATGACAAGATAGGCCAAAGCCAGCGTAGTTTCCTGAAAGGAAAATTCTGCCTGATGAACCTACTGCAATTTTTTGAGGAAATTACAAGCAGGGTAGTCAAAGGAAATGCAGTAGATGTGGTTTACTTGGATTTTCAGAAGGCCTTAGACAAGGTGCCATACATGAGGCTGCTTAGGAAGAGAAGAGCCCATGAAATTACAGGGGAGTTACTAACATGAGTGGTGCATTGACTGATCAGCAGAAAACAGAGAGTGGGAATAAAAGGATCCTATTCTGGCTGGCTGCCAGTGACCAGTTGAGTTCCATAGGGTCGATGTTGGGACCACTGCTTTTTACAATATATGTCAATGATTTGGACCATGGGATTAATGGATTTGTGGCTAAATTTGCCGATGATACAAAGATAGGTGGAGGAGTGGGTTGTGTTGAGGAAACAGAGTGCCTGCAGAGAGACTTAGATAGTTTAGGGGAATGGGCAAAGAAGTGGCAAATGAAATACAATGTTGGAAAGTGTATGGTCATGCACTTTGATGGAAGAAATAAATGGGCAGACTATTATTTAGATGGGGAGAGAATTCAAAATGCAGAGATGCAAAGGGGCTTGGGAGTCCTTGTGCAGGATACCCTAAAGGTTACCCTCCAGGTTGAGTCGGTGGTGAAGAAGGCGAATGCAGTGTTGGCATTCGTTTCTAGAGGTATAGAATATAAGAGCAGGGATGTGATGTTGAGGCTCTATAAGACATTCGTGAGACCACACTTGGAGTATTGTGTGCAGTTTTGGGCTCCTTATTTTAGAAAGTATATACTGACTTTGGAGAGGATTCAGAGAAGATTCACAAGAATGATTCCAGGAATGAAAGGGTTACTGTATGAGAAATGTCTGCAGCTCTTGGGATGTAATCCATGGAGTTAAGAGAATGAGGAGGGATCTCATAGAAACATTTTGAATGTTAAAAGGCCTGAACAGATTAGATGTGGCAAAGTTATTTCCCATGGTAGGGGAGTCTAGGACAAGAGGGCATGACTTCAGAATTGAAAGACATCCATTTTGAACGGAGAAGCAGATAAATTGCTTTAGTCAGTGGGTGGTAAATCTGTGGAATTTGTTGCCATGAGCACCTCTGGAGGCCAAGTCATTGGGTGCATTTAAGGCAGAGGCAGATTTCTTGATTAGCCAGGGATTCAAAGGTTATGGGGAGAAGATATGGGAGTGGGGATGACTGGAAGAATTGGATCAGCCCATAATTGAATGGCGGAGCAGACTCAGTGGGCCAAATGGCCTGCTTCTGCTCCTATATCTTAAGGTCTTATGGTCTAACAAATAATAGAAGTGCCAGTTACTTTTATTGGCTTTGGACAGATTTCTGTATGACTACTTTTTTAATGTTCTTAATAAGGTTCCCTTGAAGCACCATGGTTACTCTATAACCATTCTTGCTGAGTGGGATTTCATGTGTTCATTTTTTAAATATGTTCCACTTTTTAAAGCATCTGGTACCTTATAATCAAGGTCATTTATTTATAATATAACTATTTGTATTGCACTTTTCATACATTAAGATGCAGACTCAAAGTGCTTTACATAGATTATAGATAAATCAATATGGTCATAAATATATGAGAAAATTAAAAATCATAAGTAAAGACAAACATTATATCAAATAAAATATAATCAAATATACCAAATTATATAAATGTAATCAACATCAGCAGGCATTAGGAAATCCAATAAGTCAGCCAAATTTTTCAAAACAGTTGGTCTTTAGAAGTGTTTTGGAACGTTTCACAGTACTTGCTCAGTACAACTCAGTCAGTAGAGTAGTCCAGATTTTTGGTGCTTAAAAACAAAAGGCTGCATTACCAGTTTTTATATGCTTGGCTCTAGGAACATTAAGGAAACTAATATTCGTGGATCTAAGATCATTATTAGGGATGTGGGGTTAGACCCTCTGAAGATTTGTTAAAGCCTTATATGCAATTATGAGTATTTTATGACCTATACAATGAATTCAGTTCTAATATTTATACTGTTGTGCTTGTTCTTTTGAAAAGATAAAGAGTCTCGTACCTAATGATGCATAGCTAAAAGACATTGATTTTAACTGATTCTGAGCTGTTTTGGCTTTACAGTGCCATTTACATCAGTCCTGGAATACTGGCAAGAAAATTATAACTTGGTCAGTGGTTGCTTGGACTAGGTTAAAGCAAGTACCATGCCAATATGGCACTACCCTTTTTATTTTAAATAAACAACACTAGGACTCCATTGATAGTGACAGCATTCTTAAGTTGGAGATAGTATGCTTGGCAGTATTGCTGTCTCAGTCCACTGGTCACAAATTTTTGCTTGTAAATGCATATATTTAAAAGCTAGTTTTTGGTTAAATAATGCAATTCTTAAGAATATCAGGCCTGGAACAGAGGTAAGAATGAATCGGCTTCGTTCTGTGGTCATTTACCCCTTTTAGTATATTTGTTTTCTGTGCAGTTTGATTAATATTCACTTTTTCTAAAAGCTTCAGTGTGATCGGTCTTAGAGGGCCAATTACTAGCAAGGTCTGCATCTGCCAGCAGCAGCAGCAAAGGGAGAAAAGCCTCGATGGAGCAGGAACAATAATACAACAGCTTTGTTTAATCAGACAAGATATCTATAAAAGTACAAATCCACCCAAAAAAAATCACATTTTAAAAATAAATGGGTAGATATTCATCCTCCATTACCTCTGCTAAAATGGATGTACACTTCTTCCAAAATTAATTCAATCGAAGTGCATGTGACTCAATAAATTGAACTGAAGAGCACAGTGGTATTGAGTGACGTTCGACTTTGATCATTTATTTTTGGTGCTTGTCAAGTTGGGAATCAATTTGCAGGGATTTCAATGTGGATGTGGATTGTTACTGAAGCTCATCTTACAGCTTGCATACACCTTCAGTAACATATCAATATGAAAAATATAACAATACTGTTTATAGAAAAGGGGCAAAAAGCTATAAGTCACAGGTTTTACTTCTGTTATAAAAGAATAAAAGAATTCTTGGGTAATTCAGCAGCAAGAACTTTAATCGGAAGAGTGGAAAAATTGATTCGGTGCATCAGTTGGTGTCTTTAATTCTTTGGCTAATTCTCATTTAAACTGAGGGGTAATAATTGTTCCTGAACTTGCTGGTGTGGGACCCAACTCTCCAGTACCCACTTCCTGATGGCAATGGTGAGAAGAAAGCATGGCCTGGATGGTGGGTGTCCATGATGCTGGATGCTGTTGTCCTGTGATAGCACTCTGTGTAGATATGCTCAATCGTGGGGACTGGGCTATAAGCGCTATTATTTGTAGGATATTCCATTCATGGCATTGGTGTTTCCTTACCAGGCTGTGATCCAACAATGAGGATACTCTCCATTATACATCTATAGAAGTCTGGCAAAGTTTTAGATGACATGCCATATCTGTGCAAATCTCTGAAGAAGTAGAGTCACTGCCATGTCTTCATTGTAATTGCACTTGCTTGCTGATCACAGGACAGATCCTCTGAAATGATAATGCCGAGGAATTTAAAGTTATTGACCCTCTCCGCCTCTGATCCCTTGATGAGGACTGGCTCATGGACCTCTGATTTCCTCCTCCTGTAGTCGATAATCAGCACTTCGGTTTTGCTAGCATTGAGTGATAGGTGGTTGTTGTGGCACCATTCAGCCAGGTTTTCAATCTCCGTCCTATATGCTGATTATAGACTATTTGTAGTGTATGAAGAATGCATTTCATATTGCAAGATAAATTGAGAACTGTGAAGCTTATGGAGAATAAGTAACAACCAGGAGTATTTTCTTTTTAAAATACTTAATATGAATATTTATTTAATACTGAATAATTGAACACAAATCTTTCAGGTTTACCTTCATATCAATAGGTATTTGGATTGATATTCAGCCATTCTGACCAGTGATGTTTCCTGTTTAAATTCCCTTATTTCCCCACATCCTGAATGCAGTGTTCGCTGAGTATAGTTATCGTAACTATCGGAAGGAGCTCATGTTAGATCAGGGACAGATCAAAGTTGGCTGTGATACTCCTTGTAATGGATTGGCATATTAATATTCTCTGTCAAAGCTTGCATCAATAAAATGTAATAACAAAGTTGTGGGTTTGACTTGCTTCAGGCTATTGCACAATATTTCACCCTCAGAGAAAAATAAATACATTTAAAGTATTAAAATGGATTAATATTCTAAGAATGTTCTAAAAATATTGTAAAGAAGTTAAGATAAACATGAGGAAAAGTCGTGCCATTTCCTGATGTGGAAGTGTTAATACTGGTCTCTTCTGATCAAGATTGCACCTATGTACAGTGCTTGTTTGGTCAACATCTGGATAGTTCATGAAAACACGTATTTCACTTCTTTTGTGTCTCTTATGTTGGTTTCTTAATCTTGAATGTGATTCTGGAACTGTTAGAGCCCTTGTTTTGCTGTTTGGAGATTGTTTGGGTGCTTCAGACTCTACAGTCTCTGAGAGGATTCCGGACGACAGAGGCAGCATGAGTGCACCTCGTGGCAACAAGGCTGCAGGACGGGGTGCAAGCTAATGTTTGACCCCATTTTCCCGATTATAGCATCCATTGTTTTCCAATTAAAGTGACGAGGGTGATTGAAACATCAAGGCGAATGTGGAAGTTTGGAGATTGTTTGGAGTCTCCGATAGCATTCCAGGAGGCAGAGGCAGTGTGTGCAAACCTTGTAGCGAGCAGGGTGCAGGACAGGGCGCATGCCAATGTTTGGCTCCGTTTCGCCAATGAAAGTTCCCATTGTTTGCTGGTGAAGGTGATGAGGGAGATTGAAGCATCGAAGCGAATGTAAATGGTGACCAGTTGCTCTGTACCAGAGAAGGGAAAGCCTGCCGCTGCGCCCAGAGTGTTGCCCAGGTTTTTGTGCATTTCGGATGTGGTCTTGGTCTATGGACTTTATTTTTCAGTCTTACAGTTTTTAATATGCTGTTTTTTGCCCGATCTTGTTTTTTTCTGTGGAGAGGAGGAATTTCATGATCGTGCTGCCTTTCGTTTCTTTCTTGGTTTCATGGCTACCCAGAGAACTGAAGAATTTCAGAATTGTATATTTTCATAACAAATGAACCTCTGAACTTTAAAATGTTACTCTTATAAGCCAGTTTTCAAATTATTGAATATCATACACACAAAAATACAGAATTGGAATTATAGATGACGTAATTAGCTCAGTTAAGGCACAATTAGCAAAATGAATTATTTCAGTATTTTACTTGGTATATATGAAATAGTTTGGGCAAACCTGATTAAATTTTTTCTTCTCTAGGCAGAGAATCCACCTGAGGGTCCTGAATCGGGTTATGGATCATTTCACCAACAGTACTGGTTGGATGGAAAGATTATTGCTGTGGGAGTAATTGATATTCTTCCTCATTGTGTCTCCTCGGTGTACTTTTATTATGAACCAGATTATGCATTCCTGTC
This sequence comes from Hemitrygon akajei, assembly GCF_048418815.1. Classification (NCBI taxonomy): domain Eukaryota; kingdom Metazoa; phylum Chordata; class Chondrichthyes; order Myliobatiformes; family Dasyatidae; genus Hemitrygon; species Hemitrygon akajei. The sequence goes on from NC_133146.1 coordinate 54,491,490, forward strand.
TTTGGGTATTTATTCTGCAGTCAGGTGAGGTGTTCAGTTATTTATTTTTCACTGTGTATTGAGGTGTATTTCCTTATTAACATGTGTTGTACCCTCAGGTCAGACGCCACAGTAGCTTAGCAGTTAGAGCAATGTTCTTGAACTGTGGAACGTTGGAATTCAATTCCGACGTCATCTGTAAGCCTTCTGTATGTCCTCCCCATGGAATCCTTGGGCTTTCTCTGGGTTCTCTGGTTTCCTCCCACAGTCCAAAGGCGTATCAGTTTAGGAGATTAATTGGTCATTGTAAATTGTCCCATGATTAGGCTAGGATTAAATCGGAAGTTAATTGGGGTTTGCAGAATGGTGCAGCTCGAGAGGCTGGAAGGTCTTAATCCGTGCTGTATCTCTAAATAAAATAAATAAATATTTTTATGGAGGATAAACTGGTAATGAATAGCTTTTGCATTTGCTTGCAATTTAACAAACAAAGCCAAGAGACCAAATAAATTCTCGATCAACATTTTAGATTCAGAAACTTAATATTGCACTGAAAAATTGCACGTGTATTTTTATTATTTAAGCAGGGAGGGAGGCAAAAGTGCATCTGCAGATCTGTTTAACATCAGTTGGGAACAAGGTTTTAGACTTTGTCCTCAGACTGACTTAATATTTGGGTAAGTGTATACATATCAAACTAATCTACCTGATATTTTTTTTTAAGTTGCTACTGTCATTATTTCTTGTTCTATGGATACAATTCCTATGTAGTAAGGGTAAAAATCTGTGTTATGTTGACAGCTGGTAATTTTGCTTCAACCTTTTATCAGGTATTCTTTTTGAATGATTTCTTTCCATTGAGATAACTACCTGCTCCAAATTATTATTCTCATCTGTATTTAAATGTTGCTTTTCTTCAACTTGTATATGCTTATGTCTTGAATTCAGCTCTGATTTGACAGTCCTCTTCTCAAAAATAATATTGCAAATCGTAAACTATTAAATTGCTGATCCTGTTAAATTGCCATGGATGTAAGATTTGACAGATTGAGCAAAGAATGTGCTATAAAGTATAAAAATAAACAAATTTTACACTAACAAATTAGTAGCTTCAAACTTCATTAGAGGAATTCTTGTGCACTAATATTGTATCTAGTTTTTACAGCTTAGTTGACTCCATGTTTAAGCTTCATATTTTAATATGTAATGCTGCTTATGTTAGAAGGCTGATGATGTTATGGGGAAGGTAAAATGCATGCTACAATTATACCTACGCACATCGGAAATTCTGGGGGAGTAAAAGTACAGTTAGTATGGAGATTTAAAAGCTAAAAGTACAATGAGTGATAAGCTAAGATTTCAAGAGGAAAAATTGCTTAGCCAGCTTTATATCACACATTGAAGTAAAGGTAAGTGTTTTTAAGGGCAACGCAGTAGATATGAGGTGACAAGACCCAGAAGATTCAAAACGTAGGTCAGAACATTGGTAGGAAACAAGCTACAAAATGAGAAGTGAAAATGACAAATCATATACCATCTTTTGCTAATCAAAGGTAGCTCCTTTGACAAGCAAGAATTCTGGTTTGTCCATAAGACATAGGAGCAGAATTAGGCCATTTGGCTCATTGAGTCTTCTCTGCCATTCAATAACAGCTGATCCTTTTTTTTAATACCCCCCTCCTCAGCCCCACTCTTCGGATTTCTCCTCATAACCTTTGATGCCACGTCCAATCAACAGCCTATCAATCTCTGCCTTAAACACACCCAACAATCTCGTCTCCACAGTTGCCTAGGGTAACAAATTCCACAAATTCACCACCCTCTGGCTAAAGAAATTTCTCCACATCTCTGTTTTAAATGGATATCCCTCTTTCCTGAGGCTGTGCCCTCTTGTCCTAGACTCCCCCACCATGGGAAACATCCTTTCCACATCTACCCTGTCTAGGGCTTTCCACATTCAAAAGGTTTCAATGAGATTCCTTCCCCCCCCCCATCCTAAATTACAGAAGATACAGGCCTAGAACCATCAAATGTTCCTCATATGATAACCCTTTTCCCAGAATCATCCTCTGAATCCTCTCCAATGTCATGACATCTTTTCTTAGATGAAGAGCCCACAATATTAAAACATAGAAAATAGGTGCGGGAGTAGGCCATTCGGCCCTTCAAGCCTGCACCGCCATTCACTATGATCATGGCTGATCATCCAACTCAGAACCCTGTACCTGCTTTCTCTCCATACCCCCTGATCCCTTTAGCCACAAGGGCCATATCTAACTTGCTCTTAAATATAGCCAATGAACTGGTCTCAACTGTTTATTCAAGGGGAAGCCTCACCAGTGCCTTATAAAGCCTCAGCTCACATCCCTGCTCTTATACTGTAGACCTATTGAAATGAATGTTAACATTGCATTTGCCTTCCTCACCACCAACTCTACTACAAGTTAACCTTTAGGGTGTTTTGCACAAGGACTCCAAAGTCTGTTTGCATTTCAGATGTTTGGATTTTTCCCCCATTTGGAAAATAATCTGCACACTTATTTCTTCTACCAAAGTATATGACCATGCATTTTCCAACGTTGTATTTCATTTGCCACTTCCTTGCCCATTCTTCTAATCTGTCCATCCTTCTGAAGCCTTTCTATTTCCTCAACATTACCTCCACCTCCACCAATCTTAGTATCATCTGCAAACTTGGCAACAAAGCCATCTATTCTATCATCTAAATCATTGATATACAACATAAAAAGAAGCAGTCTCAACATTGACCTTGTGGAACACCATTAGTCACTGGCAACCAACCAGAAAAGGATCCTTTTATTCCCACTCGCTGCCTCCTACCAATCAGCCAATGCTCAAACTGTGCCAATAACTTTTATGTAATACCATGGGCTCTTAGTTTGGTAGCAGCCTCATGTGGCACCTTGTCAAAGGCTTTCTGAAAATCCAAATATACCACATTCACTGCATCCCCTTTATCTATCCTATTTCTAATCTCAAAACATTCCAACAGGTTTATCAGACAAGATTTGCCCTCAAGGAAACCATGCTGACTTTATCCTATCTAGTCTTGTGTCTCCAAGTACTCCATAACCTTATCCTTAGCAATTAACTCCCAACATCTTCCCAGCCACTGAGGTCAGGCTAATTGATCTATAATTTCCTCTCTGCTGCCTCTTTTCTTAAATGTTTCTTAAAAGTGACATTTGCAATTTTCCAGTCCTTTGGAACCATGCCAGAGTCCAGTGATTCTTGAAAGATCATTTCTAATACCACCACAATCTCTACCGCTCCATCTTTCAGGACCTTGGGGTGTGGTTCGGGTGACTTATGTACCTTTAGGTCTTTCAACTGTTTGAGTATTTTCTCCCTTGCATTGGTAATGGCACTCACTTCTCTTCCCTTCACACCCGGCAGTATTATTTCTTCAGCCTCATTTTCTAGCAGCCTTATATCCAGTCTAATCTTTTTTTATTTTTTTATATACTTGAAAAAGCTTTTACTATCCACCTTGATATTGTTACTAGCTTCCCTTTGTATTTCATCTTTTCCCTCCTAATGATTCTTTTAGTTGTCATCTGTAGGTTTTTTAAAGCTTCCCAATTCTTCATTTTCCCGCTACTTTTTTCCTTTGTTGTATGGCCTCACTTTTGATTTTTCTTTAGCTTTGACTTCCCTTGACACCCATGGTTGTACTATTTTGCTATTTGAGTATTTTTTTTTGTTTTTGGAATATACCTATCAAGTCAAGTCAAGTCGCTTTTTATTGTCATTTCGACCATAACTGCTGGTACAGTACACAGTAAAAATGAGACAACGTTTTTCAGGACCATGGTGCTACATGAAACAGTACAAAAACTACACTGGACTACAGACCTACCCAGAACTGCATGAAGTGCACAAAACAGTGCAGGTATTACAATAAATAATGAACAAGACAATAGGCACAGTACAGGGCAGTAAGTTGGTGTCAGTCCAGACTCTGGGTCTTGAGGAGTCTGATGGCTTGGGGGAAGAAGCTGTTACATAGTCTGGTCGTGAGAGCCCGAATGCTTCGGTGCCTTTTCCCAGATGGCAGGAGGGAGAAGAGTTTGTATGAGGGGTGCGTGGGGTCCTTCATAATGCTGTTTGCTTTGCAGATGCAGTGTGTAGTGTAGATGTCTGTAATGGTAGTAAGAAAGACCCCGATGATCTTCTCAGCTGACCTCACTATCTGCGGCAGGGTCTTGCGATCCGAGATGCTGCAATTTCTGAATCAGGCAGTGATGCAGCTGCTCAGGGTGCTCTCAATACAACCTCTGCAGATGTGATGAAGATGGGGGGGGGGGGGGGGGGAGGTGGGAGATGGATTTTCCTCAGCCTTCGCAGAAAGTAGAGACGCTGCTGGGCTTTCTTTGCAATGGAGCTGGTGTTGAGGGACCAGGTAAGATTCTCCAACAGGTGAACACCAAGAAATTTGGTGCTCTTAACGATCTCTACTGAGGAGCCATCGATATTCAGTGGACAGAGGTCGCTCTGTGCCCTCCTGAAGTCAACAACCATCTCTTTTGTTCACATTCAGAGACAGGTTGTTGGCTCTGCACCAGTCCGTTAGCCGCTGCACCTCCTCTCTGTATGCTGACTTGTCATTCTTGCTGATGAGACCCACCACGGTCATGTCATCGGCGAACTTGATGATGTGGTTCGAGCTGCGTGTTGCAGCACAGTCATGGGTGTGCAGAGTGAACAGCAGTGGACTGAGCACACAACCCTTGGGGGGTCTCGTGCTCAGCGTGATGGTGTTGGAGATGCTTCTTCCGATCCGGACTGACTGAGGTCTCCCAGCACCTTCCTCATTTTTCCCAGAAACTCAAGCCATTGCTGCTATGTTGTCATCCCTGCCAGCATATCCTTCCAATTTACTTTGGCCAACTCCTCCCTCATACCACTGTAATTTCCTTTACTCCACTGAAATACTGCTACGTCAGACTTTACTTTCCCCCTATCAAAGTTCAAATTGAACTTAATCATATTGTGATCACTGCCTCCTAAGAGTTCTTTTACCTTAAGCTTCCTAATCGCCTCTGGTTCATTACATGACACCCAATCTAGTATAGCTGATCCCTTAGTAGGCTCAACTACAAACTGCTTTCAAAGCTATCTCATAGGCATTCTACAAATTCACTCTTGAGAAACTAAATGGGCATGTGCTGGAGCAGAGTATGCTAAGTTCAGTGAATTTGATGAAATGGGATAGGAGAAGTGATACATGGAACACAAATGCAGGCACATTTCAGTAGGACTGAAAGGGCTGTATACTATTTGTTAATGTGCATATGATTTAGGTTAGTAGACTGTTCTAAATGGAACTACATTTTCACTCATGACTCATTATCATGGTCAGAATAAAATGTGAAATTTTTTAGCTAATTTGCATTTGGAAAGTTTGCTGCTGTGACTTTGAGTGCTCTCTCTAACTTTGTGTGCTCACTCTAAAAAGCTGTAATTATCAAAGGGAACTTTGACACAAAAGCTTGAACACTTGCTTGAAATTTAAAGTTTCAGAAATGCTGAAGCTCTCCAGATAACTGTCCAATTCCAGCTGGGATCTAAATCTGAATTTGCGATAAAACATTTGATCTCAAATTAAAATTGTCAAATCAAAAATTTCTTGCATTTAAGTCTTACCTAGTGGCATAATTAATTTTTTTTTAACATGAGACTGCTTCCAGTTACCAAGAGTATTTTGAATTCTGCTGGTTATTAAAGCAAGCTCTCTAGAGAGCCGGCCCCTGAAAAAACAGGCTACAGCAATTTAAAATAAAATGTTCGAATATAATATGTATTTCTCTTCCATATGTATGTCGTACTTCAAACTGGGAAAGCACTTTTTCATTCTTTTCCTTCCAATCAGTACAACTGACTGCATTGTTAAAATTCCAAGTTTCGATTAAGACGCATGCTTATACTTTTATTTGTGCAGGTGGTATATTTGCATATGAATTAGTTTTGCGCCTGAGAAGTCTTCTCTCTTGCTTGTTGAAACACAAAGGAGAAAAATGCTTTCATTATTGCCTATTCTGTTGTTTTCTACCCAGCTGGGGATGATGATCTCTGTTCAAGAAAAATATCAGGATACATGAATATTAACTAGAAACTGCTAAATGGGGTCTTTAATCGCAGGCTGTTTGAATTTCAGATCAGCTACTTGTAGAGATGGTGCTAAAATAGAAGCATCATTTGTTAGGCATTGATGCTTTTCTGAATGCTGTGTCCTTTAAAATGCTTTTGTTATTTTTCATTCTCCTAGCATGGTTGGAGTGGATTAAAGAGAGAAAGATGATTAGAATGCTGAAACTAAGAGAAATATAGCTCAAGAATAACCCTTTTATTGCTTATAACACACTTAAATACCCATTGATTTTGATTGTGTACTATGATTTATTTTAGGGAAGTTGCTTTTACAACTGAGCTACAGAAGACAGTTCCCGCTCTGTGTTATTATTACATGGGCTTCTACATCCATTCGTGTCCTAAAATGAAGTACAAGGTAATGTTTTGTTTGGCTGCACTGTCACTTCCTATCCATTGTTGCAAAATCATAGTGCTTGAAAATTAACAATATGGGAGCCCTTTTGACCTATTATGTCTGTGCCAGTTAAACAAGAATTATCCAGTCTAATCCCACTTCATAGCATTTGTTCTATAGCCCTGCAATTCATGGCTCTTCAAATGAATATCCAAGAGCTTTTAGAAGTGATTAATAATTGAGGAAAGGAAATAATAAGGAAGTATATAATTTATACTGTATATTGGCGCACAAGCTATATTAAGTGTAGCAACACAAGGTGCTGGTAGCTTCGTGTAGTTGTGAAGATTAACAACAATTCAAAACCATGATATGATAATTTACAGAGTATGACATTATTATTTAGCAATACAGCACCCCTCCACCCTTAGCCATGCTGCCCAGCAATCCCACAACACGATTAACCCTATCTTGATCACAGAACCAATTAACTTACCCAGTACTTTTTTGGGCTGTGGGAGGGAAATGGAGCACCCAGAGAAAACCAACACATTACACTGGGAGTTCATACAGGGACTCCTTGCAGAGCGGTGCTGGAAATGAACTCCAGACTCCAGGACCTCCTGAGCTGTAATAGCATCACGCTAACCGCTATTCCACTGTATTGACTAGCATTAATGAATTGAAAGGATGGAGGGTAAGTAGAAAATGAGATAGAAGAAAGCATTTTGTGTTCAGCATGCCAAACCCCGTCTAGTAAGGGGGCTGGAGCATGGCTCGTTGTCATTCACTTGCAGTACGTAGAACAGGCAAATTATTACATCAGTTTCTATGCAGAGCTGACTCATTGGTTAAATTACCATTTTGAAACCATTGTCCTACAGCTCACGGCATCTCTTTACCCCAATTATTGTGTATTAATAGGAAGCAATCCTACCAGGGAGCACAAGTAAATGAACACTGATGGAGAAGTATTAGTATTTGAAAAATTAATGAGTGAAAAGCATTGAATCTCCAGAACCTTATGACTGGCATCCTGGAATTTTGAAGGCTGGTGGAACACAGCCAGTCAGGCAGCATCTGTGGGTCAAAATTTCAGATTGAGACCCTTTACCCGGGCTTTTGAAGGCAGTGGCTATAGAGATAACATTGTTTGGTATGTTCCAAATCTCAGGTCCAAGAAAGGTTCCCAAACATAAAGGTAGCAAATGCCAGGGAAAGTGTTGGAATATATTATTAAGGCAATTGGAAAATGATGTAATGATTAGCCAGAGTCAGTTTCATCTATGAAAGAAATGTTGGACAAATTTGTAGATCAGTATACACCAATCTTTTTGGTCTTTCAAAAGACCTTTGATAGTGCTACATATAGGAGATGATTAAACAAAGATAAAGAGATATAATGTTGGGATTAATACACTGCAGTGAAAAGTACATTATGTGTACTGTACCATATTCAACAATTATTATTTGTTCTAAAGTCCTATATTGAATGCTGTCTACACCTGCAGTAGCCTCTGTACTTCTTTCCCTTAAGCAGCAAATCAGTCCTGTAGAGTTTCCAGGCCAATTTTGATGCCATCTGTGTCTTCATTTGAATCTGTTATGAGAAACATAGAAGCTCATTTGTACCAGAACCATTTGATCAGAATATTAATACCAGGCCAATAGTTCAAATAAAATTTATGTGAAAATAATTGAAGGTAAGATGAATTACTGTGTTTTTGTGTTTGGTGACTTAAATTGTATTTGGACTTTATGGACACTATGCTGCAAAATAAAAGGATTAATGTCTAGATAGCCCATTTGATTCAAAATAGAAAAAGATCTTTAATATATTTTTAGTCACATCATTCCATCCTCAAGCTAATCACTGGAAGAGTCTTGGACAATATCTTGGATGCAACCGTCTTTAGTCGCTTCTTCCATTACAAAATCACAAATGGGGAGGTTTGCTGATGATTGACCAAGGTTCAGTTTCACTTGCAACTCCTCAACAATGAAACAATCCATACCTAACAATTTTCAGACAGGGACTGAGAAGTGGCAGATGACATTAGTGTCACAAAAGAACCAGGCACTGAGAATTTCCAGCCAGGGAGAGTTGTATCACTGATTCTTGACATTCAATACTTTACTAACATAGGTCACCCACTATGCACTATATAAAAAGTATTACCCTCCCCCAGAAGTTTTCATGCTTTCTTGCTTTAATTCAATCACAGTGGATTTAATTTGTTTATTTTTTGACACTGATCAACAGAAAAAGATTCTTTCATATCAAAGTGAAAACATCTCTACAAAGTGATCTAAATTAATTGCAAATATAAAACACAAAATAATTGTTTGCATCCCCTTTAATATGACACATCAAATCATCACTGGTGTACCCATTTAGTTTTAGAAGTCACATTAGTTAAATAGAGATCACCATGTGTAGTCAAGGTGATTCAATTAATTGTAGTGAAAATATAACTGTCTAGAAGGTCCAACTGCTAGTGAGTCAGTATCCTAGCAAAAACTACACCATAAGACAAAAGAACAGTCCAAACAACTCTTGAAAAGCACACATCTAAAGATGGTTGCAAGAAAATTTCCAAGTCACTGAATATCCTTTGAAGTACAGTTAAGTCCCTAATCGATAAATGGAAAGAATATGGCGCATTTGTAAATCTGCCTAGAGCAGGCCGTCCTCAAAAACTGAGTGACCGTGCAAGAAGAGGACTAGTGAGGGAGCCCACCAAGAGACCTATGACAACTCTGGAGGAGTTACAAGCTTCAGTGGCTGAGATAGGAGAGACTGTGCATACAACTGTTGTTCAGGTGCTTTTTCAGTCACAGCTGTATGGGAGAATGGCAGAGAGAAAGTTGAAAAATACATGAAATTTTGGCTAGAATTTGCAGAAGGCATGTGGGAGACTCTGAAGTCAGTTGGAAGAAGGTTCTATGGTCTGATGAAATCAAAACTGAATTTTTTGGCCATCAGACTAAATGCCAGAAGAAGTGGGATCTCCCGGTGGCCACCCGTTTTAATTCCACTTCCCATTCCCATCCAACATGTCAATCCATGGTCCCCTCTACTGTCGCGATGAGGCCACACGCAGGTTGGAAGAACAACAGCTGGTATTCCATCTGAGTAGCCTTCAACCTGATGTGGCATGAACATCGATTTCACAAACTTCCGGTAATGGCCCCCTCCAGCCCAGCCATTCCCCATCCCCTTTTTCCTCTCTCACCTTATCTCTTGGCCTACCCATCGCTTCCCTACGGTGCTCCTCCCACATCTCTTTCATTCATGGCCTTCTGTACTCTCTTATCAGATCCCCCCTTCTCCAGCCCTTTAACTAGTTCACCAATCAACTTCCCAGCTCTTTACTTCACCCCCTTCCGGTTTCACCTATCACCTTGTATTTCTTCCTCCCCTCCCCCTACCTTCTTACTCTGACTGATTATCTTTTTTCTCCAGTTCTGATGAAGGGTCTTGGCCTGAAGCATCAACTGTTTACTCTTCCATAGATGCTGCCTAGCCTGCTGAGTTCCTCCAGTATTTTGTGTGTGTTGCTGTGAGTTATCAAGTTTATTATCAGTTTGATCCACAGGAGGGACCATGAGCTTTCATTTTGGTTGAAAAATCTCTAGCTATTCAGCATGGTGACTTACCACTATATTTTCAATTAATTAGGTTAGGACAAATTAAAAAGTCATTTAGAGTGACGCTGAGTTCTAAAAGCACAGACAAAACACTAAATTAACTTTTTGATAATATTTCTATATATTTTCAAGTTAGGGTATTTGTTACATGAAGTAAATATCTTTATATTCCCAGCCCTCTCGGTACCTTGAAAACAAGTCCTGCATTTGGCAGATTCTGTCAAAGAAATTTTGGTGAATTGCTGCTGTGCGTCTTGTAGATTGTATTCACTGCAATTATATTGCACCATTGGTAGGGAGAATGACTATGGTTATAAATGGAGCACCCATCAAGTTAACTATTTTCCTGTGTTGTTTCAAGATCCCAGAATGTAGAAGTTTTCCACTCATGAGGGCAAGTAGAGAGTTGTCCATCTGAGTGTTTTCTTTCATGAAAACCCAGGCTGTGACTCTTACAACCACCATTTATGTGATTGCTTGACGAAATCATACTGTGACTTCTGTGAAGTTATTGACTAGCCACAGTCATAACCATTTTTCTTGATTCCAGTCAATTAGATTTTCCTTCTTTCTCACCGACTTCAATTTTGGGCAGACTCTTTGCTAGTATGGTCAGTTGGTCAACTTTGTAAACTCAATTAGATCTTGAAAATCTGAGTAATTCATAACTGGTTACTTTTTTTGATTTTTTTGTGTATCATGAATGGAAAATTTGAGCACTCAGGCCAAAGAATACATACGTGTGCATGTGATAATATTTTGAGTTCATTTTCTATTATAAGCTTTTGTTTAAAGGAAAGAATGTACCAAAAGGAGTGCTGAGAGAGTTGAAAGATCTTAGCTTTTGAATTATTTGTTTTATATTGTGCACACTGTTTATGCATGCTAAATCTTGATAAATTGGTAGCTGTTGCTTACTGATAAGTTATTAAAACTGTTCCTTTTAAATTAGAACACAGCAGCTTCTCTCTGAATTCAGTCAGGGCTTTGTTTGAAGAGATGTCACTTGAATGCATTAATTCATGACAGGTACTCAAGGGAACAGGTCCACCACTGAGTGCATTCACAGGTGATTTGCGGTACTGTCAAGCTATAAAGACTGTTTGCCCAGTTGAAACTATAAATATACATGTACATAAGCAGGAGCAGATTATCTTCTGACTTCCATATATTGAAATTTTATGATTTAACAAATATTAAATTATCTATTTTGTATCTCAGTTATAAGAAATAAGTTAGATCTGAAAGTAACTGTTTATCTTAGGCGTCTGCCCAAAAGACTGTTGAGAACAGTAAAAGTCTAAGTACAATTTCTGTTTAACTCAAACCTAGAATAATGGTCTCTTTTATTTTAACAAGGTGATTAATTACAGACCAGTCTAGTAAAAAGAGACCTTATAGTACGTTCTGATGCGATAAAGTGCCATGTATTGCAAAAATATATCTTATGTCTCAGCTTTTGTTCCAGACAGTGTAACTAGATAGAATGACACCAGGGTTACATTGCTGTGGGAGTGTAGGCAGGATTTCCATTATGTAGCTCATGCATGCTGTGCTGTATTGATCAGTAAAAGCTACTGATACTAGTTATGACATGCTGCTTATTTTATTGACTGAAGCTCAACCATATTGGGAATAATCCATTTTCATCATAGTTTAAGCCTGAAAAGACAGATTTTCTTGAGGGTTAAACATCTATGGGTTACTATTTACATTATTATTGAATGCTCAGCAGAGCAAGCAGTGCTCATGGAGAAAGTAATAGGTTTCATTGTCAGTTAATGACTTCAATAAATAGATCTGCAAATGATGAACCTTTTTTTTTCAAAATGTGTAAGCTTGGACACTCAGGTTTAGAATTTCCTTTTGTAAAATCAATGAGTACTATTGATCAAAATTGGCCTGGCATAAAGTATATTCACATTAGTCATCTTTTCCAATTTGTGCCATCTCTTGTATATAGTGATTTTGTTTTATCACTTCTCTGATGTTACATTTATGGTTTTAACATGTTATCCAGCAGTGTTCTTGGTCATTATCCTTGGTGTGCTGTAAATAACTTGCACGTTACCAAGCACAATCATTCATTTGGTTGGTATTTGCTCTTGCTTCCTGTAATTTGCTGTGCCCCTGCTGTGTTTTTATTTACAGTTTTGTTTGTATTTCCATTTTCAAATCATTGCTGACAATAATGATACTCTGCTAATCATTTTCTTACGTTTGAGTGCATTTTAAAAAAAAGCTCCCCCTTTACTTCCTCTGATCGAGCCAATTTTTGATTCACTCCAGAAACCAAGTTTAGTGCCTCCAGCCCTTTAGGCTAATAGCATGTATGGCACCATGTTCGGCGGTTTGCCAAAATATAAGTATATACTGCTTCTAATTAGCCTTAATCTGTGAGATTTGTTTCCTCCTTGAACAATTCCCATAAATGTGATGGATGTGAAAGCAACACTAACTCTCACTGGTCCATGTTTCTTTATCCTTCATTTGTATCTCCATCAAAACCTGTTCGAATACTCCAGTTTATGATTACATGAATTAAAATTAACACAATTAAATATTTTGCCTGGATATTTTAAGCAGGCTGGGTTGGGCAAATATTACTTTTTAATCAATATTTATATACTGCAATTAAAGAAAAAATCTATAATCAAAACTCAATTAAGTTAAATTAATTAATATGGTTTAGTATTATTTTCCCCAAAAACTAAAAGACAGCTGATTAAACAATTTATCTGTTTGAGCAATGTAACGATAATAGGAAAACATTTAAACATAAGAAAATCTGCAGATGCTGGAAATACTAAATGCACAAAATGCTGGAGGAACTCAGCAGGCCAGACAGCATCTCTGCAAAAGATAAACAGCTGGCGTTTCTGGCCGAGACCCTTCATCGGGACTGTACATTTATGTACATGTGTTTAGAAAACCTTGAGTTGAGCTGTCATATTTAACAAAGCTGCAGTTAAATTGGATTGGAATTAGTTTCACTGTGCATAAAGAATGGGTATAGTGATCAAGAAAAAGTATTTGTAACTTAAGAAAGAAGAACATTGAAAGTTGTATGATCATTTCTCACTCAAATTTTAGAAAAAAATTCAAATGCAATGCTTGCTAGAGTGTACCTGAAGCTACCAGGGATTTTAATGCCTTCTAAATGATTGTCAATACTTCATCAATGATTTAGTGATCTTTTATTAGAACTAGAGTGGCTGAGCTTTTGTTTTCAACAAGATGATCTGATCAAGGGTAGCATGGCTCAGCTGGTCTCTGATTGTGTTTTAGTTCAGACTTTCAAAAACTGTAATAACAACTGTTTTAAGTTGTTATTTTCTGTATGTACTCTCTACTAAGTAACCAAAGTCATGTGATTTATTTGTTTTCAACATATCTAGAATGTTCACCTCATTACTATCCTTCACTAGTTTAAAGCTTTTTCGGTGCAAAGTTCTTGTTCCTTATATCTTCCATGTGAGTACTTGAAAGTGTCATTATTCATTATGTTTATTCTTTGTTCTCACCCTTGTGTTTTCTGCTTACATTTTTATCTGTCCTATTACTCTAATAAATTGGAAGAATTTCTTTCTATAATGCTTGGCCTCTAATCATATGTTATTAATTTCTAATGGGCTGTAAGGGCATGCATTAAGGCAGAATCAGAATCAAGTTTAGTATCTCCAGCATATGTTGTCAAATTTATTAATTTTGTGGCAGCTGTGCAATGCAGTACACAATATCAGAAAGAAAAAAACTGAATTATAGTGTGTGTATGTATATATATATATATATATATATATATATATATATATATATATATATATATAAAAAACAGAAGTAGTGAGGTAGTGGTCATTCATGGGTTCATTGTCCATTCAGAAATCAGATGTAGAGGGGAAGAAGCTGTTCCAAACTCATTGTGTGTGTGCCTTCAGGCTCCTGTACCTCCTTTCTGATGATAGCAATGAGTAGGGCATGTCCTGGGTGATGGGGGTTCTTAACGATGGGTGCCGCCTTTTTGAGCCATCGCTTCTTGAAGATGTCTTGGAAACTACAGAGTCTCATGCCCATGATGGAGCTGCCTACTTTTACAACTCTCTGCAGCTTATTATAATCCTGTGCAGTAATCCCCCCCCCCCAACCCCAGGAGGTAATGCAGCCAGTAAGAATGCTCTCCATAGTATATCTGTAGAAATTTCAGAGTGTTTTAGGTGACATTCCAGGTAGCCTCAAACACCAAATGAATTATAGCTGCTGTCTTGCCTTCTTTATAGCTGCATCGATATGTTGGGACCAGGTTAGGTCCTCAGAGATACTGACACACAGGAACTTGAAATTGCTCACTCTCTCTACTTCTGATCCCTCTATAAGGACTGGTGTGTATCCCACCAGCTGCAGTGCGAAGAAAAGCTGGCTAATCTATACACAGTCTTAATGAGTGAAGCGTGCAAGCCGTGATGCCAATGAAATCTATAGTTCTATTGGTTTAATGAGATCTTCAGCTTCTGCCTGAATTAGCCTTGCTTTGAAATATGGTCATTAGCAATGAAAGGCCTGGTGTGCCATTTTAGATTGTGATCTTTCTGAGCTAGTTGGTGGAGGGTTTCGATAGCACTGAGGTTGTATTCAACTATATCAAGTGCAACTCAAATGCCTCCTCCCATTCCCCTGCATGAATAGAGGATAGAAGGCCTAATCTGTAATTGAGGTTGGCTTCATGCACAAGGTGGAGTGCAACCTTCCATTGTCAATGGCTTTAAACATAAAGCAATAGACTTTTTTAAAAAAAAATCCGGTACAAACAATACATAGTTAAAGAAGCCAAAGTTAAATAATTCCTACATGTTCTCCCCCCCTCCCACCCACCAAAAGCCCTGCACAGGATTAGTGTGAGCTGGGAGACTAGCTTTTGGTCAGTTTGATTTGGCCCTCTGTGATTCTTCACCTTTGACTAGTTTAATTTGTTTTACATATTTTCTTCAGCCTGTGTCTGATAAGGTCATTGCTTTGTTGCTCTGAAGAGTACTTGAATGTTCTAATATGAACTAGTACACCTGGTTAGTTTGTATCATTCTAACCTGAAAATAAGCTTCCTAAATCAAAATTAATCGAATGTGGGTAAATACTTTGTGACCAGAAATCTAAGTATGACTCTGGGGTTTTGGCTGTTAAAATTAATCTATACATGATGAACAGCATTTGTGATTATCTGCCAAGCACCTGAGGGATAACCTTTAAACTCTTTCTTACTAGGTTGATGGAAATCAAGGCTAGCTTATGCTTCTTTCCAGCCACTGTCCTTTGCAGTTTTTTTAAACTAATGAGCAATGTCCTTAAGATCAATCAATTAAAACATTTTGTTTGACAAACTCCCTATAACAATTGCCCCAATCCAAGCATACAAAAAAAGTACTATATCGACTGAAGTTACACATGCAAGCCTAGACACAATTGCTTTGTAAAATTCAGAAACTAGGGCAAAAAACTGGTTTGAAGTGCTATCATATTATTGACAAGCTAAGTAAAACAATTGTCTTATTGGTTAATTTGCAATCTCAGATCATCATTTTCCTTAACTCCATTTTTTATTGTCTGTTCTTCATATTTATGCAGAATAAATACAGAAAATTAGCTTGCACCAAATCCTTATCATCCACAATGATAGACTTTGGATTTTGCACAAGAAGTGCAAAAGCATGGATGCCACAAAGACATTCACCTTTACACGCAATCTGTCCCTCTGTAAACATAAATATACCCTATAGTATTCTAAAAGTATTAACAAGCATTATTATTAAACTCACTAAAAGTTTCAAATATCTAAAAGGACATGGTATTAGCTAACAAGCTACTTTACCAAAATGTGTAAAACTTCAAAGTGTTGGTTGACAAAGTACAATAATTTTACATTCTGTTCAATCAGCACATGACACTGGAAGCTGGTCATGGTGTTAATGTTGTCAATGGTTGGTTCCTCAGTGTGCAAGTATATGGATATATCTTTTTTCAAAAGTATTTGAGGTGAGGACTGAAAGATAGCAACTTGAATAAAGAGAACTGGCAGTACTTTGCTTCAAACCAGAATCGTGTGTGCATGGAAGTTGTGCCAAAATAAAGATATAAGATCATGACTGTTAATACAGGTAGTCGACGAGTTACGAACGTCCGACTTATAGGCACCTCATACTTCCGAACCGAGGAAGGAGAACTCCATCCGCCATTTTAAGTCAGATCGCGATGCCGTCCGCCATTTTAAGTTGGATCGCAATGCTGTCTGCCATTTCAAGTCTTTGCCTTGACACTGTGTTGAGTGTTTAACTTAGTATTTGGCTTAAATTTTTCTTAGATTCACCTTGACCCCCTCCCACCCCCCCCCCCCCACCGTACCGGTCGGCTGGTGGTGCAGTGAGATCAGCGCCAAGCTCGAGAACAGAGGTTCAATCCAGTGATAGACCGCTCCCGTATCGGGTTGATGTTGATCCAGTGACTCCCGTACCATCCGTGCCGGGTTGATGCCGAGCTCGCAATTCGACCTTGTAAAAAAAAAAGCACTGCCACCTCCAGTTTAAATTCTCATGCGAAATATTGTGGAGGATCAAGCACCCAAACCCAGCACAGCCCCCATTTGTCCCATTTAGCCTGTCTCAGTGCAGTGGTCCTTAGGACCCAACAGACCTCGGGAGCCGGCAGAGCTCGGGACCCGCCACCCGCAGTGTTTCTGTCCCATTGACGGGAAGCAATCGCGATTGAAAATAAAGTGGAAATAATAAAGCGTTTGGAAAGAGGTGAAACGCCATCAGTCATTGGAAAAGCGTTAGGCTACAGTCGGTCAATGATCGGAACAATTTTAAAGGATAACAGATAAAGTGAGAATAATGGAGCATGTGAAAGGCCCTGCCCCAATGAAAGCTACAATTATTACTAAGCAACACAATGGTTTAATTATTGGAATACATACGTTTCTTAAGTGTTTTATATGCATAGAAAGGTAAAATATGTACTATATACTAAGACAAACGTTTGACGAACTAACGCTAAATAATACCGGATGTATTTGTTCCGACTTACGTACAAATCCGACTTAAAGACGGACTCAGGAACGGAACTCGTACATAACCCGGGGGACTGCCTGTAATCCAATTTTATTGTAAGAATCATATTAACAGGGAAGAGCACTTTCCATCAATTAACTTTTGGCACCCAGTCTTAAAACCTACCATTGTCTTGGGTGTTAAGGTGAGCTAAGTCATTCTTGGAAAATATGGCAAGCTAGTAAAGTACTTCTGGAAAGGAAAATGAACAATTTTGATTAGGGAAAAGACAAACTATTGTGACTGCTGTAAATCTATAATGCGAACAGAAAACCCAAGTAGTGTGATCTCTTTGCAGAAAGCCTCAATTCAGTTTGTAACTTGATGCTGAACTTCCAGTTGCCTATTATTTTGTTACTCTTAATTTGACGTCAGTGTCTTATACACCTACAAAGTTTGACATAAACATGAAGAATACATACTTGTTTTCCTTTGAGACACGGTACTGGTACTCTTATAGAGCCAACAATAGTGTGAAAAAATTTAAATAATCAACCAGTTCAGCTTTGTTTCTTACATTTTCACCTTTCAATTTTTTCCCCTTTATGATGATTTCAGATTTAATTCATCATATCCCTTCTTAAAAATACCTGCTCTCACATATCACAGACTTGTTTTTCAAACGAATCTTTATGAATTCTCAGTTGGTTCTATCACCACTTGAATCATTTCATGTCACTTGCTCTCCATCTTGTAACAAACTTTCTCTTTATTTCTTACTAACTTTTTTCCTCTGAAATTTGAACTTTTATCTCCCACTTTTTGAGTATCTGCTGGAAGACCAAGTGTAAACATTATTGAATTCCATATTCTCACCATAGTTGGGTAAAGAATATTATTCCAAATTCCCCAGAGGGTTTCTGGATGACTTCTTTAAAATAATGGCCTCTTGTTATGCTCTTCTCCACAATGCATTCTCTCTGTATCCTCATTTTTAAAGTATTGTCATTTTAGATATATTATCCTTTTCCTTCTTGTATCATGCTCGTAAATCTTCTTGGCACCATCTGCATTGACTGTAGATACTTCTAAAAATATGAAGGGCATTATTCCAAGGTTTCAGACCTGTTTCATACTTATCTACTTCACTATTATATTCCTATTAAAATAATATTCCATATATGATGTATTATCATACTAATGATTGAATTGTGAATTTAATTTATAGGTCTTAATTTAAAATTTTCACAAGATAGTTAATGGCAAAAGCATGCTTTGGCACATTGTAAATGAACAGAATTATTGCATAACTTGCTTAACTACTTGATGCACCATTAAAGTATGTGTACTTGTTTTGATCAGATGTAGTGAAAGACTTGCCAAGAATGCATTGGTGGTGTTATGCATAACTGTCTACTTTTGTGTAGACTAATTTGTATAACTTTTTCTCAGCTGATGAATTGTCTTATTTTGCCAAATTTTATCAGCGGCTACAGGATACCTATTAGGTAGAGTATCATTATTTTCTGTTGTCTCTATCAACTTGCCTGTTTTTTCCCTCTCTATTTTGGCTTTCCTAGAAGCTTATCATGTATACTTGCAAATCTCAAAAATACAGATCAATCCACTTTGTACCAAAGTTATGGCTTTTAAGCAATGAAGCAACATTAGCAACTGGTCCAGTACGCCCTTAGCATCAGTATAAACATCAAACAAAGTGGGCAAAACAAACAAGCCTGTTAGTATGCAAGGACGGAAAGCATATTATCATTGAGCATAGGATGACTTTTAACCTTGAATTATGTGGTACATTGCTTGAATTAAAACTAAAACTTTCTCATCCAGCAGCAGGAATATTATGTCTAAACAGTTTCAGGTTGACCTTCTAGATTAATTCTTTAGCGCAGAGCTTGAGGGGGCTAGTTTGAAATTTCGCAAAAAGCAATAGTCTTGCTTGACCCAACTGGGATTGTCTGCTGGTTTGTATTAGTAAAGATCACAACTTGAATGAGATGAAGAATGGTGATAGTTTTTGTTTGCACTGTGATCTTTCTCAGTTGATGGACTTGAAGGCTTTGGTGAGGTCCACAAGGCATTTGGAATAGTTGATGCTGCTCAGTACCTTTTCTTTTGTAGAGTT
The DNA here is from genome assembly GCF_048418815.1 of Hemitrygon akajei. NCBI lineage: Eukaryota > Metazoa > Chordata > Chondrichthyes > Myliobatiformes > Dasyatidae > Hemitrygon > Hemitrygon akajei. Next base: position 54,510,799 of record NC_133146.1, read on the forward strand.
GATAGCGGTGACTATGCATTCTATGCCTTAATAGATAAAATCTACATTGATCACTTAGGAAGATCTAGTTCAGGAGACACAAGCATATTTGGCTAAGAGATTCTTTCTCAGGAATGAATATTTTTGTGTCACTTCTAGTATTTGATACAAACAGACTGAGCATGTGTTGTTGTATCGGTAGCTACTTATCAGTCATATAAACAGCTTTCATGTTTGAAGGTATTTCTGGCATTTGAGTAACAAGAAACATTTTATAATCTGAGCCACAATGTCAATAAAAAGCAGTTGATTAATTTAAAAAAGAGTAGATATAATTGAAAACCTGGTCATTACAAACCACTTTCCAAGGATTGATGTCTTAGACATCACTGTATTAAGTAAAGGTTCAGAATCAGAATCACGTTTAATATTACTGGCATATGTCATGAAATTTGTTAGGTAGAGTAAGCTGCCATTTAAAACAATGCTGAACATTACACAATGCAACAATTTATAATAAAGATCAGTACTGTTGTTGCAATACAGTTTTCATTGTAAGGACCTATTTCCTTTAAATCTTTTACAATTGCTTCAGTCCTACAGGATAATGAATGCCGATAGATAGTCAGATATATTACTTGCTGCCTAAAGCCCTGTATATCTCAAAACACCAAAATGACCCTCTTTTAGGATTGTATATATTTAGTCTGCCTTCTATCAAAAATGAAATGCTGCAACATTTTTGTATGCATGACAGAAGAGTAAGACGTCACTCATGAATGTTCTTCCTATGTGTAGACTGATCAGCTGTTTGTTTATCAAACTAGGGATAATTCCAACAATGTTGAGAGGACACTTAGCATTAAAGGCTGAAAAGTTGATGTTGAGTTTTTTTGGAAAAAAATGTTCTTCAACAGCACTTAAGAGTGTCATCACTATTTGACGTTCTGGACTAGGATTAAATACAGTTCAATTGTGAGTGTTTAATCTCTACCCTTTGATCTAATCTTTTGTTGATTTTAAATGCTGGCTGCAGTCCCATCGTATTATGTTGCTGCTGAAGCAGAAATGTCATAGTTCTTTGAATTTGTTATGCTGGCATATTATCCATGGGTGATGAGCTGGTTAACATTGGAGTGAAAACTGCCAGCCCCAAAGTTTGTTTTTTTATATGATCTGATTTAAACCACACTGTGCCTGCATAAAGCTTTTATTGATGGTGCTGTTGGAACAAACAGTGCCTTCAGTAAAGAGTGCTTGCAAATCTGTTGCAAGACTTTACATGGTGAGATTGTATGACAGGCAGTCTTCTATTGTTAAAATATCTAATACTTTGTCAACCACCTATATAACATAAGAATTGGTGAAGAGGGAGTAAAAGCAATTGGCTTGATGGTTCTTCCAGTTTGTATCTGAAGTGCAAAGGGAACTGTCCTAAAACAAATTCTGGCAGGTTCAATAGTGAATAAGATAGATAACAAAGTGTGCTGTTTACTGCAAGGAGAGTTGACAGTGTGTCAGTTATATAGAGCATTGGTGAGATCTCACCAGAAGTTCTGTGTATAGTATTGATCACTAGCTTAATTATGTAACTGCATTGGAAGCAGTTCAGAGGTTTACTAAACCTATATCCACTATATAGAACACCATGTTGCCTTATGGAGAAAGGTTTGCAAGTTAGCTTAAATAGGAGTTTAGAAGAATGCAAGATGATTTGGTTGAAACACATAGATCCTGAAGGACCTTGATGTGATCAATGTGGGCGAAAATCTGTTCAAAATATGAAGTGCATATATATTTTTAAAGAATGCTATGAGTCTCTGAAACACATCCTTATGGAGCAGTGGAAGAAGATTCTTTGAATAACTTTAAGGCCGAGGGAGATCTCAGTTAAGGAGGAATCTGAAAAGTTATAAGAATGATGCTGAGTTGAAGTTAACTTTACACAAACAATGGTCTTAATAAATGATGGAACAGGCTTGAGAGACTGAGTGATCTGCTTCTGATTTGTAATTTCATATTTATTCAGATCAATGAGCATTAATTTAATAAAAAGTTATGTTGTTTTTCTCTCAAGTTAAATAGGAAGCATTCCACTTGTTATGTAGATGATTAGATAATAAGCTGTCTGAGTAAATTGAAAACTCTGAATCCCAGAACTACAAAGCAAATTATTAGAAATGAATCAAGAATTGAATGTGTTCCTCTTCCCATGTGCATCCTCTTATAGGCAATACTTGGAAAGATTGATACTTGGCTTGGTTTTTAGTAAGTTAGTCATAACCTTTTGATATTTTGATAGTTATATGGCATTCAGTTCGTACTTAACTCCAAGCTCTTAAATGTTAATATATTGTCAAATTAATGAAAGGCTAAGTAACATCTAATCCATTGCATCACTTAGTTTCATTTAATGATGCTGTATACATCAACAATATTTTTTGCCACGTTTTCATACTCCTTGATACCTTTATCTAAAATATATATATATTTTAGCTCTGAGCTGGATGGTATAGTGGCACAGCTAGTTCAAAAGTTGAAAGTAAATTTATTATCAAAGTACATTATTATCACCATATACAACAATTGCGATTAATTTTCTTGCAGGCATTTGCAGTAAACATAAGGAACACAATAGAATCAATGAAAGTCCACCCCTAACTAATGTGAAAAAGACAAAAACTCTGCAAATAGAAAAAGAAATAATAAATATTCCCCTACTATCCCCAACTAACAACATCCTGGGGGTTACCATCGACAAGAAACTGAACTGGTCTAGCGATACAAACACTGTGGCTACCAGAGCAGGTCAAAGGCTAGGAATCCTGCGGCATGTAACTCACCTCTTGACTCCCCAAAGCCTGTCCACCATCTACAAGGCTCAGATCCAGAGTGTAATGGAATACTTGTCACTCACCTGGATGAGTGCAGCTCCATCAACACTTAAGAAGCTTGACAAGGCAGCCCATTTGATTGGTACCCCTTCAACAATAATCCGATCCCTGTACCATCGATGAACAGTTGCAGCAGTGTGTACTATCTGCAAGATGCACTGCAACAACACACCAAAGTTGCTAAGGCAGCACCTTCCAGACCCATGATCACTACCATCTAGAAGGGCAAGAACAGCAGATACCTGGGAACACCACCACTTGGAAATCCCCCTCCAGGTCACTCACCAGAACTCACCGTCCTGACTTGGAAACATATTGCCATTCCTTCATTGTCATTGGGTCAAAATCACGGAATTCCTTCCCAAACAGCACTGTAGGTGTACCTACACCTCAGGGACTGCAGTGTTTCAAGAAAGCAGCTCATCACCACCTTCTCAAGAGCAACTAGGAATGGGCAATAAATGCGATTTAACTGGCAACACCCACATCCTGTAAATGAATAAATAAATAAAAATAATAAATGAGCAACAAATATTGACAACATGAAAGGAAGAGTCCGTGAAAGTGAGTCACTTGGGGTATGGCGTTAAGTTCTGGTCACTTCATTATAGAAAGATGTGGAAGCTTCAGAGAGTGTGCAGAAGAGATTTATCAAGATGCTGACAGGATTAGAGAGCATATACTTCATTAGGGTCCTTCCTGATGAAGGGTCTCAGCCCAAAACATTGGCTACACTTTTCTCACGGATGCTGCCTGGCCTGCTGAGTTCTTCCAGCGCTGTGTATGTATACTTCATTAGGAGTTTGAAGAGATTTGGTATGTCAACAAAAACACTCAAAAACTTATATAGATGTAAGGTGGAGAGCATTCTGACAGGCCACATCACTGTCTGGTATGGGGGGAGGCTACTGCACAGGACCAGAAGAAGCTGCAGAGGGCTATAACTTTAGTTGACTCCGTCTTGGATACTAGCCTACAAAGTACCCAGGACATCTTTAGGGAGCAGTTGTGGTGACCCACTTTCTACTCAGGCGAACCGGCTCACAAAATGGCGCATGCCTTCTTCACCAGCAAGAGGAGAAAGTCCGCGCGTGGGAAGATACTTTTGTGATGCACCTCTGATGTCATTTCTGCCCAGAGAGGGCGGGAGTGGAACTGCGTAAAAGCCAGTGCTGCGAAGTTTGAATAAACTAATCTCGAGTGCAACTTGCAGACTGCGTGTCGTTATTTCTAGCTCTGTGTGTAGCACATCGCTACGTGGTGTCTCAGGAAGGCAACATCTATTATTAAGAACCTCCAGCACCCAGGGCATGCCCTTTTTTCACTGTTACCATCAGGTAGGAGGTACAGAAGCCAGAAGACACACAGTGATTCAGGAATAGTTTCTTCCCCTCTGCCATCTGATTCCTAAATGTATATTGAACGCTTGAACACTACCTCACTTTTTTAGTGTATATTATTTCTGTTTATTGCATGATTTTTAATCTATTCAATATACATATACTGTGATTACTTTTTTTCTTTCTTCTATATTATGTACTACATTGAACTGCTGCTGCTAAGTTAACAAATATCACGACACATGCTGGTGATAATAAACCTGATTCTGATGTCTTTGAGCGAGTTAGGGCTTTTCTCTTCGGAGCAAAGGAAGCTGAGAGGTGACTTGATAGAGGTGTGCAAGATGGTAAGAGGCATAGATTGAGAGGATAGCAGTGCCTTTTTCCCAGGGTGGAAATGACCTTACTTTATTGAGCTTTCTTTTTGCACTACCTATTTAATCTACTTTTTATATCTGTGTTTCTTATTATCTGTAATTTATAGTTTATGTATTGTACTGCTGCTGTAAAACATCAAATTTCACGACATCTGCCAGTGATATTAAACCTGATAGAGATTAGGAAAGGGTATAATTTTAAGGTGATTGGAGGAAAGTATAAAGAGGGGAGGGGTGTCATAAGTGGTATAGTTGCTACCTTACAATGACAGAGACCCCCAAGTTTTACCCTGACCCTCAGGAGTCTGGAGTTTGCATGTTCTCCCTATAACCATGTTGGGTTTCCTTTGTGTTCAGATTTCATCCCATATTCCAAAGGTGTACAGGTTAATTGGCTGTAGAAAGTTGTCCTTCATGTGTTGGTGGCTGATAGAATCTGGGAAGAGATGAAGCAAATGTGGGAAGTATAAAAGCAGGGTAAATACAAGTTTAATGTAAATGAGAGGTTGGTAGTTGGCTTGATTTGGAGAGCCAGATGGCTGGGACTGTGCTGTGTTTTCCTATGTTATATTGATATGAAGGATGGTGATGTTGTGAGTAATGCAGAAAGTTGTTGTAATTTACAACAGGGCATAGACAGAATGCAGAGCTGGCTGAGAAGTGGCAGGTGCAGTTCAATCAGAAGAAGTGTGAAGTGATGTACCTTGGAAGATCGAGCTTAATGCAGAGTGCCAGGTTAATGGCAAGATTCGTAGCAGTGTGGAGAATCAGAAGGATCTTGCAGTCCCAAGTCGATAGATCGTTCAAAGACGCCACACTTGTTGATAGGCTGTTTAAGGAGGCTTTCATTAATCGAGGGATTAAGTTCAAAAGCAATGAGGTAATATTGCAGCTCTATAAAACTGTTAAGACCACACTTGGATTACTGTGTTCATTTCTGGTCACCTCATTATAACAAGGATGGGAAGCATTAGAAAGGATACAAAGGAAATTTACCAGGTGCTGCCCAGATTCGAGCATGTTTTATGAAGAAAGGTTGAATAAGCTAGTATTTTTCCCTTGGTGTGAAGGAGGATGAGAGGCAACTTGATAAGAGGCATAAATAAGTGTCAACACTGAATTATGCCAGAGGATCCTTTTAAGATGAGTGGAGAAATGCTTAGGGGAGATGTCAGTAGTAGGTTAGGTTTTCTTATAGATGGAGTCGTGAGTGCCTGTAATGCACTGCTGGGGATGATGGTAGAAGCTGATGCATGAGAGACATTTAAGAGACTCTTGGATAAGCAAAAAGATGAAAGAAAAATGGAGGGTTATGGGCTATGTAGGAAGGAAGGGTTAAGTTGATCACAGAATAGGTTATAAGCACAACATCATGGATCATAGGACCTGTACTGTGCTGTATAGTTACATGTTTTGTGCTGTAACTCTCTCACAATTGTGATTCATCCTCCTTAGTCCTCAAGAAAGAATTACCATTGAGCATTGAATGGCTTCTAGTTCTGGATTATTTTACTAAAGAAATTAGCCTCTTTGCATCTAGTGCATTGAATCAGTCTATTATTTTAAACACAATTTTAAATATCTTTATATTTAAAATTAATTGGTATCAACTTTATGCTAACTGTCCTCAGGATTTACTCAAGTCTAAATACCATAATGGTAAAACTGCAGTATGATCTTGCAAATCATGGGACATTCAAACTGAATGCAGAATGTACAACTCAGTCAGTGTTTCATTGTAACTCCAATTTTCTTCAGGTGTTTTTGTATCTATTTTAGTAGACACACTGATGTTTGTCTACAGATATTCAAAGTCTTGGCTTTAATATATTGCTTTCTATTTACACATAGTAGATATTCCTATTTGTCCTTCTCAGATTACATGTTTACACACAAATTAATAAATTTACTCACTCACTTTGTCTAATCCTTGCCCTTCACTTGTGCTGTGCTTTCTTCCTCATGGCATACCACGCCTTCTAGCAGTGACAATGCAAACTTAGGTGTACGAATGAATGAAATTAATTTATTTCAGTCAGTACAAACATAACAAAAAGCATCATTTACAACAATGATTTCAGAAGACAAAATTACAACAAGAAAACATAGATATTCTTTAAAAGGTGTAGGAGCTTCTTGTATGTTGTGGATACCTGAACAAGTTCTTTGTACAAGTACAAGTTCTTTGTACTTCATTCACACTTCCTGTGATTGATCTTACTTAGGGATATATTGCCATTGGGTGACTCCAGAAAGCTACAGTACCAGAGGTGTATGAGTGCCCTGATCATAAAGTTACTGTGTACAGAGAAAGTGTGTTCCATACTGATACAATACAGAACAACCAACTTGCAAATTAGCCCGTGTATATGGTGTGGACCTATTGGCAAACATTGAATGCAGGCTGTATTGTGACATATAACTAACATTCAGTAATCTATTCTTTTTAATTTAAATGTGTATTAGTAAAAATGAAGGTCCCACTGCACATTAAGGGTTGTTAGATACTCCCAAGAGCACTAAAGAGTAAATGTTCACTAAATATTCTCCAGTCTCAGAATTTTGTACCCTCTTTCAGAGAAGTCCTGGACGACAGCAAATGAGTCTGGACCTGTTACTACTCCTGGAGAAGCTGACAGGCTCCCTCCATTTCCTTTGGATGATTAAAACTCCTGGAAGCAATAGTGTACTGACTGACTTGTATTCAGCTCTGTGAGACCTGCTGGAAGTGCAGAATGCTAATCATCTAGCTTGGGGATTCTCAACCTTTTTTATGCCATGAATCAAAGCCATTTAGCAAGGGACCCGTGGACCACAGTTTGGGAACTCCTCCTCTGGCTGATTTCAGGTCAAAACTCAGGAGAGAGAGCATCAGCAGCCCCATTTACAAGCATAAAGTGGAGATGCCAGACTTTTAAAAATTGGCAACCGTTCTTGCTGTTAAATAGGGATTTCAAGATCATGTCCAAAATCACCATCAGATGGATCATGTGTTTTCTGGGAGAGGTGTCACCTGGTTTAAGCTTGTGTCATACCCAGCCGGAAAATGTTCTGTTGCTCAGATGTACCACTGTCCTCTTTTAAGATAAGGATGGAGTCTTGCTGGGTCGATTTCAACCAGGAAAGGGTACTGATAGAATAGTGCACATATACGTTTTGGGTATACTATCCAAAAAGAGCGAATTGGATCCAACTGCTCTGCAAAGCCATTAGCAGTGTAGACCAAATCAGAGGCAGTAGGGCAGGGTTTCCCACCCTCCTGTCTTGTGTGTGCTGCTTAGAATTCTTTGCCAGGAAGAGGGGTAATGATACCAGACAGTGTGGGCAAGTGTTTCAAAGTGTCTCTATCTGTGGATAATGTCAATACCCTGCTCAGATCCACGATCAGTCTGCTGATCGATTAGCATCTACAACCAGTTTGGTAACCAGCCCAATCAGTCCTCTGTTCCCTTCACTGTGAAGTTAGGGTAAGCCAGACAGTTAGGCAACAATTGTCTACAACGGATAGGCAAGGTCCTTCAAAAACTGAGGCAGTAAAAAAGACACTACCTCTGGATGGCAGTGAGGAACCTGGCTATCCAGTGGGAGGTGGTCTTGGTGTTGCTGTGCATGATGCAGATTTGGCCCATACTCCATTCCTGCACCATGCTAATCACCAAGCTATCTTTCCTTTCGTCTAAAGAATCAAAATGAGCATATCCATGGGGCCACAATACAGAAACTTAGGATTGGGGGGGAGATGAGGGTGGAGAGGATGCCCAACATTGCCTTTGCTCTGATGGCCAACTTTATGGGTGGCTAGATGAAACAATGCATAGGACCGAAGTATGCAAACACCAGGTCGGTTTCATCTGTCCCTAGTGTTCAGAAGATGAGCCTGACTTTGTGTTTTATTGGCAGTGTTCAGTTGAAATGTGTATCCTTTGTAAGAAGGTCATGAACTGTCTCATCCGACCCTGCGGAGCAATGGCTTGATGGGTCCCATGGATGGTTTCCCGGTGGAATTCTCAAAACCATTTGACAGAATGTTTCATCACCAGAGCACATTAACAAGCGCCAAGACCTTGCTTGGCTGGCAGTGACGGGCCTTCCCCATTAGTTCCTTTCTTATGGTTAGTCTCACTCCCAATGTACACTGCCCTCAAGATAGCATGTTGAGGGTGAGATGGTTATCCACATCTTTGTGAACTGTGACTGCAAAGAAGATCTGGGAAAGAATGCAAGAGCCCTAATTGAGGTCCCTATGGGCTGTTCCCTGGGATGCATATCAAGTGCTGCTAGTCTGAGTCTCACCTCAGTCTGGCTGAAACATTTTTTCAATACAAGGTATCCATAAGTGAATGTTGTCATCTGGCACAATTTAGTGTGCAGGCGTATGTGCTAAGGGAGCCAACATAAATGCTTTTTTGGAAAGGACTGCACTCTAAGGTGTGATCTCTCCTGAATGCTTAGAGGCTGCAACAGTCCCACAGACACTTGAAGGGTCTGTTGTTCAGAGAGGCCACATGAGTGGCATTGGTGCTTTATACATAGTGAATATTAACTTGATGATGCTGCACCTGTATTGCCTTTATTATACTATGAATATACTGACGACATTACCATGAATGTAAAGAAAGCAATCTACAGTTGTATTTCTTGTATAAACTTTATACATAAAAACAGACAGTACTGTGCAAAAGTCTTAAGCACATATACTGCATAAATATCTAGGATGCCTCGGACTTTTGTACAGTACCATAGTAATTTTATGTATTATACTGTACATCTGCCACAAAAAAAAATTCATGGCATGTAAGTGATGACAAACCTGATTCTGATATGGGTCTCTTGTGGAAGGGAGAAGGGAAGAAGTGGGAAGCACCACAAATACATTCTGTAATAAACCAATTGTATGGAATTAAATGACCTTGCCTGGTGTCTCAGGGCTGGGTATGTCTGCACCCCCACACCACCACCTCCCCATCGCTGTTACTACTTCTCTGCTACCCGTCCCACACCCTTCCTGCAGCGTTCCAGCCTCACCATTCACAACTACCTGCCAGATTCACAAACTGGCTCTCTGCTCCACCTTGACAAATACAATACTGTGAAGAAGTCTTGTGCACAATACTGTATTTTTGTAGTGGAAACTTTTTATTTCATTTCATCCATTAAGAACCAAGCATTTTTCTGGTGGATTGGCATCATTGCCATTGACTAGATTTTGTTGTTTTGTTGTTTCACTTTTTTTTAGGAGACACGTTTTCATCATCAAATAAATATTAAGGGGGCTCTTCTGTGAAATTACCTATAAATTGATCCAAGACTTCACTGACAAACCAGAACTACAAACACAGAAGCTGAAACACCATCTTAATACTCAAAATTATAGTTATAATTCACAACTGCTTTGGGTTTGAAATACTAAAATTCATTTCATTTGTTTGACTCACTATTTTCAACAACTGGTGTCATTGAAAATGTCCTTCTGCATCAAGTCTGATGTAAGAATGATCATTAAAACAAATGGGAATTTTTGTATTTTTGGTTGCCTATTTCCTGAATGTGAATACCATTGATTAACACTTTTTTAAGAGTGTGACTTTATAATATCACTTTTATAATTCATTATTTATTATTGCTGGTCTAATGTTGGAAAAGATTGCATTATAACTTTGTTGTTTTATGTATAAAGTTAAGTGATCAGATTAATTAAATCAAAAGTTGCATCATGTTGGTGTTGGGTTTCGGACCTAATCTGTTACTTCAGTGTGAACTATTCCAAGAAATTCACAGCCAATGTTTATCTATCATTAAGGTCATTGGTTTTGTGATTAAATAATGTGCTATGGTTCATGTCAGTTTCAGTAACTGTTCAAGGAAGTTTCATAAATTCACATTGAGTGTTTGTTCATTGCCAACAATGTTCCTCAGTGCAGATGTGTATTCAGGTATATAAAGACAGTTGCATTAGTATTTAGAAGATTAAATAGGAAAGAATGGTAAATCCAAACTCCATATTTAACAACTATATTAAAAAAAATCAGAGAAAAATTGTTATAGAAAAGGTGGTGCTCAGTTGACTGTCGAAATGACATTATAAATGACTCAATAAAGCAACGTCTGTGCACAAACAGTCTTCTGGTCTTCTAATATTTCAGTTAAATGAAAACAGTTGTGAATCATTAATCAAACACAGAATGGTATGATTTGAACTACGTGTTTCATCATAAAGGTGGAGAGCTGAATTTTATATACATGAGCATGCAAAATCTCTTCTATAATGTTATGAAAGTTATGGACAATAATTTTGAAATACAGTAATTGCAGGGCAGGAGAAAAAGTCAATAATAGGTGCTTGGAAGTAGGTACAGAGCAGATGTCAGGGGTAAGTTTTTTACGTAGAGAGTGGTGAGTGCTAGTATTGGCTGCCGGTGGCGGTGGTGGAGGCAGAAACGATAGGTACGTGGAGCTTAGAAAAGTAGAGGGCTGTGGGTAAGGCTAGGTAGTTCTAAGGTAAGGACATGTTCGGCACAGCTTTGTGGGCCAAAGGTCCCTTATTGTGCTGTAGGTTTTCTATGTTTCTATGTTTATATAGTTATCAATCAGCTGATTGGTTGTCACTTCTCATTTTGCCTGGTGATAGACCATGCCATTGGGTGGTTGATGACCAATCAGCTGATTGATAAGGCCAAGCATTCGAAGGACGCACTGCAATCAACAGCACACTGATGATGCTTCCCTGTATAGTGACAAAACGTTTGCAAGTAAATCGCCAAGATTGCAGAACTATTCAACCCAACCAGTTGCCATCTATTTTTATATTTTGTGGAAGTTTACTTTCATAATCTAGATTCCATTTCCTTATCGCTTCCTTAGTGATTCTTTGTTGCTTTTTAAGGTTTCCCCAATCTTCCAATTTCCCCGTACTCTTTGCAACTTTGTGTGCATGAACTTTTAACTTTGTATGCACAGTGTACTTTGTATTCATAAGTTAACCTTCTATTTGCCCAATGATTTGACATTAATGCTTTCTTTGTGAAGTACTTTTCTATATTGTTTGTGTTGTGTATATGGATCTCATAGTCAGAGAACACAAACAGGCTAGTTATCAACCTTATTGTTCTTATATAGTAAATCATGTGCTTGCATTAGGGCTGTATCTTTCTATACCATGACTTTCTGTGCATCCATCTAAATGCCTTTTAGGTATAGAAATTGTATCTGATCCGTCCACCTCCTCTGGCATTACAATTCCATTTCAACGACTCTCTGTATAAAAGGACTGGAGTTATTCATCAGTCTGTTCTTTTTTTCCTCTCACCTTAAACCAAAGGAGTCTTGTTTTTGATACCCCTGCCACAGGGAGAAAGGATTCTGGCTATTTACCCTCTCTGTGATATTCATAATATAATATAATGTACTTTTGTCAGATCACTCCTCAGCCTCCTTTGCTCCAGGCCATTTCTAAGTCCAGCCTACGTAACCTCTGCCCCATAACTCAAGTCCATCATTCCAGGCAACATCCTGGTGAATTTCCTTTGCACTCTAGTGCAATCGTAATCTCTAAACTTTGTTAAAATATTTTAGTTGGAATTAAGGAAACAACTTATTTGATTAATCTGCTTTCTGAATATGGGTTGTTAGATTTTGATGTTTTAAAGTATCCATAACTGTTAAAAGGGTTGTTGTTAAGCCTCATCATCCCTACCGGATCATAGGCTGCAGACAGTTATCTGTCCTTTTTTTTATTAAACTTTTTTTTATTGTGTTTTCAAGTAATTACAGAATAAAAGTGTATGAAAAAGAAAATGTATATTACCCATCCCCCTAACATCCCTATAGAAAAAAAGAAGAAAGAAAGAAAGAAAAGAAAAAAGAATGAATGCCTGGATATTGGAAGATCCCCACATGCTCCATGGAGTTCGTAATAACTTTAGTATATATATTTATTTCTTTCCCCAAGTAACCAATTATTTCATCTTCGAAGCACCTATATATTTAATCCTATCTTTTGTAAATAAGGGCGCACAGTTATCTGTCCTGATCCAGTCTTACACTTTGTCTTTAAGTGTAGCCCATCTTCTTGTTTTCCCAGGGATGAGGACTTTGGAGTTTTTATTGGCATTTCTGTAGCACTGGGTTTTTCAGGATGGAGATGCTAGCCTCATGCCCAAACCACCTCCTTTCACATCTGGGCTTGGGACCATCCATTACAGAGTTGTCAAAGGGTTGTGACTCATTTTGAAACTTTGTAAAGCAGTGGACTTCTACATTTCTGTACTCTATATTGTTCTAAGGTCAAGACAAAGCCTCTTAGCCATTACTCAAGAAATATTTTCCCTAGCTCCATTGAATAGTGACTTTCATACCTCTTACAGTCTGCTGGCCTGTTATTCTTTAAATTTCAGGGTAAACAAATAGTAAAGTCTAATGCATTTCAGCTTCTATAAACCTGTCACTGCTTTTCATCAATTGTCTGAGTTGCAGGTCTTAAAAAGTAACTGGGAATACAAGTAGACTAAATAATTTGTGTTATTTATAATTCCTTATGGGTTGGATTTGAGTTTCAACTCTATCAGAGCTAAATCCTTTTCAGATTCATTTCTGAAATGATAAAATGGATTTTAGAAAGAGTTCATTATGTTGGAAATAAATGAAACCATTGTAGTGTAAACGTGTGGAGACATGATTAATATTGATATTTTAGTTTTAATAAAATGTAAAAGATTTTCCATTTGTCCTTTGTGTAATATTTTAAATCCAAGAGTCGTATTGTTTGGACAAAAATATTAAACAGTTTTTAAATATTTACTGAAGCTTAGTAATGTTTTCAATGTTTAGACTTGACTTTGGTTTCTTTATTTTAGGGTATATTCTAAATTTCTTCAACAATACAATGAGTTATGAGTAAATTGTATTGGCACTCCTGGAAACCTGTATCATAACTCTTCATTTGAGACATTTCTCTGCTTGTGTAACAGCAGAATTTACTCTTAAAGTAATTGGATCAAGTTATCCACCAAAATAGTAGTGGTGAATTTGAATGCAAGTTGTAAACAGATACACTAGATTTGCGTGTTGTGGTTTCAGGATATTTTGTATTTTCTTCTTGAATTGCATACCTTGTTGAGGAATTAATGTTACCAATAATACATTGATTCTATTATGGTTATTAATCTATTATGGATTTGTATGCCCATAAGAAAATGATTTTTTGTTGGGAATTGAAGATGGTATGTCCAAGTGCTGAGAAAAGGAGCTCATTGCCCTCAGTAAGAGAGCAAGATGGGGGCTGCCAGAAGTTCGTACCAGATAAGAATAAATATAGAGCTATTATCGTGTTTTCTTGTAGTTATCTTTTAGTAAATATTGCCATTTTTTCACTATTTTCACTAACTTTTGACACACCTAATAAACACCTTTGCACTAAAGTGCTAAGCAACTCCAGCCATCTTTTCTTTGGTAAAATTAAAGGTCATAGTCCACAGTTATGTATTGTATATGATGACGTATATGTACTTTGATAATAAAATTACTTAGTGATGGGAATACTGCATAGGATAAATGCTTTAATTCTACCCCCTGATCAAAGCTATTTGGACTGAATAGGATTTTGGAAGCTATTAAGTTTCTAGAAATCCAATTGAACATTAAAGTTTATATTAGTATTAGTAGATTGTTGCATATTATTTCAGACATGAACAAAGTTTGGATCACATGTCAGAATCAGGATTATTGTCACTGACTTGTGTTGTGAAATTTGCTTTTTTGGCAGCAGTACAGTGCAATAAAATTACTATAAATTACAAATTAAATGCAAAATAAAATGTTTATGGGTTCAAAAATCTGAGGGCGGAGAGGGAGAATCTTACGTTTGAGTCTTCAGGTTCTCACGTCACCTCCTCAATGGTAGTAACAAGAAGAGGGCATGTCCTGGATGGTGAGGGTCCTCAGTGATGGATTTAGCCACATTGAGACACCACCTCTTGAAGATGTCTTCAGTGGTAGGGTCATTTGTGCCTATGATCAAGCTGGCTGAGTTCATGATGTTCTTCAGCTTCCTTCCTTCCAGCTTTCATACCATCTGTGATGCAACCAGTCAAAATGATCCCCACCGTACATCTGTAGAAATTTGCAGGAGTCTTTGGTGACAGACCAAGTTCCCTCAAGCTTTTAATGAAGTAGAGCCACTGGTGTGCCTTTTTTGTGATTGATTCAATGTGTAGGTCCTCCAAGATGTTAATAGCTATGACCTTGAAGCTGATCACCCTTTCCACCACTGACCCCTCGTGGAAGACTAGAGTGTCTTTTCCCCGCATTGCTTTCCTGACACCCACAAACAAATCCATGGTTTCGCTGATGTTGAGTGTGAAGTTGTTGCAATACCATTCAACCAGCCAATTTAGCTCACTCCTGTATGCTTCCCTTGTCATGCATTTGTGAGGTGCACCTGTGACGATTGATAGTCAGCAAGGAGATATTATCAATAATCAGCACTGAACGTGGTCTCTTGACAAGGAGTCAAAGTTTTAGGTGCAAAGAGAGGTACAGAGGCCCATATTTTGAAGTTTGTTGATTAATATTGAATGGTGTTGAACACTAAGCTATAATTGATAAACAACAGCCTGGTGAATGTATTACTGTGACCATCATTTATGAATATTTCAGAGATGTAATTAGGACTATTACAATTACATAACAAGTAAATCTGGAAAGAAAGAAATTATAAAATACCACTGCCTTAGAATGAAACAAAATGCAAGTACCTTCATACAAGTTGGATGTTTGCTGGCTGCTCTTAATTAGAGTGCTGCTAGGGGAATGCATGTTATAGCCCTATATATTTCACTTGACATTGGAGGGCTTTGGAAAACAGCCTCATTAATTTCAAAGTGGACGTCATGAAGTATTCAGGTAAATATTTACTCAGCATTCAGTAAGGTTTGATTGGCTGTATTGTTATTTCTGTACAAAGGGAAACTTTTCTGGAAATGCTATGATATTTAAATAGGTTTGTGTCTTTTTACTACATACTGGAGTAGTAGAGGATTGTAGCCGCATTTCAATTTTGTTGCATGTGAGATGTAGAGTATGATTGAGAAAAATTATACATAATACAATTGTTAAATTGTAAAGAACAAATTATAGGAAAAAGTTAAATGGTTATTAGTGAAAAGGAAGGTGGTTTATTGGGCAATGTACTTAAAACAAATCTTAGCTGCTTGCATAATGTATAGTATATAACCTCAGTCAAGACCCATCAAAAAATGTAACCTTTAAGGCAGCGGATAATTAGTTTTAGATCTTCATTCTAAGGTCAGCCAGTCAGACCTCATTTGAGCTGTGGGCTAACGTGGCAGAACTTAATCCTCTGTGTGTCGCTTACTAACTCTACTTAATCCTTTCTTGCATTGTTTCAAAGACAAAAAAATGTTAAAAGAGCAGCTTCCAACTTTTGTCTTCAAAATTGTTTTGTGTTTAAAAATTCCTGACTATTGTCTATACAATGCCATTAGGGTCTATGTTTCTACATGTAGTGTAGGAAAAAAGATTCTAGTAGTTGGTTGTGATGTGAAATTGGAGTTTTAAGCTTCTGTTGCTCTTGTAACTACAAGAGCATGTTGGAGGATAGATATTCTGATTCAAGTAACATATCATGATATCCCAAAGACTTTGTAACATTTACCAAGTGCAAGACTAGAATGTTGGGGAATTTGTTTTACTTTCTTGGATGAATGCAGCTCCTTCAGTATTCAAGAAGCATGACAGCATCGAGGGCTTGACTGGTACCTCATCTACCACCTTAATCTCTCTACCATTAACACACTCTGGGTCCAGCGAGTGCTCACTACAGTAAGTATTGCAGTTGCTTGCATATGTCACTTAGACATGACTCGTATATCTTCAACTTCTCATGAAAAACAAAGATAGCAGCTGATTGGAACAGTGTTGCTTACAGGTACCCCTCCAAACTGACTTCGAATTACAGTATATCATGGTTCATTTGTCATTAGTGGGTCTAAATGCTTTATCCCCCTGGCGAACAACATTCTGGAAATACCTTCAAAACTACAGCAGTTCAAAATAAATGTAGGTAATCATTACCTCTTCAAGTTTTTGGAAATGATTTTCAAAGTTCACCTTGCACGAGATTGTTCTCTTTCCATCCTGGCCAGTGATATTTCTTTTAATATTATTGAGCAAATTGACCAGAAACTTTGTGACCATTCATGCATTCATCCAGAAGTTGACAGATGTATTCAATGTTGAGTAAAACACTTTAGAAAGGATTTTAAAGTAGTAGAAATGCTGCAGGAACAATTCACTAAGAAAAATTAGATATTTCAGCTTCAAGGCTGAACTGGTATAAGCATTGGTCTTGTGCTCCTTAGAATCAAGGAAATTGAAAGAAGATTTGATAGAGCCTATTAAGAGAGCTCTATATTCTGAAAGTCTCACCTGTTTGAGTGGTAGAAGCAGTTAGTCAGGCTTTTGGAGGGAATTAGGAGGCTAGTTGTGGGAAAATATATTTCAGAGTTAAGAGGAAAAACAATGGGAATAGAATTGATGGGATTACATGAATAGCCAGTGGCCTCCAGTGCCATGATGATTCAATGCAAAAGCCTTTCAGTATAAGTGAAATGAAGGTGATATACATATATTTAGAGAGACAGGCAGGTTTAATTCTTGCTAACTGCAAGATGGCAACTACATTGCCATTATTCTTCTGTTGCCCAAGGCAATCTCATTGACTTCATTTTTAGGGCATATGTAGAGAATCAATTGATGATGCCTTTACTCCCTTGATCTAAATAATGAGTCATCATTGCAGGGTACAATGTGAATTATTTAGAACCAAGATGAGGAGAAATGTTTACACTTAAAGTGTTGTGAACCTTTCCAGTGCTCTATTCACAAGGCTGTGTTTAATTCAGCCAATGCATACACTTAAGTCTGAGATCAACGGATTTTTGGGGACTTAAGGAATTGATATAGATATTTTACTCAGGACTTTATTATATAGGAGAGCAGATTCAATGGGTTACGAGGCCTATTCCTTTCCTACTTTTTTCCTCTCTTTTTTAACCTTGGCTTAGCTTCAATAGCCCCATTGTCCTGATCTTTCCTGTAACCTAGGCTTCACTGCAATTACATTTCCACTATCTTTTTCGGGAAAAAATATTTTGTGAACACATTAATTTTTGCAAAAAAAAACTTAATTTCAGTGCTGTATGGCTTTGAAACTGAATTTCCAGAAAAAGAAGGAATCATTCAGAAATTGTACTGAATATTAAACTTGAGAAGAAAGATACCAAAGGAAAACTGCTGATCTCTGATATCGAAAGAATAAGGAAGCAGCTATTTAGCTGAATGGCAGAGAAAATTTACTGAAGAGGTGAAAGCTAAAGCTAAATTAATTGCAAGCTAAAAGTGAGAAGGGAGAGTCTGCATTGGTAACATGCCACATAGCTGATTCAGAATCACAACAGAAGCAGTTTATTAGACAAATTAATAAAACATTACAGGTTAAGTTTTCCACAGAATTATACACTAAATAGATGTTTTTATGTTTTGCAGTAATGAGTTGAAACTGCTTTGCTCATCTTTGAGCAACATTCTGAGATTAGTTCTGCAGATATGTTATTTTGCTGTTTTTCAAATTACAAATAAAATATTGGTATTAGTAGCCTGTAATACATCTACAAGTAGCAGAAACGTATCAAACACACTATATTTGGATTAAAGTTAATTTAAAATTATAGAAGTTTTTGAGCTCTTTATCTGAGTCAATTCATTTCAAAGGGGTCTTCTTTAGTAAGCATTTCTTACAAAAATAAATTTATTTTCTCATGGGTTAGCGTGGTTTTGATTTGGTGTTCTGAATTGTTTGCTTTCTGCTATTATTTTCCTAACACTGAATTGCCCCACAATGCTAGTCAAAACAGGCAGGCTTGGGTTACTTCTGAATGGAGGCAACATATTCATCTAAAATATAATTAAATTAATTTATGTTTGTGTAAAGGAATCAGTAAGTGGGGCCACTAAATCCTTGACCAAGTTTATTAAAGAGAATCTGTGGGTGTCTTCTTTCACAGAAGACAAGAATTTAATAATCCTAATGACTGCCTTTCCTCCAGCTGAATTCTTCTGGACTTTAATGAAATACTGCTGCTTCATTTTGCAGTGTATTCAGGTCAATGGAAACCACATTGAGACAGTATTATTCATAATTAAGGGGAAAAAAAGAAAGTTTCAGAAATAACAAGTACAGTCTAGCAGTTAACTAGAATGTCTCATACTGTAGCTTAGTTATATATTTTTTGCTTTCTTATTCATCTCTTTAATTTTGCAATTTCCCAATATTTCAGTAGGTTTCTGTTAATTTTGGGTTTGAAATTTCCATTCCTTGTTAATTCTTATTTTTAAATGTCTGTCTTTGAAATTTTGATTAGTACAAATAGATTTGTTATTTCTTAATGTTGGTCATCTGGAAGTAGAATCTGATGAGTTCGATTATGGTTTTCATTTACTCTTCTGCTCAAAGAAAATTCAAATTCCACAGATTATTGTCTGGAAATTCAATTGCATACCACCTTCAGTTTAAGCAATTGAAGATCAGTTCTTTTCTCCCCACTCATTATCCCACCACCCAAAGAGCGAAAGGTAATATCATTGGTTCTTAGCTTTTTTCTGTTAATTCTAGACCTGTAACTAAGCTCTTTCTGGTATTATCCGCCTATACACTCCTGGAGTAGTTTCTGCATCAGAGATAATATTATCTCCCATCCAATACATTTTTCAGAACACAGTGTTGATCTCATCATGTGTTGACCCAACCCCTGAAATTACTCTCATTGAAAATACTAGTTTCTGGCCCCTGTCTTCTCCTCTTCCTAGGTGTCCAAAAACTGCTTTGATTTCCACTCTCACCCCTTCCCATTGCAAAAAAAAAAGTTGTTAAATGCATCCTCCATTGACTATCCAACTAATACTATGGTGAAAGCTTCCAGCATTTAAATTCATCTATTTGTTTTATCGACACCGCTGCCTCAACCCATTTGCTATTGCAAGTCTTTGCTGTGCTTTTGCTTCCTTCAGTTGCAGACGTCCAGCTGTCATTGTTTCAACTATCATTGAATTGTTGACCACCTTTCATTGTTTTATTCAGATAGGTAACCCTTTCTGCAAATCCACTCAAGGTGGGAACTTTGCTCAAAATGTGTGTCTCTATGTTACAATGATAATTTTGTAAAGGAGTCAAGATGTGTATGAGTTAATCTGTCATATTGGAACAAAGTGAGCAAGCCAAATGAAAAACCAGGGAAAATGTTTTGATGGATCTGTCTTTAACTTCTGGTAAAGAATCGTAAGTTTTAAGGGCCTTCTTTGTGTGCTATTTTCACACACTTACTCTAGTTCTAAGACTTTAAGAATGAATAAATTTATTAAAACTGAACACTGCTGTAATCTGGTGCCACTGTAGCATGGCAGCTAGCATGACTAATACAGCTTGGGGCATCAAACTTCAATTCTGATGACATCTGTAAGAAGTCTGTACGTCCGTCTCATGGAATGCATGGGTTTTCTCAAGGTGCTCTAGTTTGCTCCCACAATCCAAGGACAGTAATGGTCATTGTAAATTGTCCCGTGATTGGGTTCTGGTTAAACCAGCAGTTGCTTGGCAACTCAAGGTGCTCAGTGCTATCTGAAAAGGTCTTTTGCTTTGAGAAAGGGATTCTTAGGAGTCAGAGCAGATTTTGTACTTTGTCTCTTTTAGTGACTGAGTTCAGAAATGGAAGAATGAGCAACTCAGTGTAACAGAAGGGAAAAAATTAAATCCCTTGAAACTAATCACAGATTTAATTATTTGCCATGAGACGTAACTTACATGAAATTACGTTGTAAGTCAATAGGTTGTGTGTGATTCAATTACCTGTTGCTTAAACTCTTATTGGTTACTTCACATGGAACTGTATTCTGAATTGTCCTGCTGCAAAATTTGTTTGTTGAGTTCGTAATTATATGATAGATAGATAGATAGATAGATAGATACTTTATTCATCCCCATGGGGAAATTCAACTTTTTTCCAATGTCCCATACACTTGTTGTAGCAAAACTAATAACATACAATACTTAGTAAAAAAAATATGATATGCATCTAAATCACTATCTCAAAAAGCATTAATAATAGCTTTTAAAAAGTTCTTAAGTCCTGGCGGTTGAATTGTAAAGCCTAATGGCATTGGGGAGTATTGACCTCTTCATCCTGTCTGAGGAGCATTGCATCGATAGTAACCTGTCGCTGAAACTGCTTCTCTGTCTCTGGATGGTGCTATGTAGAGGATGTTCAGAGTTTTCCATAATTGACCGTAGCCTACTCAGCGCCCTTCGCTCAGCTACCGATGTTAAACTCTCCAGTACTTTGCCCACGACAGAGCCCGCCTTCCTTACCAGCTTATTAAGACGTGAGGCATCCCTCTTCTTAATGCTTCCTCCCCAACACGCCACCACAAAGAAGAGGGCGCTCTCCACAACTGACCTATAGAACATCTTCAGCATCTCACTACAGACATTGAATGACGCCAACCTTCTAAGGAAGTACAGTCGACTCTGTGCCTTCCTGCACAAGGCATCTGTGATGACAGTAAATACCAAACCAGCAATTTGAGCAGCCAGCAAAAGACATCCAAACTATCCTTTCTGACAGAATTCCAGCATAAAACCACTTCTGCTTTTCCCCACTTTCTTAACTTTTATTTGCAAAGATATGGTATCGTATCAGACACCAGCATGCTTAAAGCTGTAATTAATGTTATATAATTGCAGAATTTTTACTGGTTGCAGGATAAAGAGATTCTCTTACTAATAATTAAGATTTGGGATGTACGATGATTTAAATTGCATTAAGTTAACTTAAAGTAAAAGGTTCATTGTATTTTGTAATTGCTCAAGTTTTTTGGACTACTATAAAAATAATTTCAAAATGCAAGGTTTGAATATTATTTAAACTTGGGTATCAAGCTGAAAGTGTTCAGGTACCTGAGATATCAAATGCTTAGTGTTATACTGATGTAGCATACCATTCAATAACAAGTTCCTTCATCACCACTTCAATGGCCTCATTAAATAATTATGTAAGTATCTTTTACTTAAAAATGCATCAAGACTGTGGATATAAGAAGTCATTCAAGGAAGTGTGGTGTAAGAAAGCATTAAAACTATGTTTTGTGGAGTGTCCATTGTGAATAGTCTAGGCCTCCATTAGTCATGATAGACCATGGATTTGCGCCTTGGAAAGTTTCCAGGGCACAAGCCTGGGCAAGGTTGTATGGAAGACCGGCAGTTGTCCAAGCTGCAAGTCTCCTCTCTCCACACCACCGATGTTGTCCAAGGGAAGGGTATTAGTACCCAAACAACTTGGTACCAGTGTCATCACAGTGCAATGTGTGGTTAAGTGCCTTGCAAAAGGACACACACGCAGCCTCAGCCAAGGCTTGAACTAGAGACCTTCAGATCACTAGACCAACACCTTAACCACTTGGCCACGCGCCAACACGAATACACATTGTGAATATTCCATGAGGCAAATATGACAAATGCTGGATATGTACCTGACCAACTGTGTATTGATGGTACTTTTGCTTTTATTTATCAGCATTCCACTGTTTGCAGCTCAAACCTTTATCTCATCTGTATTAAATAAAAAGTTCATATTCTGAGACAGTATCTCCAATGAGTGGAAACCACCTTTCCACGTCTATGCTATTAAGATCCTTGAGGATATTATATATTTCACTTGGACCATAAGACAGAAGAGCAGAATTAGGCCATTTCGCCCATCGAGCCTGCTCCGCCATTTCATCATGGCTGATACAATTTTTCTCTCCGCTGCAACCTCCTACCTTTTCCCCAAATCCCTTCATGCCCTGACCAATCAAGAATCTATCAACCTTTGCCTTAATTATACATACATACTTGGCCACCACAGCTGCCTGTGGCAATGAATTCCACGGATTCACCACTTGCTGACTAAAGAAATTCCTCCTCATTTTCATTCTAAAAGGACACCCCTCTATTCTGAGGCCATATCTTCTGGTCTTAGTCTCTCCCACCGTAGAAAACATCCTATCCACATTCATTCTATCAAGGCTTTTCAACATTCAATACGTTTCAATGAGGTCACCTAGTGAATACATGCCTAGAGCCATCAAACCTTCTTCATGTGACAAGCCTTTCAAACCTGGAATCATTTTTGTGAACGTCCTTTGAACCCTCTCCAGTTTGAGTACATCCTTTCTAAGATAAGGGGTCCAAAACTGCTCACAACCCTCCTGGTGAGACTTCACCAGTGCTCTATATAGTCTCAACATTACATCCTTGCTTTTATCTTCTAGTCCTCTTGAAATGAATGCTAACATAGCATTTGCCTTCCTCACTGCAGACTTAACCTGCAGATTAACCTTTAGCAGATCCAACACAAGGACTCCCAAGTCCCTTTGCACCTCTGATTTCTGAATTTCTATTTGAATTTTCTCTCCATTTAGAAAATAGCCAACCCTTTCAGTTCTTCTACCAAAGTGCATGACCATAGACTTTCTGACACTGTATTCAGAATCAGAATCAAGTTTATTATCGCCTGCATGTGACATGAAATGTGTTAACTTAGCAGCAGCAGTTCAATGCAATACATAATCTAGCAGAGAAAATAATAATAAATAAACAAGTAAATCAATTATGTATATTGAATAATTTTTTTTAACGTGCAAAAACAGAAATACTGTATATTTTTTTAAAAAGAGAGGCAGTGTCCAAAGATTCAATGTCCAATTTGGAATCAGATGGCAGAGGGGAAGAAGCTGTTCCTGAATCGCTGAGTATGTGCCTTCAGGCCTCTGTATCTCCTATTTAAAAGTGAGAAAAGGACGTGCCCTGTGTGCTGGAGGTCCTTAATAATGGGAGCTGCGTTTCTGAGACACCACTCCCTGAAGATGTCCTGGCTACTTTGTAGGTTAGTACCCGAGATTGAGTTGACTAGATTTACAACCTTCTGACGCTTCTTTTGATCCTCCGCAGTATCCCCTCCATACCAGACAGTGATGCAGCCTGTCAGAATGCTCTCCACGATACAACTATGGAAGTTTTTGAGTGTATTTGTTGATATGCCAAATCTCTTCAAACTCTAATAAAGTATAGCCGCTATCTTGCCTTACATAGGAGCAGGAGTAGGCCAATCAGCCCCTCAAGCCTGCTCCGCCATTCAACAAGATCATGGCTGATCCAATCTTAACTCTAGTTTTCACCGAATCCCACAAGGCAACAGTGCCAACCAACAGGGCACCATGCCGCCCATTTTATTTTATTATTCATCCCGCCCAAACCCATGTGATCACCCGGGGGGAAAAAACCGAGTTGCCAATTGAGGAGAAAAAATCTGGAAAATTCCTCTCCGACCCATCCAGGCTATCGAAAACTGGTCCAGGAGATCACATGGCTGATCTAAACCTAGCCTCATGTCCACTTACCTGCTCGCTCACTGTATCCCCAATGCCATTTTTATCCAGGAAAATGTCTATCTCCGTTTTGAATTTATTGAGTGTAGTAGCTTCCGCAGCTCTCTGGGGCAGTAAATTCCACAGCCCCACTACCCTCTGAGTGAAGAAATTTCTCCGCATCTCAGTCCTGGAACGGCATCCCCTTATTTTAAGATTATGCCCCCTAGTCCTAGTTTCACCCATCATTGGGAACATTCTCCCCGCATCCACCCGATCAAGCCCCTTCACAATCTTATATGTTTCAATAAGATCGCCTCTCATTCTTCGAAACTCCAATGAGTAGAGTCCCAATCTACTCAACCTCTCATCATACATCAACCCACCCATCCCCGGAATTAACCTAGTGAACCTTCTCTGCACTGCCTCAAGAGCCAGTATGTCCTTTCTTAAATATGGACACCAGAACTGCACGCAGTACTCCAGGTGTGGTCTCACCTTCTTTATAACTACTTCGGTATGTTGGGACCAGGTTAGGTCCTCAGAAATCTTGACACCCAGGAACTTGAAGCTGCTCACTCTCTCCACTTCTGATCCCTCTATGAGGATTGGTATGTGTTCCTTCATCTTACCCTTCCTGAAGTCACAATCGGCTCTTTCGTCTTCCTGGCGTTGAGTGCCAGGTTGTTGCTGCGGCACCATTCCACTAGTTGGCATATCTCACTCCTCTACGCCCTCTCGTCACCACCTGAGATTCTACCAACGATGGTTGTATCGTCAGCAAATTTATAAAGCCACTGCTTTATCTATGCTAGAATTTTTCCTGTAATACCATAGGCTCATAGCTTGTTAAGCAGCATCATGTGTGGCACCTTGTCAAAGGTCTTCTGAAAATCCAAATACACAACATCAGCTGATTTTCCTTTGTCTGTCCTACTTGTTATTTCTTCAAAGAATTTCAATAGATTTATCAGGCAAAATTTTCTCTTAAGGAAACTGTGCTGGCTGTGCTCTATTTTATCATGTGCTTCCAGGTACCCCGAAACAAAGTCCTTAACAGTCAATTCCAACATCTTCCCAGCCACTAAGGTCAGACTAACTGGCCTATAATTTCCTTTCTTGAAGTGTGGAGTGGAGTGATATTCGCAGTTTTCCAGTCTTCCAGAACCATTTTAGAATCTTGAGAATCATTCCTAATGCCTCCATAATCTCTTCAGCCATCTCTTTCGGAATTCTAGGGTGTACACCATCTGATTCAGGTGACTTACCTACCTTCAGATCTTTCAGTTTCCCAAGAACCTTCTCCCTAGTAATGGCAACTTCACATACTTCATGACTCCTGACACCTGTAACTTCCACCATAAGGCTAGTGTCTTCCACAGTGAAAACTGATGAAAAATGCTTATTCAGTTTATCCACCATTTATTGTTCCCCATTACTACCTCTCCAGCATCATTTTCCAGCAGTTCAAAATCCACTCTCACCTCTCTTTCACACTCTGTGCATCTGAAGTAGCTTTTGGTATCATCTTTAATATTATTGGCTTGCTTACTTTTGTATTCCATCTTTACCTTCTTAATGACTTTTTTAGTTGCCTTCTGCTGGAATTTGAAATCTTCCTAATCTTCTTAACTTCCCACTATTATATACCCTCTCTTTGGCTTTTATGATGTCTATGACTTCTCTTGTTAGCCTTGGTTGTGTCATCTTGCATTTGAGATATTTCTTCGGGCTGCATATATCCTGTGCCTTCCGAATTGCTTCCAGAAATTCCAGCCATTGCTGCTCTGTTGTCATCCATGCCAGTGTTTTTTCCAATCAATTCTGGTCAACTCCTCTAATGCCTCTGTAATTCCCTTTACTCCACTGTAGTACTGATACATCTGACTTCAGCTTCTCAAAATTGAGGGTGATTTTGATGATATTATGATCACTTGCCCTTAGGGTTCTTTTACCTTGTTTTCTAGTCAATTCCAGTTCATTGCACAACACCCAATCCAGAATAGCTGATCGCCTAGTGGACTTAACCAAGAGCTGCTCTGAAAAGCCATCTCGTAGGCATTCTAGAAATTTCCCCTCTTGGAATCCTGCACAAACCCTGATTTTCCCAATCTATTTGCTTATTGAAATCCCCCATGACTATTGTAATGGTGAAAAATACTTATGCCTTTTGGCATGCATTTTCTATCTCCTGTTGTAATTTGTAGACCATATCCTTACTACTGTTTGGGGTATATGACTTCCATCAGGATCTTATTACCCTTACAGTTCCTTAGCTCACTCCACAATGATTCAACACCTTCCCACCCTATGTCACCTCTTTCTAATGATTTGATTTCATTTTTTACCAACAGAGCAATGCCACTCCCTCTGCCTTCCTGTGTGTCCTTTCGATACAACGTGTATCCTTGGACATTAAGCTCCCAGCTATAATCTTCTTTCAGCCATGATCTGGTGATGCCTGCAACATCATACATGCCAATCTGTGACTGTGCTACAAGTTCATCTACCTTATTCTGTACACTATGCACGTTCAAATCTAACACCTTCAATCCTGTATTCATCCTTTTCGATTTTGTCCACCTTTTACAACTCATTCTGTTGTCTGCAATTTTACCATATCAAAAACCTCTCCTTACTCGGAGTCTCACTACACATTGATTTTGTTTGTTAACCAACTTGGTGAGTACCCTGAAATTATACATTATATTGGGTTGTATAATCTTGATTTAAGATTTAATAAATTTTTGTTTTATTGTAAAAGTTTGTACAGATGCATTTTTAAGTGTGTATTTTATTTTTGACTGAGTCTCTGGATCCCTAGAGAACAGCCAAAAGCATTTCATTGAAAGAAATGTGTAAAGCCTTGGTGAAACATTTTTCAAGAACGTAACCCTTTTGGAATCAGTGGCAGTGAAAATGACTTGCTTTATTCAATAAATTTTCATGTGATTATAGTAATTGTTTCACTTTTACCTATGGGTTAAAATATGTTAAAAAGTGTATACTCCATCTTTTTTGTATTGATATTTTGAATATAAGTGGTCAGGCAAGATTAAACTACCACTGTTTTGAACTGGAGGTGATAACATTTCCAGAGGACTAGAATATTAAAGCAAGAATATAATGCTGAGGCCTTATAATCTTCAGTTGGAGTATTGTTAGCAATTTTGGGCCCCTTATTTAAGAATGGATGTGCTGACATAGGATAGGTTCACGAAAATTATTCCAGTATTGAAAGGCTTGTAATATGAGGAACATTTAATGGCTCTGGGCCTCTACTCACTGTAATTTAGAAGAATGAGGGGTGACCTCATTGAAACCTATTGAATGTTGAAAGGCCTCGATAGAATGGATGCGGAGGTGTTCCCTATGGTGAGGGAGACTAAGACCAGAGGACATAGAATAGAGGCATGTCCAATTAGAATGGAGATGAAGAGGAATTTCTTCAGCCAGAGAGTGGTGAACCTGTGAAATTTGTTGCCACAGGCAGCTGTGGAGACCAAGTCATTGGGTATATTTAAGGCAGAGGTTGATAGATTCTTGAAGGGATGAAGGGATTTTGCAGAGAAGGCAGGAGATTGGAGCTGAGAGGGAAATGG
This sequence comes from Hemitrygon akajei, assembly GCF_048418815.1. Lineage (NCBI taxonomy): Eukaryota > Metazoa > Chordata > Chondrichthyes > Myliobatiformes > Dasyatidae > Hemitrygon > Hemitrygon akajei. The sequence continues at coordinate 54,538,467 of NC_133146.1, forward strand.
ATCGACCATGATGAAATGGTGGAGCGGATTCGATGGGCAAAATGGACTAATTCTGCTCCTACATCTTATGCTGTTATACAGCATGTTCCTTTGCTGCTCCTGATATCTTCTTCTATTTGCAAATACATCGTAAAGGAGTTTACAGGCAAGGATCTTGTGCATTAAATTAAGCAAGTTTTATTTGTTCAGCACAGTCCCATTAGGGCTCAAAAGTGAGGCACATGTTCTATTGTTTTAGCATAGGTGATATTTAAGAATGATTATACCAGTGTCAAACAGGATGAGTTTCCACCAAGTACTGACTTCAGTCTTATATCAAGAAATGTTATGATAAAGAAAGGAGTTCTGATCCAGTTGGGTTTATTCTGGTTATGTCCCTTCAGGACTGGTTTTGAGAACTCAGATGGAGGTCAGCTGGATCAATAGGAGAGTATTGAAAAGGCTGGCAAATAGATATACTCCTATTTGTTGGGGTGGGTTGGTGTATAGAGCGTACAAGCTTCAGGTACCATTTTGCAAGAAATGTTAACATTCATGCCATAGCCTAGAGTAGGGATGGTGAACCTGTGGCCAGAATGAAGTCCTGGGGAAAGATCTTGGCTCAAGACGTCGACTATTCATTCCTCTCCATAGATCTGCCTGATTTGCTCAGTTCTTCCAGCATTTGGTGTGTGTTTATCACAGTGGGTTAAAGTATCAAATGAAATGCCTTGCCTTTTTTTCTACAGTGATTGAAATTTTCAAACAAAATCTTCAAAAGAATATTATTATGTTCAGCATTTCAACTGATGACATTCTTACATACTTTATAATTGGTCTATTTATTTAGAGGCTTAATTTGATGAACTGATCTGTGTATTATCAAGCAAAAGAAATGATAAGTAAGCCTTATTATTCTAGGGGCGTTGGTCAATTAACTGATCCAAGACTTGTTTAGATAGGAATTTCTGTTGTAATTTGTTGGTGTTATGAAGAATGAATATTATGAATCATATTGCATATACGTAGAGCACATGCTATACGCAAAGCATCATCGCCAGAGGAGTGCCTTGCAGCAGTTTATTTGTTAGCAGAAAACTAATTGCTGCTAGTTAGTTGTATTATCAGATATAATCAACTAAACTTGCCTTTCCAAGTTTTGTTAGCTTATTGATTACATTAGCATCTTGAAATTGTAAACATTTAAATTATACTGTATATAGAGAGCCTATAGAAAGTATTCACACCCCTGAAAATTTTCATGTTTTTCTGTTTTACAACACTGAACCACAGTGGATTTAATTTGGCTATTTTGACACTAATCAACAGAAAAAGACATTTTTGTGTAAAGTGAAAGCAGTTCTCTACAAAGTGATCTAAATTAATTACAAATATAAAACACAAAATAATTGATTGCCTAAGTATTCACACCCTTCAAGTCAGTATTTAGTAGATGCACCTTTGGCGGCAATTACAGCCTTGAGTCTGTATGTATAGGTCTCTATCAGCTTTGCACATTTGGATGCTGAAATATTTCCCCATTCTTCTTTACAAAACTGCTCAAGCTCTGTCAGATTGCATAGGAATCATGAGTGAACAGCCCTTTTTAAGTTTAGCCACAAATTCTCAATTGGATTGAGGTCTAGACTCTGACTTGGCCACTCCAGGACATTAACTTTGTTGTTTTTAAGCCATTCCTGTGTAGCTTTGGTTTTATGCTTGGGGTCATTGTCTTGCTGGAAAACAAATCTTATCCCAAGTCACAGCTCTCTTGCAGACTGAATCAGGTTTTCTTCCAAGATTTTCCTGTGAAGCATCCCTACAGCATGATTCAGCCACCACCATGTTTCAGGTAGGGATGATGTGTTTTTGATTATGTGCGGTGTTAGGCTTACGCCAAACATGGCATTTAGTCTAAGCAACACACACAAAATGCTGAAAGAGCTCAGCAGGCCAGGCAGCTTCTATCAAAAAGAGTGTAGTTGACATTTCAGGCCAAGACCCTTCAGCACGACTGAAGTCAGTAAAAGAGGGAGAAACACAAGGTGATAAGTGAAACCTGGGGCTGGGGGGGTTGAGGTAAAAGCTAGGAAGTTGATAGGTGAAGGAGATACAGGGTTGAAAAGGGGGGGAATCTGATAGGAGGGAACAGAAGGGGGAGGAGCACCAGAAGGAAGCGATGGGTAGGTAAGAAGATAAAGTAAGAGAGGGAAAAGTGGAAGGCGAATGGTGTGGGGGGGGGGGAGGATTTGGAAATTTGAGAAATCAATATTTATGCCATCAAGTTGGAGGCTACCCAGATGGATGTTCCTTGAACCTGAGTGTGGCCTGCTCATGACAGTAGAGGGGGGCTAAGGATTGACATGTTGGAATGGGAATGGGAAGTGGAATTAAAATGAGTGGCTACTAGGAGATCCTGTTTTTTCTGGTGTTTCTGGTCTGATGTCCAAAAAGCTCAATTTTGGTTTCATCAAACCATAGAACCTTCTTCTGGCTTCCTTCAAAGTCTTCCAAGTGCTTTTGGCAAATTTTAGCTGAGATTTCATGTGAGGTTTTTTCAACAGTGACTTTCTCTTTGCCACTCTCGGATATAGCTGTGACTGGTGAAGCACCTGAGCAACAGTTGTTGTATGCGCAGTCTCTCCCATCTCAGCCACTGAAGCTTGTAACTCCTCCAGAGTTGTCACAGGTCCCTTGGTGACCTCCCTCAGTAGTCCCCTTCTTACATGGTCACTCAGTTTTTGAGGACAGCCTGCTCTGGGCAGATTTACAGCTGTGCCATATTCTTTCCATTTACCAATCAGTGACTTAACTGTGCACTAAGGGATATTCAATGAGCTGGAAATTTTCTGGTAACGAGCTCCAGACTTGTGCTTTTCAATAACCTTTTCACTGAGTTGTTTAGAATGTTCTTTTGACTTCATGGTGTAGTTTTTGCCAGGATACTGACTCACCAGCAGTTGGACCTTCCAGACAAAGGCATATTTAGAAACATAGAAAACCTACAGCATAATACAGGCCCTTCAGCCCACAAATCTGTGCCAAACATGTTCTTACCTTAGAAATTACCTAGGGTTACCCATAGCCCTCTATTTTTCTGAGCTCCATGTACCTGTCCAGGTGTCTCTTAAAAGACCCTATCATATCCGCCACAACCACCGTCGCTGGCAGCCCATTCCATGCATTCACCACTCTCTGCATAAAAAACTTACCCCTGACATCCCCTCTGTACCTACTTCCAAGCACCTTAAAACTGTGCCCTCTCATGTTTATTTTTACTACAATCAATTGAAACACCTTGACGGCACATGATGATATCCATTAACAAATTATGTGACTTCATAAACCGATTAGCTACACCAGTGATAATTTGGCATGTCAAATGGGGGTGAATACTTAGGTAATCAATTTCATTGCAAACTTATACTTGTGATCAATTACAGTTACTATAATTAATGTAGTCCACAAAAAAAGTGCGGCATTGTTTATTTTTCTAGTGGTTATAAACATTGTTAACTTTGTAGTTGTATTAATCTTCCTTATTTTCTGATTATACTTCGCACTTGCTATTTGCTAACTACTGTCAGTAGCTCTAGAACCTTGATGGAGATATCACTCCCAGAGCTTTACCCATTCAATGTAGGTATGAATATGGAATGTAGTGTTAGTTCCTCAGACATTCCTTTCATCACTGAAAAAGTGGTTGACTTTACAGAGCTTTATTTAAATGTGGTATTTTGATATGTTTTGATTCTTGTACATTTAAGATTATGTAGGATCAATTCTCCCCACATTTTCAACAGCTCCCTCCAAAGTCTTCCACTCAGTTACACCCCAGGGGCAACGTACAATGGCCCATTAACATAGCAACCCAAACAACTCTGTGATGTGAGAGGAAACCCAAACATCCAGGGGAAACCCATTCAGTCACGTGGAGAATGTGCAAACTCCACACAGACAGAACCTGCCCTTGTTTTATTGAAGCAAAATCACATAGTGAATGTATATTTATGGATGTTATCCAGTTGTCTGTGGCTGCCTTATTTAAAATTAAAACATCATGCTGTGGATCATCGCAAAAGATGTTTACTACTTTGGCTTGTGTGCTTTCGCAGGAATAATGTACTCTTGTTACAGTTACATTTTTAAAGTTTCATTGAATTTCCCCTCATTTTGCTTCTATTTTTCAATGTTTGTTAATTTACAATAAAGAGACATTCACACTGCAACTGTACAACTTATACCCAGTGTTTCTTTTGTTTCCTAGGGTCAGTACCATCCATCTGATTTGTTGTGTCCAGAGACGTATAGCTGGGAACCCATTGAGATGTGTCGGGCAAAGTTAGACCAGTCTAAATATAGCCGGCTAAATGAAGATTCAAATGCAGGTTGGTTTACAAACTGATGAATTAGGCTGCTTTTGCCTACTAGGTATCAGCTAGCTATCTAACTGATTGTGCTGCTTATTAGTGTTCAGAAGAATACAATCAATTCTTATGAAGGAAATGACTATATTTTATTTATCTCTATTTAATGTTATTTTTCTATTTGGACAAAGTGTTTGCGATCAGTCTGTTTAGTTGAGATATCTATGATATTGTATCTTGCTGCTGAGGACATATATTTCCTTCATTTATTTCTTCATTTTGTTTTGTGTGTAACAACTCTGTTTTGTTTTATTGTTTCTTTTTTGGGAGAGGGATCTGAGAATTGCAATTGCTCCTGAGAAGGTGGTGGTCAGTCACTGGATTTTTTCAGGTGAAGAATGTCTCCCATAATGTCTTAGGGAGGGAACACCAGGATATAAGACCCAACAGCAATGAAGAAACAGCAATGCATTTCAAAATCAGGGCTGAGGGGATTTGGTTATAGATAGTAGAAAGATTCTGGGGTAACTTGCTGCAGAAGACGTGGACAGCTTTGTCTGTTGAGGAGTTGTGACAAGAACTGAACATTGCTCCTTTATCAGCAAGTATCACTAATTCTGACCTAATGAGGGTCATTTGTGATAAATTGAAGATAAGTGTGTCAACGAAACAGCCCTAAGGAACTCCTGCCATCATAATTTGGGGCTGAGATAGTTGACTTCCAATAATCATTCTCATCTTTCTTCTCACATAGTCCCAACCCTGACCATTTGGCATATTTGTCCTTGATTCCACTGACTTCAGTTTTACCAGCCCTGTTGATGCCACACGGTCAAATGCTGCCTTGATCTGAAGTGCATTTGCTCTCATTTTATGGTAGACTTCTACTATTTTGGTCAACGTTGTGATGAGATCCTTTAGGAACCAATGGGAAAAAATGGGCAATCTGTGCCAAAAGATATGGTTAAAATTCTAACTTAATGCTTTTCATCACCATTCATAAAGGGAACAGACATTGTAGTTCAAGAATTCAGTGAAGAATAAGATGAGTGTCTAGTACAGATCTCCATAAGTAAAGAGAAAGTAGTGATTTCAAAAGCTTAAAGGTAGAATAAATCCTCAGCACCGGATGGGATTTATCCTAAACTATTATAGGAACAACAGAAGAGTTTGCCAAGGTCCTGGCCAAAAGTTTTAAATCTTCACTAGAAGCAAGTGAGATACTAGAGAGCTGGAGGACAGTAAATGTGCACCACCCCGTCCATTGAGAAAAGAGCAGAGTAGAGCCTGATAACCTTTGACCTGTGAGTCTATCATTATTGGTAGGGAAGATGCAGAAAAACTTTCTGATTAATAACCATTTGGAAAGGGATGGGCTCATTGAAGAAAGCCCATCTTGACTTTGTCAAGGAGAGATCCTGCCTGACCAATTTGACTGAATTCTGTAAAATGGTAACAAAGAGCATCAATGTAGACTTAGGTAATAGATGAGATTTTACATGGTGTTACGTATCCCGTAACTGAATCACTTACCAGCAAAGGTAGAGAGATCCGCTGAAGTCTGATGGTACCATTTTTAAACGTTTTTATTTATAAAGGGGCACAAAAGTAAGGTTAATACAAACATTCAGATAACATACGTCGTCAATACTCAATCTAAAGCGCAGGTATAGTAATAATCAATAAGAAATAAGCTCTATCGTTGTCTAGGGGTAAGGTATATATTGTCCGCTGTATATCTAAAAGTTTCTTGTGTTCACTGCAGTTCCACCAGCTGCTGTCTTTTGGGGTGTCGCGGTGGTGCACTTTTGTTGGAGAGAGAGAGGTAGAGATTGAATGAAACAGTTACCCGGCGGGTTTTTCCAACCTTTATGAGTTCGATCCGTCGGAGTCTTGTTGGGGAATGGCCGCTCACTTGTGGCCTCTCCTGTAGCTAAGCCGTTTTTCCGTGGTGAGGTCACCAATCCCAGGCAAGGAAAAGACGCACACGAACCCCCCCACCGGCTGTTGCTATTAAACGCTGTCGCAGGATTTCTAGCGTGTCTTCTGGTGCATCTGGGGAGCCGTCTTTACAACCCCTCTTTTATCTGAACTCACGGGGTCTCAGATGTCAATCAGGTTGGGATGATGCAATCTCTCTCCGTCTCTCCACCCACGTTGCCCTGAGGGTATACACGTAGTACAGTTCCCAATTCACAAAGGTGTCTCCACGAGACAATGACCACAGTCGCCAGCTTTTGCCTCGCCGTGAAACGAGGGACACCGCACGTATCTTTCTCTTCTCTTGGGTCATTGACCCCCCCCCCCCCTTCACTAGGGCTCTTGCGATTCTCACAAAGGAGGGGGCTGGGGTCATAACAATGGATTTCAGTAAAGGCTTTGACAAGGCCTTCATGGAAGACTGGCCACAAGGTTAGGGCCCATGGAATCCAGGGCAAGTTCAAAGGTTCAAAGTAAAGTTATTATCAAAGTACATGTATGTCACCATATACAACCCTGAGATTTTGTTTTGTGGGCATACTTAGTAAGTCCAAGAACCATAACAGAACATTGAAAGACCACACCCAACAGGACTGACAAATAATGTGCAAATACAAAAAATAATACGTGACTTTGATTATAAAGAGTAACTTGGAAAACTAGATTTCTCTTAATTAGAACAGAACGAATAAGATTGTCTCTGATTAAGCTGTTCAAGATTGTGAAGGATTTAGATTTAGTGAACAGGACAAACTTTTTTTCCCCTCCAGGCTTTAAGATAGTCATTAGAAAGATTAAATTCATCATCACCCACAAGTGGAAGGGAGGCTACCAGAAAGGTAAAAAAGAGAGAAACAATAACTAAAAACTATACCAGATAAATAATTGAAAAGAGAAAATTGGTTTAAGAAATAAACAGAGAGGCAATAAATTGATGGCTTTATGGAAGAGCTAAATAAGAAACCTCGGAGCTGTGAACTCTGCTTCCCCTTTTGTCAGTGATGCATTGTATTGATTTTTGTTTCCATTTCTTTTTGAATTCATTCACCCAAGTTATCTCTGATACATATGCGGGAATTAAATAATTTGAAGTCAGAGTTACTAAATCTGAATTTGATGATCAAACTTGTTCTGTCTTGACAGTCTGTGAGTATAGTGTTCCACATATAGTGTTACCACTGATCTGGAGGCTGCAAATGAAATTCAAGGATGACCTCAGGCCCAGAAATCCCAGCTTTGAAGTATGTTAATTAAGATTGTGCACAGTAGCCTGGGTTTGCTACTTGGCACATTACAGCAAGGATACTAAACAGTGGCAAGTATTTGAGCACCATTGTTCTGAGAGATGCCAACAGATTCTTGCACCATGTGGCCATTGCCATATTTGCAAGGCACCACTCAACCATTTAGTGAGAGGACATGTTGCTGTTATGGTACACATCACTGCTTCTTCTGCAACACTCAAGACATTTGAGTTTTTACTTGTGCTACAGTGGAGACAACTCCTATCAAAGACAAGATGGTTGAGTCCACAAGTATCGTAATGAAACTCTCTATCAAATTAATATCGGGAAAAAGTAGACTCAAAATTTACACAAAACCTTTTGCAAGGTTGGAATTGGTCTTGTACTCCTGTCGTTGTCATGCATTCTTTTCTGGTAAACCTGGTACTTTGCCAAGCATTTCATTGTCTACAATTAACTTTGCAATCTGCCCTTCAAAGTTCTGGCTTGAACTCTATACACAGCATTTGTGTGTGCCCTCACCCTCCAATGAACTGGAGTACCCTTTACATGCCACAGATGCAGACCACTATTGCCAACTGTATTCAGATCATCAGTTAATGTCCGCAAGAAGAGCTGGTATTTCAGTTGATGACTTCTGGGATCAATTAGGGACAACGTTTCAAGGGAGCTGTCTCCATTATTGTGCTATTGTTGCTTAGCCATAGGTTTTTAGAATAATCCAGAATTAATTAACCATAGCTAGTGGTAGCTTTAATTCCAGGTTTATTTAATTTCTTCAATACAAATTCTATAATAAGATTTAAACTTGCACCTTGGATCAGTGGTCCAGAAATGTAATTGTTAGCCAATAATTGTTAGAGTAGATGGAAGTATTATATTACAGAGGTATTAACAGATTATGCGAATAGTAAAACTGTGCCAATGGCATTTCATATAATTGCTTTTATATTGTCATCCATATCAAACCTAAAAAGGATGGGCAAGGAGCACTGTTAAAAAGTTAAATCTAATTCAAGTGCTGCTTCTTAGAAATCATCTCCATGTTGCTGATTTCAGGCAAGTAGTTCCATAATAAACAGAGGTTCCATCTATCACCAACCTCAGTGCACCAACTGGTAAAACTCCTCAGTTAATCCATCTCTGCATTTTGAAAACATAATGCTTACAGTATGAATTTGATTGTGAACAGGACTTATTTAATAATCAGGTTGAAGCATTTGCACTAACCTGATTTGAATAATTAATTAAATAAAGCAATATTGGAATGACTTCAGTATACTTTTAACATCCTCCTATATAACTTTGTGTCATTTTTACCAGTTCAAGTATGAAGCTTTTAAATATTTCACTGCTGTATGTTGAGATTCTCTTGAGTTATGGGCTTATTCATCATTATTTATTCTGTATGAGTTCAATTTGTCAAACTGATAGTTATTTACTTTTCCCCACCTGAAAGTGCTGAGAAAATTGACTTCAAATAATGCTTCAACGGAGTGCAGAGAAGGCCTAATTGATAGATCAATGCACAAGACTAGAGAGCTTTAGTGAGAGCACTGTAATTTATTGTTCCCAGGAACTTTAAACTTTTCTTCGCATATCTGTGAATTCTGCAAGCAGCAAATTTTATGAAAGGTCTGGTGGGCTTTACTACAACACTCAGCAAAGATAGACATATTTTGCTACCGGTTTAGTTATATTTTTGTTATTGATCTATCTGTCAGTGTGGGTTGCTTGTAGCAGAATTTAAAGTCAAAGTGGAGTTCATGATCCAAAAGTACATGTATGCATAAATGCCATTTTAAAAAAACTTACAGCGGCATCACAGGCACATTGCATCACATAAGGAAGAGTCACAAGAAAAACAAAAAATAAATAATTATTGCAAATTATTGCAATTTGAATATACAGTAAATGGTCAACCTTTATAATTTAACAGAAGAAATTAGAGACTTATTAGAAACAGTGTGCAAAGTACTGGAATAATTAAATGCAAAGCATTGTTTGCTGAGAATGTAAAATTAAATTAGAAATTGTATCCCAGGCAGCTGCTTATTACAGCAGTGGTTCCCAACCACCGGGCCGCAAAGCACATTCTACTGGGCCGCGAGGAAACGATACGATTTGACAATATGAAACAATATGAGTCAGCTGCACCTTTCCTCATTCCCTGTTACACCCACTGTTGAACTTGAACGCACGCGAGGTCACTACCCATCGCTTAAGCACAGTGATACCCTCACGCCAGGGATCACTGGTTGGCCTCGGGTAACGGCCGGCGAGAAGTGCCATTGCTACTGGCCTGGAGCACGGACAGATGGGTGCCACCTCTAAACCTGTTTAGCACACCGAATATTCGTGGGGAACCCGGTGCTGCAGACGACCTAATTCAGGCTCAGGGTTTCGTAAGTAGCAGAGCACTACCTTGCTGCGATCAACTGAAAGTCATCTCTCAAGCCAAACTTTTGTTGGCTGATGGATCCTACCTACCTACAAAGAGGATGGGCGCGCGCCCTGTCGCACTCCTCCTCGCTCTCCGGACTGCAATCGCCGCAGCCCCAGTATGGGATCCCCCGTCCCTGACCTTGTCCTCTCACCCCACCCACGACCAGCCGCACCCGGCCAAGGCGTCTGGCAGCAGGCGGGCAGGAGGCTGGAATTCGGGCCCAGAGGCTGTTTAATGAGGCAATGAAAACTGCTTCGGCACCTTAAGTCCAAGCACCTGCACAAAAAGACAAACCCGTTGAGTTTTTTGAGTGGAAAAAACATGAGCGAACAGGACAGAAGCAAGTGCTAAGAGCCACGAAAACTAAATTGCAGAATAGACTGGACATAAGGAACCCCCTTTGAGTATCACTGTCTCCCATCACCCCTCAATGGGACTGTCTTGTTTCAGGGAAACAAGCCCAGGGCTCCCACTGATTCAGCGATTTTGGTGTGTTGCAATGATTTTATATGTTCATAGAAGGAAAATATGCACTTTGTGTTTAATATCCAAGTGCTACTTAAAATGTTATGATGCTATTGACTTATAAGTGACTTATAATTGACATCACTATATTCATGCGAGGAAAATATGCGCTGTGTGTTTAATATTAAATTCGTTAGATAAACCCTTTTAGAAACAAAATTGAGTGTATTAGCCACTTATAAGTGACTCATTGTTCACTTATCACCTATGTTCCAGTCGTGATTAACACCCCCCACCGTCAGCCAGTCCACAAGAATATTGTCAATATTAAACCAGTCCACAGTACAAAAAAGGTTGGTGACCCCTGTATTACAGTTAAGAACAAATAGCTTTCACAGATTGCAAATTTACACAGTATATTATCTACATTCAGCAATATGTAAATCTAAACACATTACCAGTCTGGGATCAAATTTGTTTTCAGACACAAAGGTACACAAAATAGCAATAACTGACTCTCCTCTAAGTAATTACAGTAACTCCTTTCAAGGCTATATACTTACTGTTTTCTTCCCTTTCAATAGATTCTTCCCCAAAATAAAATAGGAATTGGTTCAAGCAACACACACAAAATGCTGGTGGAACACAGCAGGCCAGGCAGCATCTATAGGAAGAAGTACAGTCGATGTTTCGGGCCAAGATCCTTCGTCAGGACTAACTGAAAGTACAGCCAGTAAGAGATTTGAAAATGGGAGGGGGTGGGGAGAGGGAGAGGGAGATCCGAAATGATAGAAGACAGGAGCAGGAGGGATGAAGCTAAGAGCTGGAAAGTTGATTGGTTGATTGGCAAACGGGATACAGAGCTGGAGAAGGGAAAGGATCATGGGACAGGAGGCCTAGGGAGAAAGAAAAGGGGAGGGGAGCACCAGAGGAAGATGGAGAGCAGGCAAGGAGTGGTTGTGAGAGGGACAGAGAGAGAGAAAATAAAAGGGAAAAAAATAACAAATAAATAAAAAAGGGGTGGGGTAAGAAGGGGAGGAGGGGCATTAACAGAAGTTAGAGAAATCAAAATAAGGTGTTGACTACAACACCTTATACTCCGTCTGGGTAGCCTCCAACCTGATGGCATGAACATTGATTTCTCTAATTTCCATTAATGCCCCTCCTCCCCTTCCTACCTCATCTCTTATTTATTTATTATTTTTTCCCTTTTTTCTCTCTCTGCCCCTCTCACAATCACTCCTTGCTTGCTCTCCGTCTCCCTCTGGTGCTCCCCTCCCTCTTTCTTTCTCCCTAGGTCTCCCGTCCTATGATCCTTTCCTCTCTCCAGCTCTGTATCCCTTTTGCCAATCAATTTTCCAGCTCTTAGCTTTATCCCTCCCCCTCCTGTCTTCTATCATTTCGATCTCCCTCTCCCCCTCCCATTTTCAAATCTCTTACTAGCTCTTCTTTCAGTTAGTCCTGACGAAGGGTCTCGGCCTGAAACATCGTCTGTACTTCTCCCTATAGATGCTGCCTGGCCTGCTGCGTTCCACCAGCATTTTGTGCGTGTTGCTTGAATTTTCAGCATCTGCAGATTTCCTCGTGTTTGCATATAGGAATTGGTTTATTATTATCGCATAATGATGTACAGTGAAGAACTGTTGTGTTTACTGTTCATCCAGATCAATTCATTCCATGGTGCATTGAGAGGGCACAAGGTAAAACAATAACAGAATGAAGAATAAGTACAACAGCTACAGAGAAAGTGCATTGCAGTTTGACATAAGGTCTAAGACCATAACGAGATAGATAGTGAGGTCAAGAGTAGAAGGGAACTATTCAATAATCTTGAACTTGGTGGTATGTGCTTTCAGGCTTTTGTACCTTCTGCCTGATGGGAGAGAGAAGAGAGTGTCTAGGGTGAGTGGGGTCTTTAATTATGCTTGTTACTTTGCTGGGGCAACAAGAAGTATAGACAGAGTCCACATGATGGTTTCTGTGATGTGCTGAGCCATGTCCACAGCTCAATGCAGTTTCTTGCAGTCATGGACAGAGAGGAAAACAGTGAGATAGTGTCCTTGTGTTAATTGTCCATTCAGAAATCTGATGGCTGAGGTGAAGAAGCTGTTCCTGAAATGTTGAGTGTGTATCTTCAGGCTCCTGTACCACCTCATTGATGGTAGCAATGAGAAGAGATGAGGATCCTTAACAATGTTCCCTCTGATTTGTAATGACCAGTGTGCGCAAAAAATCTTGTGCTGTAGAGATATTTGCCCAGTGACGACAACATGTGTGCACCGAATTTTATATGTAGAGGTATTCATTTTAACAGCCAGCAAAACTCTGTCAATAAGGACTGTGATTTCCTCTGGGTTTGATCGTTTTTGCTCTCGTTCAACTGCACTCTCACAAAACGTACATAGAAGTTAATGAAGGATTTCCTCGCCAGAGCCTTTGCACACCGTCCGTATGTGATTTGCTTGCTAAATGACGCTTTAAGAAGTCAAGTTTCCAAACATCATTCCACTTCTTCCCACTGCAAATTCTCCAGCAACTTTTGCAACAGATGCAAGTAACACCAATTACTGTATTATACATAAATACTGTATTTCTCATAGTTGCATGTTCCTGACCTCATAAGCTTTTGGTGTAGCAGTTTCTACTGTTTCATTAAACTATTCCACTTTAAATGAACTAGCAGTTCTTTTGCACTTCGTGCCCTTGCTTCTTTGGAATTCAACATTGTGAATCAATAATTTCTTTAATTAAAAACAATATAAATAAGCCAGTCCTAAAATCTGCAGACAAATTATCGCAAACTCCCTATTGTCAATACTGTCCGCACCAACAACCGGAAAAGAAAGTGTGATTGTGTATGATTGTGAAATATACTTAACATGCCAGTGTGGTAGAGGGTGATAACCTTTTGTGCACTAGTAGCAAAAGAAATGTGCACATGCACAGCTTTGAGGGAACATTGGTCTTTAATGACAAATGTTGCACCGACAAAAATTGGTAAAGGTCGCTAGGAACATGCTGAGTTTCATCAGCCTCCTGGGGAAGTAGAGGCGTTAGTGACTTTTCTTGGCCATGACATCTACGTGGTTGGATCAGGACAACCTAATGGTGATGTTCACTCCTAGGACCTTTGAGCTCTCAACCTCAGCGTCATTGATGTAGACAAGCATATGTGCACTAACCCAAGACCTGAAGATAAGGAAGAACTTCGTTAGCCAGAGAGTGGTGAATCTGTGGAGTTTGTTGCCACAGGCAGCTGTGGAGGCCAAGTCGTTATGTATATTTAAGGCAGAGGTTGATAGATTCTTGATTGGTTAGGGCATGAAGGATAAGGGGGTGGGGTAGAGGCAGGAGATGTGAACTGAGGGAAAAAATGGATCAGCCATGAGGAAATGGAGCAGACTCGATGGGCCAAATGGACTAATTCTGCCCCTATATCTTATGGTCTTATGATCTAAGCCAGTGGCCAGCTCTTTTATTATTCTGCCATTGAAGGTAACATTGTTGTTATGACATTGTCGTTGTTATGATACCAGCCCCCTCCTTTGTGAGAATTGCAAGAGCCCTAGAAAAGGGGGGGTCAATGACCCAAAAGAGAGAGAGAGAGACAGGCTGAATGGACACAGGAAATGGAAAGACATTCCACTGGGACAAAAGCTGGTGACTGTGGCATTGTTCTCAGGAGACACCTGGGAACTGCAGACGTGCCAACTCGCAGGGACATTGTAAAGCCCTCGGGCAAAGTGGGCTGGTTGAGAGAGAGATTGCACCACCTGCAACCTGATTGACACCTGAGATCCCGTGAGGCAGTATAAAGAAGGGTCTGAAAGAGGACGACCCTCAGACGCACCAAGGAGACACCAAGAAGCACGATAACGCTTCCCGTGGGAACGGGAAGCCATTTTGAAATAAGCCACGTGCGTTAAATTCCGAATGCGGGGTTTGTGGCTGGAACCAACGGAAGATCGCTTTTAACTAACAACGGGGAAGATCGCTCCCCTGATTACACGGATGTAAACGGCAAGTTTTTCCGTTTTATCTCTCTCTCTCTCCAACACGTGAAACCGAAAGCCTGCAGACTTCAGAGTGACTCTTTATATTTCCAATTGGACTCAGTATTATATACCCTAGACAACGAAAGAGCCTATTTCTGATTGATTATGGTTACACCGGTGTTTTAGATTGAGTTTTGACGATTTGAATGTTTTGTATTAACCATACGTTTGTGCCCTTATTGAATAAAACGTTTGAAAATAGTAGCATCCGACTCAGCTGATCCATCTATCTTTGCTGGTAAGTTACCTGGTTACGGGGTTTTCGTAACATCGTTAACTGAATTTGTATTTTTATCTATAGAGTCGTCTCATTTGGATCAATTTCAGTGTCTCCTTGCTAGTGTGAATAACCATTTATTTGTTGTTTCTTGTACTCAGATCTTTAAGATAGACTACCTAACTATATTTTTATTTGGAGCTTAACTATTTCTTCTATGTCCTGTTGATCAACACTGGGTATAGTGGTTTGGGCTTAGATTTTGCTGACTTTGACTCGCTGATCTACCTGCTGCTTCTAGTTTTCTTGTACATACCCATAAGGAAAAATCAGTTGAATACAGTCACATTTGCATAATCTAGTCTGGTCACATGGGCGGGCCAGAAACCGTCCCTTATCAGAAACTTTGACAAGTGTCAAAGCCTTGTCCTCAGCTTTTCCATCCATTAAATGTGTCATTATTTCTTTGCTTCTGAATCATTTACAATCAGAAACATTTCAAATGAGTAACAGTCATGTTATTGTTAAAGTTATAAATTTTTTAAAAGAAATCACAACAACGAAAACTCTACCACTGCTGCATTCTTAACTTTCATTCTTGCCTTCAAAATCATCATTCAAATAAATGGTAGACCAGATGTAACCTGGCACAGATCCATGACCAGACTTCCTGGTGTAAATCCTTGAGAATTCCAGGAATTTTGCACTCTGCCATCACACTCAGCAAGAGAGTATAGTGACAGATTTACTGTATAGAATGAAGTTTGAGACTAATGCTCTTTGATAAGAATAATGCCCTACTCAGGCACTTGCAAGCATTTTCTGGGCCAAATATAATCTGACCTGAATGCTATTCAATTCTGGCATGAGCTCTGTCCTCTACCTTCCTTCTTAATGTACTGTTTAGTATTCTTGCTGTGGTGGGCATTGTTCTTTAGTGATTGGACACACCTATGACTGCAGCCTTGATCTCTTCCCCAGGATAACGTGAAATTGTGTACTGTTTGATATATATGGTTCATTATTTGGGCTCTCACGAACTGGTCTTGGCAGATCCCACAGCATTGATTGGAGAGCCTTGTTTCTCCCTTCCTATGTAATCATTCATATTGCTTTAATATTTGTTAAGTTGTTTTATCTCACCTCTCCATATTTGAAAACAAATTTTATCCCAGGCTCATAATATGTTTGGGTCTGCTGCCAAATTTAGATTTATGCAAAGTAAATTTGCTTCCATTGCTTTTTTTAAAAAAGTCTTTGTTTGCTTTAGATGTTTACATACTATGGTTTGCTTGGCAGAGAGTAGATAACACTATAGGCCACCAAATAAGGATATGGAGAAAATTTACAAGCAAATTTCAGAAAGGTAATAATTTTAAGTAGATAATGAGATATTTCACACAACCTAATATGGACAATGAACACAAGAGTGTAAGTGATGAAGATTCTAAGGGAGTCCCTTAGATACAAACAAGATAATTGTCTTGTTCAATATTTTTCCAGACTAACCACAAAGGATACAGTGCTGTGGTTGTCTTTGGGGACCAAATAAGGAATGTTTCTCTGGGAGAACATTGAGGGAGCACTATATTCAGTATCAGTATGTAGAACATGATTATGGAAAAGGGCAGGGAAAATTCAGAGATGAAAATAAATGCAGGATGGTCAATATCAGTGATTTCTAAAGTGATGTAGTCCATGTTGATTAGAATCAAAGAATATCAAGTAAATGAATATACAGCAAGAGAAATGCTTCACAGAGAAGTTATTTTAATTGCAGCATGGAGGCCTCACATCATTGAAGGGAAGAGAACTGAAATATGGGTAATTAGAAAAATGCAGATATTGGGTTAGAATAATTGAAAGAATAATAGAATCTTGTAATGGAATTAAACTGCAATTGAATTGTTTCTGTGTTGTGTTCCTCTGCAAATTCTGTCCTTGCCCCTTAGTATGACGTGCATATTCATAGTAGGCTCTGAATATTCTTGGTGACATTGATCAATGCAATTTCATACATTGAAATATTTCAAGTTCATTGCATTTGATTAACTCTGCTGCATTCTTTGACAGCATAGTGGTGAAGGTAGATGAAGGAAAGTGCTTGTGTTGTTTGCAGTGTATGGACCATCAAAAACCATTTGTTAAATTTTTTAGCAAAGCTAAAGACTATGTGGCAAAAGTAGCAGTGATGTGTTGTTTATAAAATTGATTAAGATGGTGAAACCAGAGTTATGAAGGATTATTTTGCTGATTTGTTTGGAGTGGTGCCTCTGAGTGTCTGGTTTTGCTGGTACTGTTAATGTATATTAATAACCTCACCAAAGTATGATTTTAAAGCCTTTATGTGTGGCAATTTTTAAATGATAAGCATGTAAGAAATAGTATTAGTCTTCAAGGTGTAGATATACTGATAAATGAGGCAAATGCATCACAGTTGTTTAATACAGAAAAGTGTGCGATAGGAAATGAACTCAATAGAGGAGTGGAGTGGTGGAGTTCTACATGCTCGACTCTGAAGGTGACAGGAGAAGATACAAAGGTTCAATTGAATGTCAGAGAAATGTATACAATATACATCCTGAAATGCTTTTTCTTTGTAAGGCATCCACAAAAACAGAGAAGTGCCCCAAAGAATGAATGACAGTTAAATGTGAGAACCACAAAGTACCCCCTCCCCACGCGTAAGCGGCTGTAAGCAACGATACCCCCTCCCCCCACCGGAAAACAAAACGCACACCCACTACCGAGCACGAGCATGAGCTAAGCAATAACAAAGACACAGACCTTGCAGTTACCCCAAAGACTATTGCAATTCATCCAGCATTCGGCAACTCACGGGTTCTCCCTCTTCCGTGAGGTGCCCCATTTTCACAGCGAGCAGGAGACATAACAGCAATCTGCTGGTTGTTGTTAAAAAGACTTTTTTTTTCGCTTTTTCTGAGCTCTGTGTCCGAAGATCGCCAAGATCTCGGGCCTTCGGGCCCACAGCAAAAGATTTTCCGGCCTCCCCGACGACACACAAGTCTCCTGCTGTGACACCAACCCTCGATCCACCCGTCTCCAGAGCCCCGAGATCTTAGGCTTCCAAACACTAGGCCGACTCTCAGGCCTACCCCTTGGTCTGCCAAACAACTGCCAATCCTGAAACCCCGAGAACGGGTACCATTCCCGCAAAGAACCGAAGTCAGCGTGTAACTCCAGGTCAGAGTCTTCAAAAGAACCCTGAAAGGGAAAAATAAAGATGTTAAAGATGGAAGTAGAGCTGTTTCCGAAGATGCAAGCAAAGGAGTCACCATTTAGTGCCATCTTAACTCCACCTCCGTCTAGTTATCACTACCTTTAAATAAAGTATGAAAACAGGCAAGTTTTTCCAAAATCATCATGTGTTTCTTGCAGAAACATCAGTAACAACAGGACATAAATTTAAGGCCATTGGCAAAAGAATGTTCAATTTTTTTGGGCAGGTGGGTATGAGGTTGGTAATTTCCACAACTATTTCTTCTGATCTGTAATGCCACAGGGGATGTTGGAGGTAAATTCACTAATTACTACAAAAAGAGAATTGGACATATATTTGAAGGTTTAACTTGCCATCATTATGTTAGCATCATTATGGTTTACCATTGCTGCCTTCTGGGTAGTGCTTTTCCAAGACAGGTGACCCCAGCCATTATCAATATACTTCAGAGATTGTCTGCCTGGCGTCAATGGTCAGATAACCAGGACTTGTGATATACACCAACTCACCAGCTGCTCATACGGCCATCCTCCATCTGCTAACGTGGCTTCACGTGACCTATGACCCTGATCGGGGGGGGGGGGGGTTGCGGTTGCTAAGCAGGTGCTATGCCTTGCCCAAGGGTGACATGCAGGTTAGCGGAAGGAAGGAGCGCCTTACACCTCCTATGGTAGAGACATATCTCCACCCCACCACTCCAAATAGTTTATTGGATCCTGAAAAAGTGCTGTAGGATGGGAGTTCGAGAGCTGGCAGAGAATCAAAGTGCCAAGTCACATCTGTCTAATATTGTTAAATAACTCTCATCTGGGTGAAGTGATATTTCTTGGTAGTTTACTTAAAGACATTATGAAGCTTTTACAGTCGGCCCTCCTTATCCGCGGGTTCCGCATGTGTGGATTCAACCAACCGCGGATCGGGAAAACCCGGAAGTTCTCTCTCCAGCACTCGTTGTTTGAGCATGTACAGACTTTTTTGGTCTTGTCTTTATTCCCTGCCTAAACAATACAGTATATCAGCCATTTACATACCATTTACATTGTATTAGGTACTATAAGTAATCTAGAGATGGTTTAAAGTACAGGTAGTCTTTAAGTCGGATTTGTAAGTAAGTCAGAACAAATACATCCAGTATTATTTAGCGTCAGTTAGTCAGACGTTTGCCTTAGTATATAGTATATATTTTACCTTTCTATGCATATAAAGCACTTAAGAAACATATGTATTTCAATAATTAAACCACTGCGTTGCTTAGTAATAATTGTAGCTTTCATCGGGGCAGGGCCTTTCACATGCTCCATTAAAATTGTTCCGATCATTGACCGACTGTAGCCTAACGCTTTTCCAGTGACCAATGGCGTTTCACCTCTTTCCAATCGCTTTATTATTTCCACTTTATTGTCAATTGTGACCATTTTCCATCAACAGAATAGAAACACTGCAGATTCAGCAGCAGCCATGGGCAGCGGGTCCTGAGCTCCCCCAGGTCCTAAAGTCCACCTGCAATGAGACAGGTTAAATAAGGGACTTGAGCATCCACGTTTTTTGGTATCCGCGGGGAGTCCTGGAACCAATCCTCCGCGGATAAGGAGGGTCAACTGTATTTAAAAAAGAGACAACATTAGAAATCAATAATACAGCTTTTATCAAGTTTACTGATTATGTAGCATAACAGATTTGGAGCTTAATTTGCATCCTGGAGTTATTGTGGTAGAAAGGGAGAAAAATATAAGTGATAATAGTTTTGGGATTTACTACAAAATGCATATTTTCTTGCCAGAAGATAATGTTGGCCCATATTCACTAGAGATGCCAATGACCTCAGCTTACAAGTTTGCTGTCAATCTTTTCAGCGCCCTTAGGGTAGCTGTAGGAGGGAAAATTTATAGCAAGTGGCTGTCAGGAATTGTAAGAAAAACCAGTTCAACATTTTGGCTTGGCATATAAGCTAGAATCTTTGAGACAACATGAAGTTTCTATGTCCTGCCAAAGGGTCTCTGCCCAAAACGTCAACTGTATTCTTTTCCATAGATGCTGCCTAGCCTGCTGAGTTCCTCCAGCTTTTTGTGTGTGTTCCTTGGATTTCCAGTATCTGCAGATTTTCTCTTGTTTGTGAGGATTCTATGTACTGGCTGCAGAGGACAATAAGATGTATGTATTGAAGGGACATTTGATTTCAAAAGTACACCATATCTTGTGGATGCAGCCTAGTGATTATGCTAATATTATAATGCAGTTAGAAGTCATTTTCATGGTGCTCTCAAGAGTTGGGTGAAAAGAGTGGGTTTATCCCTGTCTATTATTAGTTAACTTTATAACATCTTCAAAAATGGCAAACATGATGCTTTTATGGATGAGGATACGAATTCTATGACATTAGCAGCCGTGAATGAATAAGAAGTTGTTTTCACAGATTACTAGAGGCTGTATTTTGTGAAAGTAGGAATTTGTGGAGATGAAGCATAAGAATTAGCATAAGCATAAAATGGATTATCTCAGCTCGGTCCAAGCAGGTTTAAACAAGTGGCGTGCATCATGATAAATAAGACTGTGAAAATGAAAATAAATTGTGTTGGTGTAGAATAGGATGTGAAGTTTAAAAGTTCACTATACAGGTAGTCCCTGAGTTATGAACGTCCGATTTATGGACAACTCGTACTTACGGACCGAGGAAGGAGAACGCCATCCGCCATTTTAAGTCAGACTGCAACACCGTCCGCCATTTTAAGTTAGATTGCGACGCCATCTGCCTTTTTAAGTCGTTGCCATTGACACTGTGTTGAGTGTTTAACTTTGTATTTGGCTTAAAATTTTCTCAGTAAGATTCACCCTGACCCCGCGCCTCCCCACCCACCCCCCCCCCCTCCCCCCCGTTCCGGTCAGCTGGTGGCGCAGTCAGAATAGTGCCAGGCTTGAGAACGGAGGTTCCGGAGTTCGATTTAGTGACAGACTGCTCCCATGCCAGGTTGATGTTGATCCAGTGACTCGCGTACCATCCGTGCCGGGTTGATGTCGAGCTCGCAACTCAACCTTGTAAAAAAACACTCTGCCGCCTCCAGTTTAAATTCCCACACGGAATATTGCAGAGGATCAAATACCCAAACCCAGCACAGCTCCCACTTGTCCCATTTAACCTGTCTCAGTGCGGTGGAATTTAGGACCCAGGGAATTCAATGCGGTGGTCCTTAGGACCTAGCAGACCTCAGGAGCCGGCGCAGGTTGGGACCCACTGCCCGCAGTGTTTCTGTTCCATTGATGGGAAGTGATCGCGATTGAAAATAAAGTGGAAATAATAAAGCATTTGGAAAGAGGTGAAACGCCATCAGTCATTGGAAAAGCGTTAGGCTACAGTCGGTCAACGATCGGAACAATTTTAAAGGATAACGGATAAAGTGAGAATAATGGAGCATATGAAAGGCCCTGCCCCGATGAAAGCTACAATTATTACTAAGCAACGCAGTGATTTAATTTTTGGAATACATACATTTCTTAAGTGTTTTATGTGCATAGAAAGGTAAAATATATACTATATACTAAGACAAACGCTTGACTAACTGATGCTAAATAATACCGGATGTACTTGTTTCGACTTACATACAAATCCGACTTAAAGAGGGAATCAGGAACGGAACTTGTACGTAACCCGGGACTGCCTGTATGCTCAAATAGGACAGCAATTTGCAATTACGGCTGCTTCATCCTCATAGAATTTCATGAGGGTTGGAGTCAGGAGGAAGAGTTTCTTGCCTAGATTAACAAATTGTGACTCAAGGAAGTTGTGGCTCATCTAAAAGTTGGTGCTGAGCAAAACGTCTGGTATCAGAGAGAGAAAGGATTTAGAGATATGGTGAGATGAAATGTGGTGCTGATCTAAAATGAAGGATCTGCCTGAGACTATCACTGATGGACTGTAATTAGATAAAGTAGGAGAGGACAGTGCTTTTTGGGATACTTTTGAAGCAATCATCATGATCAAGAAGGAGGAACAAGAAGAAAGTATTAAAGATGTATAATTAAATAGAAATAGAACCATTCAGTAGCAGTGATATTTTCAATAGTTTATTGTTTTATAAAGGAGTGATATCATTAAGACAAAATGCTCCAAATGTTTTTCTGATTTTCAGTTTGGATATTTCAGCACACTTGGAATGACTGGATTTAGCAAGTTAAGCGGAGATTGTCATTGAGTGGAAAGTTGATCATCTGTTTAATGGGTTATGTGGGAGATTGGAAGTACAGTGGTAATAAAACAGAATAAATCAAGCGGGGATGATCCTCGAGAGGATAGGTAAAAAAGACAGGATCGAGCTTCGGTAATGTAGATATCTTCTGCAAATAAGCTTTCAGTTACAGTGGTACAACTAGTAGAGACACTAGCTCAAAGGCACCAGAGATCAGGGTTCAGTCCTGACTTTGTGTGCTGTCTGTGTGGAATTCACACATTCTCCCTGTGATAACATGAGTTTCCTCCTACATACCAAAGACATTCACATCGGTGAATTAAATGGCCTCTGTAAATTGGCCTTATTGTGTAGGTGAGTGGTAGAACCTAAGGGGAGTTGTGGTGAATGAAATATGGGATTAATGTAAGTTTAATAGGGAATGTGAAGGAATATAAATATGGGTTTAATGTAAGTTACTTAAGTTAATGGGTGTTTATGGATTTTTGATGGTTAGCACATACTTGAAGGGCCGAAGGCCTGCTTCCCTGTCATATCTCTGTATGGCTATGAAAGATAAAATGATGCAAGAAATCAAGCCGTGGTACAGAATATTTGCGGTTTTGAAGTTGTATAGAGTTTCCACCATTATCTTTCTGTTTTCATTTCTTTCACATGTTGGCACTAACATGCCATCAAATTTACTGCACACACTGATGCCTTTCATATTTCATGTAATGAGGTCAGAAGTTCAATAAAAATAATTATAATGTAAGAAAGAGCACAAATCTTAATTTGGACAAAATTATGGATGTTATACTGTGAGAAAATGTTGGAACAATGGATGACATTAAAAAGCGGTCCATGTTTCAATGCTGATAAAGCAAACGTGGCATGATGTTCATTTTACAGATACTTTATATTATGTAAGCCATAGTTATATACATGTACATACTTCAAAATTAGTGGAGAAGCCTTAAAAGACTTTTAAAATGGCATGAATATTCCCCAAAATGTTTTAATTAACAATTATTTTCAATTAATTATTTAATCCCTTGAACATCCTCAAGCTGGAGTTTATGTTTATTAGATGCCTACTGTTAACTTGGGGGGAGGGCCGTTATTCAGAGTTTAAAAACTTCAAATCTGACAGTCCGCATCAGTGATTATTATTGCATGGTTCAGAGAACAGCGTAACATTATTCTGTCTCCCAGTCTTTCCCTCTCTGCTTTTTATTGAAAAATGGTTACTATGGTCCTTATATTCTTGTGGCAGATCTGTAAATTTGATGAACTGCAATCTTGTATATACTGTACATGCTGTTAAGCAGCTGCTCCTAATATATTGCCCTTTATTAGAGTTGATTTGTTTACTTGAACAGTCAATTAGTCAGGAAATTGGAGCAGGAGGAGGGATTCTGGTATAGAAAATTAATGGTCATATAATGAACTTGAGTTAAAAGCAGTTGATTTAAAATCTTTATGACTATCATTGTGGTGGAGCGATTGAATTACTGGGTAGTAATCCAGAGGCCTGAATCATCAGTCCAGAGACCTCAATTCAAATCCTACTTTGTCAGCAGTAAATTCAGTGATGCCACAATTTAAATAGTAATGATAACTACAAAACTATTAAAGTGTCATAAAAAACAATCTGGTTCACATATGTTCTTCAGAGAATTTAAATCTGCCATCCTCACCCAGTCAGCCTACCTGTAACACCAAACCAGGTAGTGTGCTTGTCTTTTAAATGGCCTTTAAAATGACCTATTAAGCCACTCAGTTGTTCCATTACTACTGTGTTGAAACAATAAGGATGATACCAGACAGACCACCCAGCATCAAACTTGGCATTGACCCAGACAAAGTAGTTCCGAACCCATTTGCCTTTGTAAAGTTCTCTTCACAGTACTGTGACATATCTAATTGTGGAGATTTACCTCTTGGGTTCTGTTTGTGTAGAGTCAGTCCGTTGTCTCTGTGACCAGAAAGGTTTCCTCTCATGACCCAGAGATTTGGAAGAAGCACAAAAACTAGCAAGGGCACAGTTGTATTTGGGTTATGGGATATCAATGGCTATCTCCAAGAGTGAACAATGAATGAGTTAGGCTTAGTCCAGAACATATTGAGCATATTAGATTTGTAGCAAATAATGAGTGATGAGGTTTTAAATTGACCTGATACCTTCCTCATAAATAATTGTTATTATTCATTCACGGGGCATGGGCATCACGGGTTGAGCCGGTTTCTGTTGTCCATCTCTAACTGTCTTGAGAAGGTGATGGTAAGCTGCTGCCTTCGATTGCTGATCTTCTGAAGTAATGGATATGTACACCATACTGTTAGAGAGGGCATTCCAGGATGTAACTCAGCAACAGTGAGGAGAGGGGCATGTTCCCAAGTCAGGATGGTGTGTGGCTTGGAGAGCAACTTCCCTGTTTTACTGCCCGCATCCTTTAAGCTGGTGGAAGATGCTATCTAAAGGGTCTTGGAGATTTGCCATTGTGCATCTTGTAGATGGTACAAACCTGTGTAAGAACATCATAGAATCACTTTCATTTTATAATCCTGCTCAAGCTCTCAGGCTTTCTTCAAAGATTCAAGATCTAAAGTGCCTTTATTATCTAAAAATGTATAAAATTATACAGCGCTGATTTGTTTGCTTAACAGGCAGTGGGCAATGCAAGTAATCCAAAAGAACCAATTAAAAAAATAAGACCAACCCCCAGTGCCAACAGAGAAAGAGAAACAAAATATCAAAACAAATCATGCAAACAGTAGAAGCGAGCAACAGCAGCAACATTCTGAACCAAACTGAGTCCTTATATCCAAATCCCCGGAGCAGCCCAGAGTAGGTCCAAAGCCTCAGTATTCAGTTCATCACATTAGTGGGGAAGTTACCCCAAAGTTCACAGACTTCAGAGCACAGCAGTCACGGGCAATCTCACAGCCTTAGCGTCGTGGAGAGAGGAGCCCCCAGACTATCTGAACCGGTGTTTAAATGGTCTCAACCTCGCACTAGGACCCAAGTCCCACCCATGACAGAGCATTCCAGGTGTAGATTTAGCTGTCAGAGAAGCCGTTCTCATTCTTTCCAACTTGGCTTGGCACTTATAGTGATCCAACCTTACTCGACTCTTGACACCTGCCTTTCCAGGCTATCTAGGCTGATGCTTAGATTGTCCAAACAGCATATTGTACCTCGCGTTAGGACCCGGACCTTGCTGCGATGGATTGCTCCCTGTCTAGAACATGCTGCCCAGCGACTGGCTTTGGACCTGGATTCACTGCTGAAGAAGCTGTTCTTGACTCACCTAATTGGCTGGGTGCTTAGAGCAATCCATCCTCACACCAGGTTAGTTGGATGGGCGTCAGAACTCCTCCATCCCATCTTCTCCCCTCTGAATCGTCCACTCCAACCAGCATGGCTCCAACTCCAAGTGCGTCAATTTTTGCAGGGCACATTTCTCGAGTTTGCTTTGCCGTCACTCGCCTCTTCATTGCTTGCGGTGATAGCTTATCACAATTTACTTTTTTTTTAAGAAAGCATTATTAATAATGTTTTTAATCATCATTTTTACTTTTGAACCGTCAGTAAGCTTTTGCAGTAATGCTTCAATAATGCCATAATAAACCGGAAGACTCTATCTTAAATTTAAACAATCTCCCTCGTAAAATAATTGGGAAGTCGGCTTTTTTGAACTACCCTCCTAATCTGTAGAATTCAATACCTAAAACAATAGGACATGCAGATTCAGTTGACACTTTTAAACACTGGCTCAAACCTATTTATTCACTCTTCCTTTTAATTAACATAATTTTGTCTTATATTTTCATGTTTGCACTTCATTCCATTGTAAAGCAACTTGAACTACATCGTCTGAATGAAAAGTGGTCTATAAATAAGTAGTTACTCAGATTATTACTGTGCAGCTGTGGTGCAGTGAGTGAATGGTTGTGGGTGGAGTGCCTATCAAGCGGACTGCTACATCCTGCGTGGTGTGAAGCTGCGTTTCTCCAGATAAGTGGAGAGTACTCCATTACACTCCTAACCCTGCAGGCAGTTGTATCCAGAGATACCAGCCACGTGAAAGACGCACTGCCACCTGGCTGGTCGGAGGACACATCACATGCCAATCAACATTTGGTCCCTCCCAACTAATCAATGCACACCTAAATTATTGGTCACCTTAATTGAATTATCTCGCCCAGCCCCAATGCTATAAAAGGTGTGACTTGTCCCTGGCTCGGTCTCTTTTACAGACCACCTCATTGAAGGTAAGTGCATTGATTTATGTTTGGGAAGGTCTATCATTTGTCCTGGTAAGGGAGCTGCAGCTATCCAAGGTCAAGGGGGATAGCTGTTGTAGTGCTTTTCCCTTGTTCTTTGTTTGTGTAACCGTACCCTGTCCCCACACTGCTTCCTGTGTATTGTAGTTGCTTGTGTTGACCCGACTTCCCCTTGTAAATAAATTCCTTATTATTAAAACTGTGTGTGTCCAGGCCTGTACTGTTGAGACTCAAAGAACCAGTTATTTTCCATCACAACAGCAGTGGACAGGCTTTTGGGTGTTAGAAGGTGAGTTGCTTACTGTAGCTTACCCTACTGTTGCTTACCCTAGTCTCTGACCTGCTCTTGTAGCTACTGTACATTGTGTGTGTGCACACCAGTTTGGTTTCTGGTCAATGGTCGTCCTTACAGTATTGATAATGCGGGAATTCAGTGATGCTAATGTTGGAGGTGATAGCTGTATTTTCTCTTGTTAGTTATTGTCACTGCCTGGGGCAAACGTGCAAAACTACTGTGATAGTTTTGTAGTGTAACACAGGTAAGAAAAACATGAACAGCACAAGTGCTGTACCTTCACTTAGAACATCCATAAACAGCCAGTGATGAGATGAGAAAGGTAAATCATTGTTTCGATGTTGATGATTCCATAAGTAATTTTAACCAGATTATTTGGAATGCTTCCTGCTCATAGACCATGCAAGCAAATAAACTACATTCCATGGAGATTAAAAGCAATAAAGATGGACCTGGTTTGCAATAGGTAGTTGTTAATCAGTCATAAGCATGTGGCAGATTCTGAGTTATTTTAGTTACAAATTCAACAAATGTGAAAATCTTAGATTTGTGCAAGAAAGAATATCATTCCACTCGTGCTTCAGTTGAAATGACAATATCTGGCACAGAACAGCTGTTTTCAAGTTTATCAAACAAAGTGTATTCAAGGACTGTTTCTTGATCAAACTACAGAAATACTGTATATAGCTGATAGTTTTGACTTGAAGAAAAATGAAAATAAATGTGTGTTTTCGATTTACATAGAATTGTCCAGTTACAATACCAGCTGCTAACCAGATGGTTTATATTTACACAGGATGCTCTGGAATGCACCATCACACTCTGTTTCTTAAACTATGTACATATACCAAGTCACAGATATTAGGCAACAAGTGTTTTCTCTCTTGGGTTTACAATATTTTCAGCATTGAAAACATTTGCAAAATATTTATTCACCATTATCTGGCATTAGTAAATGTGATACATGGAACAATATTGTCTGTCCGATACCTTTTAAATTTCTCAAAGCCTCGTTATGGAAGCATTTACTGTAGTAAATGAAACATTCTTTGAAGCAAGAAATCTAAAACTCAATTTTTAATGAGCAAAATGGCTACTTCACTAGAGTAAAAAATAACTTACTGCTCATTGGATTAGTGTGCTTTCTGAACACTTAAGCTTAAAAATCTATTGTGCTATTACTGTCTGGAAGTGCAATCTGACAATACAGGCTTATGTGAATGACTGGGTTAACAATGTTTCAACATAAAGCTGTGAGATTTATAAATTTCAGAACAAACGTTATGTAAAAGTGTGGATTAGAGTCATTAGATTTCATTACAGATAGGAAGTAAGAAAATATAAATAGCTAAAATTCTGAACTTCTTAAGTATGATACTATTGTTTTCCTAGATGGATGATTACTCAAATTGAATTGAAACCAAAGTTTGTAAATAATGCAGTGCAGTCTTCCTAATAAAATACTTAAAATGCTTGATTTTGTTGTATTAATCTTGCCTTTCATGCTTGCTATCAAATTTAAAGATGATCTTACAGTATTTTTACAGTGGAGGAACAGCACATTGTTTTCACCTGTGCTCTGGGAATAGTTTCACCTAACTGCAGATATGAATGTTGATATTGAATAACCAATAGTAGTTTAGAAAATTACTGACTAAATACAGTCCCTCAAGTATGGGAGTTCCTTGCAATTCTGTTCATTGTTTATTCTTTCCAATCCTGGTCAATCTAAGATGAATAAATATATCTCATGATTTTTGAAGATCATTCGTTGACTGTATTGCTAGCTGAACTTTTTCACAATTGAAAACTGTAAAAATAAGGATGAAATTTCAGTTTGCACAGATGAAACAAATAACAGTGAATTTCTCAAGAAGCTATAAAAGCTCTATACTCTGAATACTAGACTTCAATACACAGCATGTAACATTCATTTAAAAAATGTCCTATATAGTACTTGAATGTAAAGGGTGAGATTTTTGGCAGAAAAGTTGTTTCTGCAAATGTTTTGTCCCAACTATCACCCCACCCTAAATCCACCCATATTCGATTAATTGTTAGCATCAGTATTTTTTATTAAGTTCTTACATGTGTTCTGTGTTGAACTTGGACTGCATGCCATAGTTCAGTTGCATCACAACTGCAAAGTAGATTATATTAGTGGCCTCAGTACATGTATGCGCTGAAGAAAAGCTTAGAAGGGATCACACAGATGACATGGTACATTATATCTAGACAGGTGGACACTAGTTTTTAAGGAACAAACTGATCCCATATGTCCGCCCTGTCACATAATATCCTTTCTCTGTTATGTCCTGGCATGGCTGTCTCAATGGGCTTGCTTTGGCAAGAACCTTCATGAGCAGGTTATTTTTGTAATCACCCTCCCTATTTGAGGGAGCAAAATGGTTCAGAACTAGGGGCCATAGGAGCTCGGTTGGTCAGAAAATTGCTGTGCCAAGCAGACATCATTGAGTTAAAATGAACATTTCTTAGTTTGATCTCTATCATATGTCCATACTAATAATTAGCAGTCTGCCATCTCATACGCAATGAGAAGTGCTGACGTCCAGAGGTTTACAAGGAACCTGCTTGCTGGCTGAGAAGGTTCCTGTAAATGGTTTATTATTGCTGTTAGATACAGTGAAACATTTTGTTCAATGCCATCCAAGCAATTCACCCCATATATATGTATACTAAGATAGCACAAAAGAAAAAAAATAACAGAATATAGTGTTACAGAAAAAATGCAGTGCAGGTAGATTGTTAAGGTGCATGGGCCATGATATGTTAGACTGAAAGGTCAAGCATTCACCTTTAGCATACAAGAGGTCGATCAATAATCTTATAAAAATAAGACAGAAGCGATCTTCAACCCAGAGACAAACACTAACATGTCAGCTCAACTGGTGGTGAAGCATCTGCAAACTAATTGCCAAGCTCAGCCAACTACTTAACATCAATGGATTTCTGAGCATCTGGAGAGTCATATCATTAGGTTTAGTTAGTTCACTTTGTGAGGGTCATGTTTCATGCGTCTGATTTCAGTTTTTCGAGAAGATGGCAAAACAAATTGATGAAAGTAGAGGAGTGGATGTTGTCTAGCAATTGATTTTAGTAAGATGATTGACAAGTTTCCCCTTGGTAGGCTCAACCAGCAAGTTCAACCTGGAAAAGTGTGAAATGATACACCTTGCAAGATCAAACATGAAGGTGGAGTAGAACAGAGGAATCTTGGGGTCCACATCCATAGATCCTTCTAATTTGCCATGCAAGTTGATAGGGTGGTTAAGATGATGTATGGTGTGCTACCTTCTTTCATCAGGGGACTGAGGTCAAGAGATAATGTTACAGCTCTATAAAATTCTGGGTCACAATGTGGAGTATTATATTTAGTTCTGGTCGCCCCGTTATAGAAAGTTTGTGGATGTTTTGGAGAGGATGCAGAGATTTATCAGGATGCCACCTGGATTAGAGAATGTGTCAAATGAGGGAAAGATGGGGCTAGGGCTTTTCTCATTGGAGCAAAGGAGGATGAAAGATAACTTGAGCAAGGTGCTATAAGATTATGAGAGATATATAGGTAGACTGGTCAGATAGAACCTGTATCCCGTTGAGGTGGGGATAGTGGCCAATAGCAGAAAACATCCATATAGGCTGAGTGGAAGAAACAGGAGGTACCTAATAAAGTGATCTCTGAGTGTAATGTTGAACTATTCTGAATTATTAATTTTATCAAGCAAAGCTTATGCAAAACAAAATTCCTAACATTTCAGCAAAATCAATGTTTTTAAGGATTTATTAATAGGAAATGAATTAAATTTGATGCATATTAGGAAGTGATAAATTTTACAAATCTTCCCTTTGAAAGAATAATCAAAAAACACACTATTGGCCTTGCAGCTCACTCTTTTATATATAAATTTTCACGCCCTCAATTTTATCCAGTTCAAAAAATGTTCCACCAACACAAGATATTAGCTTTCAATTTGGTTTACACACAGGGCATATATAATCATCCTAAGTTATTCTCATGGACTATTTGCACTAAACAACTTTAACCCAGTTTGTCTTACTTTAGTTTTAAAAAACCTACTAATGTGGAGGGTTAAAAATACATACATGGCTAAAATCTGTAATCCTTCAGAAATACGTTTATTGGATATGTTTTGCTAAAATACTTAGTGACTCAAGATAAGATTCAATTTTCACTTGATTTTAAACTATTTTGAATACTTTATGTGGTTCTTTCAAGTGAAGTCTCACTCCTACCCCAAAGAGAGATTGCATTTACAAGTTTAAATTGCTAACAATTTTAATTAAGAAATACTTAATAACTTTAAGCATATTCAAAATTGTTTGGACATTGTTGAGAAAAATGTGATTGCCTATTGTGTTTCCATTTTTATTAAGCAACTATTATTGATTTTTTTCAGAAGATGAAAACAGTCTCCAAAACCTGAATAAAGTTCGGATTCTTTACAAAAATACAGTAATGCCTTATAACATCTATCGGAAACGGCAGAAGAGGATTAATGATGAAGCTGTAGTACAACAATATGCAAGCCTGGTTGGGCAGGCCTGTGCAGAACGGATGGTACTTTATCGAAGCTAAATACAGTATTTTTAAATGTTAAAGATGTACAATTAAAATAACATGGTATATTGAGATAATGCTGTGTAATAGTATAAGAATGCATAGTGTATTAAATACATTTTGCACATGTAAATGTCTTATACAAACATTTGCTATAGTATATTCATATATTCTCAAATTTTTCCTGACATATCAGATTATTTGAATTTTCTTTGGGTGGAATCATATCATTAACATCAATTCTTTCCAAATTTCTTTTCACTTTCTTCCATTCTTATTTTGTCACCTGAACAATAGCCTTAAGAATTGCTCACGATGGCACTTGTCCTTTGGATATAAGGTTGCTTTCACAGAAGCACGTTTTCTTTGCTTATAGTGCAATCTTTAAATTAATGATTCAGAAAATTGCAGTTTTGAACAGAGTAGAAAATTTTGTGATGGTCGGAGGTGGGTCCTTTTAAGTGTTGTGGTTTGTGCTAAAAAGTTGTTGCAGCCAACATTTATGGTTAAATTTTTTTATTATTCTGTAGATTGGAAGTTTTATACAATATAATGCCTCTGGCAGTTCAAAGCAAAACAGAAAATAACAGATTGGCTTTTATTATCTTAGCTCAAATTGAAAAAGTGATATATTAAAGATTATATATTGTGGCAAGAAGGAGCAGCCTTTGCAAAGGATGTATTTAATTTCTTCTGCTGTAAACTATTTTGAGAAATTAACGTTCAGGTAAAAAAATTCCTATAATGTGATTGATGAGTAATGTTGTTGAAAACTGAGGAGTTAGAAGGAGAACACAGACCTATCTACAGAGCAAACAATGGGGAAGTAAAGCAATTATCATATGCATAGTTAATATTGTTATAGAAATATGTATTTACGTGACAATTCAAAATAAATGCAAGTGCTTCTCTGGGTTGTATTTATTTAGGGTTTTTTTTTGTTTTCATATATAAAGTTTTGGGTTGGGTTGGGCTTTCATTTTAGAAATACTATATAAGCAAATTTTCAATTTTTTAAACCACTGTCATTTTTGTATCTTAATTCAAAAATGTATTGATAGAATGCCCCAATGGCACAGTAAGCTCATTTCACCTGTCTATATCATAGGCAACCAGCTACATATCAAAGTACTCTCAAGTTCAATTTCAAAGTACATGTATCATCAAAGTTTGTATAAATTATGCAGCCTTGAGATTCATCTGCTCACAGGCAGCCACAAAACAAAAAACCTGGAAGAACCTAATTTTTATAAAAAGACCAACACCCAATGCATAGAGAGAGGGGAGAAACACAAATCATGCAAAGAGTAAGAGAAGCAACTACATTCATAACCAAAGTGAGTCCACAGTGTCAGCCTCAGTCCGTCATACAGTGGGGCACATCGTAGCGAAGCACACAGGCACAAAACCCAGAGCAGGACACAGCCTCAGCCTCCGTGTTGAGAGTGGAGCAGCAAGCAGACCAGTCCATCTGGCCAGGTGTTTAAATTGTCCAAACACTGGGTCATGCCCTGCACTAGGACCTGAGCCCCAGCCCCACTGCATCAATACGCTCTGGGCCTGGACTCTGCCACATTCTCATCCAAACCCAACCTTTCCAAATCGGCCCAGCACTAAGATCAATCCAAACTTGCTCCACTTTAAACCAAATGAATCTAAGAGTTGTATAAGGTGACATGTATGTTCTTCGATAATAAAATTTACTTCAAACTTTGAGCCATAAATCATGTTGAAAAGTGAAGGTGATGATTTTAGAAAATGTATGTTGTTTGAACAAACACATCACTATCCTCAAAGCCGTTCATGAAAAAATGTTTGAAATGGTGCATGTGTTATTATGAGACCATCTCCAGTTATATTGTTTTGTGTTTAGATTGAGCAGAGAATATGTGTTGTATTCATCAAGCATTTTGATGTAACAGGTGAACTGCTGTCTTAAGCGATTTAAATACATGTCTAGGTGGCAAAGGGGCATCAACTGTGGTAATAAACAGAATAAAGAACAGGAGATCCTATGCTTTGAAAATGCATCATTTGCTATTTGGATTATCCAAATCCTTGAGTATTAAATTATATTCTCAGTCCCATTGTAAAGGTAAATGTTGATGTCCTCAGAGCATCCAAACAGTTATATTGATTATATTGTATTTGTTTTAGTGAGATAATGGGTTTTCCATTTTATTTCATGAGGTAATTGTGGAGAACTTTCCAAGGAACAAAACATAATAAAGTATCCATTATACCATTGCCAATTCTGTTCGTAGAGAGCATTCGATTATAAAATGTGAAGTTTACAGAGATTTGTTTTCTTTTTCAGTAGATCACAGTATTTTTTCTGCATTGTGTAGAAATGTGCTATTACAGTCACAGAGAAAAAGAAACAAATCATTTTAGTTGTAAAGCCTTATTAAATATTTCAGGACAGATCATATTACTTTGTTTCATGCCAGTTGCTTCGGATACCACTAATTGAATATTCATCAAGTCAAATTTAAAAGCCATTCTGCTCACAGCAAGGTGTTGTGTATAATGTTAGGTGTGAATATTGGCTAAGAACTGGAAAAATGTGTTTTCTGTTACCGTTCTACTCTTAATATCTACAGAAACAGAACAGGCATTTCCAATACTGTAAACCTCCCTCACTATTAAAACTTGTAATATTAAAGTATTAAGTTGCATGATACAGATTTGAAGACGGGGTTATATTTGCATATCTCTCAAGGCACATTCCTACGATTGGGGTGCCACTGTAGTGTAGCGATTAGCAGAATGCTATTACAGCCTGCATGTTGAAGTTCAGAATTCAATCCCAATGTCCTCTGTAAGGAGTCTATTCGTCCTCCCTGCGGAATGCATGGGTTTTCTCAGGCACTCTGGTTTCTGCCTACAGTCCAAAGACGTACTAGTTAATAGGTTAATTGGCCCTTTTAAATTGTATCATGATTAGGTTTGGGTTAAACCAGTGGTTGTCAGGGGTTTCTGGGGTGGCACAGCTGGAAGGGTCAGAAAGCCCTACTCCAAGTTTTATCTCTAAACATCATCAATATATTGTCTATTTAACAGAATTATTAAGTGATACAAGAGCAGTTGGCTGTGCAGAGGAACCAAATGGTAATAGAGTACGTCTCTAGAAGATTTGTTTGTCCAGAATCAGTTTTGATCAAAACTGTGAATCTGAACTAAGGTGCTATTTTACTGCCTCAAAGGCTTTTTGCTTTAAAGTGCTACATTCAATATTTATACAAATTGGATTGAAAAATTAGGTGCACATCACCATTTAAATATAATTGTGAAATTAATTTGGAAGAAATTGGGATAATTTTACAAGTGCTTTAAATTTTACACTTATATTTTGTAAAATAAAATTAGTGTGGGCGTAAGAGGTTTTAACCTCTTTTGAAAGGAAATTAGTAATGCATATGTAGTTTTCAGAACAAATGCCTGCTCATTTGATCTGCAAGTGTTCTGACTTGTATGGCAGACTATATATTTAATCCAAAATCTTCATTATTATTTAAGTCATTAGATTTTTTGTAAATTTAAAACTTTTCCATGAGATTTTTAAAAATCTGTAAATAAACATCTTTTGAAATGCTTCAACATGGTAATGTTGACCTCAAATTTGCTTTGACCATGAGTAGGAATGGAAGAATCCTAAACTCTCTATATTGCTGTCCCCAATTA
This sequence comes from Hemitrygon akajei, assembly GCF_048418815.1. Lineage (NCBI taxonomy): Eukaryota > Metazoa > Chordata > Chondrichthyes > Myliobatiformes > Dasyatidae > Hemitrygon > Hemitrygon akajei. The sequence goes on from NC_133146.1 coordinate 54,573,487, forward strand.
AGAAAGCTCAACTTGTGGACATGCCCACAAATGAGCAGGTTGTAATATTAAATTCAAAAGTCTGTCATACATTCACTCCATGAACAGCAAAGCTGGTGTCCATCTCCGCTTTTAGTAATTGTTCTTTCTCATCAATCTTGTGTTTTTAATGTCATTCATTACAATACTGTAGATGTATGGTTACCATATCAAGTGATTATTGCACATTTTCTAACTTAAGGATAAAATCAACTCACGGACATCTAGAAATGGGACAGGTTTGTTTCCAGGGGTGGCCTGTAAATTACAGCCCCAATTTCACCCAAAGTCATGGTTTGCCTCAGAGCAGAGGTAAACATTAATTTTTTTCCATGGTACAGATGATGGATTTGCATTCCTAACAGAGAATAATTAGTTTCATAACTACAAAGATATGTAGCTTATATCTTAGCCACATGCTGTCAGGTATCTGGTTAAATTTGTGAAAAGGCTTTTAAGTAACATTCTTTTAGAATTAAGAGTTTGCCTACGGTTTAAAAAGCTTCATCCCTGGTAGCATATACTGTAGGTGCATGGTCACGTAGCAACAGACTAAATGAGAGAAGTTTAAAAATGCAAGATAAATGGTTGTTGAAATACTGAGATACCATAATTTCTTACCGTTTCACCACAAAATTTTTGTTAAAATACTTAGGATAATTCTTGCATCAGTGATTCTCTGTAAGGTTTAGATAATTGCTTCAGTCACTAGTTCAGGGGAAAGGTCAAATGAGAATGATCTGACTCATTCATTTAAAAGTAGAGATCATTTTTTCCCAATTTGCATGCTCTTTATGAATAAACGAATTGCATTTTCTTCTGCTGAGAGACGAGTACTAAGTGGTCTCTCTGGTGGTCCACATGGAAGTGGTTTTGATTAATAACCTCCTGCTCAGTTGAATGTATTTTTGTAAGATTCTTCAAACATTGATATTATTCCTACAAATCAGCAATGTATGATTCTCCATTTATTGTACTTGCACATTTTAAATGGTAAGCATGTTGTCCTGGTTTTCTGAGTTGAAAATAATCTAGTGTATCCTTTTTATCAAAGCTAAGTCATTGTTTCCGTCTGTTTATTTTGTTGTAAAAGTGCCTCTAAAAAGTGATTACATTGTCAGTGATTTTTTTTCTGAAACAAGAAATATCCAATGTCTTTATATCTAAAATTGACTTTTTAGAAATCCATTACAAATGAAATATACATGTTCTGGTAATACTTCAAATCAAAATGATGCCTCTTTTGTATTGTATTTTTGATTTTTTTTGATTAGTACGAATCAAAGCAGTTATTTGTCCGTATAATCAGTGATTACATTTTGTGAATTTCTGTACTTTAATCAGTTAGTTAATTTGAATAAGATCATAAGAAATAAGAGGAGTATGCCATTTGGTTTCTTGAGCCTGTTCTGCCATTCAATAAGCTCATAACTGGTTGTCTGCTTCAGTTCAGTGCCTCGATACTATAGTCTCTCTACAATGCCTGATCTCTTCACCTTTAAATATATATCCATCTTCCTGAATTTAGTTAATGACTTGGCTTCCACGTGTTCACCTCCCACTGGGTGAAAAAATTTCTCCTGATCTCAAATTTAAAATGGATCACCCCATATCTTGAGACTGTATCTGCTGGTTCTAGATTCTCCAGCCACTGGGAACGTTTCCCTACCCCCGCCCTTTCTATCCTCTATAGTCACATTCATTTTGGAACTTTCCAGGGTTCTGAGAATCCCCCCGTACTTGTCTGAACTCTAATGAAAAAGACCCAATTGGCCAAATTTTTCCTAATGCTTCAATTCTGCCATCTCAGGAATTCATCTCGTATATCTTTGTTAGTGTTCCATAACAAGAACGTCCTACTTGAATGCTACAAACCCTACAAATGAAGGCCAGTATTACACCATATACTGTTGTGCTTGGATGCTTGATTTCAGTGACTGGTGCACAGACCCTCTTAGTCTTTGTTGCATCCTTTCTTTTCCAAGTCTATTTTCCATTCTTATAAAAATGTCGTTCTGTTTTTAGAATCAAAGTGGACCTCATATTTCCCTACTTACCCAAATTTCCTACATCACATTGGAGTCTCTACAAACTTTGAAATGTTGTTTTAACTCTCTCATCCAAATTACTGATAATTGATTACCCAGGCATTGATTCTGTAGCACCCCAGTAGTCACTCCCTACCACCCAAATGGTTTATGCATTATTTTGAGACTTTGTTTTCCCTGACTAAAATATCTTGAACTTTCTCCACATAGTTACATCAAACCCTCTAAAAAATAAGATCACTTCTTACTTATCTGAATATTGAAATGACTAGGCCTCTGATGTTTAATCTTTTTTTAACAATGTATCTGTGTCCAATAGCAAATATATTCAAGTTTGGATATGCAGACCAAAAATTGTACACCTTTTGTGGTCTGAATAAGGTCCTATATAGCTGTTGTAAGATATTTTTACTCTTACATTCAAATCCACTTGAAAGGAAGGCCAACATACTTTATGCCTTCCTAATTGAATACTGTAGAGGTATGTTATCTTTCAGTCTACAGTGCTAACCAAGTCTTCTTCAACATCAACATTTCCTGATATCACACCAATTAAAATTAATCAATATTTTTCTTTCTACCAAAGTTCCTATGGTATCCCACTGGTCACAGGATGTCAACCTCTAGATGGATCACTCGATCCCCACACTTAATTTACTATCCTTACATGTGTATTACTGTCAATTCTGTATTCTGTAACTTTGTCCAGCACTTCCTCTGTGTGATCTCATTGAAAACCTCACAAAAATCTAAATACAGATCCACTGGGCTCTCTCTCTCATGTACCAGATAGAGAGAACCCCAAAGTTTAATTAAACATGACGTGTTTTTCATAATGCCACATTGACTCAGTTCAGTCATATTATTTTCTGCGTCTTGACTTCACGTGCTTTTTATAAAATGTACAATACATAATTATGGTATGCAGAAATAAAACAATATAACTAATTCAGTTATTCTTCAGAAAGTGTAATATGCAAGATTGTTTAAAAGAGAATATGAGTTGAATTATTTAAGGATATCAAACACAAATGTGTATTGATGGCTCACAAACGAGAAAGTCTGCAAATGCCAGAAATCCAAACAACACACACAAAATGCTGGAGGAACACAGCAGGCTTGGCAGCATCTATGGGAAAAAATACAGTTGACATTTTGAGCTGAAACCCTTTGGCAGGACTGGAGAAAAACCGTTCATGAGTAGTTTTGAAAGGTGGGGCGGGGGGAAGGGGCAGAGAGAAATGCCGGGTGATAGGTGAAACCTGGAGGGGGAGGGATGAAGCAAAGAGGTAGAAAGTTTACTGGTGTAAGAGACAGAAGGCCATGGAGAAAAGAAGGGTGGGAGGAGGGGCACCAGAGGGAGGTGATGGGTGGGCAAGGTAATAACATGAGAAAGGGACATGGGGATGGGTGGAGGCATTACTGGAAGTTTGAGAGATTGATGTTCATGCCATCAGGTTGGAGGCTACCCAAACGGAATATAAGGTGTTGTTTCTCCAACCTAAGGGTGGCCTTATCCTGGCAGTGGAAGAGGCTATGGATGGACATATCGGAATTGGAGATCCCGCTTGTTCTGGCGGATGGAGCATAGATACTCGGCAAAGTGGTCTCCCAATCCAAGTTGGGTCTCACCAATATACAAGTGGCCACACCAGGAGTACCGAACACAGTATATGACCCCAACAGACTCACAGGTGAAGTGTCTCCTCACCTGTTTGGGGCCCTGAATGGTAGTGAGGGAGGAGGTGTAGTGGCAGGTGAAGCACTTGTTCCATTTACAAGGCTAAGTACCAGGAGGGAGATCAGTGGAGAGGGATGAATGGACAAGGGAGTCACGTAGGCTTGTTTCCTTAGGATGGTAGCTTGACAAGATGTTCATCACTGCGCTTAACAAGGTCAATTTTTGAAAACAGTTCTTTTTCCACTTAAATTTCTTAAATATATTCAATAGGTCCTTATTACTCATGTTAAACTCAGACAAGAGTAATTTCTTTGGTGGATTATGAAGAAAGATGCATGGACAAGAACAAACGACATTGCATTTATGAATCCATCTCAAGAATTGTGGTAATGATAAAATTATATATTCTTGATTATGAATTTATAATTTTCACTGATGAAAATATTCACCGTGTGTTCCTATGGGTATTGTACCCTCAGTGTTGGCACGTGGCCAAGTGGTTAAGGCGTTCGTCTAGTGATCTGAAGGTCGCTAGTTCAAGCCTTGGCTGAGGCTGCCTGTGTGTCCTTGAGCAAGGCACTTAACCACACATTGCTCTGTGACGACACCGGTGCCAAGCTGTATGGGTCCTAATGCCCTTACCTTGGACAACATCAGTGGTGTGGAGAGGGGAGACTTGCAGCTTGGGCAACTGCTGGTCTTCCATATAAAAAAAACCTCGCCCAGGCTTGCGCCCTGGAAACTTTCCAAAGTGCAAATCCATGGTCTACCGAGACTAACGGAGGCCTACACATTATACCCCCAGTTGATGAACCAGAGTTCCAATCCATATTAATGATTGTATTCATTCTGATAACTTGAGCTCCCAGCCTCATTTCTGGTTGTTAAGACTCAAAGGATGTTGATAAGCTGCTTAGTGACTACTGGCAGGTGGGATTCTTATGGATCATGAGAAGCATTCATTCATAATTACCTGATAGCTTTCCAGGTAGTCCATTAAGGATAGTTGGTAATGCCAACTGTGAAACTAAATTTAAACATTGAAGTAAAACTGCTGGTAATTTTTTCTCACCAAGACCTTGGTTGCCCTTATCAAAACTTGCTCAAAATAGACATAGCATAGAGGGAACATCTTTTTTTTAAAAAGTGTGACTGCCAATTTTTTTTCAAATGCCTGAATTATATCTAATTGATACTCTCTGCATACCATTGAAACCTTGGAATATATTATAGAAAATTATAGTTTGCAGAATCTTAAATTACTTCTGTCATCAACATCTATTACATTTACAGTGTTATTGTCAATGAGAAATTTTCTGTGACAAAGTACATCTATCCATGCTTTTACTAGGAAAAAGTATTAGGTTCCAATATAAACATTACAGACACCTACATGAAGCCTTTGGTCATGAACCTTGTTTCTGGTGTCTTTGCACAGATTACATCTGGTTTGCATTTGGAAATCAAAAATTGCAAGGAAACATTGGTTACCCAATAGGAATCAACTGTCTTACACCCATATGATGAAAAAAGAAACTTCAGAATTGTACATTTCATGTTTGAGTTGATCATGAAAGAGTTGCTCCCCCGGTACAACCAACATGCAAAAATCCAAGCACCACAAGCAGAATCTGCCCTCTATTTGAGTTGAGATAATCTGCATAACAGATCATTTTTAAATGACAAGAATGCTAGTTAAGGCAGGTACAACCATAATCATTTAAAGGACATTTGGATAAATACATAGAGAGGAAATATTTAGAGGGATATGGGTCAAACAAGAGCTAATGGGACTAGGTTGGTCAGCGAGCTGGACTGTAGGGCCTTGTTTCTGTATTGTTCTATGAATGGAAAACTGTAAATACAAGATGGCTTAGATCTTCCATTTTAAGAATGTCAGGTGGCTCCAATTACCAAGATCCTCAAGCACACTGGTCTGAAATCTGAACATTCCTCTGCTATTTTCCCAGCTTTCTTATTGGGAATAAATGTGGACGTGTGCCTACGGTCCGAAAGTTAAGTTAGCCTTTTTATTTGATTAGTTGTTAAGTTTAAAAGTATTTAATATTTTTAAATGTATATGAAACTTTGTATCTGAATATTTTAAAACAAATATTTTCTTAACTTTATTTTTATTCCTGAGTTTTTTTGTGTGTTTATGTTCAATATCAGTGAAAGCTTTGACAGTTTTTGAGCTTGGGGGCACAGCCTCACCAGATATCAATATCACTCTGGGTATGCAGCTGATCACTTAAGAAAAGAGCTTCTGCACTGTAGTAGAGTGCCGAATGTCTTCAGTCATCTGGGAGCCAGGTTTTCAGCAGAAGACTTGAGTCCAGGACCACACTAGAGGAAATTATGTGCTCCAAAGACGGATAATGGTGATTTGGGCTCAGTGGAAGATTTGCTGTATTGTTTGAAAGTTGACTAGAGTCCTGGGTAGTATAACAGCTCCTTGTCCCATTGCTGGTCATTATGACAATCACAAAAGCAGTGAATTTCCTCAATGTTAGATATTTGTATCTGATGCTGACTGAAGTTTTGTAACTTAATGAAAATATTAACGGCATGAAGTAATTCCATGTGGATACTTGAGCACTACACTACTGATATGGATTGTTCAAAAAAAAACATTATGAAGTCGTCTTTGCCGTCTGCCAGCTGGTTTCAATGAAACCTATCTTCAAAGAAATAAATTTCAAAATACAGTGTCAGTAATAATTTCATCATTAAAAAAACATTTATACAGAGATTCTCTTGCATGCCCTATCAAAACACTTACAGAAGCAGAAATATGGTCTTGCAGCAGTGGAAAATGGGAGATATTTGATGACTGCTCATTCTATAATGTTTAAAGAAGGATATAGGATATTTGCCTTCATTGTCATGGCTGCAGAGTGTAATAGCAGAAGTTGTGGTTTTCAATTGGACCACAGTTGAAGAAGATGATGCCAGTGAACAACATGACCAAAGGTGGTGTCCTTCATACAATTTTCAAAACTACTACTTTTACTATTTTTTTCTTCCAAATTTTCAAAGATTAAAGACTGCTACTATTGGAACCTATGATTTACATTTTGATTGTGTGCTTTCAGGCTGATTGGGTGATCTGGCACTTTGCTGAAGGAGTCTGGTGGGGTTTTAAGCAGAATGTGCAGCCTGCAGGCCAAGAAGCCTGGAAAGGGGGTGTGAGCCCATGATCAACTCTATTTCTTGCTGATTAAAGCATCAAGCAAGACTGAAATCAATGAGGACAAGAACAGATGTGCAATGCTGTCTGCCTGCGTTTGACTGGTCTCTCTATCCCTCTTGCTCACTGGTGCCAGAGTCTTGGGTCTTGGGCAAGGTTTAAGCAACACAGTTTGTGGATTGGACTCTTTAGTTAATGTTATGGTGTGTTTCTGGTTTCTAGTTACTCCTTTTTTTATAATTGCTATTTTGTGTGATATTGATCGGGGTGGACTGGCTCTGTAGCCTGCAGGCAACGAACATCACAGTACTAAATTGACTGAACAGAACTACACTGAACAGTCCTAGACTTCCAATGACTCTGTGATGTATACTGTGTTTTTCGTTTGTTTTTTGGCATTTGTGCGACTCGTTCATTTTTGCGCATTGGGTGTTTAATGTTTTCTTTGAACTGATTGCATGGTGTTTCTTTGTTTCATGGCTGCCTGTGGGAAGATGAATCTCAGGGCTGTATATTACATACGTACTTTGATAATAAATGTACTTTCAATCGTTGAAGTATTGTGTATAATTCTGATCACCACACTAATGGTGCAATGATTTAGAAGGATAAAGTCTCAAACAACAATTGTCTGCTGCCTGGTGGTCAATGATTGTTTCTAGGGGACAGAAAGAAGAGCTCTAAGAGCAGATTGAGATCCCATTGATGCATGTAGTCTTTGGCTACCTTCAACTGCATGATAATGGAAATAGAAATTTGCCCAATAATCACTGCACAATGAAATACGTATCACCATCTGTGGCACTGAATTGCCTATCTCTTTCCTTTTGGGAAGGATGTTTACCCACATTCCTTGATATCATTTGAAGGCTGACAGCCAAGCTGTACCTTACAATAAACCTATCAATGTAAATCCTTAGCAACACACACAAAATACTGGAGGAACTCAGAAGGTCAGGCAGTACCTATGGAAATGAATGAACAGCTGATGTTTTGGGCCAAGACCCTTCAGGACTGAGAGGGAAGCGGGGGAAGATGCCTGAATTAAAAGGTGGGGGAAGAGAAAGAGGCTAGCTGGAAGGTGATGTGAAGTCAGGTGGGTGGGAAAGTTCAAAGGCTGGAGAAGGAAGTATCTGATAGAGTGGACAATAGGAGAAAAGGAAGGAGGAGGGGACGGGGGTGCGTAATAGGCAGGTGAAAAAATGTAAATGGTCAGAGTGAGGAATAAAGTTCGGGGAGGGGGGAAGTTTTGCTCACAGAAGTAGAAATCAATATTCATACCATCAGAATGGATGTTACCCAGACAGAAAAAAAGGTGTTGCAAACAGGAGAAAATCTGTAGATGCTGGAAATCCAAGCAACACACACAAAATGCTGGAAGAGCTCAGCAGACCAGGCAGCATCTATGGAAAAGAATAAACAGTCGACATTTCGGGTGTTTAGGGAATGGACATCCATAGTGAAAATGAGACAATCGGGGCCAGGAAACTTGAAGACATTGAAAAAATCCAGAGTGTGTGATGTGTCATGGATGCAGACAGGAAAGGTATGAACCAGGAAGGGTAAAACAGAATTGAGGTATGCAGATATAAGTTCAATGGGGCAAGAACAAGCAGAAACAATGCGTCTACCTGGAGAGGCAGGTTTGTGGATATTGGGTGGGAGGTGCAGGGTAAGGGAACTTTTAAGGTTGGTGGCAGTGGATGGGAGATCCCGGAGTAAATAAGGTTGGTGATAGTGTGGGCGACAATGGCTGGTGCTCCTTAGCGTGGTCCTGTTCGAGTGGTAAGAGGAGGTGTCTAGAGTCATCGCCTGGCCTCAGCAAGGTAGGCATCAGTTCACCAGACTACAGCACCCTCTTATGTGTGGATTTGATGGTGAGGTTAGGATCAGTGGGGACAGAGTGGAGAGCAGTGCTTTCGGAAGGAGTGAGGTTCGAATTGGAGAGAGGAGTGGTGAAGTCGAGTTGGTTAATGTCTCATCAGCAGTTGGCAATGAAAAGATCCAGTGCAGGCAGATGGCGAGGAAGAGGAAGGTTGAAGAAGGAAGAAGGGATCGTCAGTGCGGGCTGGAGAGTCCTTGCCAAAGAAGTAATACAAGGTGTTGCTCCACCACCCTGCGGTGGCCTCACCTTGGCACAAGAGGAAGCCATGGATCAACACATCGGAACAGGAATGGAAACGTGAATCGATATTAAAATGTTTGGCGACCAGGAAGTCCCACTTGTGGTGGATGGTGCAGAGGAGCTCAGTGAATTGGTCCCACAACTTACGGCGGATCTCAACAATACAGAGGAGGTTGCAGTGGGAGCAACAGACACAATAGACAACCCCAGCAGATTCGCAGATGAAATCTTGGCTCGCCTGGAAGCACTGTTTTGGGCCTTGAATGGAGGAGAAGGAGGAGATGTATGCTTGCAGGGTCAAGTGCCTGTTGGGAGATTAGTGGGGAAGGATGAATGATTCCAGCAGAGAGCACAGGGGAGGGGGACAGGTAAAGATATGTTTAGTGGTAGTGTCCCTTTGCAGGTGGCAGAAATTGCAGAGGATAATGTGTTGGATGTGGAGGCAAATAGGGTGGTAGGTAAGGACAAAAGGAACTCTATCACTATTATAAATGGATGGGGTAAGCACAGATGCACTGTAGATGGAGGAGACTCTTTGGAAATGGAGGAAGTCACAGAGGATAAACCAACCACATAAAGTTGATTTAGATGAAGTTACAGAGAGGGGATGAGGAAACTGTGGTTGAAGTGATACATACAGTATGAACTTCTAAAAGGTGTTAAATAAAATGCCACATACTGGATTTATCATCAAGATTAATGCTCATGCAAATTGGCTATAGCAACACAGACAGAAAAATGACCAAATAGCAGGAAACACAGGTCTTGAAAGATTGTTTTTCAAATTGGTGGAAAAGGTATATTGGTGTTCTCAGGTTCAATGCTAGGAATACTGATATACGTTAAAGACTTGGACACCATTTCAAAGTTGCAGATGACACACAAACCAGAATCAGATTAGAATCATACTGTCATATGTCGTATTGCAGCAGCCGTATATTGCAATACATAATAATAAAAAAACTCTAAATTACAATAAGAAATATACTTTTGAAAATTAAATTAAATAAATAGTGCAAAAAAGAGAGCAAAAAATAAATACAGAGGTAGTGTATATGGTATCACTGTCCATTCAGAAATCTGATGGCAGACGGAAAGAAGCTGTTCCTAAAACATTGCGTGTGTGTCTTTAGGTTCCTGTACCTCCTCCCTGATGGTAGCAATGAGAAGAGGGCACATCCTGGGTAATGGGGGTCCTTAATGACAGATGCCACCTTTCTGAGGCATTGAAGATGTCCTGGATACCGGGTAGTATAGAGCCCATGCTGGAGCTGGTTGAGTTTGTAACTTCCTGCAGCTTTATCTGAAACTGTGTAGTGGCCCCTCCATAGCAGATGGTGATGCAACCAGTTAGAATGCTCACTACAGTACATCTGTAAAAATTTTCAAGAGTCTTTGGTGACATACCAAATCTCCTCAAACTCCTAATGAAATATAGCTGCTGCCGTGCCTTTTTTGTAATTGTATCAATATGTTGGGCCCTGGATAGATTTTCAGGGATCCAGGAACTTGAAACTATGTGAGGAGGGTAATAAACCAAGGATACAGAGACAGGCTAATGAAAGTTATGAACACCACACTTGAAGAAGGATGTAAAGGATCTGGAGAGAGTACCGACGAGATTTAGTAAAATGATAAATGAGCTGAAGAATTTCATTAATGTGGATGGATTGTAAAAGCTGACTATATTTCTGTGAACAGAATAGTCAAAGTATCTTGCAGAGGTAATTAAAATAATGAAAGTACAAAAAGCAAAGCAATTTCTTTAATGAAAGGCACAACAACAGTGACACAGAATAAAGGTGATTGGTAAGATAATTAAAAGTGAATGCTTTGGGTCCAGAATGCAGTGCCTGGGCGGTGGAGGTGAATTCACTCATAGCATTCCTAAGAATACTGAATAATAATTTGAAAGAAATACTCACAGGACTTTGAGAAGAGGGCAAGGAACAGGGCTAACTACATAGTTATTATGTCGAGATGGTTTCAAGTATTTCACATGGCTTCCTTTAATGCTGAAGCCATTGTGATCCAGACTCTCTTTGTGCCAATATCACAGTAGCATTGTAACATATTAACATAGCACAATGCTTTAAAGTACAGGTGACCTGGGTTCAATTCCCATCATTGCCTTTAAGGACTTCTGTACTTTCTCTTGGTGGCCGTGTGGTTTGCCTCCGGGTGCTCAGGTTTCCTCCCACAGTCCAAAGACCTACTGGTTGGTAGGTACATATACCTGTCTGGACACGCCCCCCCTGCTGACTGCTCCTGTGGCTCCTCCCACGGACCCCGGTAGAAAGGTGATTGGGGACACCGCCCCGGCCTCAGTCTCCAGGATGCAGTGTGGTGGTCAATTGCTGCTTGTTCTTTCTTCCAGCCGATAAAAGCTTATATCTCGCCTCATGTCTCCAAGAGTTATTGATGGTGCATCACTTTGTAAATTGTTCCATGATTGGGCTAGGTTGCTGAGCAGCATAGCTTGAAGGGCTGTAAGGGCCTATTCCATGCTGTATCTCAATCAATAAGTAAATAAATATCGACCCTACAGCTTGATAACATGAAGAGCAATCATTCCGCACCTTCACCTCCTTAGTATTGTGGCTAGAGTGTAGTGTATTTCTCCTATCGGAAAGGGGTTTGGAGAAAAGTAGAAGTAAATTAGGTCATGAAGGGTCTGGGTCTCTATCCTGGGAGATTTAACCAAAGTAAGAATTTCAACAGTCTCATTTGAGACAAAAGGCTCAGCAGTTAAGAACTGAAATGAATAAACGTTTCAAGCAATACAAGTATGATTATTGTATCAGAGCCTTGAGGTTTAGTATCATGAATAAGTAAAGGATGAGGTACAAAGATAGTTGAATGGCTGTGAAGCACAGTCATATGACATGAGGAATGAGGAAAACTTAATGTAACAAGTATTAGAGTTACAAACAAGAGAAATGGATGGGCTCAATAGCCACCTACATCGTCTTGCACGAACCATAAATGGCCGTATTGGGATGTGAAAAATTGTAACTCATTGTTCTTATTTTGTAGCTGCATAAAACTGGGTGTATTGAAAGCCCCGGAGCCACTCCCATCAGTGTGATTGCTGCAGAGTTCTCCCCTGCACACTTCCATCTGTCAAATTAAAGGCTCACTGCATCTGCAGTTCGGTACTCCATATTGTACTTCATTCACAACTTTGCCATAGAGTGCACAATTGTCTAAATTGACATGTATCATTCCTAAAATAACATGTTGTTAAAATGCACAACCATTTAATATTGCAAATCATGCATGCACATAAGGTTTTTTAAGCTCAACAGTTGAAAATCATCATACAAAGCCAGTTTAGTATGCTTTCAAATGAAAATGAGTTTCTAGACCTATGCACAGAATGTGCTGGAGGAGCTCAGCAGGTCAGGCAGCATCTGTGGATGGGAATAAACAGTTAACCTTTCATCAGGATTATTACCATCCATAGATGCTATCTGTCCTGCTGAGCCCCTCCAGCACATTGTATGTATTGCTCGAGATTTCCAGCATCTGCAGTACCTCTTGTGTCTTGCTTCTGGACCTGTTTTCTTCTGCACTGACAATCTCAAAATACAGAATATGCTGTTGTTAGAATTGCTCACCCGATGTCACAAAATTTATAAAAACCCATTGTAAGTGGAAAATTGTTTGCTCTAATCTAAAACTGCTGAATACCAAATTATACACATTTCATTCGTTTATTGAAGAATATTTAGCTCCATTTTTCTTTTGAGTTGAATTGACTTTATTACTTACATCCATCGTATGCATGAGGATCTTTATGTTACGTCTCCATCTAAATATGCAATGTGCAATTTATAATAAGTAGTACGTATCTACAACAGGACAGTCAATATAACATAAAAATACAGTTGTGTCAGCATGAATTAAGCACTCTGATGGTCTGGTGGTAGAAGCTGTCCTGGAGCCTGTTGGTCCTGGCTTTTATACTGCAGTACCATTTCCCGGATGGTAGCAGCTGAAATAGTTTGTAGTTGGGTTGACTCGGGCCTCCAATGATCCTTCGGGCCCTTTTTACACACCTGTCTTTGTAAATGTCCTGAATAGTGGGAAGTTCACACCTCGAGATGCACTGGGCTGTCCGTACTGCTCTCTGCAGAATCCTATGATTGAGGGATATACAGTTCCCACACCAGGCAGTAATGCAGCCAGTCAGGATGCTCTCAATTGTGCCCCTATAGAAAGTTCTTAGGATTTGGGGGCCCATACCAAACTTCTTCAACCGTCTGAGGTGAAAGAGGCGCTGTTGTGTCTTTTTCACCACACAGCGGTATGTACAGACCACACGAGATCCTCGCTGATGTTTATGCCGAGGAATTTAAAAACCCCAGATCCATTGATGTCAATAGGGGCTAGCCTTTCTCCATTCCTTCTGTAGTCCTCAACCAGCTCCTGTGAGGGAGAGGTTGTTTTCTTGACAACACTGTTTCAGGGTGATGACTTCTTCTCTACAGGCTGCCTAATTACTATTTGAGATTAGGCCAATCAGTGTAGTATCATCAGCAAATTTAATTAGCAGATTGGAGCTGTAGGTGGTAACACAGTCATGGGTATACAGAGTAAAGGAGGGGGCTTAGTACACAGCCCTGAGGGCCACCTGTGTTGAGGGTCAGAGGGGCAGAGGTGAGGGAGCCCACGCTTACCACCTGCTGGTGATCTGATAGGAAATCCAGGATCCAGCTACACAAGGCAGGGCGAAGGCCGAGGTCTCTGAGCTTTTTGTCAAGCCTCGACGGAATTATGGTGTTGAATACTGAACTGTTCACCAAGAACAGCATTCTCACATAAGCATCCTTCTTCTCCAGATGTGTAAGGACAGTGGGTAGAGCTGTGGCTATTGCGTCATCTGTCGATCAATTAGGGGAGGGAAGTTCAAGGGGGATATTAGAGGAAGGTTTTTCACTCAGAGAGTGGCTGGTGCGTGGAATGCACTGCCTGAGCCAGTGGTGGAGGCAGATACACTAGTGAAGTTTAAGAGACTACTAGACAGGTATATGGAGGAATTTAAGGTGGGGGGTTATATGGGAGGCAGGGTTTGAGGGTCGGCACAACATTGTGGGCCGAAGGGCCTGTACTGTGCTGTACTATTCTATGTTCTATGTTCTATTATGAAAATTAGGTGAATTGTAGGGGGCCCAGTGTGGGTGATAGCATGCTGCAGGTGTAGTCCTTCACCAGCCTCTCAAAGCGTTTGCTTATTATTGAGTTGACTCCGAAAGGACACCAGTCATTCAGACATGTTACCTTGTCGTTTTAAGTATCAGAACAATGGTGGATGTTTTGAAGCAAGTGGGCTTCATTACACTGGGAGAGGGAGAGATTAAAAATGTCTGTAAACACGCCTGCCAGTTTTGCCACGCACACTCTGAGTACCCATCCTGGGATGCCGTCTGGTCCTGCAGCCTTGCAACTGTCCAAAGAAATTGGACAGTCTTTACAAAGAAATTTTGATAACCTGACCACCTTTTGAAATGATTTCTGATGACTTTTAAGATTCTTATCCAAGTTTAATTCAGAATTTTAGATTATTATATTGGATGTCTAAAATTGAAGGATGCTTAAACATTCTTTTAAAGACTAGTGTTGTTATTTTCTTAATCGTCTGCTTTATCACACAAGAGGAAAAATATGTAGCCATGAACAAATTTTGTGAACCTGTCATTTCTTTTCAAATAATGAGGTTGTATTTTTTAAACAATGCAGTTAGTTTTTTCCAATGTATTTAGATTACGGTAGATTAAATTAGTTTTATTGTTATTCACACCAGGATGCAATGGAATTCCTTGTCTGCATGAAGCTTGCAGTGTAAAGCATACATGGTAATAAATAGTACCACAATAAAAACAACATGCACAGAACAACAGATTAGTACTTAGATTGCAGTGCAGTTTGATCTTGTACAAAAATAAGCATTTTGCAGTGGAAACTTAATGTCAGATTGGCAGCTGCAAGTAAAAATAATGTCAGGCTGACCTGATTTCATGGAGAAATCACTGAATGACATTCAGTACTACATTATCCAGAGACAATACGTTCATTTTAAGTTTGACTGGCATGGAGGAGATATTTAATTCCAAATTATTATATGCAGATTGGAGTTGGGAGAAAGAAATCCTATACAATGAAAACACTTCAGGTCAGCAAAGTTCTCACAAAAAAGGTTCACTCTACCTGCCTGCATTTCTATAGTGATATGACTAGAACATGATAGATACATACTGTATAACCAGATAAGAGCCCCAAATCAATGAAGATATTTCCTCAATAACAATAGTTCTCTGATATTTTCTTCCCCCCCCCTTGATTTCTTATCTATCTTTTCCAGAAACAAGCATCTCATGAGTTATCAGACCATGAGTATCAATGGCCTTCCAATATCATACCTAAATGACCAATCTACACTCAAACAGTTAATTGGTTAGGAGAGGCATATTTAAAAACAGGGATTGACTACCAGGGTTGGTTATTCCTTAGTAATTAACATTCACACATAAGTAGTAGCTAGCACAGGATGAAAACCTTCCGAACAGAAGTGTTTACAGAATTGCCTTCTTAGTCCTTGTTCATGGCCACAGCAACATTAGCTTTAGACTGTTTCTAAACTGTTTCTGCGTTAGAACATGTTGGCTTAACTGAAGCCTTATAGAGTATCAGACCTTGAGAGTAGGCCTTAAAGCCTATGGGGTGGTACAGTGAAAGAATAAAAGATTAATTGGCTGACCGAGACAGGGTTCAGGGGAGGAGTGGAAGACAGGGTGGCATAGACTAGTGCTTTAATCTGGAAAAGTGAGAAGGGATATTAGGGTTGGTGAGTGCAGGATGTAGGTGATAACTGACAATAGCTTATACTTATTATAGTGCCAAGGGAAACACAATTTTTTTTAGATGTCTTATTAATACACTTCTCAACAGTGGCTTGAACAGGTTCCTTTATGGACCTTTCTGTTAGTCACATTTAGATCTGTTTTTTTTAAAACTCAACTCTGCCAAACTGACACTAAGTATGTTCAGGGAAATCCAAATTTATAGAAGAGGCCTCAAATAGGCATTCATCCCCTTACATAAGCAAAGTCTCTTAATGCCAGGTTTAGGAGCTCACCAAATGGAGCACTGTGGACTCCAACACACACACACACACACACACACACACACACACACACACACACACACACACACACACACACACACACACACACACACACACACACACACACACACACACACACACACACACACTGTATTTGTATTATCACATTTGATTGTGCTTGAACTTCTTCCAAGTCTTATTCCATCAACACTCTGTGGGGGATTGCTTTTAGAATACTCTTCACTTGTCTAGACAAGTACCTAATTCTTTGCAATAGTCAACCTTCTTGGTTTTAATTTAACAAAAAATGCATTCCCATGGCAACCACTTTATTTCTAAATTATCTCTTTTCTGTATATTCCAAGAATTTATTGCTTGGAGTTGGCATATTCAAAAGTATCATTAAAAAAGACATGTAAAGGGAATGTTTTCAGAAGATTATTCTACGTTTTAAATGGATATTACTTGCACTTTGAGCAATAATTCATATAGTTATATGTTAATTTACACATTTTGTTGATTTTATCAGGAATAATGATTTATTTAAAACTTAACATTGCAATAAATCAATTCTTAACTTTTTTCTGTTTTGTATCTTCTCACACTTCTCACACTATTTCTTCACTTATTTTACCACCAATATTATCAACCCTAAATGCTTTTGTGTGCAATCCAAGTAAACTGAAAAGTGTATATCACATGACGAGAATACAAAAATCTTACACAATTTTACAGTCAATAATGTGTTTGCAATAAGATGCTGGTACAAGCAGGCCATACTAACCAATGACCCCTAAGTCTGATTTAAATTTATGGCACAGGATGCATTGAAAACAATTGCAAGGAACTCATTATATTCAACTTTTGGACTAGATTTGCAGCCTGGCAGTACAACTCACTGAACTTGCCAATATGCTGCAATACACTAAGTTTGATGCCCATAAATTCCTGATTTTAGTTGGGCTGAAGAAGAGGAAATATGTAAAAGAAGACAAATTAGAAGAGAATTTGTGTTCTCACTCCAAATACCTCTTAGCCATAAGAAAAGCTGTTGATGCCAAGGAACATGACGCTGCTTGCCCTATCTACTACTATGAGGACTGCTATGTGTTGTCCTGACTTTCCTTTCATAAACTCAGCAATTAATTCCTTGGTCTTACAGATGTTGAGCACAAAGTCCATTGGATATTTCCATTTTAACATGGACCGTCTTTGTTCTAAACCTGCTATTTCCTAACTTTCATCATAATTTTTCTTCCACTTCTCATCAACAGATGGGAACAGGTGCAGCAGGCTAACAAGAAGGTAAATGAAATATTGGCCTTCATTGACAGAGAGGCTGAATTTAAGAGCAGGGAGGTTATGCTGCCACTTGCAAGGATACTGGTGAGGCTCTACCAGGAGTACTGTTTGCATTTCTGGTCTCCTTACTTGAGGAAAGATTTGGAGGCAGGGCAGAGGAGGTTCACCAGGTTGATTCCAGAGATGAAGGGGTTAGATTATAAGGACAGATTGAGTTGCCTGGGATTGTACTCACTGGAATTCAGGAGAATGAGAGGAGATCTTACAGAAACATATAAAATTATGAAAGGGATAGATAAGATAGAGGCAGGAAAGTTGTTTCCACTGTTAGGTAAGCCTAGAACTAGGGGACATAGCCTCAAGATTTGGGGGAGTAGATTTAGGATGGAGATGAGGAGAATTGCTTTTCTCAGAGTGATGAATTTGTGGAATTCTCCGCCCAGTGAAGCAGTGGAGGCTACCTTAGTAAATATATTTAAGACAAATTTGGATAGATTTTTGTATAGTAGGAGAATTAAGAGTTACAGGGGAAAGGCATGTAGATGGACATGAGTCCATGGCCTGATCAGCCATGATCTTATTGAATGATAACAGCTCAACAGCCAGATGGCCTACTCCTGCTCTCATCTCTTATGACCTTATGTTATGAGCATAGCATAGTCGGTTCCAGGTTTCGTATGGAATATTTACAATTCATTCTGAGCCCTTAGTCATCCTTCACAGAGGGAAATGCCAGTGGCCATCATTTAAGGAATATCAGAATGTGACTGGGGAATTTGGCCACGATCTACTGTTGTCCCAGTTTCATTCAGCTAAACTAGATTTTTGGTTGTGAAAACAAATGTTAGAGATAGATTTTCTTTACACAAAGAGTGGTGAGTGCCTGGTATACATTGCCAGGGTTGGTGGTAGAAGCTGATACATTAGGGAAATTTAGGAGATTCTTAGATAGCTAATTGGATAAAAGAAAAATGGAGGATTATGGGTTAGGTAGGAGGGGAGGTTTAGGTTGATCGTGGAATAGATTAAAAGATCAGCACAACATTGAGGACCATTGGATGCATACTATGCTGTACTATTCTATGCTTTGTGCATCTCATTTTTAAAAAAGTATATGAAAGCTTTTTAAAAAGTTCTGGAAAAGATTGACCCCAAAGGTTCTGGGAATGTCAGTAATCACCCAGAAACCAGAATTGTTTTCCACAAGCATGAAGGCTGAAAAACAATTTGTTGGTATTCAAAATCATCCAGATTTTAAACAAGATAAATTTGATTTTTTCTTACCATTGGAAGAATTGTTAAGTGTCAAAGGATGCTGACTTGAGGGATCGGTAAAATAACCAAAGCTGATTAGAGTATTAGGAAAAAAAATTCCAAGCAGCACGTAATTATGACCAGCAATTCATTGACTGAATCTATAGTGGAAGCAGCTACATTAGTGCTTTTCAAAAAAGATTTAAATAAATTAAAATGTACAGGGCTATAGAAAAAGAATGAGGAAAGAAACTAACAGGTGTTCTCTGTCACAAACAAGAGAAAATCTGCAGATGCTGGAAATCCAAGCAATACCTTCAAAATGCTGGAGGAACTCAGCAGGCCAAGCAGCATCTATGGAAAAGAGTAAACAGTTATTGTTTCAGGCCAAGACCTTTCATCAGTTGACTGTTTACTTTTTTCCATGGATGCTGCCTGGCCTGCTGAGTTCCTCCAGCATTTTGTAGGTGTTGCTTAGGTTTTCTCTATGCTGTATGTGCTGTAATGATTCTAATATTCCATGATGTTGGCTTCAGCTACCAATTTTCACTGTCCTTGCATCTTCTGACAAAGTACAGCAGAACACATTACACACAATTAGGAAAGCTCACTAAGGCCTCTACTTTCTGAAGAGGCTGAAGAGAGCTGGACTATGCACATCTATACTCACATCATTCCACAGATGAGCATCTGAAAACATCCTAACAAGCTGCATCACTGCATGATTTGGACATTGCACTGTGGTGGACAGGAAGGCTCTACAATGGGTAGTTATAACTGCCCAACACATCACCAGCACCAGCCTACCTGCCATCAAGGATGTATATACAGAAGGGTGCTGGAAAAGACCCAGTAAGATCATGAAGGATCCTACCCGCTCTACTCATGGACTGCTTGTTCACTCCCATCAGGGTGGAGGCTATGTAGCATGCACACCAGGACCACCAGACTCAAAAACAGTTACTTTATCTAATGTAAGGCTGGTCAACACCTCTAGCCACTAATCCTCTCCTTCCCTCAAGGGAACTATACTTCCCTCAAGTGCAGGGCTCTGCAGAGAGTGGTGCAGACAGTCCAGCGCATCTGTAGATGTGAACTTCCCACTATTCAGGGCATTTACAAAGACAGGAAGGTAAAAAGGGCCTGAAGGATCATTGGGGACCCGAGTCACCTCAACCACAAACCACTCCAGCTGCTTCCATCCGGGAAATGGTACTACAGCATAAAAGCCAGGGCAACAGCCCCTTTCACCAGGCCATCAGTCTGTTTAACTTATGCTGATGCAACTGTATTTCTATGTTATATTGACTATCCTGTTGTACAGAATATTTATTATAAATTACCATTATTGCACATTTCATATTTGGAGACGTAATGTAGAGATTTTTACTCCTCATGTATATGAAGAATGTAAGTAATAGTCAATTCAATTCACACCCCTCAACCACACTACTTTGTCATTTCCTGTCGGTCACCTTATGCACAGAAATCCTGTGCCTAGCATCACTTTATGGACATACAATCCACATATATAGCTATCTTATGTATTTATATTCATTGTGTTTTTTAATATTATTATTATGTTCTTTATCTTATTTTTTTTGTGCTGCATCTGATCTGGGAGCAATAATGTCTTAATTCTTCTCTGCACTTGTGTACTTGAAATGATTTTCCACAATGTTGAATCTCAAATAACTAAAATCAAATGATTTCAAACTCATACATCTGCTGGTGAGTGGCTTTAAGATGTTCATAAGCCCCACAATTCAAAACAACATTGTGAAGTTGCAAGAATGTGACCTGTCCACCTGCTCCATAGTGCAAATATTTAATCAGTCAATCATGTGGCAGCAACTCACTGCATAAAAGCATGCAGACATTGTCAAGAGGTTCAGTTGTTATTCAGACCAAACATCAAAATGCGGGGGGAAATATGAGCTAAACGACTTTGACTGTGGAATGATCATTGGTGCCAGGTGGTTTGAGTGTCTCAGAAACTGCTAATTTCCTGGGAATTTCATCCACAACAGACTCTAGAGTTTACTGAGAATGGTACAAAAAACAAAGAAACATCCAGTGAATGGCAGTTCTGTGGGGGGATATGAATGGCAGCAGAAGACCACACTGGCTTCCCTTCCTGTACCTAATAAAGTAGCCACTATGATAATAAATTTTGATTTGAGAGAAGGCCACAATCAGATGCTAAAGTCATGAATAAGGTGTCAAAGTCACAATGCAGCTATGCAAAAGAGAGCCACAGCTTGGGCTCAGTTTGTTAATATAAGACCACATAGCTAGCAATGATTCTGAGTATTGCCAAAGTAAATCTCATTGTGGAGATCTGCTTTTGCATGTGTCGTAAGTATTGAATGTGAATCAAGCAATTACTATTGCATTTTCCAGAAGTAGTGCCCAAGTGAGGTTTTCATACTGTAAAGATTCAGTCACAAATTACATACAGTGTAAACACGCAAACTAACACATTTCTTACATTAGGTACCTTGGCATTAAAAAAATGGCTTTGAATGTTACCTGCCTTATAAGCTTGGGGCAGTATCTATCTTTAGCCCTATTCCCCCACATGACAGCCTCACAAAGGCAATAACTTGATTTGTCAGTTATCATAAATGCAAAATCGTATTTCATTCTTCTACTACTATGCAAAAAATATTAGATAGATAGATAGATAGATACTTTATTCATTAGGCAATGATCTGCTGAATCATCAACTTTCTATCTGGCAGGATATTATTAAATGATTATATGTTTTGACATTTTATTGCATACTGTTATAATTTTTCATCAGCTTGTGTAATTCATTTTGCTTTTTCAATCACTTGCAAGAGTTTGGGATCATAATTTTATTATCTTACGAACACTTCATGACTGAAAAACATTTAAAGATTGCTTTTAAAGCAAAGTGCATTCATGCATTCTGTTAATTTAAAGGTATTCAGATGCAGTGCATCAAAGTTTGATTGGACTTCAAATGAAAAGAATAAGCAACTTGTTAACCAGTCTTATTGTTTTATAATTATAAAACACCAATATCCTTATTTTATGACTTTCCCAGTGCCAAATGTCTGGAAGTGGTTGTCCAGCAAATAATAATAACTTGTGTGGCACCTTTACTAAAGCAATATAGCACACTGGAGTTCACAGCACCCATATCAAATTAAATTCAACACCAAACCACAACAGTTCAAGAACTATAAGCCAAAAGCTTAAAGTGGTAGAACTTAACTTGTGTCTTCAAGAAAGAAAGAGTGGTAGTGAACATTATGGACTGAATTCTAACAATGAAAGTCTTAGCAGCTGGAAGGTGTAGCCACTAATGGTAAAATGATAGATAACCCTCTTTCTGTCAGCTTTAACCATGAAAAATACAGCAGAAAATGTTCAAAATGCTGGCTGGAGATAGGTGCCTTTTGGGGTAGAAGTGATAGGTAGATGTTATGGTTTTCATTGGGTGTTGTGGGGGTAGAGAATCCAGGGAATCAAACAACTGGGGAATTAACATATATCATTGCAAAGAGAAGTATTGTTTTGATATGAGTTGGGATAATCTGTATCATGCTCTCTGATAGTCTGATGGAAGCAGATTTCATTATAATTTTAAAGAGGAATTAGATATATGATAAAATAAAGAAAAATAGGTGGGGGTGGACCAGATTGAAAATGGGAAAAAAAAGATAAGGGGAAGACAGATAAATTTTGAGAAACTAATTGTTCATGTCATCAGTTTAGATGCTGCACAGATAGAAGATGTGTTGCTGCTCCAATCTGAGTGTGACCTCATCATGGCAGTACTGGAAGCCATGGACCCACTCTGGTTCCCCTTCTCTTCTCATCTCCTCACCTATCCATCACCTCCCTCTGGTGCCACTACTCCTTCCCTTTATTCCATGGTCCATTGTCCTCTCCTATCAGATTCCTTCTTCTTCAGCCTTCACCTCTTCCACCTATTACATCCCAGCCATTTAATACATCCCCCTTCCCCTCCTACCACATTTTATTCTGGCTTCTACCCCCCCCTTACTTTCCAGTCTCAATGAAGGGTCTCAACCTGAAATGCTGTTTATTATTCTTCTCCATAGATGCTGCCTGACTTACTGTGCTTCTCCAGCATTTCGAGAATGTTGCTCAAGGAAAATGCAGTTAGTACTTTACAAGGTTTGGCACATGCAAGATAGGCCAAATGATGGATGGGCCTGATTTTGTATGGAAATGAGTAGAAAATAGCAAAATTTTGTAACATTAGATACCTACTTTGTGATCTAATATTTAAGGAAAAACACCTCAAAATTGCAAGTTCAGCTTCCACCAATTATTTATTAAAGAAAAAACTTAATTTTCTCTGAGGCTTAAATAAGTATTTCATCCTTATGCCAAAGTAGGACATTAGACTAGATCCTCACAACCTCCATTCAATAATTAAGGACCAGAATAGAATATACCTACAAGGAACCCTCTAAGCCAATAAGACATATCATTACAAAGGTTTCTCAACATGATTGACTTCAGCAAAGCCTTTGACAAGGTCCTGTATTGGAGGTTGGTGAAGCAAGTTCAGTTGCTTGGCATTCAAGATGAGATAGACATTGGCTTTGTGGGAGAAGCCAGAGTTTGATAGTAGATGGGTGCCTATCTGACTGTCGACCTGTGAATAGTAGTGTGCTGCAGGGATCGGTGCTGGGTCTATTGTTTGTCATCTATATCAATGATATTGATGACAATGTGGTAAACTGGATCAGCAAATTTGTAGATGACATTAAGATTGGTGGTGTAGTAGACAGCGAGGAAGACTATCAAAACTTGTAGCAGGATCTGCACCAGTTGGAATTCAATGCAGACAAGTGTGATGGGATGCACTTTGGGAGGACCAACCAGGGTAGGTCTTACATGCTGAGCAATAGGGCACTGAAGAATGTGGTAGAACAGTTCCATAATTCCTTGAAAGTGGCATCACAGGTACAGTACTGTGTAAAAGTCTTAGGCACATGTATATAGCTAGGGTGCATAAGACTTTTGCACAGTAGTTTAGTAATTTTATGTAATACACTGTACTGCTATTGCTGCAAAAAAGACAAATTTCATGACATATGTAAATGATGATAAATCTGACTCTGATATGGGTCTCTATTGTGGACTGAGAGTAGGTAGGGACCAGGGAGGGGGGAATCACGGTTGGAAAAGGGGAAGGGAAATGGGAGGGAGCGGGAAGCACAAGAGAGACATTCTGTAATGATCAATAATCCAATAGTTTGGAATCAAATTACATGGAAACATAGAAAACCTACAGCAAAATACAGGCCTTTTGGCCCACAAAGTTGCGTCAAACATATCCCTACCTTAGAAATTACTAGGCTTACCCATAGCCCTCTATTTTTCTAAGCTCCATGTACATATCCAAAAGTCTCTTAGAAGACCCTATCGTATCCGCCTCCACCACCGTTGCTGGCAGCCCATTCCACGCATTCACCACTCTCTGAGTAAAAAACTTACCCCTGACATCTCCTCTGTACCTACTCTCCAGCACCTTAAACCTGTGTCCTCTTGTGGCAACCATTTCAGCCCTGGGAAAAAGCCTCTGACTATCCACATGACCTTGCCTAGTGTTTCAGGGCTGAGTATGTCTGCACCTGTGCCAACCCCTTTCCCTGGCACTCCCTCTTTGCCACCTGCCCCACACCCCTCTGGTGGTGTTCTACCCTCACCATTCCCAACATCCTTTGTTCCCACCAGATTTACAAACTTGCTCTCCGTTCCATGTTGACAAATAAAAGTACCATGCAAATGTCTTAGGCCAGTGGTCTCCAACCACCAGTCCATGGCCTGGTGGTTGGGGACCACTGTCTTAGGCAATGTAAGCTATGCGCCCAAGACTTTTGCACAGTACTGTAGATAAGAGTAATAAAGAAGGGTTTCATTGGCATTCATAAATCTAAGTATTGAGAACAGAGGTTGGGATGTTATTTTGAAGTTGTATAAGACATTGGTGAGGCCTCATTTGGAATAATGTGTGCAGTTTTGATCACCTTGCTACAGGAAAGATGTCAATAAATTTGAAAGAGTGCAGAGAAAATTTACAAGGATGTTGCCAGCACTTGAGGACCTGAGTTATAGGGACAGGTTGTATAGATTAATACTTAAGTCGCTAGAGTGTAGAAGAATGATGGACGATTTGACAGAGGTATGCAAAATTATGAAGGGCTTTTTCCACTGAAGTTGGGTGAGACTAGAACTGGAGGTTATGGGTTAAAGTTGAAAGGTGAAATGTTTAAAGGGAAAATGAGGGGGAACTTCTTCATTCAGAGGGTGGTGAGAGTTTGGAATGAGCTGCCAGCGAAAGTGGTGGAATTAGGTTTGATTTCAATATTTGAAAGAAATTTGGATAGGTACATGAATGGGAGGGGTATAGAGGGCTATAATCTGGGTGCAAGCCAATGGGACTAGGCAGCTCAGTAGTTTGGCATGGACTAGATGGACCAAAGGGCCTGTTTCTGTGCTGTAGTGTTCTATGACTCTGACTCAAGGAAGTAACCTTGGTTCAAGTGACAATGGCTGATTTATCAATGAGTATTTTTTCAGCATAAAGTTATAACCAGCTGTTTTTGTTACTTATTCCATAGTGTTCATTCACAAATATTTTGGTAACGAATCAAACCATTGCAGTAGCTGGTAATCAGCAAAGTCCATGCTGGTAGGTTGCAGGTAATATTTTCATCAAGTCACTACCAACCACAGACAAGCAAACAAAGAAATAATTTAGCTATCCTCCCTTGAACTTCTATGATCCCACCATTGTCAAGTCCACTGAAATTAAAGTATTGATCAACTGGCATAGGTATACCAGTACCATGGCTGAAGCTAGAAAAGGTTTGGGTACTCTAAACGAGAGAGCCATTTCATATTTCATTAAGGTTCAATATTTATTTTTGCCAGGTTTCAAAATTTGCACTGAAGTGGTTTCAAATAGATTGTTATCCAATCTAATATTTCAAAGTTCAAAGTAAATTTGTTATCAAAGTACCTATATGTCACTATATACAGCCCTGAGATTCAATTTCTTGCAGGCATACTCAACAAATCTATAATAGAACAATAACCATAACAGAATCAATGAAAGACCACACCAACTTGGGTGTTCAACCTGTTTGCAAAAGACAACAAACTGTACAAATACAAAAAGAAAGAAATAGTAATATTAAATAGATAAGCAATAAATATCGAGAACATGAGATGAAGAGTCCTTGAAAGTGAGTCCATAGGTTGTGGGAACATTTCAATGATGGGGCAAGTGAAGTTGAGTGAAGTTATCTCCTTTGGTTCAGAAGTCTGATGGTTGAGTAGTAATAACTGTTCCTGAATCTGGGGGTGTGAGTCTTGAGACTCCTGTACCTTCTCATCTCCTATACCATCTAATATTTGTTCTTTATCTTAATGCCAAGACCTAATGCTTGAACCAATATTCTATTAACAACAAACTACTCAATAAAATTAATAAAGTAGAACTTTATTTCCTGAAAATATTCCAAATAACTACCCAGTTGTGGAAGTTAGGTATTATAACCTGCATAACATTTTCCAATCCCTTTATTATTATTATTCATGGCAAAATCAGCATCTATATTTCCCATTGTCTGATCCTCTCTTTCTTATATAGTGGGACCAAATCACCACTCTTCAGTTTTGAAGAATAACTAATCAGTTAATCACACTTCACTCCCATTTACTTGGCCAGTATTCAGAATAAATGACATTGAACCCTGTTGCCAATTGTGGGAGAACCATGGACAAGGGAGTGTAGCTACAAAATAAGACATGCATTTCAAACTGAAGTGAGGACATTTCTTCTCTCAAATGATAATCAATCTCTGAAATTCTCTGCCCTTGAGGGTGTGGAGGCCAGATTATTAGACATTGTTATGGGGAACTGATGCAGAAGAGGAAATGAAGTCAGCCATGATCATACTGAATAATAAGGCAAGCTTGAAGAGCTGAATGGCCTACTCTTCTCCTACTTTTTTGTATGTTCCTGTGATCTGCAAGGCTATGAAATCAGTGAGGGAAGTTGGCATTAGACTGGAAAGTTATATTTTTTGGGACAGATACGATAAACCAAGTAGTCTCCTCCAGTACATTATCCTATCAATATGAATCACATTATAGCTACATATCCAACTAATAATACTGGTTCTGAGGTATTGTCCTTACAAATAAAAATTAAAAAGAATAACATCAAAATTCTTTACTTTTGTAAATAATCTGCAAAAGCAAATTCCTCTAAGGTCAGCTGAGACTTTTATTATTGACTGGTTGCAAACATACTTGGGAGAAAAGCCTTGCCAACTAATGCCATCTCAAAATTTCATTCATTTTTAATATTTTGTGTCAGCTTTCGCACATTGCTAAAAGTGAAGTAACATCTAGGCTGCCTCTGTAGGTCAGCAGAGGGAATCCTGCACAGTTGGTGACTTCATCTTCCAGTTGGGATATTAAGCCCCAATGCCCTGTTCATGCTCTCAGATGCACATAAAAGACACAACAACACATTTTTGAAGAAAAGCATAGCCAGACCAGGATACACAGAAGGCCCATGTTTTTCTTCAATTTTTTTCTCATGTATTTAGCCAACATTACTAAAACCATCTGTTTGGTCATTATCACACTGCTCTTTATGGAACCTTGCTGTTTGCAAATTGGCTGTTGAACTTTCATCATCACAACCTGTGGAATTTGTTGTCAGGAATGGCTGTGGAGGCCAAGTCATTGGGTGTATTTAAGGCAGAGATAGATGGGTTCTTGATTAGCCACAGCATCAAAGGGTATGGGGTGAAGGTAGAGGAGTGGGGATGACTGGAAGAATTAGATCAGCCTATGATTGAATGGAGGAGCAGACTTGTTGGGCCGAATGGCCCGCTTCTGCTCCTATATCTTATGGTCTCACAACCTTATTGATTCTTCAATGGAACTCAAATGGTTGTAAATCATTTTTGAAACTTTAGAACACCTTTAAAGGAATAGAGTCAACACAATCATACAGGGATGAATAGGGCCGTTTGGCCTCTCATATCCACAGTGTCCTTTGCTCCAATCTTTACTACAGTAGTTCTATTTACCTACATTAGGTGATGAGCTTCTATGCCTTGGTGATTCAAATGCTTGTCCAGGTGTTTCTTAAATATTGTGAATTTATAAACCTCCACCAGTTCCTCAGGCAAGGCATTCTAAATAGTAACCAAATAACATGTGCAAGTTTTTCTTCTTCATGTTTTAATCTTAGTTCTTTGGTGATCAAACATTTTTAAATTATAGAAAAATTATAACATCTCCCTTAAGCTAATAAAACTCCAATATCTGCCATAGTCAGGAAGATGATGGTACCGGAAAACTAATTTTCCAAACCATTAAGTGTTATTAACCCAACCCATTTTTATTTCACTTATTTTAGATACTATACGCTACTCAAATAAAATTTTCAATGAATCTGATAAAAAACGGGAACCAGGTCATGGTCAGTTTAAAGAGAGCTCATGAACCAGAGTTCTGGTGAATTGAAGGGGAGCATGCAAAACCTGGCCCAGTGAATTAAGTGGCATGGGTAACTGGGGCCCAGTGGTCTGGAAGGGAGCATGGCAAACATCACCTGATCCAGTTGTCAAACAATTGGTATTTCTAAAAACACATACAAAATGCTGGTAAAACTCAACAGGTCAGGTCGCATCTATGGAAAGGAATAAACATATACAGTCATCATTTTGGGCTGAGACCCTTCATCAGGATTGGAGAGGAATGGAGATGATGCAAGTAGAAAAAGGTAGGAAGAGGGAAAGGAATACAAGCTAGATGGTGATATGTAAAGCCAGGTGAGGGGAGAGGTAGATGGGTGGAGAGGTAGAGAGGTGATGCAGTGAGAAACTGGGAAGTGATAGGTAAAAAAAGGCCGACAAAGAAGGAATTTGACAGGAAAAGAGGGACACCAGAGGGATGTGATAGACAGGTGAGGAGAAGAGAAGAGGTAAGGGGGAGCTAGAGTGGGGAATGGAAGAAGAGAGAAGTGGGAGGTGGAAAATAATCAGGTTAGAAAAATCAATGTTCATGCCATCAGTTTGGAGGCTACTCAGACAGAATAGGAGGTGTTGCTCCTCAAACCTGAGGGTGGTTCATCATTGCAGGACAGAAGGCCATGGCCCAACATGTTGGGAGGGTAATGGGGATTAGAATTAAAATGGTTAGCCACCAGGAAATTCCATTTATTGTGGACAGAACAGAAGTGCTTGACAAAGCATTCCCCAAAATTGTGTCAGGTCTCAAAATGCAGAGGAGGTCACACTCCTTCCTCTCTCCCAACCTCCTTATTCTGGCGCCTTCCCCTTTGCTTTTCAACCTTGATGAAGGGTCTCGGCCTAAAACATCGACTCTTTATTCCTTTCCATCGATGCTGCTTGACCTGCTGAGTTACTCCATATATTACTGAGTTATTTTAATAAAAGTTAAAATTACTTTCCCATCAAATTCAGATATTAACTTATAAAGTAACATGAAGAAAAGACTATTAAGAATGATCTATTGAATGGTGAGGCAGGCCTAATAGATGAGGTTGCCTACTCCTGCTCTTTTTTTATGTTCTTCTCTGCACTGCCTTGAAGGACATGAAGAGATATAAGTTAGGAAATTAAAATGTTAGAAATGACAAGTCATGTTTATTCAGGGTAAAAACAGTAGCTTGCAGGGGGAAAATATTTAGCGATTAATTTCTCCTGATCAAAATGCCAAACCGGGTCAGACACAAATTATTTCCGTTATTATATTTCATAACAGTCCAGAGGTGAGAAATATATTTCAAATCTGATCACCTGTTATTTCACTAGACTCGACAAATAATTAATTATAAATAAGAAATCATTTAAGAGTAATAACTGATGTTACAACGTGCTCCTTAAACTGTAACATGAAGCAGTGAAAACAAATCGGAGAAAATAAATGAATACTTTTTAAAGTAATGGTGTCCTATTAAACGTGCGTGTTTGTATTAAAATAATAAAGGTTATTAAAGAATGTAGTTTGTATTCAGTGCCTGTGGAAAACCCAGTGTGCGCTCAGTTCTGCAGGGTTGTGATCACGTGAGCGGAGTAGAGCTGGAGTTCGGGATAGTTGTAAGAAAACAAGCTGAAAGTTTAGGGATCGCGCTACGCTGCTGTCAGTGTTTCACTTGGGTGAGTGCACATAATCTCTTGCCATTCTGTTTGCTTCTGCTCTTATGCAAAGTGCAATGGTGAAATGAGTCTCGCAGATGTCAATTAAAGAACTTTTAAGCACATTGTAAAAGGCTGCTGCCAATATAATCAAGACAGGAAAGGGCAGATATTTCTGAAAGCAGCGGAAGATGGCGACTCGAGCATCTTTCATTGCTCCAAGTTCCCGTGGAATGTTTCGTTTGCGGTATCAACGGAGTTCCGAGAGCTTTCTGCGAACCCTTCCAACGCAGCCCCCTTGGCGTAAAATGAATGAGCCAGTGTAGATGAAGGTTCCTGAGTTTCTATGTAAACAGTGCTAATTAAAATACAGGAGCAGAAACCTTCAACTGCGTGAAAATGACTTTAATGTGTGAGATCACCTTGTAAAAAAGAAATGCATCAGTGATCAGTGGAACAGCAAACTAAGAAAGATTAAAGAGTAAAATCAGATTAAATGGGGGGGGGGGGGGGGACGTATCGAGTGTTGATGTGAGTCCTGGTTAGAAAAAGAATAGTGTGAGTTGGGAGAGTGAGTACAAATCTGGCGCTGAGTCCCAGTAAAGAAATTTTCTGTGCAAGACTGTACATTTCCCCAACTTCGCAGTGACATTACGACAGGAAAGATGAGGTGGATTTGGGAAGGGATCCTCTGTGAAATGTTTTTTTTTGTTATTCACTGATTTTGCGTTCTTTTGAGAGGGCTATGGGCCAGGGCTATGAACGTGGGCCGAGAAGTCTGGACCTTGTAATGTAACCGCGGAATCCAGCCAACTAACTGTCGGAATTTATTCAATTCCCCCACAAGACATGAGTTTATATACTAAAAGAAGCAGCCCCGCCAGTACTGAATTAAATTAAACTGCATCGAAACTTCCCTTCGGCATTTTTGCTATTCAATATCCTGCGTTGTTTACTTACAGTGAAACGATTTTACAGCAAGACTAACATTCTGCCATATTCAGAGGATTTTTTAAAAAAAAAGTACATATTCAGAAGTAAAGTTGTTACTTTGAGTGCACGAATGGTATTGCCCTTTACTTTGGGGGCGGCGAAGCCCCTCGGCCTAAGCCGCGGGTGTGATGAAGCAGTTGCCGGGGAGGGAGGGCGGCCGGCCGGCCGGGCAGGGGGTTTCTCTGCCCCCGTTGCAAAGCCGAACCGAGCCGCTGGCCGTTGCCACGGTAACGGGGCCTGGCGCCCGGTCCACCCTGCTCTGACAGCTGGGAGACTGATAGCGCTGCCATTGTTTGAATGGCTCTCTCATTGTACTCGGTGGGTAAGCACCCCGATGCGATTTAAATGTTAATGGCACAGATGCAGGAATGCAGCAGCTTATTCTGTGCCGTCAAGTACTTTTCTTTGAGAGGAGTTTGCCTTACGGGGTGGGAGGGGAGGGGGCTGCAAACGGAGTTTTGAAAAATTTGCAACTTGCAGCTCTTTAGTTCTGGAAAACACTTTGGATGTTTTTGCATCTTAAATTTGCTATTGAAATATAAGCTGTCAGTCAACTTTATACTTGATGCAAAGGGATGAGAGGCTGACATATTGTTAAAGAAATCACGAGGTCCTTAATATTAGACACATGTTTAATATAATTTTCTATGACATCATTTTCCTCAAGGATTTCTTTATTGAAGAAATATTGGAATTCTATTTTAAAGCAGTAATTGATGTTCACACAAAATGTTTTTTTTCCAATCTTTCATGACGATGTAAAACGCAAAGCAACACATGCCTTTTATGATTTGTTTTCTGAAATTTTGAGTTCTCTTACAACCATGCCATCTTCACACATTGATCTTTTTGGATAGTTTCACAGTTCAAAATAAATTATTATCAAAGTGCATATATGTCACCATAAAACCCTGAGATTCATTTTGTGGGCATTCACAGTTAATACAAAGAAACAAAAACACAAGCAAAATAATAATAATAAATAAATAAATAAACAAACAAGCAAGCAATAAATATCAAAAACATGATATGAAGAGTCCTTGAAAGTGAGCCCATAGGTTGTGGAAACAGTTCAGTGTTGGGGTGAGTAAAGTTGAGAAGTTATCCCCTCTAGTTCAAGAGCTGTAATAACTGTTCTTGAATCTAATGGTTGTGAGTACTAGGATCCTGTACCTCCTTCCAGACAGCAATAGTAAGAAGAGAGCATGGCTTGTTGTATAACAGTGGTAGAGTGTGTTGGGACTCCTTCTACTGCAGGTGATATATATATATATATATAGATGTATGTGTGTGTGTGCCTGTGCCTTTATTTATTTATTTATTTATTTATTGAGATACAGTGTGGGATATCCTCTTCCAGCCCTTTGAGCCACACCCCTCGATTTAATCCTAGCCTAATCGGTATGTCTTTGGACTGTGGGAGGAAGCTGGAGCACCTGGAGGAAACCCGCACGGTCAAGGGGAGAATATACAAACTCTTTATTGGCAGCGTGGAACCTGGGTCGCCTGTACTGTAAAGCATTGTGTTAACCATGATGCTGCTGTTCTGCCCCTTTTCATGATGAATTTGGCAGAGATATTTTCAAACAAGCCTGACTGAACTCCCTGACAATGATTTGAAAGATGTTGTTCTAGGCCTTTTTTCATTTGCTAATCATTTTATGATGTTCCCAACATTAAGCCCTAATTTCACTTATTTAAGTCAACTGGACAGGCCACTTCATTCTTGTACCAAACTCCGGAAATTGTCGGAAGAAAGTGGAGAGTAATTGAGTTTTAGTGACTTGGAGGATTGTGTGCATTGAGGCTGCACAGGGTTCAGGACTAGATGCTTTGCTTTTTGTGATATTTTTTATTTTATTCAATGTAAAAATTATGGTTTAAGTATTTTTGGAATTCAGGAAGGTAATAATGATTTGGTTTCATAAGCACTGACAGATAGAATTGTTATGTAACTTCTGTTTAAACATACCGTGGGTTAACAATGAAGAATCATATTCTGGAAGAATTAGAGAACTTTTATTTATAGTAATAAACAAATGCGTCTTAACCCAGCCATATGCTGGAACATTCTAGCAATCCTGTGCACGCTCAGTGCTCTGCCCAATCATGTACTGGCACATCATGGCACATGATATCACCACATCTGATGACACGGCCATAGTGGGGTGTGTCAGGAATGGACAGGAGGAGGAGTATAGGAAACTGATACAGGACTTTGTGATATGGTGCAACTCAAACTACCTGCGTCTCAATGTCACCAAGACCAAGGAGATGGTGGTGGACTTTAGGAGATCTAGGCCTCATATGGAGCCAGTGATCATTAATGGAGAATGTGTGGAGCAGGTTAAGACCTACAAGTATCTGGGAGTACAGTTGGACGAGAAGCTAGACTGGACTGCCAACACAGATGCCTTGTGCAGGAAGGCACAGAGTCGACTGTACTTCCTTAGAAGGTTGGCGTCATTCAATGTCTGCAGTGAGATGCTGAAGATGTTCTATAGGTCAGTTGTTGAGAGCGCCCTCTTCTTTGTGGTGGCGTGTTGGGGAGGAAGCATTAAGAAGAAGGACGCCTCACGTCTTAATAAGCTGATAAGGAAGGCGGGCTCTGTCGTGGGCAAAGTACTGGAGAGTTTAACATCGGTAGCTGAGCGAAGGGCGCTGAGTAGGCTACGGTCAATTATGGAAAACCCTGAACATCCTCTACATAGCACCATCCAGAGACAGAGAAGCAGTTTCAGCGACAGGTTACTGTCGATGCAATGCTCCTCAGACAGGATGAAGAGGTCAATACTCCCCAATGCCATTAGGCTTTACAATTCAACTGCCAGGACCTAAGAACTTTTTTTTTAAAGCTATTATTAATGCTTTTTGAGTTAGTGATTTAGATGCATATCATATTATTACTGAGTTAAGTATTGTATGTAATGAGTTTTTGCTACAACAAGTGTATGGGACATTGGAAAAAATGTTGAATTTCCCCATGGGGATGAATAAAGTATCTATCTATCTATCTATCTATCTATCTTATTTTCCTTAAAAGAAAAACAATTAACAGCATTAATCAAAGCAAATACATAATTCAACAAGTCTCTATCAGCCTCTCTGTGTGTTTATGAAAATGAGTAGACCTTCTAAGTGGTACACACAGTTCTTGTGTTCCTTGTTATTATTTACATGATTTGTCTCGTCTTCATCAGATAACTGAATCTCTGAAGTTGGCTCTTTCTTGAGGTCTTTGCGATTTCTTCTTAACACTGCTCCCTCCTCTGTTTGGACCATGTATAATCTGGGTTGTACTTGTTCAAGGACTGTAGCTTTCTGTGTCCATGTGCTCATTTTGTCTTGTATTCTTATTTCCTCTCCTGGATGCAATTCAGGTAATGAAGAATCATATTCTGGAAGAATTAGAGAACTTTTATTTATAGTAATAAACAAACACGTCTTAACTCAGCCACGTGCTGGAACATTCTAGCAATCCTGCGCACGCTCAGTGCTCTGCCCAATCACGTACTGGCACATCATTGCATGTGATATCACCACAAGAATTAAAAGAGAAATGTGAAGTAATGTTTTGTGGATGGCAACTGAGCAAGAAAATATACATCAACAAAGTAGATTAATAGAAAGTGATTGTTGTTAGGAAAGTGTATGGGATAGTTGCCTTTACAAGTTAAGGCATCCTATGTAAGAGCTGGATTAAACAATAGTTAGGCCTCAGAGAAAATACTGTGTATATTTCTGGTCACTACACTACTGAAAGGATTCAATATTACTAGAGAGGGCACAAGGAAATTTTTGAAGATGTTGCTATGGATTGAAATTTAAGTTACTTATTGAAAGGACAGCAGACAGCACAAGTAGGGGAAAAATATGTGAAAGGATGGCTGGGACAAAAAGCCTCTTCCCATTTAGAGGTCCTGGATGAGCATTAACATGGCTGTACTGAAAGTTGGGGACTTGAAGTAATTTAAGCAAGATTCTGGATGGTGTAGAAATGTGTGCCTCCTGTGCTATGAGTTTTGGATGTTCTTCGAGGATATCATTGCTGCATTTCCTGTAATACAGTTTTATTTGGTAGATAAATGGTTAAATCACAAAATACTTGATGGCACCTCTCATTGCATGATTTGTTCAATAAATGTTCAACAGAAATCACAGAAATCTAGGGATACTAATTTGTAATTTGTTGAGGAAGTTTACATGCATCTGAAATTTTTAAAGAGGAACATTACAAGTATAAAGTATTTTTGTTACCATCTCTTAAGACGTCTGAATTTATCAACATCAGAATATAAAAGACATTTAGTTGTAATTGTCTTTTATGACATTGATGTGAAGTCTAAAACAAAAGTAACCTTGTTTTGTCCTAAATGTGTAGTGTTAGTCATGTTTTTATCCCACTTGTCCTTCAACTGTTTCTAATTTTGTGAGATCATTCTGAAACAGGTTTTTTTTTCTCTTGAACCATGTTCTCTCCAAGATGCATTATAAACACTCCACTCATTTCTTACACTTTTTTTTGTATAAGGACTAATTAGCTGAGCGAAGGGCGCTGAGTAGGCTACGGTCAATTATGGAAAACCCTGAACATCCTCTACATAGCACCATCCAGAGACAGAGAAGCAGTTTCAGCGACAGGTTACTGTCGATGCAATGCTCCTCAGACAGGATGAAGAGGTCAATACTCCCCAATGCCATTAGGCTTTACAATTCAACTGCCAG
Source organism: Hemitrygon akajei (assembly GCF_048418815.1). Classification (NCBI taxonomy): domain Eukaryota; kingdom Metazoa; phylum Chordata; class Chondrichthyes; order Myliobatiformes; family Dasyatidae; genus Hemitrygon; species Hemitrygon akajei. Next base: position 54,609,147 of record NC_133146.1, read on the forward strand.
GACTTAAGAACTTTTTTTTAAAGCTATTATTAATGCTTTTTGAGTTAGTGATTTAGATGCATATCATATTATTACTGAGTTAAGTATTGTATGAAATGAGTTTTTGCTACAACAAGTGTATGGGACATTGGAAAAAATGTTGAATTTCCCCATGGGGATGAATAAAGTATCTATCTATCTATCTATCTATCTATCTATCTATCTAATTAGCCAGAGCATTTCCTATTAATTCTTGAGGACTTTAGATAGCTCCCTTGAATACTTCTATTTTGGAATGTACTGTAATTGCAGTTCTGATTACAGTGGATTCTGGTTAATTGGGTCATCAGTTAATCAGGGTAGCTGCTTATTTGGGACAACTCATAAAGAACAAAAACTAATTGAGAAAACAGCCGGGATTCCTTTCATTTATTTGGGGCACTGTGCCACTTAATTGGGGCAAGAAGCTGCAAGAGCAGTTTTAAAATAGCTTCAGTTGTGTGCATTTGTGTTCAAAAGGCAGTGATTTTTTTTGTCATTGATAATTGATGAGAAATAAGCAGGAAGATAATTCAGAACTGCTTTGCTCACTGTGGTTTCAAGCATGCAGGCTTGGAGATGCCAGAAATAGCCGGGAGCGAAAATGAAATGATTTCACTGCTTCAACAAGTGGGGAATTATGAAGGTATTGACGATTCTTAAATGTTACTATGAGGATGAAGTCATCAACAGCATTGAATGAAGGCAGTCCATTATCTGCTTTAGGTGTCTGTAGTAATTTTGTTCATTTACAGTCAAAAGAGCCCAATGTGGATGAAGTCCTCCCATCAATATGCATTAGGAACTAATACACAGGTTTCTAGTACTGAAGTAATATTGATATATTCTTTTTTGTTCTGTATTTCATTTAAATACGTAATTTGCTACTCAGTTTGTTTTCTTTATACCTTTTCAACTATTTCCATGAAACTTCAGCTAGTTGGGGCAGCCACTTAATGGGGTCAAAATGTACTCGTCCTGAAGTGTCCCAATTATCCAGAATCCACTGTATTTGATTCTCCATTATAAAACTTTACCCTCTCCTTTTTTAAAATATGGCTACCATAATTTCTCTGATCAGTAACAGAATACAAATTCTGTCACTACAGCAAATTAAGGAAATTTCTGTCACCATTGGAGTTATTCTTGGCAGTATTTTTAGTTTTTAAATAAATTTAAGGTATGGTGATGTTGAATACTATAAGATGGACAGCTGGAATGTGAGCTCTTGAATTAAGTGCCTTAGTCATGCAAAGTTTAGAGTGGAAGTAAAGAGAAGGCTAACACAGCAACCTTGGCCTCTGTACCTCCCTCTGTAATTGGATCCTCGACTTCCTAACCAGAAGACCACAGTCTGTGCGGATTGGAGATAACATATCCTCTTCGCTGACGATCAACACTGGCGCACCTCAGGGGTGTGTGCTTAGCCCACTGCTCTACTCTCTGTATACACATGACTGTATGGCTAGGCATAGCTCAAACACCATTTACAAATTTACTGACGATACAACCATTGTTGGTAGAATCTCAGGTGGTGACGTGAGGGCATAGAGGAGTGAGATATGCCAACTGATGGAATGGTGCCGCAGCAACAACCTGGCACTCAACGTCAGAAAGAAGAAAGAGCTGATTGTGGACTTCAGGAAGGGTAAGGCAGAGGAACACATAACAATCATAAAGGGATCAGAAGTGGAGAGAGTGAGCAGCTCCAAGTTCCTGGGTCTCAAGATCTCTGAGGATCTAACCTGATCCCAGCATATTAATGTAGTCATAAAGAAGGCAAGACAAAGGCTATACTTTATTAGGAGTTTGAAGCGATTTGGCATGTCAACAAATACGCTCAAAAACTTCTATAGTTGCACCATGGAGAGCATTCTGACAGGCTGCATCACTGGTATGGAGGGTCTACTGCACAGGACTGAAAGAAGCTGCAGAAGGTTGTAAATCCAGTCAGCTCCATTTTGGGTACTAGCCTACAAAGTATCCAGGACATCTTCAGAAGCCAGAGAGTGTAAGTACTGTAGATGGTTTCCTTTCTGACTGGAGGCCTGTGACTAGTAGAGTGCTGCAGGGATAGTTGCTGGATCCATTGTTGTTTGTCATCTATGTCAACATTCTGGATAATATGATTAACTGGATCAGCAAGTTTGCGGATGACACCAAGATGAACAGCGAGGAAGGCTATCATGGCTTGCAGAAGGTTCTGGATCAGCTGGAAAATGGGCTGAAAAATGGCAGATGGAATTTAATGCAGACAATTTTGTACTTCAGTAGGACCAACCAAGATAGGTCTTATGTAGTGAACAGTAGTGCACTGAGGTGTGTGGTAGAACAGAGGGATCTGGGAATACAGGTCCATAATTTGTTGAAAGTGGTGTTACAGGTAATAAGAAATTTTTTGGAACGTTGGCCTTCATAAATAAACGTATTGTGTACAGGAGATGGGATGTTATGTTGAAGTTGTAAAAGACTGTGTGTGTGTGTGTGTGTGTGTGTGTGTGTGTGTGTGTGTGTGTGTGTGTGTGTGTGTGTGTGTGTGTGTGTGTGTGTGTGTGTGTGTGTGTGTGTGTGTGTGTGTGTGTGTGTGTGTGTGTGTGTCTCGCCGGGGCACTGTCATGACAAGCTTTTTGCACTGATCTTTTTGGCGATTGCTCGTCATACGGTGTGTCTGCACATCTGAAACCTGGCAGAGCCCATCAGTCCCCGATTCGAACTCGGGAGCCTTCACTCCAAAGTCTGGCACTGATGCCATTATGCCACCAGCCGGCATATAAGACATTGGTGAGGCCTAATATGGAGTATTTTGTTTAGTTTTGGTCACCTACTTAAAGGAAAGATGTAAACAAGGTTGAAAGAGGACAGAGAAAATTTCCGAGGATGTTGCTGGATCTGGAGGACCTGAGTTATAAGGAAAGATTGAATAGGTTAGGACTTTATTCCTTAGAATGTGGGAGCTTGGATGGGACTACAACCAGAGGTCATTGATTAAGGGTGAAAGGTGAAAAATTTAAGTAGAACATATGGGAAAACTTCTTCACTCATTTTGCCAGAGTTTGGAACGAGCTGACAACACAGGTGGTGCATGCGAGATTGATTTCAACATTTAAGCAAAGCTTTTATAGGTACGTGGATGGTAGGGGTATGGAGGGCTATGGTCCCACTGCAGGTTGATGGGAATAGGCAATTTAAATGGTTTTGGCATGGACTAGATGGGCCAATGGACTTATTTCAATGACTTTATGACTATCAGCGTCAGCCCAGCATCTGCCTACAATAGCAAGTATCACCACAGCAAAGTCACAAACAATATACAGGAGTCTCCAGAGATTATAACTGCTACATCACTCACTCAGTCACCTTTCAATCGATGTCAGACCAAGGAGATGATTATTAACTTTAGGTGGAGGAGACTGGAGGTTCATGAGCCAGTCCTCATCAGGGAGGGATTAGGGGTCAAGAGGGTCAGCAACTTTAAATTCCTCAGTGTTATCATTTCAGAGGATCTGTTCTGGAACCAGAAAAATGCAATTCTGTAAATGCAATTATGAAGAAAATACAGCAACACCTCTACTTTCTTAGAAATTTGTGAAGACTTGGCGTGTAATAAAAAAATATGACACTTCTATAGTTGTGTGTTGGAGAGTATATTGACTGGTTGTATCATGGCCTGGTATGGAAGCACCAATGCCCTTCTATGGAAAGCTTACAAAAAGTAGTGGTGTTACGTACCCGTGACATGTGACAGTGGTACCCTTGTCCCGTGACTGGGGTTGAAGCTATACTGGACGTGAGGTAATGGTCTTGTGATGGTGGAGTGATGTCATTTTCCCGCCAGTAGAGATCATGTGACAGTTTTTTTTTACAGGGTATAAAAGGAGGACCCCTCCCTGTGAGGAGGGGCAGTTCGTGGCTGGATTTGCCATGTTGACTTCATGCCACTGCGTGATTTAATGTTATGACGCAGTTTAGTTGAAAGATGAAGTTTTATCTAATACCTAAAGTTTAAAAGTCATTGCCAGCAGTTTCTTTACAATACTGCTAGTTGAGAATCAGTGGAGAGTGAAGATTGGAGTTCGGGAGTTAAAGATCGAGAAGAATCGATTTTCGACGGTGAAACGGGTTCGACCTTGTTTGATCCTTATTCGGAAGGATTTCGTTGACTATTCTCGTGTTAATCCCTGAGAATCCAGAAAGGATTGAGAATAGTGCGGTAAAGGAAAGGTCAGTGCCTTTAAGCCGTTTTGTTTCGTAAAATTCTTTGTGGGAAGAGTTTGACTTTGGGGAACCGAAGCAAAACGACGTGAAAGAGAATTTAAATCGTCTTAAAAAGTCTCTCCTTTTAAATGGACTGTGAGCATTTTGAACTTTTGGCAATACTACTTTAAAGAACTGTTCTTGCAACATCGCTTTAAGGACTGTAATCTTCATTGCTTTAAGAACTGTTCAAGCTGCCGCACAGCAGCTGATTTCCGGTTACGTTAGTGATTTGTTTAATTTTGGGGGGTTTGTTTTCAGTGTTTAATAAACGTGTTATTTGTTATAAAAACCCTTGCCTAACTCATATATTTATTGTTGCCTGAATCCGTAACAGTGGTTACAGCCCAATCTGTCATGGGTAAAGCCCTCCCCACTATTGAACATATATACACAACGTGCTGTCTCAGGAAAGCAGCATCTATCAAGAACTCCCACAAACCACACCATGCTCTCCTCACTGCTGCCATCAAGAAGAAGGTACAGGAGCCTTAGGGCTCATACCATCAGATTCAGGAACAGTTACTACTTTTCAATCATCAGGCTCTTGAACCAGAGAGGATAATTCACCCCATCTCTGAAAAGTTCCCATGAACTATGAACTCACTTTCAAGGACTTTACATCTCATTGTCTTGATATTTATTGCTTATTTATTTATTATTATTATTTCTTATTTTTCTCATTTTTATCTGAACAGTTTGTTGCTTTTTTTGCACATTGGTTGTTGTCTATCCTGTTAGGTGCGGTCTTTCATTGATTCTGTTGTCTTTCTTGACATGAAATTGCAAAAGTTCTTTGATAATAAATTAACTTTGAACTTTGAATCAATCCAAGTCTCAAATTTACAAGACTATTATGCACTTTTGATAAAGTCATCACATTGTCTCCCATCATCCTTGTTGACCAATAGCACTATGCATGGCAAACCTCTGTATACAAAATGGATTCCTCTATAGAGGTTAGAAATACAACCTGGTAAGTGAAACTTTGCTCACAAACAACGAAGTATCAACTGTTGCAAACTTTATTTGGGCCATCCGTCTGAACTTTGTTTCATACAGTTCTTATTTACTCCCTTTTGACTTAATTATTTTACAGATAAAAGCAAGAAATAATGCAGTCGATTCTGGTTAATTGGGACATCAGTTAATCAGGGTAGCTGCTAAATTGAGACAATTCTTAAAGATTAAAACTAAAATGAAAAAATATCTGTGTTTCTTGTGTTTATTTGGGCTCACAATGCCATTTAATTGGGATAGGAAACTTGCCAAACAGGTTCTAACTAGTGTCAGTTGTATGCATTTGTGTAGCTGTTAGAAACTGCAAGCAGTTTTTAAATAGTGTCAGTTACATGTGTTTGTGTTCAAAAAGCAGCCATTTTTGTCATTGATATTTGCTGAGAAATAAGCAGTAAGACAATTCAGAACTGTTTTGCTCACTGCAGTTTCAAGCATTCAGGCTTGGAGATGCCAGAAATGGCATGAAGTGAAAGTGAAATGATTTTGCTTCAACAGTTAAGAATTATGAAGGTGTTGACAATTATCTTAAATGTTACAATGAAAATAAAGATTTGGAGGGTGCAGTCATCGACAGCATTGTATAAAGACAGCCCACTATCTGCACTAGGTGTTCATTTACAGTCAATCAAAAGAACACAGCACTTGAATCTATTAGGAACTAATATTTTTATGGTATTGTAGTGGTATTGGTGATCTTCTAATTTGTTCTGTTTTTCATTTAAATATATCAATTGTTACTAAGTTAAACAGTAGTTTGTCTTTTTTATACCTTTTAACTATTTCCATGAAACTTTGGCTAAATGGGGCAGCTGCTTAATTAAGCCAAAATGTACTGGTCCTGATGTGTCCCAATTAACTGGAATCCACTATGTTTATGAAACACAACATCTGGTTGTACTCATTCCTCTTTTGCTCTTGTGAAATTACTTTACCTTTTTCACTTGATCCTCTAAACCCTAGTTTACAATTCTCTTCACAACCCTGTTTTTGCTGTCGGCCAGCTGGTTGAAGTGGAGCCTGCGTTAATAGTATAGTCTCTTTTAGTCTTGGTACTGATGCAGGTGTCCATGGAAATTGATCTATTTACCAACTTTACCCCTTTAACCACATGGTCAATAGGCATTTCAAATGCGTAATATAGAAGTCCTTTTGTTTAGCACCATTCTCCCCATACAATTCAAATAGGATCTTTCCATTCATTATAAGACTTCCAGTTATGCTTCTAAGAGGTGATGTCTCTTTATTGGACTACACAGTGATTTGTTATTTAATTAAAAGCTGTCAACCTAAATCTCAAACCTGCTGAGTCTTTCCACAATTTTCTGTTTTTATTTCAGATTACCAGTATCTTCGGTTTTATTTCTTATAATGACCACAATTTTTTTATTTCTATAAATATGTGACAAAAATATGTTTTTAAATTTGATTTGTGGAAAATTCAGCCTAAATTATATCAACCTAGATGAGTAATAAGCTCTTACTCAGAGTTCATTGTATAAACATGGTGCTGGTTACTTGATCCACTCTGAGGTATACTTAATTATATTTACATGCATAAGGAATGCAGTGACTGATACTGTGGGTTCTCAGAGTGTGAAAATTTGAGTCATCTTTGAAGAAAGAGCTGCTTTTTCCATGGAAAGGTTAAAAGGAAAGATTGTATTATATGAAAAGTTCATATATTTTACAAATTTCACGACACATACTGATGAGAATAAATTTGATTCTGATATATTTAATTATATTATGTTTAAACTTAATGGCGAAATAGTATTAAATGAGTATACTTCATCACTGCCACATTTTCATTAATATAAGAGTACAATAGGTAATTACTTTCCAGCAAAGAACTAATGTTTCCTGTGTCTGTAAAATTGTGTAGTCGTTCTATTTCTCCTAATTAGTTTCTCTATTTCATCACAGTATTAATTGCATTTAGGAAACCTACAAGCAGTTAATCCAGCTTCTATTAATATGTAGAGATCATCTGAACATCTAGATAGTTTGATAGGATTAGAAATGTAGCTTCGTTAGACAGATATGCCACTCAATAAGATTATAACTGATCTCATTTGTTTCCCCTTTTGATCACCATATCATTTAATTCAGTTAGTATTCAAATATGTATTGAACATACTCAGTGATGATTATACAGATTCCTCTGGAGAGAATTCCAAAGATTTTCAACCCTCTAAAGGAGAAATCTTTCCTCATCTCAGCTCTAAGATGAGGCAAGGGAATTTCTTACTGTAAGATGTTTTACAATTCCCTATTCCTTTGACTTCTCTTTATTTCTTTTTCAGACTCCTTGTATTCCTTACAGATTAATTGCCCAGTTAACTTTATAGAATCATCAAACATGAATGTATTATACTCTCAGTTAAGTAGATTGTAAATGACATAAATCCCGGGACTGAGTGCCTTGATATTCAGCCCCCACAAATATTTTTACATTTTACTGTTTCATTTTCTAAATTTAAAATATGTTGAAGTAAGATTTTTTGAGCTTATCTACAAAACATTGTGCATCATGTCAATTCAAAAGAAAAATTCAGAAACCTGTCAACAATTTACTAAAAATTAGAAAACAAAATTGTGAGGCTGAGGAAGTATTCAGCCACTTGTAATTACTATGTTAACTTTCCTACATTACAAACTCACCCAATTTGTTGATGTAGAAAATTGGAGGATTACCTGTTTTTGATGAATTCGTAAGAATAAATACTCCCTCTCTCTGTAAGGTCCAATAGTATGGTAGATTTTTAACAGACTAAACCACAATGAAGTCGAAAAAGCATTCAAGGCAAGTCCAGGAAATGCCAATAGAGAAGTGCAAATCTAGGGAAAGGTACAATACCATTTTAAAGACATTGAACATACCTCGGAGTTTAGTGCAGTCCATCATGAAAAAGTGGAAAAATATGAGATCACAGAAACACTGTCTAAGTAAGGCCGTCTCTCTAAGCTTAATCACTGGAGAAGAATTGCTCTTGTAAGAGAGGCTACTGTGACGCCAACAGTTGATCTGAGTGAGCTGCAGAAGTCAATGGCTACAACTGGAGATGAAGTTCATGGTTCCACAATATCTTATCTAAGGCTTTGCACAAAAAGGGTATTTAAGCAAGAGTGACAAGGAAGAAGCCTGGCTTTAAAAAAAAAGGCATATACTTGCCCATAAAGACTTCGCAAAGTATTGTTAGGATGTGGAAGAAGCTCTTATGGTCAGCTGAGACTAAGTGGAAACTTTTTGGCATAAACACAAACGGTACATGTGGCGTAAATCTGCTGCACATCTGCTAGATAACGCCATTCCTACTGTAAAGTATGGTGAAGGTGGCATCATGTAATGGGGATGCTTTTCAGCAACGTGGACTGGAAATCCGGTCAAGATTGATGGAAAGGTAAATGCTGTAAGTACAGGGAGATCCTGGATAAAACCTGCTAGCCTCTGCCAGAAAACTTAAACTGGGGAGGAAGTTTGTCTTTCAGCAGGACAACGACCGAAAGCAGAATGCCAGAGCAACCATGGAATGGCTTCAAATGAAAAAAATTGATGCCCTTGAGTGGCCCAGTCAAAGTCCTGACTTTAACCCCATTGAACATCTCTGGCTATATATATGTATATATATATACATATATATATATATAAATGTATTTTTTTTTCTCTCACCCCTTATGGGTGGTGTATATATGTATTTTTCTCTCAGCCTCGGGTCTTCTGCCAGAGGCCTGGGAGCTTGAGGTTTGGCATAGTACCCTTGCTGTTCCTAGTAGTGCACTCTTCTGGACCAAGATCTCAGATGTTGCTTCCGGGATTTGTTGGAGCTTCTCTCCCAGTCCAGGTGTCACAGTTCCAAGTGCTCCTGTCACTACCGGGATTACTCTGGCTTTAACTTTCTACATCCTTTCTATCTACTCTTTCAAGCTCTGGTATTTCTCCAGCTTCTCATACTCTTTCTTCCTGATGTTGCTGTCATTCAGGATTGCCACATCTATTACTATTGCTTTCTTCTGTTCCTTGTCCAGTATTACTATATCTGTTTGGTTGGCCACTACCTACTTATCAGTCTGTATTTGGAAGTCCCACAGGATCTTAGCTCTGTCATTTTCCACTAACTTCTTGGCTTCTAGGCTTCTTATGCCAGCCTCATCTGATGTCTAGGGATGGTAAATCCCGTGCAGTGGCTTATCTTGCCACGGCCTCTGATCCTCTGGCTCTGCTTCAGCTATTTGGACTTGGGAGTGTTCAATCCATACTCAGCGCCGAAATTCCTGCACACAATTTCTGCAACTTGGTTGTGCTGTTCAGTGTATGCTGTCCCTGGCTGCATCTTGCACCCTGCTACTATGTGCTGGATGATTTTAGCAGATTTCTTGCACAGTCTGTATCTTAGGTCTTGTCTGGTGTGATAGACCCCTGCACCTATTGCTCTTGTGCAGCGCCTCTGTGCTGTCCCTTAGTCCTGCCATTTCCAGCCTTTGGTAGGATTTTCTTATGCCAGCCTCATCTGATGTCTGGGGATGGTAAATCCTGTGCAGTGGCTTATCTTGCTACGGCCTCTGATCATCTGGCTCTGCTTCACCCACTTCCATTTTCATGTCCTCTGCTTGCAGTTGGAGGTATTCTCCAAACAAGTCATCCTTTGGAGCCATCTTCCTGACATACTCATGGGTGTTTCACATTTCTTCCAGACACTTCCAGGTCCCCATCCTTCTTTATTCTGGTGGGTGTACACTTGCTCAACGTTGGACTTTGGGTGGAATCCTCCATGTATTGTTAGTAGTTTCCTGGTCTTGATGCTAGCTGCTTCCAGTTTGTTCCTTGGCCAGCATCCTATTGCAGCTGGGTATCTGATGGCTGGTAGGGTGAATCTGTTGATGGCTCTAATCTTGTTCTTCCCATTCAGCTAGCTTTTTAGGAGCTGTCTCACTCTTTGGAGGTATTTGGATGTTGCAGCCTTCCTTGAGTTCTCATCGTTATATCCATGCACCTGCAGGATCCGCAGGTATTTGTAGCTGTCCTGTATATCTGTTATGTGGCCTTCAGGTAACTTGACTCCTTCAGTCTTGATGAGTTTGCTCTTTTCACCATCATCCAGCTGCACTTTTCCAGTCCAAATGACAACCTAATGTCTCTGCTGTACACTGTTATCAGACGGATTAGTCTCTTTTGTTTCTGCCATACAGCTTGATGTCATGTACAGGAGGTGGCTGATGGTCACTCCACTCTTGAATCTGTACCCATACTCACTCTCTGAGATGATCTGGCTGAGGGGGTTCAAGCCTATGCAGAACAGCAGTGGGGATAGTGTTATCACCCTGGTATATTTTGCATCTGATGGTCACTTGTGCTATTTGAGTTAACTTCTTGCATTGTCCTCTAACAGCCCATTGAGTTCTTGATAAAGATCCTTAGTTGACCTTGTACAGAGACAGGCATTCCAGGATCCCTGTGTGAAGCATTGAGTTGTATGCTTTCTGGTAGTCAATTGAGGCCGTATATGTATATGTGGTGAAAAAAGGAGCAAAAAAAAAGTGAGGTAGTGTACATCGGTTCATTGTTCATTCAGAAATCTCCTAACTCCATGAGACATTTAATGTAATAATGTTCATGTCATACCAATTAACCTTTGGAAATTCAGATAAACTCTTGCCACGGTTTGCCCCATATCTGTAGTCATAGTTACAACTTCAGAAAACTCTTACCAAATTTGTTAAAAACAGTCTACATGGAACATCGTTGATTCTCTTTTTATATTATGATTTTCTATGTTACTACAGTCTGAATCTTTTTCCTGACAACTGGCGTAAGACTAACTGCCTACAATTTTCCAACTGTCTCTTTTTTTTAATATTAGGCATTTACATGTGCTACCATCTAAACTGCTTCACAATTGAGGGAATTGAAGGGTGCGTGCATTTCTGCAGCCTCCTTTTGTAGTACACTATAATGGTGGCTGTTGGGTCCAATGGATATTTCTCCTTTGTTAATAACTCCTTAAGTAATTACTTTCGTGGTGATTGCTTGAGAACAAACTAAAAGTCCCTGCGAGGCTAAGTGAGGGAATATCGCACTGTATGATGTGCTTCCAACCAACTGAGTTCCAAGTCAAAAAAGTACATTTCATCCTTTATTACAAACCAACAATAAAATCATTTGGCTCTTCTGTAACTCATGTAAAACAAAAACGAGCGAGACGAGTGTAATTGGATCAAATTCAAACAAAAACGAGCGTAATTGAATCAAAAACAAACAAGGACGAGCGGTCAAAGAGGAGCGTAATTGAATCAATTTCAAACATGGACGAGCAATTTTATTGTTGGTTTGTAATGAAAGATTAAACGTACCTTTTTGTCTTGGAAGTCAGTTTGTTGGAAGCACATTGTATAGTGCGATACTCCCTCATTTAACCTCTCAGTGACTTTTAGTTTGTCAACAAAAAATATGCGCTCCCTACAGTTGCCAAGCAGGTCAACAGGTGACTATATTGATTTATTTCTATTGCCATCCAGTGCTGCATGCCGCCCAAATCCATGTGACAAACTACCTTAATGCAGAGTGAGGATGCACAACACAAATACACTACAGACAGACAATAAGTAAACATGGCTGCTACAACTTTATTCTTCCATGAAGATGCTTAGGTATACTTATGTCAGGTATAATGAATCAGATGTTTAATCCTTTAGCCATTACTTCCTGATATACTGTAACTTTAGCTTCTGCCTCCACGGGAAACTGTTTATTGTAGCAGCCCTCTGTTAACACATTTATAGAAGTTTCTATTTTGGTTTTATTTCATGGAAGTTTGCCCTCATATTCTATCTTCTGTATTAACTTTTTTGAGGATGTGATTCTAAAACTCGAAATCCTCGGGCTTATAACTCTCCTTGATAGCATTGGAAACATTTTATTTTAATCTAATATATGTTAATCATCCTTAGTTGGTTACAGATGCATCGATTTTCCCAAGGGATTTTTTTCTAATACTCCATCTGAGTGTACATTTTTTTCATGTTGCAGTTGCTTATCGACTGGAAAAATCTTTTAATCTAATTTTCTAGCCCATTTTAGTCAATTCAGCTCTATATCCATGGTTCAGGACTAATTTAAGGCTGAATCGTATTTCCTTTGCACATAAATATTTGTCATATTACAGCCCTTTTTATGTTAAGGATATCTTACTTACACTAATTAGCCCTGTCAAGTTGCACAAAATCCAACCTCCAAACAATTTTTGCCAATTTGATTTGTCCAATCAGTAGGAAATAGTCTCAACCAATAATTCATGGTATTTGTTAATATTTTCTAATTAATACGTCAGTAATACCTCTCTGTTACTGTGGTTAGAGGGTAAGGTGGGGAAGGAGCTGTAAACCACTCAACAGTATTTGTTTCTGTTATTTTTTGTTTCCACTCATGTTGATGATGCTTACTGTTCTTTTGGACCAAGGTCATTATTTCATTTTAATCCCTTATTATAAGAGCTGCCCCATCTTTTCTCTTTTCAGCTTTATCTATCCTTTCTGAATGTTAATCACTCTGATATACTGTATTCCTGCTTTTGGTTACTAAACAAACGTACTACACTGACGGTTATTAGATCAATTTGATTGTTTTATTGGCTTTGAGCATTTTAGCAATTTGCCATTTAAACTTATTCTGGCTATTCAAATGGTAACTGGAGATGAGGAGGAATTTCCTTAGCCAGAGAGTGGTGAATCAGTGGAATCCACTGCCACAGGTGATTGTAGAGGTTAAGTCATTCGGTATATTTAAGGTTGAGGTTGGTAGATTCTTGATTAGTCAGGGTATGAAGGGAAGGCAAGAGATTGGGGCTGAGAGGGAAAATGGATCAGCCATGATGAATGGTAAAGCAGATTCAATGAGCCAGATGGCCTAATTCTGCTTCTATATCTTATGGTCTTTTGGTAACCTTGTTTCATAGTAGTGACTGGACCCTTTTTTTTAATGTAACCTTCACCTTCCTTATATAGATTAAACCCTTAGCTAAAGCCTGAATTCACTATCACTACTATAGGACAGCTTATTTTAAATTGACTCTGCCCTAACTTCCCTCTTTATTAGCTTCTATGTGCTATGAAGTAAAACCTCGATTCTACTATTTGAGCCATGCTTTCAATTCCCTGATCTGTTCAACTCCATACCAAGGAACAATCGAATCATAACTACTCTTGATATTCTTCTTTTAACTTCATTCGCAGCTCCTCAAACTCTCAGCAGAACCTAACTGCTAATTCTCCGCTTCCTATATAGAACAGGACAACCTGGATCTTCTTTCTTGCAGCTCCAAATTCTCTAGACACAGGCCTTCCCATTATGGCAACACAGTGCATTGTGTCCCACCCTTTGCTGAATTTTGTACCCATGTTCCAACAATATCACATACCCACAGCTTTACCTGGCATCCATTGGGCAAAGGATAAAAGATGAAGTTCCTGCATTGTTAAATAATGGCCTAATGTGGTCAGACTTTCTTTCAAGCTACTGCCTAAGCCAAGTGGTGGGACTGCTTTTGGGATCAAAATGTGCGTATTCTTTTCTCCGCCCGTGATTATTGTGTTCAGGTTTAAGCAGTAAATTTCAGAATGAAGTAGTAAGTTATTTTCAATGTTGGCGTAGCAGGCGACATCAGAGAGTGGCAGTAGATGGTTGCCTCTCTGACTGGAGGCCTGTGACTAGTGGTGTACTGCGGGCAATGTTGCTGAGGCCATTGTTGTTTATCATCTATATTAATGATTTGGATGATAATGTGGTAAACTAGATCACCAAATTTGCAGATGACAACCAGATTGGGGATGTGGTGGACAGCAAGAAAGGCTACCAAAGCTTTCAGCAGGATCTGGCACATACTAGATGGGCCTTTTGAAGATGCCCTTGATGCTGAGGAGGCTAGTGTCTTGAGTTTACAACTTTCTTCAGCTTTTTTTCTAATCCTGTGCTTCCATGCCAGTTGGTGATGCAGTCAATTAGGATGCTGTCCACGGAACATGTGTAGTAATTTTTGGAAGTCTTCGGTGACATATCAAGTCTCCCCAAACTCCTAATGAAATTTAGCCAGCATTGTGCTTTCTTTGTAGTTGCATTAATATGTTGGGCCCTGGATAGATCTTCAGAGATGTTGTCACCCAGGAATTTGAAACTGCTCACCTTTTCCACTCATCACACAAATTTATTTAGGTATCCTTGGAGCTGCAAGGCCCATTCTTGATTTTTTTTTGGTTTATTTGAAGAAAATACTGTGTTCATTTTAGGCATGTTTATTCAGTGAATATATAGTCACTGTGAACTCTGCTCAGTCTTCCTCACATTCCACTATTGGAAAGCCTTATTACATGAGAGCTTCAATCACAGTTTATCATACCTTATCATCCAGATAGATAAGCTGCATGCCATCACATGTTAAGTGAACTAGAATCAACAACTTACATATTGGTGAATAGGTTCGATGTTAGTAAATATCTATAGCTACTTTTTAAGCATATGAATTATGATTATATTTGCTTTGTTTTTCTTTATTGTACTTTTATTAACTGTAGCAGGTTAACAAATCATTGTATTAATGAGCCTATTTTTTAAAGTTTTAGCAATACGGTGTGGAATAGGGCCTTTGAGCTATGCCATCCCAGCAACCCCCGACAAACCCCATTAACCTTAACCCAATGAAAGGACAATTTACAATGACCAATTAACCTACCTACTATGCCATTGGATTGTGGAAGAAATTGGAGGACCCAGAGAAAACCCAAGCATTCCACGGAGAAGATGTACAGAGTCTGCTCATAGAACGATGTTAGAATTGTACGCCTTGAGTTGAAGTAGCGTCATGCTGACCGCTAGCTACTGTGGTGCTTTTTAATAAGAAGTAGAGTCACAATGGTTGCGACTTGAAAGGAGGCCATTTGGCCAATAAAGTGCACAGAAGCAGTCCTTTCAGTCCACTGTCCAACTATCAAGCACCAATTTACATTAATCATACATTAATCTCACTTTTTATACTTCCCACACTCTTATCAACATCCTGGTCAGCACAGGCATTGTGGGCTGAAGGGCTGGTT
Source organism: Hemitrygon akajei (assembly GCF_048418815.1). Taxonomy (NCBI): domain Eukaryota; kingdom Metazoa; phylum Chordata; class Chondrichthyes; order Myliobatiformes; family Dasyatidae; genus Hemitrygon; species Hemitrygon akajei. The sequence continues at coordinate 54,624,519 of NC_133146.1, forward strand.
CCCATGCTGTACTGTATGTTTAATTTTCCCCATATTCCTTTACTTAGCAACACATTAGGGACAAATTACAGTGTCCAATGAACATACTAATCCACATATCTTTTAGGATGTAGAAGGAAAGCTAGACATTCACAGGGAGAACATGCAAACTCGACACATCCAGCAGCCGAGGTCAGGATTAACCCCAATCTGTATTACTGTGAAGTGATGGTTTAACTGGTTGCAGTACTGTGCCTATATGTAACATCAAACCTGTTCCTTTCCCCTCACTTTTTTGAATTGTTTTCTTTGAGATATTCAGCCTATTTTTAACAATACAATTGAATTGGATTTTGGATCCTTCATGATTTTAATTACCTCTGTTAAATCTTCACTTCCCCAATCTGAATATGTTATTGATGTCCCTCAACCGTGGAATCTTTTGGACCCGTTTGCACCTTCTACACTCTCACCAATGCCTTCATATTTTTCCTAAAGCGTAGCTTCCAGAACTTGTCACAGAACTTCCATGTTACCCAAACAACTTTTTTTTAAATATAAAGTTTATCAGGACTTTTTTTCATGTATGCAACTTCTTTATGAAGGCTAGGATTCAATGTGTATCTTAATTTTTGAAAGTTTCTTAATTCCTGTGCCACATAGAAATATAACAGCAGTTAAAGAACAATTGACATATCTAAACAAATCGCTATGTTCATCTTTAACAGGTTTTTGCAACTAATGAGCAGTTGCCGAGCACATACTGTATAACCATTCAACATCAGCAAAACCAAAAGACTTTTTTTAAAAAATCGCTTTCAAGGATTCTTTACAAATCATGCTATCAGTATTATTTTTATTTGCACAGTTTGTCTTCTTTTGCAGTTTGGCTTTGGCCAGTCTTTGAACGGTTATACATAGTTTTTTGTAAAATTCTGTTGTGTTTTTTCATATAAATGTCTACAAGAAAATGAAGTACGGTAATATATACTGTGTGTATTTTAATAATAAATTTAGTTTGGATTTTTATATCTCTCTGTTCTTATACCATTTAACAAATTGTGTCTTCTAGTTTATATTGACTTTTATTCTTCCTATCAAAATCTAACATCTCATTTCTCAGCAGTAAGATTTGTCTACCATCCAATCATTCATCGTACCAGCCTTTCTACACTACCCTCCTCATATTTCAGTACACTCCTCCTCACACTTCTAAGTTTTATGTTATCTGCATATTTGGAAATTGTGTCCTGTATATCCAAGTCATTAATATATATTATATTCATGTCAGTATGCATGATGTTGCATGACTGATGCAAGAAAAATGTGGAAACTAATCATTTTAACTTTTATTTTCATAGCATCTTTTTGAATGGACTTATAACCAAGTGCTTTGCTGAACTTTTTTTTGGTCTCAATGATGAGTTCCTGTGAAATGCCTTGATGAAAAGAGAAACCAAATGTGAGTTGCAAATTAATTTTCAGGAGATTTTAATTGCGTAAAATGTTTGCCCAAATGACTAGTTATGTTAGTTCAATTCTAAGTACATTTAATAATCAATGTATTTGTACAGAATACAACTCTGAGATTCATCCTCCTGAATTTTTGCTCTTTGGTACAGTACCAACTATTTAAACTTTTATATAGAAATATTTCCTACAAATGGCTAATACTTACACCTAAAAATTGCCTGGCTCAGGTGAAAAATTTGTTAGAATTTTGGGTGTAGTAAATTCTGAATTTCAATCAGATTGCTTGAAGTTGTAGTTAATTGATGCTACTGTGGAGTGGGAAGGGAACATAGTACGATACTTGAAACTGGAAAACTCATTCTGCATACCATCGGGTTTTTGACTACTCAAGTGGAATATGAGGTGTTATTTCTCTAGTTTGCATTTTCCTCACTGTGGCGATAGAAAAGACCAAGGACAAGCAAATCAGTGTGGGAATGGGAAGGAAGTGGTGTGTCTTCTCCGCATCATTTCCAGTGCAATCAGATCCTTCCTATAGTGTCCCAACCAGAACTCTACACAATACTCGAGTTGGGTCTATCGAATGTTTTACTAAATTGTAACCTGATGTCTCTGCTGTTACATTCTGTGCCATGTCTGCAGAAGTCAAGCATCACAGATTGATCTGTTCTGCCACTTATAAGAATCTCTAGACTTGTATCAAAAAGGTCCCTTTGGTCATGACCTCTGATGGCTGTGTATTACCTACACATATTGAACCTTCCAAAATACATCATTTCACATTTGACAGGAATAAATTCCTTCTGCTGTTGCTGTGCAGTTGATCAATATCAGGTTGTAATCTAAGACAATCCTCTTTGTTATTTGGAGTACCATTAAATGTTTGTGTCTTCTTCATACTTATGGATTATATCTCATATATTCAAATGCAAGTTGTTAATATTTATCAGAAATTTCAAGAGTATCAGTATTAACCCTTGTGAAAGACTACTGACTGGGGATCGCTAATTGGAAAAACAAGCTTCCACTACCACCCACTGCCTCCTATTACCTAACTAATCTTGTATCCAGTCGGCCAGCTTGCCTTACATCCCATGAATAAGAGAAGCAATTTTTTATGATTCCCTTTTAATGTCATGATTTGTTTGTGCCCTATTTCTGGTGAAGACCATGACCATAAGACATAGGAGCAGAATTAGGCCATTCCATTGAGTCTACTCCACCTTTCCATCATGGCTAATCCTGGATCCCACTAACCATGAACTTGATGAATTTGAATCTATCTGAAAATATGCCATCCACTTCCTCCTTGGGTGACGATATGGCATTTCTTCCAGGAACTTTGAAAATATCCTTTAATCTTTTCCTTGTCACTCAGAATATGATGACTGTATTAAAAGAACATTGTAGACATTGGTAATTCTGATTGGGTAGTTTCATAACTCATTATTGCTTGCTTAAATTTAGTCTAATGGTAAGAGAGAGGTTTCACCAGCATTTGACTGCTGACTTAATACTTGATGGATACCTTAGTTATGATGGTGCAGGTAAGGTTCTGGTAGCTGCCAACAAGAATGTCAGCAGCTGTAACACCAGTGTTTATTTTCTCTGTATTTTAATGGATTTCAACAGTGCTAGTGTGTTCAGAATGATTTAAAATATAATAGAGAATGATACAAGCATCATAGCATGTTTTTAAAAATTATGTACCCTGTGCTTTTTCCATTTTACCACCTTTTGGATGAGATTTGAAGTCCTAGTGCTGCTTCACAATATCACCTGTATCGCTGCAACCTAACTTCTGGAACAATGCTTAAATTTACTGTAGAATCCACTCAGATGATCCTTATGATTGAGAATGTCTTATTCTAGACCAGGGGTTCCCAACCTCTTTTATTGACCAATACCATTAAGCAGGGGGTCTGTGACCCCAGGTTGGGAACCCCTGCTCTAGACAATCAACCAAGGCCAATGGCCGATTTTGAACAAGTTACCTGAGAAGCTGCGGTGGGAGGTGATTTGAAGACCTCATGAGGGAGGGCATTAATGGACAAAGCCTGCAATATCTCGAGAACCTGGGTAGACAAAAGTCCTTCGACCTGCTAGACCCCAATCTGCTCCACCGTGATTTCATCCAGAGCTGAACTAGATGACAGAACTTAACCACTGATGCTTGATGTCTTTACTCTTCGCATCAAAGTCATCTACCAAAGTTCAAAGTAAAATTTATTATCAGAATACATACATGTCACCACATACAACCCTGAGATTCTTTTTCTGTGGGCATACTTAGTAAATCTATAGAACAGTAATTAAACTGTAAACTTCAGGAACTATAGACAGTAAACAAACTCTGCAAATGCAGATATAAATCAATAGCAATAAATAATGAGCATGACATAACAATATAACAAGAGTCCTTGAATGAGTGTAGCCATTCCCTTTTGTTCAAGAGCCTGATAGTTGAGGGGTACCTGATGGCAGCAGTGAGAAAAGAACCCTGCCTGGGTGGTGAGAATTTTTGATGATGGATGTTGCTTTTCTACAGCAACATTTTATGTAGATGCGCTCAATGGTTGGGAGGGTATTACCCATGATGTACTGAGCCAAATCCACTACCTTTTGTAGGATTTTCCACTCAAAATCATTGGTGTTCCCATACCATGCCGTAATGCAGCCAGTCAGCACACTTCTCACCACACATCTATAGACGTTTGCCAAGGTTTTTGATGACATGGCAAACCTCTGCAGACTCCTGAGGAAGAAGAGGCGCTGTTGTGCTTTCTTCGCAGTATTATTTATATAATGAGTCCTCTGAAATAGTGACACCCAGGAATTTAAAGTTATAGACTCTGTCAGTCTCTGGTCCTCTGATGAGTACTGGCTCATGGACCTTTAGTTTCCCTCTTCTGAAGTCTATAATCAGTTCCTTGGTCTTATTAACATTGAGCTGGAGGTGATTGTTATTACACCACTCAGTCAGGTTTTCAATCTCACTCCTGTATGCTGATTCATCTCCTTTGATCTGGCCCACAACAGTGATGTCATCAGCAAACTTGAATATGGCGTTGAAGCTGTACTGAGCCACACAGTCATAGGTATGATGCACCATCAATAACTCTGGGAGACGGGAGGTGAACGTTAGGCTTTTATTAGCAGCAAAAGAGACCACGACATCTTGGAGACTGAGGGAGGAGCAGTGCCTCCAACCGCTTTTATACAGGGGTCTGTGGGAGGAGCTACAGGAGCAGTTAGCAGAGGGCGTGTCCAGACAGGTATACATAGTTTACCACATTCACCCCCCCCCCTTTGTTTTAAAAGAGAGTCCTCACGGGGCGAAGTTTCTTACAAATATATTTACAGGTTAAGTTTATCAGGCGGTCGAGTCTGTCGCTGCGATCTACGTAGCACCGGTGGTCATTGCACCAGTGACGGTGGTTGTGCTGACTCCGGCCTGACTTGAGGTGTCAGCCCGTTAGGCCTCAGTAATCCCTCATGCGTGTGCGAGGCGCCCGGTATGGGAGTGTCGTGAGGAGTCTGTGTAGGGCTTGATGTGCGCGGTGTTTCATGGGTATATACCTCGGTGGGTACGGGGTTCATAGTCACCGTGGAGTGTTCGGGGTAGGTGTCTGGTGCTCCTGCGGGCGCCAGGTCATGAACGGAGACCGTGTCCTCCCACCCATCAGGTAAGACCACGTAGGCATACTGGGGGTTCACATGAAGTAGGTGAACCCTCTCGACCATCGGGGAGTATTTATTGCTCCTCACATATTTCCGGAGCAGCACTGGCCCTGGGGACGTCAGCCAAGCCGGTAGGGTGGTCCCAGTGGCAGACTTCCTCGGAAAAGAGTCGCTCATGAGGGGTGGCATTGGTGGACATACATAACAGGGAGTGGAGTGCCTCAGGGAGGACCTCCTGCCAGTGAGAGACCAGCAATCCCTTTGACCTAAGGGCTAAGAGTGTGGCCTTCCACACAGTGGCATTCTCCCTCTCTACCTGTCCATTCCCCCGGGATTACCCCGTAGCAATACCCCTAGCCAGCAGGTACTGGCGCAGCTCGTCACTCATAAAGGAGGACCCTCTATCACTGTGGATATAGCAGGGATATCCGAACAGAGTGAAGAGCTGGCGCAGGGCTTTTATGACGGACGTGGCAGTGGTATCGGGGCAGGGGATGGCAAAGGGGAACTGCGAGTACTCGTCGATTATGTTGAGAAAATAGACATTGCGGTCGGTGGAGGGAAGGGGGCCCTTAAAGTTGACACTCAGTCGCTCAAAGGGGCGGGTGGCCTTGATAAGTTGTGCCTTTTCAGGACGGTAGAAGTGCGGTTTGCACTCAGCGCAGACTTGACAGTTCCTGGTCATCGTCCTGATTTCCTCAAGGGAGTAAGGCAGGTTCCGGGCTTTCACGAAATGGTAAAGTCGGGTGACCCCCAGGTGGCAAAAGTCTGCATGGAGGGTGTATAGCCGGTCGAGCTGTGCTCTGGCACATGCTCCCCGGGATAGGGCATCAGGGGGCTCATTGAGCCTTCCAGGCTATTACTGGATATCACAGTTGTAGGTGGAGAGTTCTATTCTCCACCTCAAAATTTTATCATTTTTGATTTTGCCCCGCTGTTGTTTGCTAAACATGAACGCAACTGAGCGCTGGTCGGTCAGCAAGGTGAACCTTTTGCCGGCGAGATAGTGCCTCCAGTGCCTAATAGCTTCTTTCTCCACTGCGGAGTGCCAAATTTCAGGGCCTTGAAGGGTACGAGAGAAGAATGCTACTGGCCTGCCTGCCTGATTGAGGGTAGCAGCAAGCGCGAAGTCGGAGGCGTCGCTCTCTACTTGGAAGGGAATGGTCTCGTCCACCGCATGCATCGTTGCTTTGGCAATGTCCCCTTTAATGCAGCTGAAGGCCGCGTGGTCCTCGGCTGAGAAGGGAAATGCGGTGGACTTGACCAGGGGCGGGCCTTGTCTGCGTAGTGAGGGACCCATTGGGCGTAATAGGAAAAGAAGCCCAGGCACCGTTTGAGGGCTCTGAGGGTAGTGGGAAGAGGGAGTTCTAACAGGGGGTGCATATGGTTGGGATCAGGGCCAATGACCCCGTTCTCCATGACATACCCAAGGACAGCAAGTTGGGTGGTTCCGAACACACACTTGTCCCTGTTATAGGTAAGGTTAAGAGCTTTGGCCGCTTGGAAAAATCGTTGGAGGTTGGTGTCGTGGTTCTGCCAGTCGTGACCTCAGATGGTGATGTTATCCAGATATGGGAACGTGGCCTTCAGTTGGCACTGGTCCACCATCCGGTCCATTTCCCTCTGGAAGACAGAGACACCATTCGTGACACCGAAGGGGACGCGCAGGAAGTGATAGAGCCTGCCGCCCGCCTTGAAGGCGGTGTAGGGGCGGTCCTCCGGGTGGATGGGGAGCTGATGGTAAGCGGATTTTAGGTCTATGGTCGAGTACACCTTGTACTGAGCTATCTGATTGACCGTATCCGCGCTGCGGGGTAGTGGGTATGCGTCAAGCTGAGTGAACCTATTGATGGTCTGGCTATAGTCCACGACCATCCTATTTTTCTGCCCTATCCGAACAACAACCACCTGGGCCCTCCAAGGACTTGTGCTTGGCTCAATGATCCCCTCCCTGAGCAGCCGCTGCACCTCCGACTGAATGAAGGCCCTGTCCCCCGCGCTGTACCTCCTGCTTTTAGTTGCCACAGGTTTACAGTTGGGGGTCAGGTTGGCGAACAGCGGTGGGGGAGGGATCTTGAAGGTGGAGAGGCTGCAAGTGGTGTCAGTAGTGTGGCTGTTGGCATGGTGCTGGGTGGGATGTGCGGGTTGGTGTGTGTATGTGGTCAGTAGCGGGGTATATGACGAAGTCCCACAAAACTGAGGATTTCTGACAGTGATTGGTGGGAGGGGCCCGTCATACTCCATTGTCACACTTTTCAGGTGGCTCTGGAAGTCGAGCCCCAATAGCACAGGGGCACACAGTTGAGGCATGACCAGTAGCGCAAAGTCCCGATATTCTGTGCCCTGCACCACCAATGTCGCTACACCCCCCCCCCCCCCGGATGTCTGTGGAATGCGATCCAGAAGCCATGGTGACCTTCTGGCTTACCGGCTATGTCAGGAGTCCACAGCGTTGCACTGTATCCGGGCGAATAAAACTCTCAGTGCTGCCCGTGTCAAACAGGCAGCTAGTCCTGTGCCCCTCCACCAGGATGTCCATCATTGACCTTGTGAGCTGGTGTGGAGCGCTTTGGTCGAGGGTCATGGAGGCCAGAGTTGAATCGCCGTCTTGGTGCCCAGTAAGCACCCGTGGGTCGGAGGTGGGGCGAGGTGGCGCCGACAAAGATGGCCGCCCCCATGCCTCGCATGCGGCGGGCAGGCAAGATGGCCGCCCCCCATGCCTCGCACAAGGCGGGCAGGCAAGATGGTGACCCCCATGCCTCGCACGCGGCGCTGCTCGACTCCACTTGTGGTTTGGACTTACAGGCCTTGGCGAAGTGGCCCTTCTTTCCGCAGCTGGAGCAAGTGGGTGCTTTTCTTTCGGGGGTGCTTTTCGAGTCCGCAGAAGTAACACTGCGCGGACTTGCGACTGGCAGCAGCCGTGGTCGACTTGCCGGTGGGTTGCGGGGTCTGCAGCGTCCATGGGGCCGGTGGGAGATCGCACGCCTGGACAGCATCAGCGTTGTGCAGAGCGGCCTCCAGCGTGTCGGCCAGCCCTATCACCGAATGTAAGGTAAGATCGGTGTGTTCCAGCAACCACTGGTGCACGTACACTGACCTGATCCTCGTAATGAAGGTGTCTTGTACCAGGAGCTCCGCATGCTGTTCTGCCGTCAGTCCCCTGCAGTCGCAGGCCCACACGAGTGTCTGTAGTGTCCGGACAAACTCAGCGCTCGACTCTCCGGCCTGCTGCCGCCGTGTCGCTAAGTGATGTCTTGCGTAGACGGTGTTCACCGGCCGCTGGTATTATCTTTTGAGGGCATCCATCACACCCTTGTAGTCTGTTTGGTGTCTGATCATGGACTAGACCCTTCCATTGACTCTGGAGAGGAGAACCCTACGCCTTGTGGCAGGGTCGGTCACATGAATCTCCTCTAGGTACAATTCGAAGCATGCCAGCCAGAGTTCGAAAGCGTCGCCGGCTTCCTGGGATTGTGGGTCGAGATCCAGTCTGTCTCGTCGTAAAATGCTCTCCATGTTTTAATATTGCTGCTAATAAAATTGATGCACCATCAATAACTCTCGGAGACGGGAGGTGAACGATAGGCTTTTATTAGCAGCAAAAGAGACCACAACATCTTGGAGACTGAGGGAGGAACAGTGCCTCCAATCACCTTTATACAGGGGTCTGTGGGAGGAGCCACAGGAGCAGTCAGCAAAGGGGCATGTCCAGACAGGTATACATAGTTTACCACAAGGTATAAAAGAAGGAAAGCGAGGGTTAAGTACACATCCTTGCGGTACTATGATAAAGGCAGGTGCTAGTGCAATGCATGTCTTTGGTCCTGCAGAAGGTAGATATTTCTGTTCCTGTAAGAGAGTGACCTGTGACCTGGGGCAGCATGGTAGTGTGCAGTTAGTGTAATGGCTTACAGCACCAGCAACCCAATTCCCATCGCCGTCTATAAGAAGTTTGTACATTTTGTACATCTTCCGGTGCTCCAGTTTCCTTTCAAATTCCAAAGATGTAAGGTTTAGTAGATTAATTGGGCAGTGCAGACTCATTGGGTCAGAAGGGCCTGTTACCATCCTGTATCTCTACATAAAAAGAAAATGAACAAATTTCTAGCAAATTTGTATTGATGAAGAAAGAATGGCTGCGCGTGTATACTGTAATATCCTTTGCTCCTGGAAGATTGTGAGCTACACACAGATAGTCATGTTTTTATCCATTGAGAGCAGCACTCTGCTCACACAAGTCATCTCATTGCTTGATGTGAAAAGTAACCAGCTTGCAGGTGGCATCTTTCTTAGTACCATATCTGTAATTTTGGATAACATATGGTAGAGACTGTACCTCCAGGTGAACTATAGTGAGATAACATTTAAATGTTATGTTTTTTTTTCATTCTAATTAATTTTCCTACCCTTGCATACATTTATTAATAATCATTCTAAATGGGTAGAGCCTACGTGAAGAGATTAATGTCAACGCTCAGCAAAGAAGGGCATATCACCTCTAGGGTGGAAGTCATGGTCATCTTTTCCATTAAGATCTTGGAAGTAGAATTTTCTTTGCTCCTTGTTACCCTACTGCATTTGGTGAGGGGCTTACTACTCATCTCAGTGCGCTCTTGCCTTAGCCTCGCATGAAACCATTTCAGATGTGGCCTTCTTTTAGCCTTCCTGTGTAGTATAGATGCACTGAACCTTCCACTAAGCAGTTTTCTTCCAACCACGTTGTTTACAAGGGATGGCAGACTGTGACTGGTTGGATCCCAGCTTAACTCTGTGTGATGTACACCCTTTTAACTATAACTGCTCAACCTGGTGGTGTAAGACTCTGATGTGAGGTTTTTCATTTATTTTATGCAGTATATATAAATATATTTTATTATGCTGTAGCAGTTAGGACATCACTATTACAGCTCAGGGTGTCAGAATTCGTAGTTCAGTTCCAATGCCATCTGTAAGAAGTTTGTATGTCCTTCCCATGAAACACATGGATTTCCTCCTTATGCTCATGGTTCCTCCTACAGTCCAAAAACATGTTGGTTATAGGTTAATAGGTCTTTGTAAATTGTCCCATGATTAGGCTATGGTTAAATAGGTAGGTTGTTGGGTGGTGCAGCTCATTGGGCCGGAAAAACCTGATCTGCTTCTTGTCTCTAAATAAACAGATATAAATAACATAGAAGGAAGTCATTCAACCTACTGACTTTTTACCAGCTCTCTGATTGTAAATCAAATTATTTTTCTGTAATGTATTCTCTCATATATGCCTATTATAATTTCCTTGATGTTTCACGAGCTACTTGCAATCGGTGTCATTGTACAGTCGCCAATTGACCTGATGAAGGGTCTCCGCCAAAACATCAACTATTTACTCTTTTCCATAGATGCCATCTGGCCTGCTGAGTTCTTCCAGCATTTTGTTTGTGTTGCAGCCAATTGATTTACCATTCTACAGGGATATGTGTAAAAGTACCAAAGGGAAACCCACGTGGTCACAGAAAGCATGCAGGTTGCAGGCAAATGACTCCAGAGGCCAGCATTGAAACCAGGTCACTGGTCAGCTGCACCATCTGTAGTGCTATTGTGAAACCTAATTATCACACCCCTCCAACTCGTCTCCTTCTATTGTTCCTTCCAGTTCCATCTCCTCTTTAATGGGGTGGCTTATATTAAAACCCTGCAAGCAGAAAATTGGAAAACAGCTGCATCCGTGAGCTGTGGTTACAGAGATGCAACAGCACAAATGCTAATGAGGGTATCAAATCAAGTAGGGTGTAATGGTTACAATAAAATCTTGTTAGCAAGGTTACCTGACAGATTATATGTTCTACTTACTCCAGAGCTGGTTTGGGGTTTGATCGTATCTCTGCGCATGAGGAAGAGGATAGTCCCTTGGGAGATGGAATAGATGCTGAACACCCAAAGATCCTCCTTCCAGGGTTGGTAGGATTTCTCTTATTCCTTGCTGTCATTGTCTAAATCAGAATCAGATTTATTGTCACTGACTGATGTGACATGAAAATTGTTGTTTTGCAGCACTTATACAGGATAAAATGACTAAAAAGTAAATAAATAATGCAAAAAAAACCAATAACAAGGTGTTGTTCAGGGGTTCATGGACTATTTAGAAGTCTGGCGCGGGAGGGGAAGAAGCTATTTTGAAATCGTTGAGTGTGAGTCTTAAGGTTCCTGTACCTCCTCTCTGATGATAGTAATGAGAAGAAGGCATGTCCAGGATGGTGAAGGTCCTTCATGATGGATCCTGCCTTCTTGTGGCACCGCCTCTTGAATATATCCTCAATGATGGAGAGGTTTTTGCCCGTGATGGTGTTGGCTGAGTTTATGGTCCTCTTGCGGCCTCTTGCAATCCTGTGCTTTGTAGCCTGCGCACCAGACAGTGATGCAACCAGTCAGAATGTTCTCTAACATACACCTATAGAAATTTGTCTTTGCTGACACTCCAATTCTCCTCAAACTCCTAATGGCATGCCTCCTTCATGATTGCATCAATGTGTTGGGGTCAGGGTAGATCCTCTGAGACATTGATGCCCTGTAACTTGAAGCTGCTTACCCATTCCACCATGGACACCTCAGTGAGGACTGATGTGTATTGTCCTGTCTTCCCTTCCTGGTCCACAATAAATTCCTTGTTTTTGATGGTTTTGAGCATGACACACTTAACCAGTCAGTCTGTCTCACTTCACTCCTGATGAAGGGTTTCGGCCTGAAACATTGTCACTACCTCCTCCCATAGATGCTGTCTGGCCTGCTGAGGTCTGCCAGCATTTTGTGTTTTTATTAGTCTGTCTCACTCCTGTTTCCCACCTTGTCTCCATCTGAGATTCTAGCAACAATAGCAGCATCATTGACAATGTTACAGATGATGTTTAAGTTGTGCTTAGCCACACAGTCATGAGTGTACAGAGGGTAGAGCAGTGGCCTAAGCATACATCCTTGCGGTGTGCCTGCATTGATTGAATTGATTGAAACAGGTGAAAGATATTTAGGACTTTCTAATTCACCTACAGTGTATTTGAAAGCTTGAGCTTTGTATGGGTAGTGTAGGAATTAGAGTTAATAGTGGAGCGGGAATGGGATTATGAACTGAGTCACAAATGATGTAATGCAGAGTGTGCATTGTGAGAAAGAAAGGGGGACATCAAGTATCAGAATTAAAGCAATATTTTTGGTGTGAGATTTGACACTTTTCTGTGGTACAGGTTTCTCGCTCTTAAAGGAAACCACTATAGCCACCTCTTGCCAAGTTCTTGAATTGGGGCCCTTTGATGATCTCTTGGCAGAGTAAGCCTACTTCTACTTGGTCATTCGGACTACATTGTTGCATTGAGTGAAGTATGGAGTTCTCTTCCTCACCCATGGAGTTTCTCTTTCCTCCTTGGCAAATATAAGATTTGATCTGCTGTCTGGCTGCCATTGACTGTGTACTTTTAAAGGCAGATATCTTTGATTTTTGCCTGAAAGAATGCTTGCAAGTATGCTAAATCAGTCTGGAACCAGATCAATGCCTTTTTAGGGCACGATTCAGGGTATAAATTTTGGCTCTGTCTTAAAATGTAGTTCTGTACCATTTCATGTCTTTTTGTGGTGTTTCCAGTTCAGATTAATTTTATACTCAGCATACCTACAACTCACAAACTATCAGCCAAAGTTTAATACCTAGACATTGATTCACCTAAGTTTTTGAAATTTAGTATTTGATACTCAGTGCTAAATGTAAGGAAGGTTATTTTGGTGAAGGGGTGAAAACGGGCACTAAATGAGTGCTGTGCTAATAGGACATTCCTGCTATGAAAGTCTTGCTTTAGTCTGTAATTTTGTTTCTAATTCTGATTACCATAATTTGAATTTGCCTGAAGGTGCTGAAACCTGTGGTTAGTGCACCCAGGCAGTAATTAGACTAAATTTCCATGGACTAAGTGTTTTCAGACATTACTGAAGGCATGCCAACTAGTACATAATGATGCAATTCTGATTTGTAATGGCCAAATCTGAGACTTTGTAGGTTGTTAAACAACGCACTTGAGATCTAGAGATGGAGGCATATCCTATTTGCTTCAGGAAGCTTTGTCTCTCACCTTTTACTGCAGCTGCCTTACCTCATGTCTCCTTCCCATTCCTTAAGGCACCCAGAGAATCCCTGGCATGTCCAGTCATTGCCTTTCTCCAAGTTAGTAATGCTCTTGTTTTTTTTCCAGATGAAGCTGCATGTGAATGTCTATATTTAATATTCTAATGGTAAACTGTCCCAGAAAGGTTTTCGATGTATTCTAGTATTCTGCTTCAAACCTGAACTGTAACATTTGATGGTCATATAAATCTGAATCAGAATCAGGTTTAATATCACCAGCATAAGTCATGAAATTTGTTGTTATGCTGCAGGTACTTTGCAATGCAAATTACAGTAAGAAGTGTATATATTTTAAAAAGTTTGATTAAGTAAGTAGTGCGCAAAAAGTAGTGAGGTGGTGTTCATGGGTTCAAAGTCCAATCAAAAATCTGATGGCAGAAAGGAAGAAGCTGTTTCTGAATCATTGAGTGTGTGCCTTCAGGCTCCCATTTCCCCTAATTGATAGTAGCAACGAGAAGACGCATGTCCTGGGCGATGGGGGTCCTGAATGATGGATGTCGCCTTTTTGAGTCATTGTTCCTTGAAGATGTCCTGGATGTTGGGGAGGCCAATGCCCATGATGGAGCTGACTGAGTTCACAACTTTCTGCAGCTTTTTCTGATCCTGCGCAGTACCCCCTTCCTTTCTAATCCAGATGAATAGTCTTGGTCCAAAGCATTGACTATTTATTCCCTTCCATAGATGTTGCCTGACTTGCTGAGTTCCTCCAGAATTTTGTGTGTGTTGTTCAAGATTGCTCTAGATTTCCAACATCTGTGGAATCTCTTGTGTTTATGAGCTTTTTTGCCAAGATTGCACATCCAGCTGAAAATGTGTTGAACTAGCATTTCAATTTGTGGCGTCATCTTGACCACCTTAGAGGACTGATTTATGGTACCTTAAATGTCCAGGGGGAAACAAGTCTCACATTACAGCTGAAATTAATTTAAGACCAAAAGGAAACTGTTGGCATCAAGAACGGAAACAAAGCACTGGAAGAACCCAGCAGATCTAGCAGCATCTCTGGTAACAAACAGATGGTCAATATTTTGAGTTAAGATTTTGAGCTCTAATTTTTCTTGTCTTATAAATACAGAACTAATTTGCCTCCTTGCTCCCTTGGTCTGAGAATAATGTGTAAAAGGAATGTGCAGAATTCCAGTAAACAGTAATTTTCATTTGCATTAGCAGTGAATTGGTAGCATGGGTAGAAATCCTCTGAGAGAAATTGCCAATTTTTTTTTCTTTTACACTCATAAAACTAAATGGGTTGAAAATCAATCTGGGTCTCCAACTGAGTGGGCGATCTGCTGCACCAAATTAACATGCACATTGTGATATTGAAATTTATCCCTCCTGAGCCTGTTGGATGATGTGTACTAAACATTGTTTAACAATTGAATTAGGTTTTCGCCTAGCCCTAATCATTAGATGCCTTAAAGTGATTTCCTTTTTATGCTTTGAATAACTTTTAAGATTGATCTCTTTTATTTAAAAAAAAAGCTTGAGGAATGAATGTTATGAAAATGAATTATATCTACTGTTGAGTTGCATGGCATATGATTGACTATGAAGCAGTATAAGTTTGTGTACTTTGAACACTTATTTGTTTAAATAAAGGCAGTGTTGTATCTTTGAGGTTGTCTGAACTCTTGCTGGGAATTGTTATTTATACCTCTGCAAGGAATAATTAAGAAACTAATGTTTAGATCTTTGGCTGCATGCCAGAGTAAGGTTGTGTCATAGGAATGCTTGGCAAAATGGAAGAAGCCATTATTTATTTATTTATTTATTAAATTTTAGAAATTACAAGGAATAAATGTGATAATAAAATAGTAAGAAAAATAATGTTGACCCTCCCCCCTCCCCTTAACCCTCCCCCCCCCCCTTAACCCTTATCTAAAGAAAAGAAAGGAAAAAAAAGAAAGAAAGAAAAGAAAGATTGCCTGGATATCGGAGGATCCCCACATGCTCCATGGAGTTCAAAATAATTTTGATATTTATTTTTACTTTCCCCGATTACTATGATTTTATCTTCAAAGGACCTGTGTTGTAAGTATATATAAATATATATACATAAATATAAATATAAATATACTATCTTTTGTAAGTATGGGAGCCAAATTTTCAAAAATATATCATATTCATTTCTTAGATTATACGTAATTTTTTCAAATGGAATCATTATTATTTTTATTAGGAGACATTGAAGGGACAATACCGAAACTTAAATTGAACAAGAATCAGAAAAAATTTATAAAAATTGCATTGGCAGTAGCCAAAAAAGTTATCGCAGTTAGTTGGAAATCTGATTTATATTTAACTATGGATCATTGGAATAATGAAATACATAGTTGTATTCCATTTAAGCCATTCTTTTAAGCAATATTAATAGATTAATGGAATATAAGAACCTGCAAAGAGAATAAGACCTCAGATGCAGAGGAATGAATAATGAGCATATAAACTGATTGATTAAAAATCCTGTCTCACAGAGAATTATGCCACCAAACAAGATAAATGTAATTGTTCAGATATGCTATGGAAAAGGATGAGGAGGACATTTGAGTAGTTGTCACTTTATTTTGCACAGTATGAACAACAGTAGTAAAGTAAAATGATTGATATTTTAGAAAGAAAATAGTATAAACCAAAATACAGATTCTGTCAATAAACACTCTGATCTTGTCATGGGAAAATAGTAAGATTAACATTCAGAATAGATGAAAATTGGCATCTTTTCATCAAGTCACGTCTTGTATGGGGTTACATAGGATGTAAATTTATTTTATTTTATTAATTGAGATAGCGCAGCATAGGCTCTTCCACTCCTTCGAATCACGCTGCCCAGCAACCCACGATTAAATCCTAGCCTAATCACAGGATGATTTACAATTACTTATTAACCTACCAACTAGCACTTCTTTGGACTGTGCAAGGAAACTAGAGCACCAGGAGGAAACCCACAAGGTCATAGGGAGAACCTACAAACACCTTACAGGTAGCAGCGGGAATATACATCACAAAACTGTTCATTCTGGCCAACTAATCTATACCAGAGTTTATGCCCCACTTGAAACTTGTCCCATCTTACCTCAGCTAAATCTCTCTTTAGCTGAGGTAAAGAGAGATTCCTTTCTCTCTCATATGTTTGTCCAGCTTCCCCATATATGTGCACTTACCATTTGCTTCAACCACAATCCATGATAGGGACTCGTAAATAAAAACTGATTACTGGAAATACTTAGCAGGTCTGGCAGCATGTATGGACTGAATAACAGAGTTAAACACTTAGGGTCACATCAGAACTAGGGTTAGTTTGGAATCAGCTGTGTTTTAAATTGCAAAGAAGGTGGAATGGTGGAGAGAATGAAGTGAATGCCTTTGATTGGGTGGAAACCCAAAAAGGTCAAATTACACAAAAGCTGATGGTGCCAGTTTAGGGATGGAGGAGATAAATTGCTTATTATAGCTAATCAGAGAAGCAAACCTAAGAAGATGAATAAGTGGAAATAACAAACAGAGTTTAAATTACACAATACAAAAGTTGCTGGAAATCTGAAGTGAAAGAAAATGTTAGAAATACCCATAGGCCTGCTACCTCTGAAGAAAGATGATCAACCTATTAAATTCACTCAGATTAGTTTTTCTTCACAGTGTGGCTATTGTTAATAGAAGTTAGAATAACTGGTTCTCCAAAACTGTTGACTTTAATGCTGACTCCTGAGGATAGTTCGCCTCCACTCCATCACAGATGGCTTAGTCTCTCCACCATTTGCTCTTCCCTAAATCAAATTTTCAAAATCAAGCAAATTTATTCCAGTTTGGACAAAAGACCGTTTTCTTCCTTGACCTAATGAATACTTGCTATGGTTTCTGTTGAAGTTCCAACATCGGCAGATTTTTGCTTTACCATATTCTAGACAAGTAAATTTCTTTTGAATTCATTGTTGAATTTCTTAGTTATTCTTATAATCATCCTATCTCCGCATTTGAAAGCATTCTCCCTAAATCCACTCTGTCACAACCTTCGAGAATTTTAATCAGGCAGATTACCCTTGGGCCTATGTCTGTATAACTTCTGCATTAAATAATTATCTTAATTTTCTCAGCACATTTTATGTTATAGATTTTCTATAGATTTGCTAAGTATGCCTGCAGAAAAAAGAATCTCAAGGTTGTATGTGGTGACATATATGTACTCTGATAATAAATTTTACTTTGAAATTTTTTATTTGATGACCAAAATATATGCAATATTAAGGTGTTGCCAAACAAATGGGTTTGTCAAAACTATCCTTTCTCTTCTGTCCCATTAGTACCTGTTTTGTTATTCTTTTTTAAGCCCAGTTTGTAGTAATTTTATAATATATGTAACATGAGATCACTTTGTCCCTGTACTCCCATCTGGACTTGCATCTTTCAAGTAATGATAAACCTCCATATTCTTCCTGCCAAAAATGTGTATCTTCATTTGTCTATATTAGCTTAATTTAACCATTCCTATTTTGCAAGTTTTTTTTTTAATGTCCTCCTACATTTTGGTGCAGACTTCAGTTTTGACTAACCCCCAACCATTACTCCATTTTGTATTATTTGTGCTAAATTGTATCCTTGCAATTCAATTTGTTGCTTGTGCCCTGATTCTGCATTCTTTGACCTTATTAATTTGTCAAATGTGTGAGATCTTAGCAAAGACCTTTTATTAAATCTGTATTAGCAGTTTACTCTCTCTGTCACCAATTCAAAAAAGTTCTACAAGCATGGATTCCTTATTGAAATCCAAGCTACTATAATTTTCATTTCTAGGTGTATTGCTTTTCTCTCCTGGTAGGGATTCCATTATTTTGCCTACTACTGATGTTAAGCTAACTAATTGACAATTCCATAGACATGTTCTAATCCCCTTCATAAAATGTTGGTATTCTGGCAGCACAGCAGTTTGTAATCAATGATTAAATGTATTGAACACACTCTCACAATAGTATTTTGTAGTGAGTAACAGGAATTGGACACGATGATGAAGTGTCAGCAACATGCAGATGTAGGCTTGGAATAGAAACGACACACTGCTACCCCTGTCCTTCTTGGTTTTAGAGGTTGTTGGTTTAGCAGGCGCGGTTGAAGTAATCTGAGGGAATAGGTGTAATATATTTTCTGGATGTTACACATTGCAGCCTCTGTATATTAATGGTGGAATGAATGAACGTTAAGGCTGGTTGCTAGTGTGTCATCTAAATGGGCTGCTTTCTCAGGGGATGCTTTCAATCTCCAAGAGAGTTATTGGAGCTACACTCAGTGCAAATAAAGTGAAGGGAATTTCATTGTGCTCTTGACTTGCCCCTTGTAGATGAAGAACAGGATTTAGCTACCGGTAATCCTTTTGCAGGATGCACAACCTCTAACTTGTCCTTGTAGCCTTGACCTAGAAGTATCCAGTTGAACTTATGATCAGTGGTGACTAAATTCTGTGAGTATGTATATACAATCCATCTAGACCAGGATTTATTCTCTTCTTTTAAGTTTATTGCACAGCAGTAGGTTAATTTAATATATCCCCATTTTCTATCTTAACTGCTTTCATCTCATGACTTATCTATTGTCTTACCAAAATGTACTTTTAGAAGGTATTCAATTTAATCAGTGCCAGAATTTGATAAATTGAACTTGATTATTTATAGTATTGAATCTTTGATTATTGCCATACACTGGTACAGCAGACATATCTTGTATTCATGAATAATATGTTGGTTCATGCTTACATCAACACCTGTAATTTTATCAGATCAAAGTAACCCATTTCAATTTTTTATGAGGACTTTTTGTCCCTTTCTCCAGGATTAATGAAGAGTTCTGCTGACAGAACATGAACTGTTATGTTGTTGAATTTGAATGTTGAACATTAAGAAATGTGTAGAACTTTATATTATCTAAAGCAAATCTGTACTTTGCTTGTACTCATTAGCCACTGCTGTGCAAGAAAATAACAAAGTGCAGACAGTTACCACAAGTAAGAAACGGGCGTAATTCTTCTTTCCTCTGATCTGCTAAATCTTGGATAGTAGATTTATATTGTTTTGGAAGGCATAATTATGCTGTGGTTAGTCGGGACAAATTTGGAGCTATATTATGGAGTGCAGTGAGTCATGTATAGTGGATTGAAAATTCCATTTTGTTTTACCACCTGTCAACTTCATCTTAGCAACCAATTTTTTGAAAACCTTTCTTTCTACATACTAGATTGAAGAGTGGTGTGCAATAATGATATTAAACCAGTTAATCTTGCCAAGATTTCCAATGAATTCGTTTATAATGTTACATGCAACTATGAAAGATAGAATTATTTTCAGTAATGCAGTTGCAAATCCGATCTAACAAAATACTGAAGCACTGGAGTACTGTGTAATAAATACTTAAGTGCCTCACTATTACTATAAATAATGGAATAGTAAACATTGCAACTCAATTTGTATCTATTCTCTCTTAAGTGAAATACTTACAGATACAAATATCTTTTTTTCCCTGAGAAGCAGGCTTTCATGCTGCATAATAATGCAATGACCATGCTTCACATTAGATCATCTGCAGTTAAAATTTTGACATTGTGGAGGTGTCCTGGAAGCTGAGGGATAAATTGAATGGACGTAATAGCTTTAAGGGAAGACAGCTGATACAATGCAAGTTTTTGTAGTGTCACTTTGTTGTTATAGTAGCCAATTTGGACAAAATGACAGAGAAGGTAATTGAAGAAGAAAGGCTTTATAAGTGAAAGAGTAAGCAGTGGCCTCTAGAGGGTGAACTGTAATCCTTAATGGTGTGAGCTGTGCCTTGGTATTTTCTAAGTCTTACTTAAAACTGGATGATTGTCCTGGGTAGATGCAACCGTGAGCTGTGGAAGAAGGTAGTAGACAAAGTTTGCTCCACACTAAGCACACAATAGGGTGTAAATGAGTTTGGGTGCAAAGGTGACGTAGGATAATGGGCTAGATTAAGGGAACCACTGCCTTTTGATAATATTCAGTACATCTGTTTCTCTGGACTGCAACGTGGTGGTCAGAAGTGTACTGGAGACACATGCCAAAATACCTGACCTTTAACTCGGCTGCTGGATTCATTGTTCAGCCAGTGACTATTACAGACTACTGTGCTGAGGGGCAAGATGGGTTTTACAATCTTCCCTTCATCATTTATCAGCAATGGCTGGTATACCAGGACAAGTCCTCATTTACAGTGCTTTGAAAAGTATTCAGCCCCCATTACTAAATTTACTGTTCATTTTCTAAATTTAAAATATATTGTAGTAGGATTTTTTGAGCTAATCTAGAAAACATTGCAGATCATGCCAATTCAAAAGAAAAATTCCAAAATCTGTCAACAATTTACTAAAAAAATAAAAAAAAACAGAATTGTGAGCCTGGAAAAGTATTCATCCTCTTTGTAATTACTATGCTAACTTTCCTCAGGAGCAATACTGTATATTACCTTGCCAACTCACCCTATTTGTTGAGGTAGAAAATTGGAGGATTACCTGTATTCAATGAATTCATAATAATAAATACCCCCTCTTTCTGTAAGGTCCACCAGTATGGTAGATTTTCAACAGACCAAACAAAAATGAAGACAAAAGAACATTCAAGATAAGTCATGGAAGTGATGATGGAGATGCAGATCCGGGTAAGGATACAAGACCATATCAAAGGCATTGAACATACCTCGGAGCTCAGTGCAGTCCATCATGAAAAAGTAGAAAATATATGAAATCACAGCTGCACTGCTTAAATCAGGCCACTCCTCTAAACTTAGTCGCTGGAGAAGGGCACTGAGAAGAGAGGCTTCAGTGATGTCAACAGTCATCCTGAGTGAGTTGCAGAAGTCCATGGCTGCAACTAGAGGTGAAGTTCATGGCTCCACAATCTCTAAGACCTTGAACAAAAAATATGGAAGGATAAAGGATGAAGGCCAAGGACGAAGCTCTGGCTACAATGAAGCATATCCTTCCTTTTAAAGATTTTGCAAAGCATCACTTAGCAGATACTGTAAAGATGTCGAAGAGAGTCTCGTGGTCGATGAGACTAAAGTGGATCTTTTTGGTTTCGACACTAAGTAGTACGTATGGCATAAATCAGCCAGGAAACACCATCCCTACTGTAAAGTATGGTGGAGGTAGCATCATGCTATGGGGATGCTTTTCAGCAGCAGGGAATGGAAACCTGGTCAGGATTGATGGGAAGATGAATGCTGCCAAATACAGAGAAATCCTGGATAAAAGCCTGCTAGGCCTCTGCCAGAAAGCTTAAACTAGGGAGAAAGTTTGTCTTTCAGCAGGACAATGACCGAAAACACGCTGTCAAGAGCAACCATGGAGTGGCTTGGAATGAAGAAAATTATGTCTTTGAGTGGCCCTGTCAGAGTCCCAATTGAACATCTCTGGCAAGACCTTAAGAATGCTGTCCACCGCCACTCCCCAACTAAACTGGCTTGAGCAATTTTGCAAGGAGGAATGAGCAGCTCTTGCTCCATTGCATTGTGCAAAGCCAATAGACTTATCGAAAAAGACTTCTGGCTGTAATAGCTGCAGGGGGTAGTTCAACTAAGTACAGAGCAAAGGGGGATGGATAATTTGAACAGCTGACATTTCAATTTTGAAGTTTTAGTGTTTCATGCTTTTTACAATTTTCCTTGCTTTTTGGGCCTGCTGTGAAAAAAGATTCACAAATAAAAATTCTATTTTAAATTGATCAAAATTGCTGGTTATAATACTCATTTATGTGAACAAAGGGGTTGGGTCTGAATACTTTTACAAGCCCTGTATTTGAATTGGACTGCTAACTTCCATTAAAAAGATGAATGCATGCAATGTTTTGTTTTTAATTTTCAACCATATATTCAAGTTCTCGATTTACAATGGCTAATATTTATATTTAAACTGTTATTTTCTGTTTATTTTTAAATTAATTAACAATAGCTGAATGGTCTGGAGCCTTGACTTTTGTTGCTTGCTTTCCTTGTAGAAGTACTGTATTGTGAAAGCCTCCAATACAGCAGATTCTACAGTTCTATGAAAATTAAATACAGCCATTGGAAATGCATGTGGTATCTACAACAATTCAGTTCAATGTCTGTGCCATGTGGTGCTTTAACTGTGTTTTCAATAAAAATGTTAAATTATTAGTTGGAGGAACTAATTTGTTGAAATGATTCAGTGACAATGGGGAAAATTGGGGGCGGGGGGGGTGGTGGTTTGGCATGGCAAAGCAGTAAGAAGGGAAGTTGGTTACCACTGATAGAATTTAACTGGCACGATACTATATCTGTACTGAAACATTGTGTATTAGTTAACGATGCTGAAAGATTTATTGTGAACATAAAAAGTTCACATTTGTGTAAATGTATATCCTCTATTTTAATTGAAATACGATTATACTCAGTTTTAGAAAACAACTACTTTAATCTGAACACATTTAATGACATCCTTTGTTCAATCCTTGCTATTACTGACGATTTTAAAGAATAAATGAATGAAATTTTAAAATCAACACTATTGTAAACAAAAATTGTGAGACTTATATTGATTTTTTCCAACTTGCAATAGTGTTGATTTAATATGTCTCAGGAAAAGAATTTCAACTTGCAACCTGTCAATTTACAAATTTAATTGAAAAATCTTATAGTAACTTACAATGTTCAGTAATTTTATTGCATTGAAGGTTATGGTTCGAAAAATATCACTAACAGCTCTGTTTCCAATCAATTTTACATTCAAAAATAATAAAGACAATAGTTTAGAAACAGATTTGTTTTACTGATTAAAACAAATTCAGGATTCATAATTTGTGTGGAATTTTCAGCTATATCGATGTTGAAAAATTGAAGCAATCTTCCTTTTGTTTATTGTGAACATGTGAATAGAAATTGCTCTTGGTCAAATGCTGAAAGTCTTAATTTTTTTGCTGTCTTCCTGTTCACTGTGGGCTCCTATAAAGATGTGCAGAACTGGCACACAACTTGATGACTGAAGAATAAATTTCTGCTGGATAGCCTTTGACTTTTGTGACCTTAGGAGGTAAAGCAGCTGTCTGTGGTCAATTCAGTAATGGTGTGATCTGACCTGTGCTGTCATCCACAAAGTTTTTAGTCATCGTGATGGTTAGCAGCAAGCAGACAAGAAGTTGCTTTAGTAAAGAGGACTGGACTACAAAGTTTAAACTTGGTTGATTATAAGATCATGAAATCTTTAACTGTGAAATAAGGTTTGCTGGAATGTAGTATTCACTGAATATTAATAGCTGACAGGACTCCTACTCTGACATACGTTTTGTATCCAAAGGGTGGACAGCTGTAAATGTATTGTGACTTGATATATGGGGAGATCCTGATTTTTAAGAAGAACTTCAAAGTTTGAGAAATAAAAACAAAATTATGCTCATTCTCTGCATTTTGGTTTATTAACCATATAACCATATAACAATTACGGCACGGAAACAGGCCGTTTTGGCCCTTCTAGCCCTTCTAGTCTAGTTTAGTTATTAACCTAAGTAAATACTAATTTGAACTAATTCATTAGAGATGGAGATGTAATAAAGCAAGAAGAGGCTTGAAATGGTTTGATATGTTTCTAAGTAAGATTAAGCCTTTCAAAAAATATTGTCTGCAATCAGGGAACATTTGAAGTAGTTATCATGCTCTCATTCAGACAAGAACTTCTGGTACTGTCATTGTTGTGACTGCACAACTACATATCAGTTAAACAAAAGCACACATGTGGGAGATGGCTTTAACTGGTGTTTTCACATTGCAATGAGAGAGAGAACAGTGCACATGCATAGGAAACAGTGCATGAGCAGGCAACAGATCAATACATAGTGCTAAGGGGATCATACTCTAAAAGAAGTAGATCCAACCATTACACATTACAGTCATGTTTTCTGTTTTTGTAAATCTTTGCAAAAGTTGTATGTTCTGCATAATTTTTTTTACTGGTGGTTAGATTGCATGGTTTCGTTTTACAGCAATTAAAATATTCTATCCAATCTTAAACTTTGAATCAAAAGCCCATTTTTTTCAGGGTAATAGCAGCAATTCCAAATGGATTTATTGGAATTTCTCTGCTTGAAAGACATTGAGTTTGGAATTTACATGCAAAGACATAGATATTAAGCTTTCTGGTTGCTCTTCACAAACCTTTTCATCACTGCACTCCTGGTGTTAGACTCCTCATGGAGTTAAATGGTAGAGAAGACTCTGATAGTTTATCTCCCAAAATTTAATGCTGGGAGATTTGTACGATCTTACAAGCCAGGTTGCTGATTGTAGAATTCATTATCTGAGAGGGGGATAGAAATGCATTTAATATTAATTTTTTTAATGGAAAGTATTATGTAAGTATTTGAAGGAGAAAAAGAAAGTTAATGAGGAAAGAGCAGGCAGGCAAGCGATATTAATATTTATGTAGTAATTTAATAATTAATGTGATGAATTCTCTAGGATGGCAGTCAATTACTGTTGACAACCCTATAATCACCTCAATTTTTTGATAGAATCAAAGAATGACGCAGCTCTGAACACCATTTGGGCAAATGCTGGAATGAGCATTAATGCCAAACATAAGAGTTATCACATAACTAACTTCTCCATGTGATGTACTGGTAAATAAGTTTTTCAAAAATACTGAAAAGCTTATTTTGATTAAAAACCATTCTGTTCCTTCTCCTGAGCTGATTGTCTTTGCTTCATTTTTGGGATATTATGGAAACTAATCTTTCATTTTTAGTAACACACACGAAATGCTGGTGGAACGCAGCAGGCTAGGCAGTATCTATAGGGAGAAGCGCTGACGATGTTTCGGGCCCGGACGAAGGGTCTCAGCCCGAAGTGTTGACAGTGCTTCTCCCTATAGATGCTGCCTGGCCTGCTGTGTTCTACCAGCATTTTGTGTGTGTTGTTGTTTGAATTTCCAGCATCTGCAGATTTCCTCGTGTTTGCCTTTCATTTTTAGTATTTGTTTTTATTGATAGGTTTGGTGGTTGTTTCTGGAAATATGAATATCTGACAGATGTGACTCCAATGAATATTGCACTTTTCAGAAGTTGTGAATCATATAGAAACAAATAGTAATGTTCTTACTGATTTGAATAAAATTTACTATTCGGTTTGTGTATGCTGGCCACATGCACAATTTGGCTTATTTGTTAAGAAGTGAAATTGACCTCTGCTTTTATATGTTAGGATATATCAACATACCAAACCATGAAGTTACTGAAGATACACATCTCAGAAATGCTTTGTTTAATCAGACTACATAAACCACTTACCAATGTGGTTTCTTTATAATGTGAGGCAGGTGCACAATGGAACTTTGGAATCTCCTGCTGACTTCTTTATATAGTGTTGTTCTTACAGTAGTGGAGGAGATTGACATTTAATGTAAATTCCACTGTATATAAAGTTAATTGTTTTTATCTATTTTTTTCCCCACTTTTGTCATTGTAGTGCAAGTCTACAAGTGTCAGGTGTTATTTATTTGGCTCGTTGCTTGTTTTATTGTAAGTGCTAATTGGATACCTGTGGTCTTGTGCAATTTTTTCCTCATGCACCTTGCTCATTAAAGATTTTGAAGGCAAGTGGCTTATGCAGCCAAGTCAAAACCTGGATTGAATTTTTGATTTGTAATAAAAATGCCTATTTCCCTACCAAGTGGGCTGTGGAGATGGTTGATGGAGGTGAGAAGGATAGGGGGAGGGCTGTGGATTATAGGTTTTGGGGAAAAGAAGCAGAAATGTTTTGATATGGCATTGAAGTCATTTTGTGCTTCAGTTTTCTTGCCTAAGTCCTAACAGTCAATGGGGGCTTTTGATGAGTTTGCTAAACTTGGACCAGCATACACCAATTTTACTTTTTTTGTGTGTTTTAAGATTAAAGACTGAGTTCAAGATTATGAAAGTATTGAGTTCAAGGTTCTTCCCTTGACCTAGTTAGAGAACAAGATCAGAAGAGAAATGGGAAATTTGTTTCTATTACGAGATAAGCATTTTATAAATCATCAAAGCAGATATAGGCAAGAATTCAACAGAGCACATCATTCCTCTGTGAAATGATCTCTTGATTAAATTTTACTTCCTTCAAGCATGAAATACAATAACTGTAAACTTGAGAATGTGATGTATTTATAGTTATGTAAATAAGTCACGTGCTCAGAGAACAGACCACAGACTTTGTGTGTCATATTCAGGGTTATTGCACCATATTCAGGGCAACACAGAAAGTGCTGGAGTAGCTCAGCAGATCAGGCAGCATTTGCAGAAGAAAATTAATAGTCAATGTTTCAGGCCAAGACCTTTCATCGGGATTGGAAAGAAGGAAGGGTGCAGAAGCCAGAATAAGAAGGTGGGGGGAGGGAAAGTAGTCCAAGCTGGCAGGTAATAGGTAAGACCAGGAGAAGGTGGAAGGTAGGTAAGAGAAAGGGAATGGAACTCACAGGTTTAGTGCCACCTCACTTGGAAGGACTGATTAGGGCCCTGAAGGGTGGTTGATAAAAAGTCTCAGCCCAAAACATTTCCCTCCGTAGATGCTGCTTCTCATGCTTGGATTCTCCAGTATTTTGTGTGCTGATCAAAATTTTCAGCAACTGCAGAATCTCTTCTGTCACCATATTCAAGGAGTTGCTTGTTCACAGAGTTGAAATAAATATCCTCGTTTAAAGCTTCTGTGTCCTCTGATTTATTAGAAATAGAAAACATAGAAAAGATAGAAAACCTACAGCACAATACAGGCCCTTCGGCCCACAAAGCTGTGCCAAACATGTCCTTACCTTAGAAATTACCTAGGATTACCCATCGCCCTCTATTTTTCTAAGCTCCATCTACCTATCCAGGAGTCTCTTGATATATTACTGGGCAAGTCAGTGTTGATGGTAATGTTTGAGCCCCATCAATATTTTATTCTTTTAAGTGATGCAACTTAAAAAGGTGGTGTATGATCCTTCCACAGACCCAGGCACAGTTTGAAGTAATTTATGAATGGTGATGGCTCTCCAATGTCCAGTTGGTCAATAATTAGTTATGCAAAACTGTAGGTTAACAGAAAACAGCCAGAATTCTTTGAAGGCGGTCCAAATTTTGTGTTCTTTGCAGGTAAAGATTGTTTTGAGAACTGTATGTTTTTTGTCCATCACAGTTGTAGTGGATCCTATTTCAAGGATTTAGGAACTGAATACATCCGCTTGGAAAATCCCGTTCAGACAAATTGTCCGTTGTAATTGTATCTTTAATATATGCAAATATTGAGAAAAACTAAAAGTCATTGAATGTCCAATCCTCATTCCAGTTCCAATGTGTTGGTTTATGACCTCTTCTCGTACCAAGATGAGGCCACCCTCAGGATGGAGGAACAATACCTTCTGTTCTAGCTTGATACCTTTCGGTCTGATGGCATGAATATTGATTTCTCCTTCTGGTAACTAAATTTCCCCCCCCCCCCCCCCATTCCCCACTCTGACCCTTACTATGAAGGGGTTAGACTATGAGAAGAGATTGAGTCACCCGGGACTGTACTCGCTGGAATTCAGAAGAATGAGAGGAGATGTTATAGAAACATGTGAAATTATGAAAGGGATAGATAAGATAGGGGCAGGAAAGTTGTTTCCACTGATAGGTGAGAACAGAACTAGGGGACACAGCCTCAAGATTCGGAAGAGTAGGTTTAGGACAGAGATGAGAATGAACTGCTTTTCCCAGAGGATGGCGAATCTGTGGAATTCTCTGCCCAATGAAGCTGCGAATCTGTGGAATTCTCTGCCCAGTAAAGCAGTGGAGGCTACCTCAGTAAATATATTTAAGACCAGGTTGAGTAGATTTTTGCATAGTAGGGAGATTAAGGGTTACGGGGGAAAAGCAAGTAGGTGGACATGAGTCCATGGCCACGTCAGCAATGATCTTATCGAATGGCGGAGCGGGCTCAATGGGTCAGATGGTCTATTCCTGCTCCTATTTTTTATGTTCTGATGTTCCTCTTCTCACCTGCCTATTACTTTACCCTGGGTGCCCTCCTCCCCTTTCTCCTATGATCCTTTCTCCTCTCCCAGCAGATTCTTTGTTCTCTAACCTTTGACATTTCCCACCCACTTGGCTTCACCTATCATCTTCCAGCTAGCCTCTTATTCCTCCCCTCACCTTTTTTCCTGGCATTTCAGTCTTGAAGAAGGGTCTTGGCCGAAGTGTTGACTGTTCCATAGATTCATTTGTGTCTGGCTATTGACACGATCAATGCCTCTCATCATCTTACACACCTCTATCAGGTCACCTTTCATCTTCCTTCGCTGTAAGGAGAAAAGGCCAAGTTCACTCAACCTATTCTCATAAGGCATGTTCTCCAATCTAGGCAACATCCTTGTAAATCTCCTCTGTACTCTCTCTATAGTATCTATATCCTACTTGTAATGAGGTGACCAGAAGTGAACTCAGTACTCCAAGTGGGGTCTAGCTAAGGACTTATATAGCTGTTGAAGTGCATCTTTTGATTTTTTTGACACAGGTTGGTATCTGGGGCAGAGGAGTGGGTGAGGGAGGAGTGAAATGCTCTCTATAGTGGTAAAAAAAATCTCACCAAATATGTTAGGTGTGTGACACTTTGAAACTTTCCCAGGCCAAGATATTTCTTGTGTTTCAGTTATTCCAGGTGCTACTTCATGCCAGCGCAATTCAAGCGACTATCCTCTATGATCAGTGAATTTTTTTGGTGGGGTGGGGGGGAATTGAGTGTTGGATATAGAGATGTAGTGTCTGGGATGTAACTTTCTGTTACATTGATTGTTTTTATTTTGCATGGATGTTTGCAGGAATATGGAGTTAGGTTACAAATTATTGATGTCTGAATGCTGAAATATCCTTCAGGGACCAAATACCCTACACTTGTCTCTGCATTTTTATTACAAGAATAAAACACCACCTGATTTTAATTATTGTAATATTAGTATAAATGTATTTTAGCATTATGCAATGAACTGGAAATTTAAGAGTGCAAAAAGCTACATAAGACATCTGCTTTCAGCATTTTGTTTGTTGGGGACCCCTGAGAAAAATGGCACATGTTTAGGGTTCCACTGTATCACAAGGTCTGAAAGCAATAGTCATTAATCTTTTTTTAAAAAAAGAAAACTATTATTGATTAAAAGAAAACCTTTAAATATTTTGTAGTAAAATAATCTGCTGGTGAATTAATAAGTTTGTGCAAAATGCGATCTTATGACCTTATTGAATTCCAACCTGAATTATGTACAGCTTGAAACCTCATTTGTTAAGCATACCATGTAAAGGTTAATAACCTTCTTTCACGTCAAGATGTTACAAGTCCTGTGTCTAAAGATGAAAATGTGTAGATCCGTTCATTTCAAATTTTCAAGGTCACAATGTACTAAAACGTGATTTTTTGGGGGGTTGTCACATGTAAGTCGCTGAAAATTTGGCCATAGTCTTCATGACATATCCCATTCAGCCACTTAAGTCAAACCACATAATTCCTCATAGAGCATTTCACTAAGGTACTGAGAAAGGAATTAGATCATATTGCCCGAGGAGCATACATCATTGGGCTTATTTGGGACAATTCTATCTCTACAGTGCAGTACTGGACTTCGTTCCCAATAAGGCAAGTTTCATTCTTATGTCAATGCTGTTCCTCCAATGTGCCAGTCTTCTCCCGTAATTGACTTGGCAACCCTCCCCTGATGTGGAGACTTTGACCATTAGATCCTGGCTCAGATACCACCAGTGGCTCTCAATTCTTCATCCTTAAATGTGCCATATTCTGCAGTAGCAAGTCCTGGAAGTTCGATCTTAGCATTAATTGTAATAGACATTGTTGCAATGCTGCCTAAAGTCATTCAGGGGACTTTTTGGGGTGTTCTCCAACACTTAGCTGTTCAGTGTCAGATTTTCAAAAAAAAAAGTAGAGAGAGCCAAATGTTACATAGGTCAGCAAGTTTCTGTAAATGAATTGAATGTATTTGCTTTTAAGAGCTTAAAACAATTTTGGATCCAAACATACGTACCTACTGATTAATGTATAAACATAAAGTTCTGAAAAATTTCCAAGACTAACACTCAAGTTCTGAAAAACTCAAAAGACTTGGCAAAATAACATAAGTAAGTGATTCTGGTCCTGTTTTCCACGTCTTGCTCTGCTTACTTCTCTTCCCTCCGCAAGTACATTTCCATTCATTTGCAGAAACCTCTGTCCCCTCAGCCTTCTCTCACTTTTTCCATTTGCTCTTCTTTCTCTCCTTCCATGGTCTCCCTGTCTTTACATATTCAGCTTCAGATTCAAGTTCATTTATTTATCACATGCACATCGAAACATACAGTGAAACATATTGACAACCAACACAACCTAAGGATATGTCGGCAGTAGCCTGCAAGTGTTGTCACATGTTCCAGTGCAACGTAGTATGCCAACAATGTTTAGCACAGCAAAACACAACAGGTAACAAAACAACAGCAAAACAAGCCCCTTCCCCCCTCTCACACACATGACAGACAATCCTCCAAACCCAGGACAGGCCTTCAGGATTAGACAATGAACCTCTGACTTCCCCAGCGGACTCTCAAACTCATAGACCCAGGATGATAGTTATTGTGCTTAGACTTTCTAACTTCCGATCAACCTTCGGGCTTCCATCTTCTGTATTGTCCCCAGGACTAGCCAATGAGTTGTTTAGAGCTCAGAATTCTAGACTCGCCAACTCATGTACGTAGGGGTTCACTGTGCCACCACAGAGTATTCATACCATGCAGTGATACAGTTGTAGTACAGGTAACGATGCTGCTTCACTGCTCCTGCAGCTTGGTTGGAATCTGTGTGGCGCTTGCAAACTCTCACTATGACCATATGGATTTTCTCTAAGTGCTCTGGTTTCCACCCCAAATCGAAACATGCGGTAAGTTCATTGACTGTTGTTAATTATCTCAGATGGGTAACAATAGAATCAGGGGAGTTAAGCACATGGGAGGGAATAAATTGCAGGGATGTAAGTGGAGGAATAGGATCAGTGGGTATGCTGGGGTCTAGCCTAGATGATGTAAGGCCTCCTATTGCAAGGAATTATGTAAAGTTTGTTCTTATTCTCCCATTTTCTGACTACTCTCTTTATTTATTTCTCTCTGATTATTCCTGTTAGAGATGGGTTGTCTGATGGGGATAAATTGAACAGGTGTAGAAGAATAAGAGGTGATATTATTGAAACATGTAAGATCCACCACCTTTTTCTACCCTTCCTAAATGAAGGAGATGATGGGATGAATTCATGCCAGTAATGTGACTTCTGCAGGGATTTCATCTGCTCCAGAGGCCTTATTGTTTCTTGGCTCATTCTTGTGAGACTTGGGGTGGTGCTGAGATTGCATTACAAAGGACATTCATGTCAAGTTAATGAAACTTTGACTTGGTGAAATAGATCTTTGAAGTTCTTCTTCCAGTGGGCACTGACTCTCTCAATACTTATTAGGATCTCTGTTTTTGGTTTGTACCATAGTGTGTTAATGTGTGTTTGGACCACAGATCATTACTGAAAGATCTGTCATGTAGCGATTGTCAGGTATTTGCTGAATCGATTTCAGTTTTCCACCTACTAGCTGTTCTGTAGATTACACGTCTTTTGCTGCACCTACTGATGCCTGTGTTATGAATACAATTAATATGTTCTAGTGGTCTCCCTTGTTATTCTCATCAGATCAGATTTAGTGATAAGGAGACCAAAAGTGTGAATATTTGTGGACTTAAGGGTATTCTGGCAGCCCAGTCAGCAGCAGGAGCAGGCCACAGTGATGAGGTTTCTCTCAGGTCAGTAATGCTTGTTTAAAAGTACAGAAGGGACAAGTGGGGCATCCATTATTGGGAGTAGGCCAGTGTGAGACACAGAGTCTCCCAGGGAACTACATCTGCATGAAGTGCATCCAGCTGTAGCTCCTTGAAGACCGTGTTAGGGATCTGGTACAGCAGCTGGATGACCTTCGGCTTGTATGGTAGAGTGAAGAGATAATCAATCACAGTTACAAGGAAGTAGTCACCTCTAAGTTGCAGGAAGATGACTGTCAGGAGAAATTGGCAGAGTGCCTCTGTGGCCATTCCCCTCAATAATAGGTATACTGTTTTGGATACCTTTGTGGCGGATGATCTCTCAAGGGAATGCCACTGAAACTAGGTTACTGGCACTGAGCATGGGTCTGTGACGCAGACGGGAAAGGGGAGTGGTAGTGATAGGGGACTCAGTAGTCAGGGGAACAGACAGAGGTTATGTGGATGTGAACGGGACACCCGAATGTTATGTTGCCTCCCAGGTGTCAGAGTTAGGGACATCTTGGATTGTGTCTACAGCATTTTGGAGGGAGAGGGAGAGCAGTCGGGTGTCTTGGTACATATTGGTATCAAAGAGATAGGAAGGAAAAGCAAAGAGGTCCTGAAAAGAGAACTTGAGAACTAGGCAGAAAGCTGAGAAGCAGGACCTCCAGGGTAGTAATTTCTGAATTACTGCTTCTGCCATGCATCAGTGAGGGTAGAAACAGGATGATTTGGCAGATTAATGCGTGGCTGAGAATCTGGTGCAGGGGCAGAGCTTCAGGTTCTTGGATCATTTGGATCTCTTCTGGAGGAGATATGACCTGTACAAAAGTGACAAAGGGATCTATGTTCTCATGGGAAGGTCATTTAGAGCTGTTGGGGAGGGTTTAAACTAATTTGGCAGGGGGTGGGAACCAAAGTGAAGGGACTCAGGATAGGACGGATGGTTAAAAAAAAGCAAATATAGCATGCAGTCAGACTGTCAAGAAGGGCAGGCAGATGATAGGACAAAATTGCAGTCAGCAGGGTGAGTATCAGTGCATTCAGAGTGCCGAGTAAAAAAGGGTAGCAAATATTACAGATTGCGAGGTATGATGTGGCCATCACTAAATCGTGGCTGAAGGATGGTTGTAGATGAAAGCTGAATGTCCAAGGTTACACGTTGTATCAGAGGGGTAGGAAGGTAGGCAGAGGGGGTGGCATTGTTCTGCTGGTAAAGAATGACATCAAATCAGTAGAAAGATGTGACATTGGATCAGAAGATGTTAAATCCTTGTGGGTTGTGTTAAGAAACTGCAAGGATAAAAGGACCCTGATGGCAGTTATATACAAGCGTCTCAACAGTAGCTGGGATGTGGACCACAGATTACAATGGGAAATAGAAAAGGTGTGTCAAAAGGGCAATGTTATGATAGCCATGGGAGATTACAACATGCTGGTCAATTGGGAAAATCAAGTTAGTAATGGATCTCAAGAGAGTGAGTTTGTTGAATGCTTACGAGTTGGCTTTTTAGAGCAGTTTGTCGTTGAGGTAGGGGATTAGCTATACTGTATTGAATGTTATGAAGTGGAGGCAATTCGGGAGTTTAAGGTAAAGGAACTCTCAGGAACTGTGCAACAGTCTCTTCCCCCAAGCCATCAGTACTCTTCAATACTCAAAGTCTAGATGGACATCTGCATCATTTACTATTATATTGTAATTTGTCCTCTACTGTGCCTATCGTCTTGTTTATTAATTATTGTATTCCCTGCACTGTTTTGTGCACTTTATGTAGTCCTGTGCAGGTCTGTAGTCTAGTGCAGTTTTTATGTTGTTTTGTTGTTTTATGTAGACTATGTATGTTATGTATGTTGTTTTATGTAGACTAATGTAGCCTTGTGCTGTCTCACATAGTCTAGTGTAGTTTTGTGTTGTTTCATGTAGCACCAGGGTCCTGGAGGAATGTTGTTTCATTTTTACTGTGTACTGTACCAGCAGTGACAATACACTTGACTTGACTTGATGCAGTGATCACAACATGATTGAGTTCAATTTGAAATTTGATAGGCAGAAAGTAAAGTAGCAGCATTTCAGTGGAGTGAAAGAGAGAGGAGTTGGCTAAAGTAAATTGGAAGGAGATGTTGGCAGGTATCACAGCAAAGCTGCGGTGGCATGAGTCCTGAGAAAAATGAGGAAGGTGCAGATAGATGTACAGTCAGCCCTCATCCACGGGGGATTGGTTCCGGGACCCCCCGCGGATACCAAACTTTGTGGATGCTCAAGTCCCTTATTTAACATGTATCAGTGCGGTGGTCTTTAGGACCCAGCAGAACCCTGGACTTGTTTTTACCATGTCTCAGTGCAATGGACATTTGGACCTGGCGGCACAGCTCTGAATCCGCAGTGTTTCTGTTCACGAAAATAACGACAATCGCGATTGAAAATAAGGTGGAAGTAATAACGTGATTGGAAAGAGGTGAAACTCCATCGGTCATTGGAAAAGTGTTAGACTACAGTAGGCAATGATTGGAACAATTTTAATGGAGAATGCGAAAGGCCCTGTCCGGATGAAAGCTACAATTATTACTAAGCAACGCAGTGGTTTGATTATTGAAATACATATGTTTCTTAAGTGTTTTATATGCATAGAATGGTAAAATATATACTATGTACTAAGAAAAACGTTTGACTAACTGACGCTAAATAATACCGGATGTACCTGTTCTGACTTCAAATCCGACTTAAAGACAGACTCAGGAATGGAACTCATTCATAACCCAGGGACTGCCTGTACTTTTAAGTCATTTCTAGATTATTTATAATACCTAATACAATGTAAATGCTATGTAAATAGTTGTTATACTGTATTGTTTAGTGAATAATGACAAGAAAAAATAGTCTGTACATGCTCAAGCAACGAGTGCTGGAGAGAGAACTTCCGGGTTTTCCTGATCCGCGGTTGGTTGAAACCGCGCATATGGAATCCGTGGATAAGGAGTGCCAACTGTATTCCAAAAACAAAGAAATACTCAAATGGCAACATAGTATAACCATGGCTGACAAGGGATGTCAAAGCTAATGAAAAACAAAAGAGAAGGCATACAGCAAAGCAAAAATTAGTGGGAAGACAGGATTAGCAAGTGTTTAAAACTCTACAGAGAGCAACTAAAAGAATCATTAGGAGAGAAAAGATGAAATATGAAAGCAAGCTAGCAAACAATATCATAGTGGATAGTGAAAGCTTTTTCAAGTACGTAAAAATAAAAGAGAGTCGAGAGTGGAGATAGGTCTGCTAGAAAATGAGGCTGGAGAAATATTAATGGGGAACAAGGGGATGGCAGATGAATTATATGATCATTTTGCATCAGTCCTCACTGTGGAAGACAATAGCAGTGTGCCAGATGTTGAAGGGTGTGAGGGAAGAGAAGCAAGTACAGATATTATTACAAGAGAGAAGGTGCTCAAAAAGCTGAAAGACCTAAGGGTACATAAATCACCCGGACCAGATGAACTGCACCCTAGGGATCCGAAAGAGATAGTGTAGAGATTGTGGAGGCATTGGTAATGATCTTTCAAAAATCATTGGACTCTGATGTGGTGCCAGAGAACTGTAAAATTGCACATGTCACTCCATTCTTTAAGAAAGGAGGAAGGCAGCAGAAAGGAAACTATAGATCAGTTAGCCTGACCTCAGTGGTCAGGAAGATGTTGAAGTCAATTGTTAAGGATGAGGTTATGGAGTACTTGGTGAGACAGGACAAGATAGGACAAAGTCAGCATGGTTTCCTTGAGGGAAAATCTTGCCTGACAAACCTGTTGGAGTTCTTTGAGGAGATTACAAGTAGGATAGATAAAGGGGATGCAGTTGATGTATATTTGGACTTTCAAAAGGCCTTTGACAAGGTGTCACACATGAGGCTACTTACCGAGTTAAGAGCCCATGGCATTACTGGGGAGTTACTGGCATGGTTAGAGCATTGGCTGATTGGTAGGAGGCAGCAAGTATGAAGAAAAGGATACTTTTCTGGTTTGCTGCCAGTGACTAGTGGTGTTCCACAAGGATTGGTGTTGGAACTGCTTCTTTTTATCCTGTATGTCAATGATTTTAATGACGGAATAGATGACTTTGTTGCCAAATTTACAGATGATACAAAGATTGGTGGAGGGGCAGGTAGTGTTGAGGAAACAGGTAGGTTGCAGAAGGACTTAGACAGATTAGGAGAATGGGCAAGAAAGTGGCAAATGAAATATAATGTTGGAAAATGCATGGTCATGTACTTTGGTAAAGAAATAAATGTGCAGACTGTTTTCTAAATGTGGAGAAAATCAAAAAATCCATATTTCTTTAACCAAAGGGTGGTGAATTTGTGAAATTTGTTACCACAGGCAGCTGTGGGGGCCATTTCATTGGGTGTACTTAAGGCAAGGCTTGATAGGTTCTTGATTGGACACAGCATCAAAGACTACAGGGAGATGGCTGGGGAATGGGGCTGGGGAGTCTAGAAAAGAATCAGACTCGATGGGCCAAATGGCCTAATTCTGCTCCTACATCTTATGGTCTTTTACCAGGTTATTCTCTGAATCCCAATGGAACCAGACACCATGTAATACTCTGCAGCTCCAGTCAGTTTGAAAGTGCTGAATGAGTTGAACATTGTGATTGCTGACATTTGCTTTCCTGCTGCAGAATTGCTGTTGCCTTCATGGTTTAGAGTCTATGTTAATTAGATCTAAACTTGTTTATCTTACAAAAGGCCATGTTACAAGTGTTTATGAAGAGGAAGATTCCATTAACATTGGTTTTCCTTATCCCTGCCCATCCCAGAAACGTGCAGCCACTGCACTTATGGGCGCTCTCAGAAGCAGTCGTCCTCTTTGATGTAAGCCATTCATCAGCAATTAAGAACATAAACAGAAGCAGGAGTAGGTCATTCTCCCTCTTGTTGAGTCATTGAATAATCAGCATAGGCTCAACTCATCCATGCCGACCAACAAGATAAACTACACTCATTTGCCCATATCCTTTTAGATCTTTCTAATCTATGTACCTGTCCAAGTGTCTTTTAAATGTTGTTGTTATTGTCCCTGCCTCAACCACTTCCTCTGGCAGCTTGTCCATATGTATTCCAACCACTGCATGATGAAGTTGCTCCTCAGCTCATTTTTACATTTTTCTCCTCTCACCTTACCTCTAGTTCTTGATTTCCTTTGCCTGAGGAAAAAACTGTGTACGTTCACCCTCTCGATGCCCCTCATGATATTTTTATATTTCTATAAGTTTCCCTATCAGCCTCACTCCAAGGAATGAAATCCTGGACTGCCTAACCTCTCCTTATGGTTCAGGTCCTTGAAGCCGGGCAACATTATTGTAAATCTTCTTTGTACTACTAGCTTAATGGCATCTTCCCTATAACAGGGTAGATGCAGTGCAGAAAACCACCTTTTCCTCTGATCCCCTCAATTATCAAACAATTCACCAGTATCTCCATGTAGTTTATTTTTACTTTAGTTAGGAAGAAGAAAAGTGATTTCAGCATTTCTGTCGGCTTTGGTTGAAGATTTTAGAGAGTGAATTTGAGACTGCCTTTGGATGGCGATACATATAACAAACTGAAGGCTGTGATCAGAAGCTTCAGACGTTGTGTATCTAAGCTTCAGTTAGAGTCATAGAGTTGGTTCAGCAAGAAACATGATCTTCAACCCAACTTGTCCATGCCAAATATTTACAGAATTTGCATAGGTTAAGCTCCTATCATTGAATTCTTTCCTCTCCAATTACCTGTCTGAAATGTTTTTAGTTGGGTCCAAATTGGATCACTAGATTTGACTATAAGGCAGAGGAGAAGAATTAGGCCATTCAGCCCATTGAGTCTGCGCCACCATTTCATCATTGCTCATCCATTTCCATGTTGACCCCATTCTTCTGCCTTCTGCCCATAAACTTTCATGACCTGACTAATCAAGAGCTTATCAATGTCTGCTTTAAATGTACCCAATGACTTGACCTTCACTGCCACCTGTGGCAACGAATTGCACAGTTTCACCACTCTCTGGCTAAAGAAATACCTCCTCACCTCTGTTCTAAATGGACATCCCTCTATTTTGAGGCTGTGCCCTCTGGTCCTAGACTTCCCCGTCAAAGGAAACATCCTTTATTCACCATTTGAGGTACATTTGGATTGTTGATAAATCAGTGATGCAGATGTAAAAATATGTGTGTGTATATGGTTAAAGTTTCCCTATAACACAGACCATCAACTTTCCCTTTTTAGTGATAACATATTGCTATTTTCTCCACCACCACCACCACCACCAAGGTGTGCTCCGTCTTTTCTTTCTTGGGGTAACTAGAAAGGAAGAAACACAAAGCTGAAAGAATGATAACACAAAGGCATTTGCTGTTCTGTGGTTTTCTTTTGTATTCTGGCAATATGTCCAGTTTTGCTCTGCTTTTTCATTCACTGTTTTGTTTATATTACTGAACTCTGTTTATTTTTTTCAGTGGCTAACTTCAGTGTTATGATTAGAATGAATTTAGTTTACTTACATAATTTTCACTGCTAAGAGTGTTGTTTGTTTAAAAATAATGTTCCATTGAAGATAATTACTTAAGCCGTATTTTATAATTTAGTGCACTTTTTGGCAAAAATTTTGGGATATAGTAAATAGTTAGTTGTATCTCATTGTTCCCAAATGGAAACTGTCAACTCTCTGTGATGACTGAAGCTAAGAATCTCCAAAGATTTCGAAAGATACCTAAAGTCACTGTGAAGAGAGTGGCTTAGCACAGAAATTTGGAAGCTTTACCTAAACATTTTAAGCACTGTTTAAACAGTGTATACATTCTTTACCTTTACATGTCAGAAACTTCTACCATATGATCTTGACTTTTACAGCCTACTTGACATCCCTGCTTAAATATTTACTTTAACCAGTTGTAGAATGGCCTTGATTTTGTGTGGGGTAGTGGTTGATAATGAATCGTAGAACTCTGTGAACTGATTGTATGTAAGTAGTACGCTTAAGGTACCCCAAAATACTAACCAGCATAATGCAGACATGTGTTTGCTTTTTTGTAATGAGGCCCACCACAGCTGATTTTCACTGTATACATTTTCTCTTTTTGTGAAGTGGCATATTATTTATATGATTTGCTGTTAAGTAATCTTATAAATAGTCTGTAGAAAATCCCACAGACCCCATGCAGAGATGGATGTAATGAATTTATAAGAGTAAGGATATCAAGGAACATCAGCTTTCCCAACAGAGGAGGGAGGGCATCTGGACTTCTTTGTGAAGTACCCTATTCCACCCTACCCTCTAAATAAAATCTGGAAGGTAGATCAGAAGCCAGAATTGGGCCTCTTGTTCAATGGATATGAGCTATAAAAAAAAGTCCTTCATGCCTTCCCACAGTAGAAATAAATATGAAAATTGACTGTTAGGTAGTATAAAATATATATTTAAGAAGGCCAGATCCATTACAAAATTCAATCAGTAAAGATAGGGTTATGGACACAAACTAACAAAAAGCTAATTTATAATTGAAGATGCAAAGTTCTGTTTATATAAGAATGATCATTCTGTGGAACAATCTCATGGAAAAAGCACTGGAAACCCAAGATCTGCCATTAGTTGAGAAACAATGGGATATTGCACTGGGAGACCCTGGGATGTTTCAGCTGAAATGAATTAAAATGAGTTGAATGACCTTCTCATCCTCAATTATCTTGCGATTTAAGAACAGTTTTCCTCACAGACATACTCCGCAAGCCAGAACATTTTTCAAAATGGTGACAGTCCGGCTATGATTTGCACTTTACTGAATTGTAATTAGCTCAATCAACCAGAAAAATCCTTTCATTGTAGCTTTGAAAATAGCGCTGAGAAGGCACTCTTTGAGTTAATCTGTCAGTAATGTCTTGCACAATAGCAACTATGTTTTAACTAACAGCCTGCCATTGTCTTGAGGGATCACATGATCCGTCATTTATTTCAGTACTGAATTAGAGTTTTGTGTCTCATTCGTATAATCTCAAGTTTCTGTGTGTTTTTCCATTTGTTGCTTTGGGTAATGTGTTTATTAATGCACTTGGTCACCAACGTGTGGTTGGTTCCATTTTTTAATGTTACTAGCTGCAACAGCATTTTTAAGGAGCTTGGCTTTGCAATTTTCTATCATTTGCATCACCGACATCAGAGAAATCTTAATGAATTGGATGTTCTATTAAAAATGAACTATTTTACTTATGCTTTTGTCATTCAGGTGTTTCTGTAATTGAATGTTTTAATTATATGCTGTAAATATTAAAATAGAGTGTATTCTTATTTTGGATATTTATTTTGGCACGATGCAGTAAAGGTTCTCTCATAAGATGTTCTGGACTAGGAATATTGATTTAGTGAAGCTGGCTCAGGGATGGCCAGTGATACTTTTTTCTTAATCTTCTTCATATGCATCAATTAAAGGGATTAAATTATAATCCTGATTCAGGGAAATAAATGTAGAGATTATCATCTGATGCGCTTCATATATGAAGGAAAGAAATGTTGACGAGCTTTTGTTGGTATTGCTGTATGCTTTCAGCAGTGTTATTTTTGCAATTATCACTTCTAAAGAAGGTAGCTGTTGGGTTAGTGATAATATTGTGACACAAACCATGGTCTGGGACAACTGTTAATTCCTTATTCAGCATTACAACAATACAAATTACACTATTCACATTTGAAGAGTTTACATAATGGCAAACAACAAGGCTTCAGAATTCCATCACAGCGGAAGGACAACAGTGTTACATCCTAATGGTTGTTTTGTATCCTTAACATTTGAGTATAGTGTTGAAGTACAGCTTGACAGTTTTCCAATCTCATTACTTGGACAGGGATTTGTAATAGTATTTTTAAACTTTGAGCAGATTGCACAGCGATGCTGAATTAATCTGTTGACTCCCCCAAGTATAAAAGCAACATTTTGCAAAAAAAATCAAAAATGCGGGAAATGTTCATCAATATTTTGTGGAGAGGAATAATAAAAGCATAAAATAAGCTCAACAAGTCGGGCATCATCAGTGGAAAGAGCGGCTGTTTTTCACATTAGTAGCTGCCTATTGTACTTTGCTTTTCAAATTCCATTCTGTGAAACAGAATATCAGAAATAGAATAAGACATGCATTCACAAATATAAATTATGTTTAATCCTGCAGACTGAGCAGGGTGACTACCTACCTACCTCATTGACTACCTACTCCATGGCAATAGGATTTTGAATAAATAAACAAAATGATACAGTATTTGTAGTTTATTTCTTGAACACTTTCTAGACTTTTCACAATAACTTCAGCTTCATACTTAAGAGTTAAGAAGAGAAAAATCAAATGTACTAATAAAATTTTGTTAGGTTAATAAAGAGGGAAGGGAGAAGTCATTGTTGCTCCCATCCTCCACCGAAAAAGTGAGTTATGTGTTCAGAAAAGTTTCGCGTTTTCATCAAATTTTCTGTTATTTAAAATTGATCTGTAGAACGTTTTATTGGTCTAAGACAGA
The DNA here is from genome assembly GCF_048418815.1 of Hemitrygon akajei. NCBI lineage: Eukaryota > Metazoa > Chordata > Chondrichthyes > Myliobatiformes > Dasyatidae > Hemitrygon > Hemitrygon akajei. Next base: position 54,666,125 of record NC_133146.1, read on the forward strand.
GATCTCAGATTGTTGAGACCTGTTCTGAATCCACATTTCAGAATTCCAAATGTAAGTACTATGACCGTGACAGCATCTTCTGTAACGTGATGAACGCAGATGTTGTCTCAGTATCATTTTATTTCTTTCCCAAGTCTGGCAGGTGGGGTGGAGGGGCATAACTATGCAACTGGGATGAGTTGTGATTGAAAATTACAACAACAAAGGTAAAGAAACAAAGAAATCAATTACTTACCACAAGGTTTCCTCTCAATAAGCTAAATTATTCCCTATGAATTTCTCATATATGCATTGGAAGCTTGGGTTGTTTTGCATCATTTATTTAGCCAATCTATTAATTGTGTCATATCCCCCACTAAATATCTGGAAAGACTATATACTAAGTTTTGTTTGCTGGAAGTAGCAGTTCAGAATCAGAATCAGGTTTATTATCACCGGCATGTGATGTGAAATTTGTTAAGTTCTGAGGGTCACCACAGACTTCAGCAATTTAGGCATTGCCCAGATCTTGGCAGGTCAGCAGTAAGTCTCAAGCTGGTCTGTCGTTCATTATGTTTCATCCCTGGGTATCACCTCTTTAATCTTTTGCAGGTCAGCGCTCATTTATGATCTGAGACCTCATTCATTTCAATTTGAATTCTTGGATTGAGGAAAGTGTTAAGTTTTTAAGTATTTTTATGACTTATATGTGATCAAATTTGTTTAATGAACTTTGTTTAAAGCATTTTTGAAATACTTTACAGTCTATTAATTAATTATACCAGTGTTTATATTTTTATATACCTCTGAGTGCCACCAACTTTTAAATGTTAAAAGTAAGTCACAGAAACAAAAGCTTGAGCCCAATTTTATTTTCAGTAAAAGGTTTTAAAGGCTGTTTGGTCTAAGATAGAGATCTCAGATTGTTGAGACCTGTTCTGAATCCACAATCAGAAATTGATTGCCTGACTGTAGAGGGTTAGCAGGTTTGGCCTAGTGCATCAGCCCTGGATATAGGGACTGCACAGGAACCATGGAGGACAGCTGAAGCCAATGCAAAAGTCCAGGCTGTGATAATGTTGCCTAGTAAATAAAATTTTAGGCTTTGGTTGGATTCTTTAGATATGTAGTAATAATCTTGGTAAATCTTGAAAAATAGTTTGAAGCTTTTTAACATGGAATGGACTCTGTGCAAATTATCTACTGTAGTTTTGATTTATCTTGATTGTAATTTGGGGCAGGAATTAGTCTTAGACTTGGATGGATGGAGGGAGGTGTTAAACTACTTTTGCATTGCTGGAAATTAATTTTGAATCTCCGGTGTTTATGATCAGTATTGTCTTCCCCAACAAACAGTAGCATAATAGTTTAATTTTTGGATTACTAAAGAGAAGTCTGAAATTTTGACTCAGAATCCCAGCATTGCGGCAAGGATCTTTTAATTCAAGTAATTAAATAAATTTGGAATTAGGAAGGCTGGTATCAGCCAGTCAAGCTACATTTGTGAGAAGAGAAACAGTGTCAATGTTTCAGGTTGGAGACACCACAGATGCAATCTGACCTGCTGAACATTTCCGGTGTTTTGTATTTTTGTTCTAGATTTCCAGCATCTACAATTTTGTTGATTTTCAAGTCTAGTATCAATTATAATACCCATGAAATTACCAGGTTGCTGTAAAAGCCTAATTGGTACACTAATATCCTTTGGAAAAGGAAATCTTTGTTTATTTTCTGGTTTTGATCCACTGATGTGATTGACTTTAAATAATCCTCTCAAGTGGCCTGGCAGCCCATTCAATGGGACACAGGGATAGGAAATAAATGTCAGTCTTGTTTCATGATATTTTTAATCTGATCTTTTTAACCTATGACAAAGGCTCAGTATCTTTAATATATTCTAACTAAATTAACAGTTTTATTTTACATACTGTTCTGCGAAGACCAGGGATACTTTAACACCAGGTCTTCAAGATCCACTTTTGGATCTGAGCATAGGCCAAGATTTGTACAGAGATGACTAGATGTGCTTGGTGATGTTAAATGGCATGCAGCACTTAACAAGCATAAATTTAGAAATTTTTTTACCATGCACTACAGGCCCTGAAGAATATTGAAGCAGAACTGACAAGATTGAACTGTGGCTGGGTATTAAAGCTTTTCACTCCCATAGGCTATTGCTGAAAGATTCATCTTTTTCTGGCAAGAGATTTTTTTTTGCTATTACTAATGGCCCAGACCCCTCTTTCCCTCCTCCGCCTTACCCTCTGTCCTCATCTAACATATTTTATTATCTCCACTCCTTGACAGCAGCAAGATTGTAGCTTACACGTTCTAAACTGCGAAACACCTTTGTCTGTCTCTTGTCCAAATTGTTTTTAGTAACTATCACATTGTATAAAGCTCTTGGAAAACTTACTGTTTGCATTTTTTTCAAACAACTTAATGGTGCAAACTGTTCATAAATCATATTACTTTGTGGCTAGCCAACTTTTTGTAAGTTTATGAAATAGTCACAGTATTACCTCCGGATTTTTATGCTTTAATATTCATAGTCGTAGAAAGTTTATAACACCAAAGGAAACCACTTGGCCATGTCAGCCAAAAGAGAGCCACACCACCTAGCCCCATCTCTCATCATTAACTCCATAGTCATCGAGGTTGGGGTTCTTCAAGCACACATGCAGGTGTTTTTCAAGCATGACAAAGGTGTCTGCCTCAACGCAGACAGAGTTCCATACTCCTACTACCCTTCCTAGTCTCCCCTTTAGTCCTTGTACCAATTAATTTAAATTTATATATTGTTCCTTCCTATTTACTGTCTAGACCCCTCAACTACATCCTCCTCAGATTATTTTCTGAAGAACACAGCATAGCCTGATCTTCTTTCATTATTGACATTTTCCAGTCCTAAAAACATCCTCAAAAAATCTTCTCCAGTGAAGCCACCCACAAAGACTTTTTGGGAAAGACCACACTCTAGAGATACTTAGCTAGTGGTCACTGAACAGTCGGCCTCTCAAACATTCCACAGATCCATGTTTAAGAAGCAAACAGGAGTGACACTGATGCATTGTAAGAAAATATATTTAATTGATAGTATACTGAATGTAGAGAAAGGCAATTGCCATAGGTATTTACTGTATATGGAATAAATAAAATGTATTGTTAATAAAAGAAATACAACTGCATACTTTACCATGTCCCATTCAATTAAGTCAACTTAGTAATATATATGACATGCAAAAAGGGACTGCAGAACACCATTGGATTTGGTTCTCCAAACACAGAGGTACTTGCCAGCCATTATCCTCTCCTTCCTGCCTTGGCCATTTTTTTGGATTCAATTTGCCACATTCCTTTTAATTCCAAGGACCTTTTCTTGTTTTGACCTGCCTGCTTTATCAAATACCTTGGTTAGATCCATTTTGACCATATCAAACACACTACCAAGCTTGTGTTCTGTTACACAGCAGTAATTCCACCTTTCTGTATGCTTCTGAGCCATGAACTATCCATGGTAGGCAACCTAGCATACGAAGAAGATAAACGATTCAACATCAGCATTCTATTGTGGAGCCAACTACACTAAAAATGTAGCTGATGCCATTCACGTGCCTTACACCAGATTGCTGATGCTGACACTTTATTCTGAGATCTTTCATGGCAAAATATTGCTAGTAGTATAGAGGGAAAAATGTAAGAGTGATTTTCATGTTGTCTTGAACGTGTTAAACATCATCACTGACTTATAGGAATCCCTAGCCCATGACAATTTAAATGTAGAAAGAGCATTCTGGCTGACAGTGATGACATGGAAGCCCAGTGTGATCTGTAAAAGGAGTACCCAAATTATCCACCAACCGCCCCGTCAAGCATCGCCTGTAATGTCCCTCTCTAGTAGTATCCCTGCATTGCTTTCATCCAGAACACATGTTGAAGTAAGTCATTTTCAACTGCAAGAGGCTACTTAAGAAGAATGCCAGAAAATTAAGTATCTTGCAAATAATAAGTCTGTCTGGTTATAAAATTAAAACTAGACCTGGCCATGGTCTTGTTGGAACCTTATCAAAGCCTAGAATTTAGTTTGATTACCAAAGAAATTCTAACCTGAATCTGACAGGTAGAAGGGACCTGTTAGGTAATTAGTCTCTATCACATATCGCATGCTGTATGCCATGAGCTGAGGATACCCAGTCAGTGAGGATATTAAAAGCCAGAAATTCTAAGTTTCAAGCACGTAAAACATTATAACTTCCTGCTTTACTACTAATAGTTCTTTAAGTTGTTTATTGAATCTTAATTGAAGTATTTCTATGTTGCAAGTTGTGGTATATTGCATTACACCAAAGCACTGCCAAAAACATTATTTTTTCACCTGCAGATTGATGCTCTTTAGGTGTGGGAATGGGTGACAATGTGCGCCTGTGGGTGATAGTGTGTGGTCTGCAGAACATATCTGTGTGTTCTTCATTAATCTTATGAGCAACTGAAAACTGATTATTGTACCCAACACTGTTTGTTGGTTGTATTTGACCAGCCATGTTCCTATGAACGTCTATTGCATCAGTATGTTGCCTTACCTTTTCCCTGCTGTGGACTTCATCCTACCAATTTATCCTCAGAGAAAAGTAAACAAAAAGAGGAGATTAACTGCAATAATGTTTTAAATTATCAATGGGCCAACTAATGCTTGTATATATATATAGTTACTATTGCAATAACTTAACGATAGTGCTGCAAATATATCTGATGATGGAAAACTGATAGCCATAAATGGCAGTCATAGACCTTTGGATTATCTGTAAGCCACAGAAAGAAATTGAAATAGTGCTACACTGAGCTTAGGAGAAATGTGAAAGGAGTTGTACCGTGGATAGGTGTCTGAAACAACTATTTGTATTTATAATATCAATAGCATACAGTCGGCCCTCCTTATCCGCATGCATGAATTCAACCAACCGCGAATCGCGAAAACCCGGAAGTGCTCTTCCAGCACATGTTCGAGCATGTACAGACTTCTTTTTCTTGTCATTATTCCCTAAACAATGCAGTATAACAACTAATTTACATAGTATTTACATTGTATTAGGTATTATAAGTAATCTAGAGATGATTTAAAGTACACAGGAGGATGTGCGTGGGTTATCGTGGATCGGGATTTAAAAAAATCGGATGTTCTCTTACTAAGTGAGTCAGAACAGGTACATCAGGTATTATTTAACGTCAGTTAGTCAAACGTTTGTCATAGTATATAGTATGTATTTTACCTTTCTACGCATACAAAACATTTAAGAACGTATGTTTCTGTGCTGGCTGAAACATGTGGGATAGGTGTCTGAAACAACTATTTGTATTTACAATATCAATAGCATACAGTTGGCCCTCCTTATCCACAAATTCCAGTGGATCCAGTGACAGATCGCTCCGAGCATGCTCTCTACTGTGCCGGGTTGATGTGGAGGATCAAAAACCCAAAACCCCAAAACCCAGTAATTAAACTATTGCGTTGCTTAGTAATAATTGTAGCTTTCATCAGGGCAGAGCCTTTCTCACTTTATCCTTTAAAATTGTTCCAATCGTTGACTGACGTAGCCTAACACTTTTCCAATGACCGATGGCGTTTCACCTCTTTCTGATCGCTTTATTATTTCCACTCTATTTTCAATCGTGATCGTGATTATTTTCGTGAACAGAAACACTGCAGATTCAGAGTTATGCCGCCGGGTCCTAATGTCCACTGCACTGAGACAGGTTAAATAAGGGCTGGGGTTCCGCTGGGTCGTAAGATCCACTGCATAGAGACAGGTTGAATAAGGGACTTGCGCATCCGCGTATTTTGGTATCCGCGAGGGGTCCCGGAACCAATCACTCGCGGATAAGGAGGGCCGACTGTATTTCCAAAATCTATGTTTGCTCCAGATTTGAAACATGGTTGAAAACCTAATTATTGTTGGTGTTGAACTAAACTGAGAATTCACATGAAAGTAAAGTGCTGTTGAAATTGGACAATTGCAAGTTTTCAGGCAACAATTATGAAGAACAGAACAGAGTTAATGTTTCATGCAGATGAGGTGGGGGAAACGCTAGAAGTAAACAGTTATTTCACATGCACAGGAAGTTGGGTATGGAGGGTGGGGTTGGGCTAAGGATGATAGGAGAAAACAAAAAGAAAAATCAGTGGTTGATGAGAGTGGTCAAATGACAAACATGATGAGACTTCAAGGTGAAAGACTGGGATAATATTGGAATAAAAGATCATTCTAGGGAAGGTACACATGGGGAAAATAGAAATAAAATATTGGGAATACTGTTTATTTGAAGTCCAACGGCTGTAGGTCTGTTTGGAAGGTAAGGTGCTGTTTACACTGAGCCTTGTTAAAACATTGCACGATGTCAGTGAAGAGAGAGCAGGGTGGGAATTAGATTGAGAATTAAATTGACAGAAGACTGTAAGTGTGTCTCAAATTTGTGCACTGTCGACGTTTCGGGAAGGGTCTCGGCCCGAAACGTCAACAGTGCTTCTCCCTATAGATGCTGCCTGGCCTGCTGTGTTCCACCAGCATTTTGTGTGTGTTGTTCACAATGATGTTACCTGGACTGGAGTGCTTGAGCTATATCCAGACAGATTCGGTAGACTATGTCTTTTTTTCTCCCTGGAGTGCAGGAGAAGAGTCATGGGCAGGGTAGATAGCTAGATTCTATTTCCCATGATAAGAGTGACTAAAATTAGAGCTGAGAGAGAGAGGAGGTTAAAAGAGATCTGAGGGATAATTTTTTTTCACATAAATGGTAGTTTGTATCTGGAATGATCTGCAGAGGAATGGTGGAGGCAGGAACAGGAACAACATTTGAGAGGCATCTTCACATACCTGATGATCAGGTCATAGAAGGATATGGAAGTAATGCTGGCAAGTGGAATTAGTATAGGTTTTGCATGCTGGCTAGCTTAGGTGTAATAGGCTGATTGGCCTATTTCTATTCTGTACAACTCTGACTCTTCCTGTCTCAAATTAAGTTCTTCTCCACTTCCAATTTTTCCATTGGTCTGCTATATTCCTTCTACTAAAATTATTACTTTTGATCTTTTGATGTTATGGCAATAATCATCCTAACTTTAATTGAGGGAAGTGAGGGAAGTATTTTCAAACTGGAGTATGCTAGATGAAAAAGTGAGGCAAAATCTGCAAATAACTGTCATTTCAGACTCGCAGCTAAGTCTTGGTGCTCTATCAGTGCTTTTAAGGGCCCTTCATCTCATTCTCTATTTATTGCTTGCTTATTTATTATTGTTAGTTCTTTTTTTCTTTCTTTTTGTATTTGCTCAGTTTGTTGTCTTTTGCAGACTGATTGTATGCCCTGTTGGTGCGATCTTTCATTGATTCTATTATGGTTATTGGATTTATTGAGTATGCCTACAAGAAAATTAGTCTCAGGATTCTATGGTGGCATATATGTGCTTTGATAATAAACTCACTTTGAATTTTGAACTCTCATTGTCCTTGGGAATTTTGTAACGGCATTAATTTTTAGCATTGCAATCTCAACATTTTAAACAATTTGGTATCTTGTGTACTGTATCCTCCTTTCAATGTTCAGCGAATTGTACAGATGTCTTCATGGGGTATTGTTTCTTTCAGGCTTAAACTATGTGAGAAAAGATCTTTAGAGTATTCAGCTGGTTCTTCATTAAACATGGACCAGAAAATAATCTGGCTGTTATTGAAAAGGCTAAGTGTGTGACATAAGATAAGCACTTGAATTTAGTACCTAATTATGTTTCTCTTTATATTAAGCCAAAAATGTATCTAAGTATTGTCATTACTGTACTGTATTAAGAATTTCAGTTAATTTTTAAGCACATCAAAGTGACTCTTGTACCCCCTCTAATTTGCATAATGATAATACAGACAATTATTGTGGGAGAGTTGGCGTTACAAGTTGTGATGATAATTGGTAGGGTCAAGGTGATATAAATGAAGTAAATTGCTTCATTTGGATTTAAATACTAACTAACATTTTCTCTTGTCAAAAGTTTTTGTTTATCCTGTGTGCACTTAAGCATTTTGGTCATATATTGGAGAAGCTCCAGGATGTTTTTACCACTGCAGGATATTTATTGTGGTGTATTTATTTTATATAAAACAGTATTTCCATAATAACACAGCAGATTTGTTTGTGTTTATATACTCTTGGCATTGGAACATTGTTAGTAATTATTTGACCTCGAGGATAAGTACAATGCTCCCAGGGAATAATTGTGTTGCAATTGTTGCAAGAGGTTGAACAGCAAAAGCTGCATTCTGCCAACCATGTGTTGAAAGGAGAATGGAATGCAGTTCTTCAATTCAGATTCAAATACAGTAGGACCTTTATTAGCTAATCACATGGATAATGTGGTATGAATCTAGACTCGTTGGTGTATATCGTACACTGCACTTTTTACATGTGAGTATATATGGCGATAGCCGGGATCCTGCAGTAGATTACTAGCAGTGTAGAACTATAACACAGCATGCAGAGCCATAGTTGCTACATGTGCTTAGGACTTAGAATGAAACCATTCTGCCTTTCTAGTCTCTGCCAATTGACAGAGAATCTCATTCCCCAACACATAAAATGCTGGAGGAGCTCAGTGCGTCAGGCAGCATCTATGGAGGGAAACCATTAGTCAATGTTTCAAGCTAGGACCTTTCATCAGGAAGAGTCCACTGCCAATGCATGTGTAGAAATTAGAAAAAAAACCAACTAATACATTTTCTCAACTAAACATCTTACACATAAGCAGATAAACTCTGGCAAGGCACATGTATACACAAGCCAGCCTAACATGGACTGTGGATGTATGGTGCTCAAGTTATGTAAATATACATCACAGTGCTTCCGTTTTCTCCTTTCATCTAGCATTGTAGTGAAAACTTACAGTCTGATGGATATACAGTATACTGTATCTTGTGGGGAAGACTCACCAACGGACTAGACATGCCCATGCATTGTCCTTGAGGAAGATAGCAGAGTTTGTCATCAAAATGTCAGTTATAATCAATACCTTTACCTGGCTGGAAGCCCGAGAAGAGGTTATTCGTTAGACTCTTAATAGTTTTTGAAATGCCACAAGCCACGTTGGAAGCATATTATTTGAGTGTAGAATTTTGTATAAATGATTCTTAATTATTGCAGATCAAATGCATCAGATAATAACTCATAGATATTTACTGTTGTTCTCTATTAAAGATAAGTAAATTGAACAAATATTTAAGCTGAAGTAGTGGCTTATTGGACCAGACATCATATCCCTCAATAAATGGAGTATTACAGTTTGAATTCTCAGTGGGTTGACATGAGTTGATGTGAGCTGCCCTGAAGGTTATTAATTTATTGTCACTACAAATATATTTGAATCTAGACATGCATTCAAAATGGTCCCCTTACTAAAGATCCTTATTTTTATCGTTAGCTTGCAAATCAGAGACTTTGTACTGCTGCCTAGGTGTGATCAGCTAATGCTAATTGGAAGAGTTGTCGCATTTTTAAATTTGGAATGTTGCTTTCACTTTACCTAATTCTTTGTCACAGGATACTCTATGCTAGAGGAGTGCTGGGTGTTTAACTGATACTGTGGTCTAGTTAATTAAAATTTACAATTCCCAAGAGTATGGAGAGAATACTCTGGCTTCAGAGTGAATCATTGCATTGTTTCAATTTGTGCTGTTAGATTGTAGATTGCGCCAATAGAAATTGTGGAATAATTAATTGGTTATTAATTTCTGATATATGGAAATGATTTTTGAAAGCAAGCTGTTCACTTGTTGAAATGCTAGCCTGGGTTATGTGTTCATATTTCGAGAAACATGAGGAGATAACCTAGGCTAGCACTTCACAACACTGTGCTAGACTTAAATGATGGTCCTTTCATATTCAGGTTTAAGTAAAAGATTCTCAGTACTGTTCAGTAGAAAGGCTCTTCCAATAACTTGTTTATTTAAGGTCTTCTAGATGATCATTTTCAGAGGAGAGTTTCTCTCAATACACAAAAGGATATTGTGTATTATGTAAGGGAAGTTATGGTGCAATGGGAGGAATTCATTGTATAAAGATAAGGTCACACATAAAAGAAGTTGTGTTTGGAAACAGATTAAATTTTGAGTTTCTTGCTTTACCATAATACACGTGCATACTAGAGAATAGAAAGAAGAATATAAATCTTTGTTGAAGATAATGGTTACATAAGAAATAACAGTGGTTAAAATTTGTTTTATGATTTGTTTGCAAAAATATGAATCATACTCCATTTGGGGATTGGGGTTTTAATAATAAGTAAATTTAAGTTAATAGCTGAATTATTGTTTGAGAATTGCTTTACTCAGATGAATTGCTTCCAGTGAACATAACCTTTCACCAAAGTCTATTGCCAAAGTGAGAAAATTTCTGCAGCAGCCTGTTCAAATCTTTTAAGAGATAAGAAGGTTGGCTGGACTAATCTGGATCCAGATGGAGGCCAGTCCTTGTTTTAGCTGTTTGGAGATACTGTCCAGAGTTAGCACCAGAAACTTAGTATGATATAAAGTTGCCAATTAGTTGCATTTCCTTTTTGAAACAGACCATCATTCCCAATGATAAGAACTGAAATTCTTTTCCCTGCGCTGTTTTCCTTAGTCATGTTCTAGTAGTTTTTATCTAATGATAGATCCCAGTGTGGACTGAACTCAGTAAAGAGAGGGAAGGAGGGTTTCAATTTTGTAGTGACTTTTGTAAGGCTGAAATTTGGCATATAATTAATACTTTACTAAAATAGCTAAGAAACCAGCTAAATTAGTTTTAGAACCCTCAACAAATAAGATAATTAATTACATAATTTAATGAGGATTTGTCATGGATACAGTGTAGGGGTATGCCACATCGACAACTTGTCCAAACTTTTTCTTGATGAACAGTGTGGTCCAAGGCTGGAACATCCACAGTAACAATCTGCAACAGGAGATATATTTTGATCTGTTGTTGAGCTGAGGGCTGAGTACAGGCATTGCAATACATCATGAAGGGAGGAGAATAATTCAGGAGGCATGATCAAAGCTGTTTTATGAAAAAGAGTATGACTGTTACATACATAAAAGAAAAAAGTACATAAAGTATATTGGGATTTTTGGGAAGTATGCAATAAGATATTACAAAGTAAAGTTAGCACATGTGATTGGAGAAATAAGTTAGTATGAAGGGTGATCCAATTAAACAAAATAGCATATGAATAATTGTGCAATTTTTGGTTTGTCATGGTGGTTTGATGCAAAAATCTAAGGGAGCCAGGTATAGTATGACCAAGTTTACTGCACTTGCTAACGCAGGGATGAAAGTAAATATAGATTGGTTGAATATAGAGTAATAAAGATCGGTTGAATGATTAGATTGACCAAGAAGGTAGCAGGTGGAGTTAAATGTATTGAAATGTGAAATACTTACTTTATTAGGAAGAATGAAAAAACAGAATATTCTTAAATGATGAGACACCAGTAAATGGTAATGTTCAGAGGGATTTGAATGTCCTTCTATGTGAATCACAAAGCCCTATCAAGCTGGTATAACAAAAGCAATGTTAGCTTTTATTATATTGTGGTTGAAGTATGAGTGCATTAGGGATTTCCTTGTTCCGAAGGAGGAGTACTTGTCACTCACTGAGGTGTTGCCTTGTGAGGAAAGATTTGGTAAAGTAGGACTTGTGTTCTCCAGGATTCAAGACAATACAAGGCAATTACTGTAATTGAAAGACGCATCTGCCTTGCAGGCCTTGACATGGTTGATGTTGTGACACTCTTTCCTCCATTCTAGAGAATTGATTTCTTTAAATTATGGAATAGTCTTTGATGGGCACCTTTTATCAGTGAGATCCGACTACATTGGGAGACCACTTCGCCGAGCATCTATGCTCCATCCACCAGAAGAAGCAGGATCTCCCAGTGGCCACCCATTTTAATTCAGTTTCCCATTCCCATTCTGATATGTCAATCCATGGCCTCCTCTGCTGTCGCAATGAGGCCACACTCAGGCTGGAGGAACAACACCTTCTGTCTGAGTAGCCTCCAAGCTGATGGCATGAACATCGATTTTTCAAACTTCTGGTAATGCCCCCCCCCCCCCCCCACCACTATTGCCTATCCCCTTTTCCCTCTCTCACTTTATTGCCTGCTCATCACCTCCCTCTGGTACTCCTCCCCCACTTTTCTTTCTTCCATAGCCTTCTGTCCTCTCCTATCAGACTCCTCCTTCTCCAGTCCTGTGTCTCTTTTTCACTCATCTTTTTTTCTCCAGTCCTGCCAAAGGGTCTCAGCCCAAAACGTCAACTGTACTTTTTTCCATAGATGCTGCCTGGCTTGCTGAGTTTCTCCAGCATTTTGTGTGATAATTGAAATGACCAGATATCATGGAAAATCATTTTTAAATGATAATGGTACATAATGAATTTACTTACAGCCTACCTACATAGAATTTCAAAAAATGCTGGAAATATTCAACAGGCAAGAGGTGGAAACTGAACATATTAAGCAAATGATCTTTTACTAGAACCAAGCTGAATGACAATTGCACACAGAGGTTGACGTTAATGGAAATGTAACCTCTTTTTAAAAAGAAGAACGTTATTTATGGGCTTTTGCATTTTTGTTCCACATGGGGTGTGTGTGATAGCCATACCAGCAAAGATTTTCACACCTTGAGTTTGCATTGTATTTTCACCTGTTATTTGCAGCTCGGCCACTAGGTGGGGCACTCTAGTAAATAGAGCTAAGACTGAAAGAACCAGGTTGGCCTTGGAGAATGAATTATATTGGTTAATTTTTAAGTCGGTATTAGTGATAGCAGATTAACAGAAAATAGAGGAATTTTGATTGTAAGTGAAACATGCCTTTTACACAATTAGTGCAGAGTACAGAAGACAAATAGGAGTTTAGATCTGCAGTTAAAGGAATATTTCAGTAGTGAGTATTATGCACAGATATGGACACAGCATCACTGGGCAATTCTGTCTTAGAAGAATTACAGAGAACGGCAAAGAAATTTGATAGAGTGAGCCATACAAAAAGATAGATAGGCAATAGAGGTTTTTAAATTGGAAAAGTGGCGACTCCAAAGCAATGTAATTGAAGTATTAAATTCTGAAATTAGTTGGTCAAATTGGATCCTAGAATCATGTGCAGAATTAATATGTTCTGACAAATGGATGGTGATTCACTGAGAGAGAAATTTGACTGGTCGAGAAAGTTAAGTTCACGAGTAGTGAATTCACCCGGAGAGATGATGGAATATATTCTCTTAAAGAAACACTTTTAAGTTTCTACAATGGAAAAATAATTTAGCAGAAAAGGCATAAGGGAGGAAGTCCATTACTAAGTCTCTGCCCTTTGGAGTGACCCTCCACAGGAGCTGTAACTCTGAACTGAGCTGTTTAATACTTTTTATGAATGATGCTTAATCTCATTGGAGATGTTTTTAATCATTATGAGAAAAATAAATCCAGTTGCATTGTAGGTTTATAAATTGTGCAATGACTGCTGTTAATTGGACAATTTGTTTTTATAATGGAAGACTTCTTTAACAATAGCCTGCATTTAGTGACAAAACTATAGCCAGACAAAATGGTAATGGTAGGATAATTCCCTTGACTGTTAGGCTTGGGCCTGAGGTAAGTTTTATGTACTTGATTTATATGTAGTTGTCTTCCACTCACTGCATTTTTAAAAAATAAATTACTCTCTTATGCAAAGTTTTGTAGTTTCTGTTTTCTCCACTCTTTAAGTGGATTATAGTGTTTCATTAAATTTATTTGTGTGCATTATGTTTCTCTGAGTCATACGCCCCACCTTCAACTCATTGGCTGGGTGGTGTTGTCATAGCACTGTTTACAGTGTGGTGATAGAAACGACTCCAAACCTTATAGTCAGGAGCAAAGAAAATGTTGGGAAACTCTATGTGTCATACAGCATTCATGGAGGCAAAGGGATAGAGGGAAGTTTAATGTTTTGGGTCAAGATCCTGCATCAGGCAGGGCTAGTTGATGATATGTGGAACTAGTTGAAGAGAGAAGGGGAATTCAGAAACTGTGCCTGATAAAGTGATATGTAGAGGCAGATAAAGGGAAAGAACAGAATTGGGGTAGATGTAGCCTGGTGGATGTAGAGACAGAGGCTGGTGTTTCTTGTGAGCGACATCTCTATTCTGTTTTGTCTAAAGATGCTGCACCACCTTGCTCCTTTCTCTCTCTTTTTGATTCACCCAGACTCTCCAACCCACTCCCAGTACTCCCCCTCCCCACCAAAATGGTTCCATCCTCCTATCAACCATGCACTAAACCTCCTGGGTCTCCACATCACTTTCCCTATCTATCATCTTTTGCAGCCTCTTGCTTATCCTTTTTCTCAACTTTCACCTATCCCTCTTCTCATCTGGCTCCATTTGCCTATCATCTCCCTCTGCACCTGGTTCCACCTACCGTATCTCCTACCTGCCTCTAATGCCCTCCACCCTCTCACCTGTTTATACCGGCTCTTTCTCCCCTACAATCGCAGTCCTGATGCATGGTCCCAGACCAAAATATCAACTAATACTTTGACTCCACAGGCACTGCCTGGCCCGCTGAGCTCCTCCAGTAGTTTGGTTTTTGTTCCGTTTACTGTATGGGCTAATTGAGCAGGGCAGCCTGTTTCTTTGATATATTTTTTTGTATAAAACAGCACAAATTTAATTTTATAGGAATTGGAGGACATTTGTAAGCTTATAGTATTATCTAATTGATCCAGTTAGCCATATTCTATGTGTAATATTGCTGTAAAATGAGGACAACATTTGTGCATGTTATTCCTTTTTATAGTAAGTGAAGAACCTATGAAGTTGCAACATGCATATAGTTATCTATAAACTGTATATCAGACACATCATGAGTTGTACTTCTCATTTATAACTTCAACAGATCAAGATAATCCAGCAAGTTTAGCTACTACTCCAAACATCTATCACCTATTAGTTTTGAATTAAAGAAACAGAATCAACATACTTGTGGTTTAGTGATTTTTTTTAGGTGTACATCATGTTGTTCTGTAGGTGCACAGGAGCAAAAATAAAGACTTGTTTGCATTCCACCTGGGCTGTCAGTCAAAAAGATGGATGAGGCTTAAGTGACAGAAAGATGGTAGAGCTTTCACTGAGCAACCAATACGCCAGCAATGTATATGAGATCTCTATCTTTGTCTTTCTAGCTTATGTTTTTAATGATGTATGTAACATTGAAATTATTAGATATATGTTAAAATTATTATCTAATATTAATGTTTTAATATATCTAGTCAATTAAAATGTTTTATTTTCAGTAAATTGTGTAATTTTAAGTGTAAAATACTCCACCTGTTCTCTTGAATTGTTTTCTCCATTCAACTGGTTAATCTTTTACCACCACCATTTCTAAGTACAGTAGGAATAATTCTCCAATTTAGTGGTCTTGATGGTAAGCCATGCTCAGAAGATACACTTCAGAAATACACGCAGTTTATAATATCCATGTGTGGGTATACACTTAGCATTGCCAGTGGCGAAGGGAAATGAGAAAATTACTCTTGCCATTTATAGCTAACTAGTGAGGCACTGCTTAGAAACTAGTGTGAGATTTCTGATTCAGGAGCTGGTTCAAAGAATAATTCAGCAGATCTGTTCAGATTTTCTGCTTTTATCACAAGCTGCGAATTGATTCGGGTTTGAATTATCCAAAGGATAAGCAGCCTCTAATGGAAGAAATTTAGTATGACAAGAGGACAATTTACATCATCTAATGATTTGAATGACAGTTTTATATTTCAAAAATGTAGGTGTGTTTTCTCAGCAGCTCACTCCATCCTTCCCATGATTTTCAGTAATTAGCTTGGCTCACCTCCATTCTCTGAGGTATTTCTTCATAAACAAGAGAAAATCTGTAGATACTGGAAATGCAAGCAATATACACAAAATGTTGGAGGAACACTTTTCCATAGCTGCTGCCTGGCCTGATGAGTTCCTCCAGCATTTTGTGTGTGTTGCCTGAAGTATTTCTTGTTGCTTTTGCAGTACTCAGCAACTTTGGATCTGAGACCTGAAGGGGTGACAAAACTTGTCCTGCATTACAACATATTAAAATATGTTGAATTGCAGGATAAAAGACATGCTGTACTGATTTAGTTTGGAGCTACCTCTTATCTCTTATCCTGGGCTTTTGGCAGTCCTAGTTTGTTGTGTCTTATACTGACAATTTTCACATGAGGACTCAGAATAAATAGATGTGTCTGCCAATCATTTTGCACTTGATTGTGTGTGCATGTACATGTCACATATTGTCTAACTGGATTGATTTGTGTGTCTTTAAAGGTATTAAGCATGTAAATTTGCTTTTACTTGGAGATCATGCCTGTTACAAAATTGATGTGTACATGGCTTCAGCATCTCAGGTAAATTACATATAGTATATTTTATATGGTGCTTTATTAATAAATACCACATTTATCATCTTGAGTTGAAATGTGCTGTCATATAAACCTTTGCTATATTTTGTTATAAAGTCTGTAAATGGAGAATTTGTGACAAGAGTTGCTCTTCTTTCAGTACCTTTGCATTTGTTTGAGGTAAATCTGGCCGATGATTAATCTTGGTCTAGGAGAGCTCAAAGACCTAGAGACCACAGGCTCCTTTTGTAACAGGTCCAAAACCACACAGTGCACAGTGTAAGTTAGCAGTGTTTAAAATACTTTACATTTTGAAAGCTCCTCCTTTTTTATATCTCCTCTGGCTCCCAGATTGTCAAAGTATACTTTTTGAAATAATTAATTGCAGATTAAAAGGCACTATATTTACTTTCTGTGGGAATAGGCTCTGGCTCAGACGTTCTGGCACCGTTGCGTGAATGGGTTTAAAGTATCTTGACTGGATAATCTAGTGGCAGATTCTGCCACTGTAAACTTGAAGCTAGGGGATAAATTAGCTCCATTATTCACAGCATAGTAAAATGTAGTTAAATTAGACGTGCTCAGAGTATTGTAGCATTCAATAACATTACTTCATCACACAAAAGGACTCTAAAACCTGTGTTTTGGTTTACTTGAAGTGAAATGTTCATTTCATGATATTACATTCAAACTGCTATTTTGATTTTGCAATATTTGCTTCTGCTCTAATTGTTTTCAACATTTTAACAATTTCATTGTGAAAATGATTTGGAATGGTCTCAGATTTGATTCTTGACTTGTGTTGATGTAAGTAACCTTCTGAAGATGGCAGTGATAGCTATATCATTTGCATTCAGATTTCCATGGAAGTTAAAGTCAGTATCCATGTTCCCGAGACATATTTGATGACTCTGAACATAGTACATTACAGGAACAGGCTCTTAACCTCATTAAGTAAGCTAGATGTTCTGCCAGGAAATGAGCACGTGTGTGTTTGGTGAACATAGAATCAGTTTGAACTGTGATGCTTCTAATGGCTGTTCTTTGTGTCTATGCTCATCACACTAAAGAGTGACACATGGACAAAATGTCATGAAAGTAGAACATTGCCTGTTTCTGAATCCTCTGAAATTATTCTTCATTTTTCCGTAGAAGCAATGAGAAATTTATATTATTTCTGCTTCTTGTTCTACATGAGCTACATCTTGATTAAAGGCATCAGTGGAATAAATCTTTTCTAAGATTGAAAATGAATTCAGTACTTTTGTCTCAATAAAATAAATGCTGGAAAAAAACATTCAGGGTAATTAATGTAACAATATTCTTGTACCAAAACAGTATGTTTTGCTTTCCCAGTCAAATGACAAATACACTGGCATCCCAAATAAATGGTAAAGTGATAGCTTACATTTTGTGAATATCTCTGCATTTTATAATCACAGAGCATTGTTCAACTTACTACCTCCCACGGATGTTCTGACTGCCTATTGACTATTCAGTATGAAATTTATAACGGGGTAGTTTTTTTTTGAAAGGAAGTCTCAGGGGTCTTTCAGGAGTTTAGGCTACTTGAGATATTTTGTCAGAGAAAGACAAAATAAAATGGATCTCCTATAGGGAGGTGAAGATCTGTTGAATGGCGTCCTTGTCAGTCCCTGCTTTTGGATAAAACTGGGCTATTGTTCTCTTTGCAGGCTGAACTGTCACCTTGAGCCTCTGATGGCTTTACTGCACTTGGTCCCTAATCTGCTGACTAGTGTCTATTTGTCATTCACACTCCGCTGGGAAGGGGGGGGGGTGCTCATTAATGGGCTTATTAGCTATACCATTCACGTTCAATAAGACCCTGAAGGAGTTTCAAAGCAGCCAATCACTTTTCAAAATCAGTGAATAGATTATGATTCCATTCTGAAACGTAATTAGTGTGAAAGATTCCCTAAACTCGCTGTGATCAGCCTTTTTCCACACCGTGATGAAATTGTTTACATTCATTGTTTGTGCTTTTTAAATTAAGGACAACCCTCTTGTTTTAGTCTCCACACTTCTTTCAGTGGTAGGCTATTTACCTAAACGAGCTGCAGTTGATTGATTGTTGTCCTTCAGAACTAAAGGAGTAAACTCCCTAAATTACTGTTGAAGGGAAAAAATGTTCTCTGCCTTGTCATTGTGCAACGAAATAACCTCTACTACCTATTAGTGCGTTCTGGACTAATAGGTAGACGTTAATGAATACCTCATTGTCTTGCAGCTTCCTGTTCCTAAATTCATTTTGCTATGTGAGTACAGCAGCTACTAGTCTTTCAAATATTTGTTCATGTGTTGGGACTAAACTGAGCCGAGGGGCATGCCAGCAGACCGTGTGCCAAGTTCGACATGCTGGGAAGTGGAGGAGTTACAGCCTGGCCCACAGAGTTAAACATTACTGAAAACTGATTTGATTGGCAGAGGCAGTTTGCTCTGCTTGTTTGATGATGAAGCTCAATGCAGGAACGGGTTCGGATTACAAACAGGGGGGGAGTGACCAAAGAGGGGAGAGAGAGGGAGAAAAGATTTACAGACAGCACAAGGCTTTGGAGATTGCAACGAGCTAGTGAATGAAGTGTATTCACAGTCAGGGCCACAGAATCTGCTTTTGCACTCTATTGCTATCTCCGCTTTCTTACAGGAATACTGTCAAGGAATTGTAATATAGTTCTCCGTTTTTTTAAAAAAAAGTAAGCTAAATTTATCTACAGAGATGGACAGTCCTGTTCATTCTGCGAGAGCCGCATGTTGGATATGTGTGTTTGGGTCATGTTTCATTGATCCAAGTAGTTGACTTTTCCTCGGAGACCCGTGGCAGTTGGATCCAAGTAGTCCAGGGACAACTGTTCCTAGAAGAGTACCCGAGGGAGCCTACATTCCTTGCTTTAATTCATCCTGTACACACGTCTGCTGTGGGGTACGTGGGTCATATTCGTACTGTGGTAGTTAAGGTTCTTCCAGGCAGCGCTGGATTGCAATTATTGTATGCTTAAAAAATGAGACAGTATGTAATGTTTGAAATCAGAAATGCGGTATATCTTTTTATGTATGCTTTATATGTAATATTGTGGTATTCTTAGGGAGTAGAAAAGTGTCTGAAAAGTAATAACGTCTCTGTTCGATATACATTTTGAAGTTAAACTTCATTAGTCACTGCAAAACAAGTGCTCACTTGCAAACTGTACATGGAGGCTTTTTAGCTTGTAGGAATGCAGTGCTTCTCTCAACCTCGCCGCCTTTCCCATGTTTAGAATAATTTGGGCAGGTATGTGATGAGGTGAAAATGGCTTGGAGAGCGGGTGGCATTGAGGCCATCAATCAAATTAACTTGACAGCTCCTCCCCAATGTAGTCTGTGGAGGGAGACAAAGTTCCCTTTCAAAAAAGACGTGCTTTCACTGTATTAGGAACCGTGCAAGGATTGCTGTGCATTTCTGTATTGCTGCAAGGGGCCAATATGTAAACAGTCCGAGAAAAGTTGCATACCCACTGTTGTATTCCAGTTGAGGTACTATAGACCAATAGAGCATTTTTCCTTAAAGTGACTGTATTTTTTAAAAAACATTACCACACAAGGTGTGGCAATTTAAAATACTATAAAATGTAAATGTTTCTTGAGGAAACTAGTAATTTCTGAAATATTTATTCAATTGTGTTATGATTGTAATTCTGTATAGCGAAGATGTATATAGCAATCTGTATTCTGTATAGCAAATATTGCTGGGTATAAATGCAAATCCTGTCATTTTTAATACTCAAATTATGTCATTTATTTGGTCAAATTATCTGAAGGTATAATTTAGCCAAGTAATGATACTTTTTACTAAAAGTACATTAAAATCAAAATGAAGGAT
Organism: Hemitrygon akajei; assembly: GCF_048418815.1. Taxonomy (NCBI): domain Eukaryota; kingdom Metazoa; phylum Chordata; class Chondrichthyes; order Myliobatiformes; family Dasyatidae; genus Hemitrygon; species Hemitrygon akajei. The sequence goes on from NC_133146.1 coordinate 54,686,429, forward strand.
ATGAGGAAAATACTTTAAAGTTTTCTGTTGCTTCATAACCATAAATAGCAGAGTATTTTTATAAATTGTGTTGGGGAAAAATACAAAGCTTCTGAAATTGAGTGAGATTGTTTGAAATATTTTCTCTTGCTGAAAGTATAATTTACACTATTAGCAGTGCATGTTCCATGTGAAATTGTGGTCAGATGGTCGTGTTGGTATTTTGATATTTTGAATTGCAGATCATGTACTCCGTTTAATCATCATGTAAGCAAGATATGCTTAGAGATGTTAGAGAGCCCTGAAGTGAAAGGTATTGTTCCAAAGCTAAGTGTAACTCAATCTTGATCAGCAACAGAACTTTCTTGCGCAGAAAAATGCAGTATGAGCTAATTTAATTTCTCACTGATGTAAATTGATACCGTCGGATCAGTGAAGTATCGTTAAGTATTGGAATTATATTTCTTTCAGGTTCTGTAATTAAACAGTTAATATTTGGTCAGGGAAGGTGCTAAATTGGTTTTAGGTAGAGTTTTTTGACTTTGGACACTGGAGGGAGATATCCTTTTCTCATGTGTTTTAATCTTGAGTAGTGGTTTTACTTAATTTCCTTTAGCTGATTTTTATGTTATACATGACTTTATATTTTGACTCGGGTCAGAATATCTATTACTCAGGCTGTGAAGCCCTGGGTTGCTCATCCAGTTTCCCATGCAATGCTTGTACAGAAGGACCGCTCACTTATTATTTGCATCCTCATTTCCAATACCAACTGGGAAAAATACTGAATGGATGCATAGTTATTTTAAGTATATACTTTGTAATTCTGACTGAACACTGTTTAGTGGAGCAGTTCTAATCTTATTTTCCAGTAGAATTCTTTGAAATCTCAATTGCAAAAAGAATACAAAAGGGAAAACTAATTGAAGAAAGTTCAGAAATCAGAAACGGGGTTATTACCACTGTCTTGTATGACAAGAAATTTTACACACAGGGAAGTCTGCAGATGCTCTAGATCCAAAGCAACACACACAAAATACAGGAGGAACTCAGCAGGTCAGGCAGCATCTGTGGAAATGAATAAAAAGTTGATGCTTCTGGCCAAGACCCTTGTTCAGAACTGGAAAGCATGAACCCATATATCGTGGACTCAGTGAAATGAATCACAAAAGATTAAAAGGTGCAAAGGGGTATGGCATCTTACCCCTTTCTTTCTAGTCCTGAAGAAGGGTCTCAGCCCAAAACATCAACTGTTTATGTATTCATTTCCATAGATGCTGCTTGACCTGCTGAGTTCCTCCAACATTTTGTGTGTGTTGCTTTTGGCAAGAAATTTGTTGTTTTGTAGTAGCAGTACAGTGCTAAATCACAGAATATGAGATCTTTGTTCCTATTGGAACACACAAAATACTGCAGAAACTCATCAGGTCAGGCAGATAAATAAAGATAAATGAAGATAAATAAACAGTTGACGTTTCTGGCTGAGACCCTCTACAGAACTGGGAAGTAAGGGGGGAAGATGCCATATTTCCTTTGCAACTATTAATCTATTGTGATTCATTTCACTGAGTCCATGATATATGGGTTCATGCTCTCCAAACATGATACTGTGGAAATAGGAGACTTTAAAAGCTTTAGTAAAATAATTCTTTTTTGGGGGTAAAGAAAACATGGTTTTGAAGACTTTTTAAGTTTGTTTTGCAATGTTATAATGTGGAGTAACTGTCACAATTGTAAAAGTAACAATTTTCATACTGTGAGTATTACACTGCATTGAAGCGGATTTCCATAAATGTTCAACTGACGAACTAATTCTTACTGTTACAGCCTCTCAAGGGAGGAGTTACGTGGTTAAGACGAGGACATTTATCTTTCATGCCTATATATAAGAATTCAGATGGGATTAGAGTCAAGATGGAGTTCCAGCACCACTTTAGCTATCTTCACTAACAGGATGCCTAGTTGCCTGGTCTGCTGGGCCATGTTAACCATGGCAGCAATTGTTCTAGCACGGCCACAGATTAAGCCTGCTGATGATGTGCCGGAAGCAGAGGGTAAGTTAACTTTCAATAGTTTAAAGCTAAATGCTTGCCTTGATTACCTCAAAAGAGATTAAAGGTTTAATTGAATATTCAAATGTTTCTAGTCTTTCTTAGTTTTATTTGGTGTAGTCTTCCAAGTAAATTATTAAAACTTGTAACTTGCAAACTTTGCAATAGGATTACTAAAGTTATTTGTAAAGGTTTACTATAGTGACCAAACTTTAGAATTTGGCTTTGGTGGCTGATTAATGTATATTTTCTGAAAGCCCCATGTCTTACAAAGTTTTTTTTCAAGTTTTGTTTTTTCTTGTAAGCCACTATTTAGTTCTTAACTTCCCCATGGGTAAGAAACAAAAAAACTTACATAAATGAAATAGTTAATTGTATTTTTCCTTCAATACCTTTACTAAACAGTGAGTTTGTAATTTTTTTTGTAGTTTCCTGTTGCATTATTATCTCTATAAATTGGTAATTTTATTTTGCTTTTGATACTGAGTCCTTGCAGTGGCTCTAGAAAGTCAGTGTGAGATGCTGTTGAATTGAAAAAGCTTTCTCAAAGCACATTTGATGGTGACGTGCGCTGTTATGAAGTCAATGTATTTGATTGTTGACATTTTTTTTACTGTCTGTCAAGATTCACTATTTAAGCTGTGAAAGTTCCTTAAATTTCAGCAAAATATCTCTTTAAAAATTGTGAAAGAATGCCAAGATTTTTGGCGCTATTCTGACATTTATTTCAGTGACCTTGGTGGGTTTTGTAGCTTATTAGAATTAACGATTTCAAAGTAGCATCTCATATAATTGTTGCCAAAGACATGGAATGCCATACATAGACTAAATGAGATTTTCTTAACTGATTGATAGATTAATTGAATGAAAGCTTATGTCCAGGGGTCTGTCGACAGTTGAGGGAAATTGCAGTCAGTGTTTTCACTTGGAAGTAATCTGAGAATATAGAGAGAACTGTTAGGTTCTCATCACTAGTTAATGAGTCTTGTATTATTTTCTTCCTGCTTGTAACAGGAGCAACTGTAGTGACAGCTTGGTGTAGGAGTCAACTGGTCAAGAAAGCTGTCATGGTCTTTTGAGTATGTAAAGAAGAACGCAAGATAGGGAGGAGCGTGAAATATTGTCTTTCTAGAATAGAGGTTTTGTTTTGTGATTCACAGGGTAAGATAAGTTTCGAAAACATTCAATATGTTTCAACCTTAAATAATTGAGGAATCTTTCATTTGTTATTCATTCAGAATTATGTATGTTGTATAATTGTGGTAAATTGTGAAATATTAAAAGCTGGGAATTCAAACTCGTAGTCTAGCCCCAGTATCTATTCATTTTTAAAAAAAGATTGTTTTGAGAAGTGTTTCTGCATCAAGTTAAAAGATGGTTAAAAACTGTGAGGCTCTAGTTGTAATGAAATTATTAGTCCCCTGGATTGAATTTTCTCCTTCCTCCTTTCTTTGGGGAAATGCCTGGCCTCCACTTGGCAGCTGCCCAAATTAAAGCATTTGAAATCACAAGTTCACTATGAGGAGAACTGTGAGTTTATGCCTTCATCTTGTGACTGCATGGTACATTCCTGAGAGTGATTTAAGAGTTGTCCGTTGTTCAGGGTTGCAGTTCTTAACAGAAAGTATTGTAAAAGCTATGCCTTTGTAGTTGACCCCTTCGTCCTTAAATATCTTCACTTGCAGAATATACACTTTTATTTAGATTCAATATTTCAGTTTAATCAGCATGCTGCAGATTTTTCCTCCCCTAATTTCCCAGTCTTTGTTGTTGAGGACAACAAAAACTATCATGAGAAAAGTGCAGTATTTTATTAATTCCTGTCTCCAAAAAAATCCTTTGGATGCACTAGCCAGAAGTCATCAGCTACACCGACCGATCTATGGCACAGAGCACCCCAGTACCAGTGGAAGAATAGTTAAGGAAAAGAAGATGGGGATGGATAGGACATGTACTGTGTAAGCCGAGCACCAACGTCACCAGGCAAATGCTAATATGGAATTCCCAGGGAAAGTGGAAGAGAGGCTGGCCAAAGAACACATGGCGAGTTGACATCGACATTAACACTGACACCAAGAAACTGGGCTGCACCTGGGGACAACTTGAAAGACTGGCCCAGCACACAGGACTTTGTCGAGCCTATGCCTCAGTAGAGGTAATGGGTTTAACTAACTAATTTCCCAGGCTTGTATCTGTTCTGGCAGGTAGGGTCAGATTTAGATGCTGGGGAGTCTGCGTAAAAACTGTTTCTGCTTGACACCTTGATCCCTAAAGTGATCTACAGTGAAGTTCAGCATCTTTTCAGGACATCCACTGAATCTCAGAAATGAAATAAAAGACCCAGCTTCTATTTAGCATCTGTGAAAAGTAAAACAGAAATATTGAAAATCTCATCAGATCTGTAAAAAAAAACACACAACAAAATAAGTTGATTTTAAAGAAGAAAGAATATGTATGAATTCACTTGTTATTGTGGATGCATTCAAAGAAAACAGTCCACACTGCAATTTTCTGTAACACAAACTGGGACATCTGCACATATTTCAAGAACGCAAGCTGTAAAAGCGATAAATTTAATGTTTATTTATTTACTATTTTCCACATAAATCTGTGAGAATGAATTTTATTCTGCATTCAATTTTTTGCATGTTGGTTTGTGAATTCTGCAATATTGTGTCATACTTGAGATATGACTTTTAACTTCTGCAAGTGCATATTTCTGTTACTGTAAAGTAGGGTTTCCCAGCCTGTGGTCCACAGATCCCTCGGTTAATGAAAAGGGTTATGGCATAAAAAAAGGTTGGGAACCCTTGCTGTAAAGCAGCTGTTGCCTGTGTAGGGCAAAAATATTTCTGAAAGGGGGAAGGCAGAGTTGTCTTGCAGAGTTGCCTGTTTATAAAGCTGTCTGGTTGACATATTAATGAGGATAGTTAGAGTGTAAACAAACAATGATTCATGTAGAAGTTGTAAATTGCAGAGAATTAAATTCACAAGGAGAATGTTTGAAATGCTCAATAAGATCAATTATCATCAGTGGAGAGTGATGATTGATGCAGAGAAAGTGAGTTACCTGAAATTATTGAGTTTGATATTATGACACATAAACAAAAGAAATGCCCAGATGGAAGGTGAGGTACTATTTTCAAACTTTATATTGGTCCTTGTTAGAACAGTGTAGACCAGGGGTTCCCATCCTGAGTTTCATTGATCCCTTGGTTAATGGTAGGGGTCCATGGGATGAATAAAAAGTTAAAAACATTACACAGAGTGGGAGAGGGATGGAAGATCCAAATGGCAGAGACAAGGTGTTCCAAGAAGCAGTATCCCATCTGTGCCTGGTTTCTCTGATGCAGAGGAGAGATCATCCTAAGAAGTAAATGCTGCATATTAGATTGGAAGAAGTGGATGTGAATCATAAGAAGGATGGTTTATGTTGTTGGGTAGTGGAAAGGGATGAGTTAAAAGTGCAGGTATTGTGATTGCATGGACAGTGGAGAAAGCAATGCTGAAAGGGGAGGGTAAGATAAATCTTAGAGGTTTGTGGAGTCTTGTGTGGTGGACGGTGAAGACTTTTGGAAGGAACTCTAGCCTAGCTCTGATCAGGAGGAGAGGGAATGAGAGCAGAGGTCTGGGTGATGGAAGATGCATGGATGAGAGCTCCATCAACAATGGTAGAGTGGACACCATAGTTAAGTGAAAAATACAACATCTGTACAGAAAGCCTTATCACTGGAGTAGAGTTGACAGAGATGGAGTAACTTGGGAAAAGGAATGGAATCCTCTCAGACGAGGTGTGGTAGGAGGAAGTATAGTTAACGTAGCTGTAGGAGTTTGTGGGCTTAACATGAATGTTTGTTGACGATCTATCTACTGAGATGGAGACAACAGATCCAGAAAGAAGAAAAAGCGATGTATGCCATGAGAATGTAGAATGAAAACTGGCAACAAAAGCAATGAAATTTTTGAGATTAATATGAAATGTAGAAAGCAGTGCCAATACAGTTGTCAGTGCTTTAGAAAATACACCGAGGAAGCGGCCTGTGTAGAATTGAAACTGTGTGTTTTTGGCACTCCTATTTTTCATCCCAGCTATACCCCCCTCCCCGCCCCATAATCTCTGGGGCTTAAAACTATCTTACGGTATATATTCACTGTTCCAGTTCCGATGACAGACCTACAACCTGTTTCTCTTTCCATAGGTGCTACCTGACCCATTGAGTGTTTATATAATGTTTTGGTTTTATTTCAGGTTTCCAGCAACTGCGTTTTTTTTAAAGTAAGCTGTCAGTTTCTCCACTATTTAGCCCTGACCAGGAATGAATTCTAGGCATTTCTTTTCAATCTGACCTTAATACATAATTAGTCCATTGATTAAAATCTTTAATTGTATGTTGCATTTTTAAAACTTGTATTTTCTATTCATCCTTTCTTTCATATTTTGCTTTCTATAATTGAGTCAGAATTATACATGGATATGCAGGTTGGAGGAGCAACACCTCATATTCTGTCTGGGCAGCCTCTAACCTGGTGGTGGCATGAACAATGAATTCTCGAACTTCTGGTGATGTGCAGTGCCCCCCCCCCCCCCAATCACTTCACCATTCCCCATTCCTTTTCCGTCTCTCAGCTCATCTCCTTACCTGTCCATCACTTACCTGGTTCTCTTCCTCCTTTCTTCCATGGCTTCTGTCCTCTCCTATCTTCTTTATCCCCTTCTATAGCCCTGTATCTCTTTCACCAATGAACTTCCCAGCTCTTTACTTCACCTGTTCCCACCTCCCCCCCAGTTTCACCTATGTGTTTCTTCCTCCCCTACCTCCACCTTCTGACTCTGATTCCTCATCTTTTTTTTTGAGTCCTACTGATGGGACAGCCCAAAACATGGACAATACCCCTTTCCATGGGTGCTGCCTGGCTTGCTGAGTTCCTCCAGCATTTTATGTGTGTTACATGGATATGTTCCTGTTTAGAGCTTTGGATCTTTCTGTGATTATTGACTGACTTGACTCAGGTGGTGTAGTCTTACTTACATGAGCCATGAGTAATGAGTGGATGTACAGTTATAAACCTTTGAGACTGCATTGCACTGTGGAATTAGATTAAGGGTAAAGCATAAGTGTAACTTGGTGTTAGTCTTCCCTTTCATTTCCATAAACTGAGCCTGGAGCGGAGAACCGATTCTTTATAGAAATGAAATGAAATACCGGAGTCAGACTGGTCTTTCATGAGTTTTTGACCCTCTGGTCCTTTGGGTTATGCCCCTGTTCAAGGGATTTGTAGCAGGCATCTAGATGACAGATATTCAACCCCTGCAGGTTTTCCCAAGGTAAGGAGGGAACTTCAACAAAAAAAACCCGGTGAAATCGGAAATATCAATTAAATTAATTTTTTTGTCTTTTTTAATGGATGGATGTTCCTAGGATACAGAGCAGAAATTCCAAAAGAAAATCAAACATCAAGCAATAAAATGCTACTGTTAAACTGTAACAGTAAAAGGCAAACATGGAGAACTTATTTATTAAAATCTTCCAAAAATAATTGCCTCTTCTTTCGATATTGTTTTAAAAATGGCATGATGAAATTTTTGACTAAAAATTTCTATGTAGAATGAGATTGTGCTGCAATTCCAGATTGTAGAAGTTTGCTGTAAGATTTAGTTGTTTTCCTTTAATAGTTTGAAGCATTTATTCTAGACAGTATCTGTGTGGCAAAATGTTAGCTGAAGTAATCTATGTCCAAGAGTAAATAGAAACTTTCCTGAGAGCTTCAAACCATTTTTAGCTCTTAGGTGGTTAACTATTCAAACTTTTTTTATGCTCTGTATGGTACCAAATAAGGGAAATGATACATTATTTATGATATCAGTGGATGCTGAACAGTGTTTTTAAAAATGTAAAGCAGACAGTTTCAAATGTAAATAATTGGTTAAAGCCACTTTGGATTTCATTTTGGCATCTGTGAACTTGATAGTGTCAAATCAATGGGGCATAAAAATAAAGCAGTCAAGTATTTTCTCTGTTCACCAGATGTAAACATGATAGCATAGGCTTGCAATGTACAGTAAGTACTTAGGTTGTCTGTCTGCAGATTTCAACCGTTAAAAATGGAATTTGGACTTAAAGCAAATGTAAAGTCATTACATTAAAACAGTAAGGAGAGAATACTCGTTTCAGAAATGTAGATTCTAATTGTCAAGAATGAATTGTTGCAAATTCCCAGATCTAGCTAGGTTTTCTTTTCTGTTCGGCAGCATGATCTGTGAGAGTGGTTGGAGTATAATGAGGAAGGAAGAAAAGGTTGGCAGTGCACTTTTCATGAAGTGTAACATCTTAAACCTCAGAACAGTAATGAGTTACTTTGAAAAAAATAATAGCAAGATCCAAACTTCCAATAAGTATTCATTTTATGTTCAAATAGTTTTAAAGCATAAGATTAGACCCTTTTAAATAACGTAATTTTAATCATGTTAGTTTTTGGGAATAGAGTTTCAATCTTGCATGTTTAAATTGGTCAGGCATACACTAAGGAAGCATTACTGCAGAGTTGGAGTATCAAAACTGCAGTATGTATTTATAAATTCAGACTTTTCTGAATAATTGTGACCGTACTGTTTGTTACAACATTATGCTTGTTCAACACACCACTAAGTTTTATAAGTTTGAATTCCCTTTAGCTCAGATTCTCTTTTGTTTGGTACTGGAATACTAAAATATATCAGTTTGGTTGGCATAGTGTCTGGAAAAATGGAATTATTTATTTTTCCTATATTTCAGTAGGTTTTTCAAACACAGCTGTGTGATCAAAAGGTGTATTAATAATAATAATACAAGATAATTAACTGCATTTGTTAACAGGTCAGGAGCATTTGATTGTCAGGATATGTTAAAAGAGTACGCAATAGCAGAAGTTGCACACCATTTTGATATAGAAATATATTTTTTGTTCTTCATTATCACATGGTCTGAATCTTGTAACTCCTAATTCAACAGCACTATGAATGTACTTTCACCAGAAAGATTGCAGCAGTTCAAGAAAGCGGCTGAACAACAGATTCTCAAGGGCAATTAGAAATGGGCAATAAATAGTAGTCTTGCTAGCAACATCGAAATCCTGAAAATGAAATAATTAAAAAAAGAAGGCAATACAATTTAACTAGTCTGTTGTTTGTTCACACTTGTCTCTTGATTGTCAGTCAAGAACAGTCTTGATTCTAAGAAAAGGTGTGCTGGTATTAGAGATGGACCAGAGGAGGTTCACAAGAATGATTCCAGTAATGAAAGGGTTAATTTATGAGGAGCATTTTATGGCTCTGGGCCTGTATTCATTAGAGTTCAGAAGAATGATGGCGGTATCTCAATGAAACCTATCGAATATTGAAAGGCCTTGATAGAGTGGATGTGGAGAGGATGATTCCTATACTGCGGGAGTCTAGGACCAGAGGGTACAGCCTCAGAATAGAGAGATGTTCATTTAGAACGGAGATGAAGATTAATTTCTTCAGCCAGAGGTAGTGAATCTTGATTGGTCAGGCATGAAGGGATATTGAGGGAAAAGGCAGGAGATTGGGGCTGAGAGGAAAAATAGATCAGCCGTGATGAAGCGGCAGAGCAGACTTGAGGGCCGAATGGCCTAATCCTGCTTCTGTGTTTTATGGTCGTATGGAATCTGCAGAATTCATTGCTAAAGACAGCTGTGGAGGCCAAGTCATTGGGTTAAAAGCAGAGGTTGATATGTTTTTGATTAGTAAGGGTATCAAAGGTTACAGGGAGAGGGCAGGAGAATGCGGTTGAGAGGGATAATAAATCAGACATGGTGGAATGGCCTAATTCTGATGCTGTGTAATATGGTCTTATGGACTTAGTATTAGATTCGGCTTTCCTTCATCTGTAGCAAATGCCTGACATGAAAATAATGGAAATAAGTGGCAAACAAAAAAAACAGCAAAATTTTAATTGATGTTATTCAAGAAATCTTCTTGAAATGCCTGTTTCTGAGGAAATTTTGTTCTGTTACTTGCTTTATAATTATTGCTAGCCACAGGCTAATACAGAAAATTAATTTTTTTTTAGTTATAAATCCATTTCTTCTCTTTGTGTATAGACCGCTTTATTTCAGTGGCAAGGTATTCCAGTGAATTAAGTGGGTAAGATGCAGCAACAGTATTTTTGGTGTGTTTTTATTTGTCCTCTTCATTTAGTGTTACTGATCCATGTATGTATAGAACTATTCCAATGAATATTCACCCAACTTGTTAATTACTCAAGCACAGCCTGAACTTTAAATTGAAGAGGACTTTAGAATACTTAATATGTCATAAAATCAATTAATTGAAAATATAAGATTATCACATTTTAGGCGTATATAATGCTGAAGTTAAAATAATTAAAGTTCCATAAAATCACTGATCTTGTTCTCCACGTTGGTGAGTTTAGAATGGTCTCAAAATAAAGAAGTTCAAACATTTGGGCCTGAGATGAGAAATTTCTTCATACAGAATACAGAAATGTACAGTGTATACTGTATACAGGCTGTTCAGTCCACTAGGTCTGTGCTGACCACGATGATAAATTAAACTAATCACAGCTGAAATTTAGAAAATTGAAATCTCCTTGGGTAGTGACTCTGTCTGGCTCCAGTTAGGCAGTCAAAACTTTGTCTGCAGGCTGTCACTCTTGATCCAGCTCCTGGTCGTCACTCATTGTCAAACCCTGGGTTGTCAGTCAGAGGGTAAACTCCAGGCAGACATACTGTGCTTTGATCCAGGAGGTCACTCTCAGTGGCCACTCTCTCCAGCTCTGGGTGGCCACTCTGTATTCCAGTTCTGGGTGGTTGCAGTGGACTGATCTTAATCTGGCTTCGAAAGTCAGTCAGCAATCTGGCTCCAGGCAGTCAGTCAGTCTTCTAATCGGACTGCATGGTGACTGTATTGGAATCAGGATCACTCAGTGGACAGTCCAGTTATTCAGCCCTGGTCCAGCTCCAGGTGCTCCAGTCCAGGTATCCATTCTGTCTGGCTTAGACTGTCATCCACATAATATTATATGTTCTTTTATTTTTCTCCTTCAAAGACTTATGTATAGCCAGTCATTAAATATATGCTCTGTAGAGATCTGCTATATTTTTGACTACTAAAGGAAAAGGGAGGATGCAGTTGAAATGAGTTGCCAAGAGCTTGCTGAATGTCTTAAGGATCTGAGTGATCTATTTTGATCTATTTCAAGTAATGCTGCTTATGGTCTTGTATTCACTCTCTATCAGACTGAAGGGAGGTTGTCAAGGAACATGAGCAGTGACTTTTTTTTTTGGTTCCCTTTGTCAGTCTTGAAGCAATACTGACAACTTAAGTGAAGTTGACAACACAGACCCATGTAGATCTATGTTACTGATAAAGCTATCAATAAAGTCATGTAAAGCAAGATTTTACTTAGTAACTTCTTTGAATTTTTTAGAGCATTGCAGGGAATAAATAATTTTTGAAGGGTGGGCGCATGTATAAATATAGCAGTCAATTTGTGTGCAGCAAGATCCCCTCAAATGGTAAGGGTGAACTGTTAATCAGAAACGAGAAAAACTGCAGATGCTGGAAATCCAAGCAACACACACACAATGCTGGAGGAACTCAGCAGGATGGCAGCATCTATGGAAAAGAGTATTGTTGGTGTTTCAGGCTGAAACCCTTTGGCAGGACTGGAGGGAAAAAAGCTGACGAGTGCATTTAGAAGGTGGTGGGGGGGGGGGAAGAGAAACACAAGGTGATTGGTGAAACATGAAGGGGCAGGGATGAAGTAAAGAGCTGGGTTGTTGATAGGTGAAAGAGACAGACGGCCATTGAAGAAAGAAAAGGGGGGAGGAACACCAGAGGGAGTCAATGGGCGGGCAAGGAGATGAGGTGAGAGAGGGAAAAGGGGATGGGAAATGGTGAAGGAGAGGGATGAGGTGGGGGCATTATTGGAAGTTCAAGAAATCTATGTTCATGCCATCAGGTTTGGGGCTACTTGAACGGAAGATAAGGTGTTATTCCTCCAACCTAAATGTTGTTCCTCATGACAACAGTGGAGGAGGCCATGGATAGACATATTGGAGTGGGAAGTGGAATTAAAATGGGTACAGGAAGCCACACTGGAAGTACTGGACACAGTATATGACCCCAGCAGACTCACAGGTGAAGTGCCGCTTTACCTGGAACGACAGTTTAGGGTATGATAGTGAGGGGTAGGTGTAGCACTTGTTCCGCTTGCAAGGATAAGTGCCAGGAGGGAGATCACTGGGGAGAAACGAATGGACAGTGGAGTTGTGTAGGGAGCAATTCCACCATCGAATACATCTCCCCCACCAACTTTCTGCTTTACGCAGGGATCACTCCAATGTGACTACCTTGTCCATTCATTAGGTTAGATTGGGGGTTGCTGGGCAGCACAACTCAAAGGGCAAAGTATCTCAATAAACAAACAAACAAATAAATTAACAAATAAACAAACAAAAGAAATCAAATTACTATAATCTGCCTTCAAATTGGAGAAATGTACATTTACCCACATTCTGATTTTTCCTTGTTTCTCAAGGATACAGAACAGAATTGTACTTGAGGATGGGGTTGGAAGGGGTAGTGGGAAAAGTTACAAAAGAAGTCATTACATTTACCTACAACATTTATGCTAGAATATTTCTGTTCAGAATGATGAATATACTTTTACTTAGGCAAATTTACATAGATGGCTTGACTTCACTCCAGATCTGTAACTTCTAAGATGGCTATAAAATTTATTTGGAGAAGCATAGCATAGTCTGATTAGGAGTACTCAGCATGGCTTTGTGAGAGGCACATTGCACCACACAAGCCTGTAACAAAACAAACTGATGAAGGTAAGGTGGTGGACTAGGTGTATAGGGAGTTTAGTAAGACATTTTCCCTGTCGTAGACTCATTCAGGATGTCAAGAGGCATTTGGAATTGTCTTGCCCATAGAAGGCAGAGATTGGTAGTAGATGGAGCGTATTCTGACTGGAAGTCGGTGACTGGTGGTTGGTGTAGGGATCTGTTCTAGGTCTGCTGTTCTTTGTGTTTTTATAAATAACATAGACAAGGAAGTGAAAGGGGTGGGTTAGTAAATTGTCATAGGTTACAGTGAGACATTAATAGGATGCCAATCTCGACTGAGAAGCGGCAGATTGAGTTCAATCCAGTAAAGTGTGAAGTTATGCACTTTGGAAAGTCAAACTTGGAAGACAGAAAACAGGGTTAATGTCAGGATTCTTAGCAGCGTGGAAGAACAAAGGGATCTTGGGTTCCACGTTCGTATGGGTTAAGAGAGTGTATGGTGTGTTGGCCTTCATTAGTCAGAGGACTGAGTTCAAGAGCCGCAAGGTGATGCTGCTGCTTTGTTTAGACCATCCTTGGAATATTGTCTTCAGTTCTGGTTGCCTCATGTAAGAAGGATACGGAAGCTTTAGAGAGCACAACTATGAGGAAATGTTGAACAAGCTAGGGCTTTTCTCCCTTGGGAGTGAAGAAGGACGAGAGGTGACTTGATAGAGGTGTATTAGATAGTGAGGGGCATAGGCAAAGTATATAGCCAGCACCTTATACAGCATAGTGATTGGAGAAAAGTACAGGGGAGATGTCAGAAGTAGTTTTTTTTCACAGATAGAGTGGTAGGTATTTGAATCATCCTGCATGTCCCTGTTTTGCTGATAAAGAAAGGTAATCGGGAGGGGTCAGTTGAGAAAGATACTTGCAGCAACTTTCCTTGTGCCAGATAGCAGGAACTTTATGTATTATTGTTACAGACTTCTTTTATGAAGATGGACATGATTATATTATCATTAGTTTCCTCTGGCATGCTCTAATCTTCCCAGAAGACCAGAATCTACACATTCTCCTTCATCTCCTAATTAAGAGCAGATTATGTGTAAATTAGCTTCATTCAAAATGGGTAGGCTAAATTCATCTGTGAATGCTATTTGTGAAATTGCCAGGGAGAAGATATAAATAAGGAAATGAGAAAAACAAGCCTGGCATTAACATGCTATACAATGACTTTAACATGCACTCAAGGAAGCCTGGAACACCTGCCTTTTCCATTAGACAAGTCAGTTTTAAAAAAAAGATTCAAAACATGAACTTGGCTCAGACAATTTCAAACAAGACTAAAGTTTAATTCTTTAAGATTTGACAGATGAATTAAACAGGTTTCAACAGGCCATGTTGCAAGCAATGATGATCATTTATGAATCCATAAAATGTTATTCCTAAATGTAATAGATTCTGCTTAAATTTTTTTCAAGTTATTTTTACAATGTTTATTTATGTAATGCATGTTGACACTGCTTCATGGAACTGATGTTAAATGGTGAGTGAGATTGATGGAGCAAGGGAGAGGCGTTAACACACAGTTGATTACATTTCTCCACAGCCCCTTGTACTGCCTGGCTCAGAAACTCCTCCAATCAATTCATCCTATGAAAACACTAGCATTCATTTCAACTGAAACAACAGGAAGCAGAAACATGAAAGTCTTTGTAATAATTCAGTTCACTTAAAGGGGCCTAATAGTGATATTCTCTGATAGATTATTTTTTAAAATGAGAACCAACATTCATTCTTTGCTTCAGCTATCTCAGCTACTGGACTATGAAGCATGATAGCCCATTAATTTAACTACAAGCCAATACAGACAAACTGATTAATGACTAAACCACAAATAAATAAGGAACTGTAAATCTCATGTAACAACCATGTCAGATACCTTTTAATGTGATATTACCAGCTGAGATCTAGTGATTGATCAAAATCCACAGTCAGGAGTTGCTATACATCTTACAAAAATTCAGGACTCAACAATCCAGTAAATAGTGAAATGAAGGGTTTTAATCCATCACTTAGAATTTGCACTAATAATGTGGAATTATGCCAGCCTTCTGCAAGAATCAATCGATAGCTGATTTTATAATATAAACCAATAATGATCTTGATCAATACCAGTCAATACAAACTTGTAATACATAGTTATAGTTGTTTATTATTGCAGTATACAAAGTGCAGTCAAAGTCATAAATCAGTTTTCTTTGACGTTGTGATGTCTTTGAAATTATGGAGACTTGTGTTGCACTCTGCTCACCCCCTGCTGTATTATCCAGCCGTGGGAAATTATACAAAGCCCATGTTTGTCAAAGTTAGTATCAAAACTGAGTAAAAGTAGTAAAATAAAAAAATGCTACAATGAAAAGCACCAACAAGCTCCTTATAGATTGAATCAATCTACCAGCCAGTACGTCTTTCGACTGTGGGAAGAAACCAGAGCGCCAGGAGAAAACCCACGAGGTCATGGAAAGAACATAAAAACTCCTTACAGACACTGGTGGGAATTGAGCCCCGTCGCAGGTGATGTAAAGCACGTGCTAACCACTGTTACTGTGCCACCCCACTATAGCATTCAACAGGTTTCAAAAGATACATTTAATGTCAGAGGAATATATACAATATACATCCTGAAATACTTTTTCTTTGCAAACATCCACAAAAAGAGAGTGCCCTAAAGAATGAATGACAGTTAAACATTAGAACCCCAAAGCCCCCCCACCAGCAAAAAAGCATCAGCTCCCTCCACCGAGCACTCAAGCGTGCAGCAAAGCATCACAGACTTGCAGTACCTCAAAGACTACTCGTTCACAGGCTCGCTCTCTCCCTAATAAGGGAAAAAGATGTGTCCCCGTTTCACAGCGAGAGGGGAGACATAACAAACAACTTGCTGATTCATGATGTTAAAAGTTTGTTGTGTAGCCTTTTCTGAGCTCTACCCAGAGAGACGGCCTTAGAAAGGCTCAGGTTTCTGGACACACAGCCCACGGCAGCTAACCCGTTGCTCTAGATGTTAAGTGTCTTCCCATGACGAGTCAGTTGGGGCACCGGCCGAGAATCAGCCTGTCTCCAGAGCCATTTCAATCCAACACCTTGAAGGTACTCTAGTCTTCTAGGCCACGTCCTTGGGATATCAAAACGCGGCCGGCCATGAGGTCCTGAGAACCGAAGTCAGAGTGTAACTCCAGGTCACGGTCTTCGAAAGAACCTTGTTAAAGTCCCAGCTTTTTTTTTAACCCCCTATTGATACTGGCTGTGAAAATTGCATGTTAAATTATTAAAAAATGATTGAAAAAATATTGCAGTTTCACCCACCTGCAGTTAGTGTATTAGGTGGGAATTCTCAGATATCCTTGTGTGCTATACATATGGGATATTTGCTTGTATTGCCCCTTTCCATCCTCTACTAATTAAACTTGCGAACACTTGAATTCTTAAGTCATTTACTGAGGAGCAATAACTGAGGTGGTTTCCCTTTGCCCTCATCTTAACCTTTCTCTTTGGGATACCTTCTCCTGAGGGAGGAAAGGAGGAATCAAAGCAGTAATGAGAAGGAAAGTTGAATATGCTAAATAGGTTTGAGCTTCGACTGTCTCTTGCCACCAATCACTTGGAATCTAGGTGCTTGATTCTTTTAGGTAGAAGATAGTGACAGGAAACATGGACAGGATAAAGTTGTCCATTTAGATCTGATTTCAGGAAAAACTTCATTTAAGATTGTGAATCTTTGGAATTTTGTTATTCAAAGGGCTGTGGTTGCTTGGTTATTGAAAATATTCAAGACAGTATTCAATACATTGTTGGAATGCAGGAATATCAAGTGATATGGGGATAGGATAGCAAGGTGGAGTAGGCATCGTCATGATTTCCTCAAAGGACAAAGCAAATGCAACCATTCCAATTTCTTTCATTCTGTATCTTACATTGATGCAGCAGTACCTTTCATGCATTCAGGCCACCCTAAAATACACAGCTAGTGAAGTACTTTCAAAGGGTAATCATTGTTGCAATGTTGGAAACATCACAGTCAATTCACACTTAGCTAACACCCAGAAAAACTAATGTGATGACCACCAGAAAATCTGTTTTAGTTTCGTTAGTTCAGAGATGTTAATGTTCACCAAAACACTGGGAATAATGTCTCAACTTTTTTTTAAAATCATGGATTGGGATCTTTTGCATCTTCCTGAGACTAATTAGGCCAACATAGAACACATAACAGTTTCCATTAGATTAGTTTATTGTCACATACACCAAGGTGCAATGAAATTCCATGCTCGTGTGCAATTCAGCAAAGATTATACACGGTATAATAAATAATATAAGAATGGGTGCAGTGGTAAGTGCAAAACAGCAGAATGGAGCAAAAATAGAAGTCTGAGCAAGTTGGAAAAACAGTATAAAAATGATAGTAACAATAACTGGGAGAGGATGAATTAAGGTTTCAAAAATGAGGCAGCAGTGCTGGGAACGGAATCTGAAAAAGGTGATTGGTACAGAAATCTGAAAGAAGTGGGGAAATTGCCTTTCTTGAATCTGGTCATCAGGACTTTCAAGCTCCCGTACTAGTTTCCACAAGGAAGAAAAGAGAAAAGGGAGTGGTCAGGATGGCAGGCATATTAATGATGCGGTTAGCCTTTTGACAGACAGACAGACATTATTGATCCCGAGGGAAATTGGGTTTCGTTACAGCCGCATCAACCAAGAATAGTGAAGAAATATAGCAATATAAAACCATAAATAATTACATAATAATAAGTTAATCATGCCAAGTGGAAATAAGTCCAGGACCAGCCTATCGGCACAGGGTGTCTGACACTCTGAGGGAGGAGTTGTAAAGTTTGATGGCCACAGGTAGGAATGACTTCCTGTGACGCTCAGTGTTACATCTCGGTGGAATGAGTCTCTGGCTGAATGTACTCCTGTGCCTAACCAGTACATTATGGAGCACATTATTTGTGAAGCAGCATTCTGTGAAGATGGTCTGGATAAAAGGAACTTGTGATCAACTGGGCAGTGTTTATCACTATTGAGAGGTTTCTTTAGCCCAGAGAAGTGCGGTTGTGAAGACAGGAGGTGATGCAACCCATCAAGATGTTATCTATGACGCATTTGTAGAAGTCCAAAGAGATCCTGCTGGACAAGTCATATCTTCTCTGATGCCTCATAAAATACATATACTGATGTGCTTTCTTGATCATCATCATCAGTGTGGAGGACCAGATGTGGTTGCTGGTGATATGAATGCCAAGGAATTTGTAGCTGTCCACCAGCTCTATTGACGAAGAGAGAGTTGTGTTTACCCCTACTTCTCCCCTCCTGCTTCCATAGGCCAACAACCCCACCTCGATTGTTTTGCTGATGTTAATGGCTGGGTTGTTGTTCTCGTGCCATTGCACAAGGTTCGAAATCTCTCTCGTGTACTTCATCCTTTGCTGTTTGGTCTGGCTGCTAGAAGTGGCGTCCATCTATTTGAGTGCTTACGAATGCAGCTCGATTTAAATATAAAACGTTCCCAGCAAAAAAAATGCTGAAACCTAGATATCGAATAAATCAAACCAACGAGAAGCCTCCATCCTTTCCTTTCAATAGAACGTTTTAAGTAAATTGCAGTTACTAACCTGTTAGATTAAGAGGTAATAACCTATTTTTTAATACAGGAATTTGCATGCCTGGTTCATCGTTTAAAATTGTTAACTTCAATTTGAAAAGTTGAAAGACAACTTTTCCTACTTGCGGAAGGTATATAGAGGGAAAGAAAATGGGCAATTTAATACTTCTGCAGAAAATGAAATGAAAACTTTAGCTCCCAGATTTTTACAGTAGACTGAAGTAAACACATTGAATTAATTAAAAATATTAATATTAATTGAAATAAGTATTTTAAAACAATTACCTTATAGTTGTCTTTTTGGCATCTTCTCTAAAGCTGGATGCACTAAAAATGTCCATGTAAAGCTGAGGAGCCAGATATAAAGTGCATCTGGTCCTTCAGTTCAGTTCATTATGGAATTCCCCTGGGTGCAGTGGTGAACCAGGAGTTCAGATCAGGCTGACAAACAGCCTGGAGCTTGCCAGCATTTTGCTACAGAACTGCCAACTACTGCTCAATCTCTTCCCCTGAGAGGATATCTTAGACTTTTATACAATTATCTAATAGTATGCCACTTAGTTAGCCTATTCAAAAAAAGTTTTCAATTGTTCAGTTTTCGGCCATCAATAGGATAGTTTTAACATGTGGAAGACTTCAAAGGTAACAAAGTAATTGCATTAAGAATATAAAGTTATAAATATCACTTGTACACAGTGGACTTCTGTAGTATTTGGCACTTGTTTCCTGTCTCTGTGGTTGTAGTTTTTTGGAGTTGTTTTGGAGTACATGCTTCTTCCTGTCTATAGTAAATGTGACTGCTCCTGCCAATTTCTTGATGATGGAATTACAGCCGAGGAGGAAATCTTTTAAGAGCCTGTTACCCTTTTTCCTTTAGTAACACGCAAAAGTTTTGCGAGCAGAATCACAGGTATTTTCACAGTTCTTCCAGACTTTCAGCTAAAGAGCAGACTGAATTGTACTTGCCATCCTTTGATTGTCATTCTTCTGCATGGATAAATATATTCGTTTAGTTAAAGTTTTGTTGAATATGCCTGCACTATGCTGTAAAGGAAAAGAAGGGACATATCTGGTAAAGAAAAAGGAGGCACATATCAAGCATAGGCAGTTGGGATCAAAGGGGCTTGAGGAGTATAAGAAAGCAAGAGAACACTTGAGAGAGAAATCCGGAGGGCTTAAAAGAGATCATGAAATTGCTCTTGCAGACAAGATGAAAGAGAAACCTAAGAACTTGTATAGCTATATTAAGACCAAAAAGATAGCAAGCGACAAAATTGGTTCTCTTGAAGATCAATATGCTCATCTATACATGAAACTGAAAGAGATGGGGGAGACCTTAAATACATCAGGATTAACTCGGAAGACAGACACATTCTGTAGATCTTTGGAAAGAGTCGTAAAGTCGTGGACCATATCTGGATTACAGAAGAGGAAGTGCTTGCTGCCTTGAGATGAATTAAGGTGAGTAAATCACCAGTGCCTCTAGGACCATCTGGGAGGCTAGTGCAGAAATTTCAGGGATCCTGGAAGAGATTTTCAAAATGTCTTTGGCCAGCGATGAAGTGCCAAAGAACTGGAGGATAATTAATGTGGTTCTGTTATTTAAGACAGGCTCTAAGAATAAGTTGGGAAATTATAGTATGGCAAGCCTGACAAATAAATTGTGGGTAAATTACTTGAAGGTTTTGTAAGAGACAGGATGTATCGATTCTTCGATAGACAAGGTTTAATTAGGGATAGTCAACATGGTTTTGAGCATGGCAGGTCCTATCCAACCAATCTTAGAGAGTTTTTTGAGGAGGTTACCAAGAAGATTGAAGGGAAGGAGGTGGACGTTGTCTACATGGATTTTAGCAAGGTCTTTGAAAACGTCCACATGGAAGGCTGGTCCAGAAGGTTAAGTCGCTTGGTGTTCAGGATGAAATAGTCAATTGGATTAGTGTTGGCTTAGCGGGAGAAGCCAGAGAGTAGTAGTAGATTGTAATCTTTCTATTTGGAGGCCTGTGACTAGTGATATGCTTCAGGTATCAGTATTGAGTCCACTGTTCTTTATCATCGATACTCATGATTTAGACAATAATTTGGTAAATTAGATCGGTAAATTTGCAGGTGACACCGAGGGTGGGGTGTAGCAGACAGTGAGGAAGACTGTCAAAGATTTCTGAGCTTGGATTCTGCGGATTTCACACTGTTTTTTGATTCTGTTGGTATGCCATAACCCTAATTCATTAAATGAACAGATTGGACTTGTGCATAGTGAGAAAAGCAATCAGGAGAGTAACAGTACTTACTTTTATGATTTCATAAATAAAAATAACAACTAGACAAGTTATTACTATTGGGAAATATTATTTAGATTGGAAATAAATTGTGGAAGCGATTTGAGTTTTCTCCTGAAGTATATAATCCAATTGATTCATTGCTACTGCTAAACTTCATTAAGTAGACAGTGCTGAGCTCCATGGTCACATTTCAACGTTTTAACTAAATGTAATGTTTTCATGTGCACGTGGTAGGTAGCATATGTGGATTCTTTTTGAGACAATTGCCTTTTTTTTTTACCATGTAGGTTACCAGAATTGTATTTGAAATGCATCTCCTCAAATGTGCCCTGCAACCCCTACGGATCTTTTGTCCTCACTGAAGCGTTCTGCGCTAAATAGTTATCAGAAGATCAGTATTGATTCCCTTGATGTAAAATAGTCGCACAGAAGTTATGAGCAGAGAAGTGTGTTGGTAGATTAAACATAATTGTTTAATTGTTGTACTCTGATAAAACTTGAAACTGGAATATTATCTGGACATATGAATTAGGGGTAGGAAGTTGTGGGCATACTATATTGCAGCTGGAAGCAAGGGGCTACTTGCAGGCTGTCCCCAGCAATCCAGACTGCTTTGATTGTTGACGCAAAACAGCGCATCTCACTATATGTTTCTGTTATTCATGTGACACATAAAGCTTAATCTTAAAAAATGAGGGAAGCAAGATTGAATGTGTCTCTAGAAAACCGTAAATACACAATTGCTGTTATACCATGTGTATATGCGAAATGGGTGAGAGGGGAAGAAGTAATGGAGAAAAGTACATCAATTAAAATATGAAAGGTCCCATGTAGGAAGTTTAAAAATACAGTTTACTAATTTGTAGCAAAGTATTGACAGTAGGGAGATGGAGCTTATTGCTTAGGGAGTCTGCAATGAATAATTACTGTTTTCACGTCTCTAAAGAAACTTGTCTTATGAAATGTTGTTCCTTCAAGGCTTGTTCACCCAAAGTGCAATTAAAAGTAATTCTGCAGTCACTTTATCATCTGGGAATGTAGACACCAGTCATATCAAATTACTTCACACAGTCTTCATGAAGTGTAGTGCAAGCAATACTTGGTGATTCATTACAGCGGTTCCTTGTTGAAACCTGAAAGACCAGAAGTAATTTTCTTAACATAATTACAGCTTAATTAAAATGACATGTCTCAGATGGGTTTCTTGTAATGGATGTCATTCTGTTGGAAAATGAGTTCTGTCTTTTATGCAGATTTATAATTTAGTCAGATATGAAAGACTGAACTAAAAATATAAAGACCTCTCAAGATCACTATGTAATTTGTATTGCATAGTCTGGAAAAATACGAATGGTGTATTAAGTTGATCTTTGTGCTTAATTCTATTATATAGCTTTCCCACACACATTAAGTATTAGCATACGGGATATCTTTTTATTGAACCATTCATCAGTTGGAACTGGGTATTGGCTCAGCAACAGCTATCCATCTGATATTAGCTCCTGCATACTGTATATCCTTATCCCTCTATTGGGAGGAATGTTCTCTGCAATTTTTCTGATCTTCCCTTTCTGACTCATTATAATTCAGATCAGGAGTATCATGGAGTGCAGGCCAAACCCATCACTTACTGGGTAAAATTAGAAAACTTGTTCTACAATTCTTTTATTTTTATTTTTATTTTATTTTATTACTTTTATTTCCTAATGGCAGCCAAAATTCAAGGTGAATTGTGCTTCCAAGGCAGAGGAGTGAGATTGGGACAAATAATTTTGTCAAATTCTTTTTAGTTATTTGAGGCCATTCTACAGAGGCAAGGTAACTGATCCATTCCCATTGATTTTCCAACATTATAACTTTGGATGTGTTTTGATGTTTGTGTATCTGCACATGTTGTGGGATGCACCAACTAATGTTATTAATGGCTTACCTTGAAATTATCTTCATAGTCCAGAAACTTTTACAATATCATGTCGATTAACACCTTTTCATTAATAAGGATAGCTGCAAATTTGATATTATTCTGCTAAGTTAGAAAAGCAGTTGCATTTCATGGCAAAGTTGCTGGATGTACTTCAGAATGTTACCATATAATTACATTACCATGTTTTAAAATTTCTGCGAACCCTTAAGAAATATTAATTTGTGGGGAATTTTTAACCAATTTCTTTTTGTAGTTTTGCTATGATTTTATTCCTACATAGATGAGCGTTATATCTAATGCATTCTGCTCCTCATGTAAGCAATGAGAATGGTGATAATTTATCTTTCAGTAATTGGGTAAAATGAGTGATACCAGATTGGCTGCTTTGTTATGCTTTGCTCCATTTCCTCTTCATTGACTTCCTGTATCGCCTGTTTTTAATTTTTGCAAAGAATTAAAATCATCTTCAGTGAGTCTAACGACAAATGCTATTTAATTTCCAGTGTTAACTTTGGCTCATTATTGCATTTTTTCTAAAGCAAAATGGGGCAACAACTGAAGTCAGATTTTTCTGACCAATATTGCAACTATCCTTTTCCTTCCCATTCCTTCCTTTTTCTTGCTTTGCAGAGCCTTCATCAAACTACCAAATCTCTCAGCCTGAAGTGTACACAGCGCATCCAGGAGATTTGCTTCAAATGCAATGTCCTTTGAAAGAGGATGTACAGAACATCATTTGGACTAAAGTTGGGCAACAAATAGGGCACAACAATAAGACTTATATTATCAGAGAGTACTTACAAATTAGTAATGCCACACATGAGGATTCGGGCCTTTATGCTTGTACCACAAATAGACCAGTAGGCAGTGGTACTGTATACTTCATTGTAAACATTACAGGTGAGTAATATTTCAACCAGACATTCTACAAAGTTCAACCCTTATCTTGGTTGTCTCTCCAGGCATAATTTTGAGTCAGAGGTTGAAGATGGCAGGTGGAGGGGAAGTGATTGTGTTTATGGTTGGGATTAGTGATGCAGAGGGTGGTGTTGGCAATGTGGACAAATAGAAATTGAAAGCCGAACTGAGAGACTGCAAAGCAGGATTAAGGGAATGACAGATTTCAAAAAGAATCATATTGTTCTTGGATTAAGACTTGTTCTATTTCTGCACTCGTCCATTTTGCAATAATACAGGACACAATAATACCAAATAAAAGTCATGTTAGATCATGCTGGTAGATACATTTTAGTTATGCTAGTCATTTCAGTTTTTGTTTGAAGAAACAAAACACATTTTTAGGTAGCGATTTATTTTGCATCTGCAAAGGGATGTTCAAAATGAAATATCAATTTGTACATCTCATAAAGATCTTCCTGGTGCAGTAATTGTTGGTTTTAATGTTATGAGATATCTCAGATGTTATGAGATGTTCTCGTTATGAGATAGCACTTGAAACATGATTAGCCCTCAAAGTTAGTTCCTTAACTTGGCTCGTTCGTCTGAGTTGGAGTTGTACTGAAGGTATATTGTAAACATCTTCCGTGTTTTTCCAATATGCAAGATTGGGAGTATTTAATTCTGAAAATTATGCTTGGCTTTGGAAGGAACAATTTAAATAATCAAAGATGATACAGGTCCATGTTATGTACCGGTACATAGTGAATCTTGGATATGATAGGAAGAGCTCATAGAAAAAATAGTGTTATGCATTTAGATTTTCTAAAGGGAGTTGGCAAGGTTCCACAGAAAAGGCTGATGCATATGTCAAGAGTCTGATGTATTGGATTGAAAACTGGTTATCACATAATAAGCAAAGAGTGTGAATAAATGGGTCTTTTTCAAATTGAAAGGATGTAGAATACCTAAAGATATGTTCTTGTCCTGCAAATACTTAAAGTTAAAACCAGGAAGTAGGAATAAAATATAAAATTTTTTAGTTTGCTGATGATAAGAATGTATAGGTAGGGCATGTTGTGATAAGGACATTGTGATTCTCAATCAGGATATAGATTGAGTGATGGCGTGAAAACTCGGCAAATGGAATTTAATATGGGGAAAATATACACAAGCAAATTAAGAGGAATGAAACTATCGATCATTATCTAAAGGATCTAGGTGCTCTAGTGCATGACTCACAAATGTTAGCAGGCAGGTTGAACAAGAAATTACGAAGGTAAATGAAATGACATGTTGACCTTTAAGTTGAAGGGGCTGGAAATTAAGATCAAGGAGGATTTATTATTGTATAGGGTGTTAGTGAAACTACATCTAGAATTCTCTGCAGTTTTGGTCTCTTACCTTTTTTTAAAAAAAGGGATATGGTAGCAATCGAGGCAGTTAAAAAGAGATTCATCAAGCTTTTCCTGGAATTAGAGAGTTATCCTGTTTAGAGCGCTAGATAATTTGATATTGGGCTTATATTCCCTTGAGTCTAGAAGAATAAGAGGTGACCTTATTCAATCAATTACATTTGTAAGGGGGCTTGACAGAAGAGATGTTGCCTTGTTTTCATGAGTGGGAGAGTGCTATACAAGTAAACAAATCTACAAGATTAAGGGGTCAGTCATTTAAGACTCGGATACATAGAAATTTCTTCTCTCAAAGTGAGTGAATCTCTGGAATTCTCTACCTGCAAAGATTGTGGAGGTCAGATCATAAGATATATTTATGTTGGAGATAGATAAATATTTGAAAGATTGAGTGTTATGAGGAACTGGTATAGAAAGGTAATTGAGGCCAGTATAGAACATCTATAACCAGGTATGTTTGAGGAGGGCTGGCCTACTTCTGCTCTTAATTTCTTGTGCTCCTGCATTGGATATTGACATTTAATTATTTTTACCTAACTAATACTGCAAATCAATAGTGATACAATTATTTTCCTTTGGCCAACAGTGATGATATGGGGATAGTTAGGGAAAAAGAATGCTTTGGAACTACCTTACAAATATCCATCAATTGATTTTCCATAATCCTGAGAAGATTACAGATTATGGTTTTCTTCCAGATGCCATTTCCTCAGGGGATGATGAAGAGGATAGTGATGGGTCAGAAGAGACAACCATTGATGGTAACAAGATAAGTAAGTACAGGCTGAGGAGATAGACTGTAGGTTCATATAATTAAGTCAGCAGGTGCATAAGGTCCTACAGGTATATCTAATTTCATATATATGAAATTGATGGCCTCAAACTCTAAGCAGATAAACATTTGCAAAATACTATTCGTTTCAAATGTACATAAAGTTTTTATCCTGCAACCATCTTTGCACTGCTCTGGGGAACTTTAACTGAAAGCATGGTATTAATTTTGTTCTTACACCAAGGAATGAAACAAAAACTTTATGATGTTAAAGATTATCCTGGATGTGCCTACTCTATCTAGTAATTGTGTACTCTTTTGGAGTCCATTATCATGTCCAGTTTGTCTGCCATGTTCACGATAGGTTAATTTTGACAAGAATTCAGCTTCCAGAAGCTATTTCACATGATATACCTCTGAAAAGAATCCAAAAGGAAATAAAATAGGTTGAAGGTTATTTGTGGCTTTCTCCTCTATGACTAAGATTTGCAGATTTAGAACCTGTACCAGATCGCATTACAATATAAAACTGAAACCACTGCTTATCAAAGTGTTATTCAGTAGTTGATCTACAGTCTCATTTGTCTATTAAAGCAGTTCAATTAGATATTAAAGATCTATTGCACTGCTGGAAAAAACAGGACAGTTTTTTTGTACTTGTAGAAACGTTCCCCTTTCAGCTGTCATCATAGTCAACTAATTCCATTCAAAATCAGCTCACTGTTTATTATAGAATAACTAGATGGCTGTTTATAATAGAATAAAGATTTGCATAGCATATTTAAAGTTAAATGCCATTTTCTATGGGGAAGTTCTACATACAAGTTCAATTTACTCATGCTGTTGCATCTGGCAACTCTTAACTGTTGCAATGGGATAGGTGGCTAACACATGTTGAACAGCACAATTTGGGGACAGGTCAAATAAAGTTAAGTCCTAGGTCACAATGTTGATCTTCTCTTGGTGTAGAGCTGGGAAGGAATTGCCTGTTTGCCATATTGGTTATGACAGAAGCAGCCTTTGAAAATTAGAAACTGATGAGAAATTCCACGGATTTGTATGTTGCTGAATATTCACTCAGTGGTCACTCTATTAGGCACAGGCTATACCTAATAAAGTGGCCACTGAGTGTATGTTTGTTGTCTTCTGCTGCTGTAGCCTATCCAGTTCAAAGTTTAATGTGTTATGCATTCAGAGATTCCACTTTTGTAACATGTGGTTGTTTATCAGCTTCATCCGGTCGGGCCATTTTTCTCTGATGTTTCTCATTAACAAGACATTTTCACCCATAGAACTAGATTTTTTATTTTATTTTTCACAGTATTCTTTGTAAACTCTGGAGATTGTTGTGTGTGAAAGTACCAGGAGATCAGCAGCTTCTGATGTACTCAAACCACCCTGTATGGCACCAGCAATCATTCCACGGTCAAAGTCATTTAGATCACATTTGCTCCCCATTCTGATGTTTGGTCGGAGCAACAGTTGAACCTTTCGACCTTGTCTGTGTGCTATTATGCATTGTCTGATTAAGTATTTGTATTAACGAGCAGGTGTACAGGCATACCTAATAAAGTGGCCTCTGAGTGTATATACAGGACAGTGTACCAGTGATTCCTTGTCCTATATCTGGTAATGCTTCGTCTCTCTACTTGGTACAATAGACTTGATGGCATTGTGGAGCAGGACAGTATTTCATTTTCAATTTAAATTGTTTATGATTGTGGTCTTAATGAACCATTTTGACATATTGGCCTGCGCCAAATTTACATGTAGACAGCCAGTCTGTAGAGAACCAGCAGCAATCTTACACGCAGGTTACAGCTTGTCTCTGACTTTCATACATGCATGGCTAAGTTCAGATCTTTAAAGTGTGCTGGCGATGGGGAATGATAACCAAGCTCAGTCTGTATGTTATGCATTAGAATGTGCCCCAACTTGGCAATTAAGTTGGTTTAGTGGAAAGGAAGTGAAGTGTTTGACAGAGCAGTATACACTGAAAGTTGCAGCAGTGTTTAAAAAAAAAAAAAAAAAAAAAATTGGTGTTGTCCATGATTTATTATTCTGTATATTTAAGGGCAATAAAAAAAGAGCACAGGTTGAACGTACCACAATTAGAGCTTGCTCTGCTATTTGGAGCAATGCTTGGCTGATCAAGGCTGATCCTTGACCTCAACTCAGTGATGCCCAGTTCTCTTAATTCCCTTAGAGTCAAAAAATCTATCAGTGTTATCCTTGAATATACTCATTGCCCGAGTATCCACAGTCCTATGGGTAAGTATTTCAAAGATTTACATCTCACTCTTCCACTCCTCCCTGAGTAAAGGCACAACATTCCTAAATAGCCAACCTCTTATTATGAGAATGTTCCATATTTACAGATTCCCACCCAGGAGAAGGATCCTATCAAAATCTAACTTGTCAACCCTTCTCAGTCCTCTATCTTTCAGTAAGAGCATCTCTCAGTCTTATCAACTCTAGTCAGCATAGACCAATCCTACTTAATCTATCCTCGTAAAGTAGAATGATAACATGCAATACCACTGTTACAACATAAAAATTACATTCCAACTATTTATAAAAGGAGCTTCATATTCTAAGGTGTGTACGCTGTATTTTGATAGCAATTTTTTCATTCCCTATTTCCCTACATTAACACGTTGTTAAAAGAGAAGCAACGTTTGGCCAGCACCGCGATAAGTTTAATTTATTTACTATTATTATTGTGAACTGATAATCTATTAATTTTGCATCTCAGAAAATATACAAGATTGAAGGGTCTCGGCCCAAGACGTTGATTGTTTATTCATTTCAGACGCTGCCTGACCTGCTGAACTCCTCCAGCATTTTGTCTGTGTTGCTTTGGATTTCCAGTATCTGCAGAATCTCTTGTGTGTACAAGCTTAATCAATCCTTAGAGCTTATTGTGAAAATTGGCAGCTCGCTGTAAAAAAAAACCCCCACATTATTAGTGTAGTAAGCTTTTGCTTTGCTTGAATTATTCTGTTTTATAGAAGTTATTTGCCATCTAGCTTGTTTTTACTATTATTTAATAACCAAAATTCCTTAAATTGTTGTTCACAATTTTGCATTAAACATTTAATTAAATTATTTTGCATAATGCTTAACAAGCTCTGATATTGATCATGGGCATACAAGGAGACATAGGGTTCCGCTTTCCCTGGAGTGGGAGAGATGAATGAAGTGTATAAAATTATAATGGGTATAGGTTGAATAAACTACAGGAAACCTTCCCCATGTCAGAAATTTAGAAGGATTCTGAGGGGGACCTTTTTTTTAACCAGAGTGGAATGCACTACCTGAAAGAGTAATGGAAGCTGAGTCACTGAAAGCATTTACAAAGTATCTAGATAAGAACATCTAAGCACAAAAAGCTGTAGGCTAAGTGTTAGAAGATGGGATTGATATAGATGGGTGGCCATCGATCCACATAGACATGATTGGCCAAATGGCCTGCCACATATTAAGTTAAAAGTCCAGCCAAAGTTTAATGCTAGTAGTTCTTTTTCTTTGAGGAGATCTCAAATTACTTTGTATGTTCGTGTCATTGAGTATTGCAGACATTTTGTACAGTAACAGGTATTGCCTTTGTAGTTCAAAATAAATTTACTTTGAACTTATCAAAGTACAAACGGTACATATACAGCCCTGAAATTCGTTTCCTTGCAGTTGGGGACATACTCAATAAATCTAGAGAGTAGTAATCATAACAGAATCAATGAAAGACCTTCCAATTTGGGTGTTCAACTGTGCAAGTTCAAAAAGAAAGAAGAAATAATAATAAATAAATAAGCAATAAATATTGAGAATAGGAGATGAAAAGTCATTGAAAGTGAGTTTAATGGTTGTGGGAACATTTCAATGATAGGGCGAGTGAAGTTAAACCTCATGATTCAAAAGGCTGATGGTTGAAGGGAGTAACTGATTATACTATTGATATTTAGTGGAAATGAGCTGGAAACATCGTGCTAAAAATAAGTTGTACTGATGTGGGCAATGTTTATAATGGATATAAAACATTACTTAATGGTTTTACCTTTACTTTGTTGTCACCAGGACCAACATCCTTTGTAGCATGGTACTATACAACCATAATTACATTAATCATTGGTATTTAACACAAAAGAGCCTTTGTCTCTGATTTAAATTAGTTCATGAGCTCTAGCTTGTAATTTAGAAAATATGCTCTATAAGGAAGAAAATGACTATTCTTTAAGGAATAAAGGTCTTTAAGGCCTCAGGAAACTGGTGTTTCCCATAAGAGCTTTACGTTTATTGAAATTGTGGAGGTGACAGCTAATGGTAAGCACTGAAGAACGTATTAAGGTTGAAGTAAAGGCAGATGGAACGTGCATTTTCTAATGCGAGATTAATTCACCATGATTCCCATGTTATTTGATACCTGGATCTACTGTATTAACTTAAATTATGGAATGGATGTTGAAAGGTGGGTCAGCCTTTGTACCGTAACTCCAACCCTGAACTTGGGTTTAAATCAGACATGCTTACATCTAACAAAATATTTTATACAGCCTGAAGGTACAAGCAAACATTTATGGTTCCGATGGGAAACAGGAAAATGGGAAGACAAGATGTAACATTAAATGAAAAAGTGAGAAATACTAGACAGGCATTTGCTACTAAATATTTCAACATGAATTGATTTTGCTAACCAAAGCTCAAATTTTACAAAGTATATCAAGGGCACTACTGATAACATCCCTACTCTTCTTCAAAATATTACTCTGCCGAAGAGAGCAAGTGAATCTTCCGTTTAATATTTCATCTGAATGATGATACTTTCTGTTTGTGGAACAATTCCTAGGTAATGCTTTGACATGTTATCCTAGACTTTTATGCTCAAGTCTTAAAATGCTCCCCCATTTTTATCAAATGTAATACTGTTGGAACTAAAATCAAATTAAGATAATGACAAAGGATCTGTATTGTTAATGAATCCTATTACTGAATACTATTTCTTACCTATCTATTAGTGTAATTAGTATTGACAGTTGCAAATGTGACCTAAAGGTATTTTTTGGTCAGCACTTGGTGGATGGAGAAAGTTTTGGTTAAGTTTTAAAGTGAATTCATTTGAAAGGCACGAGCCATAGTATATTTAATGCTCAGAATTGTCTTGCAGAGATTATGTCCTGTGGATCCAACATGAATTGCCATCGTTAAAATATTGCAGAGGATAATTAGTTCTTTGTTACAATGTTTTGGTGCTATATTTTTCTGTGTGAAGCCTCTTAATATTCCATAATAATAATAAGTTTATATGTGTAATGGCCAGGTTTATTGCTGGTAGGCCATCACTTTGTATAGCTCATTAAGAGTGGTAAATTTTGAAATATTGTAAGAAAATTGGAATCTTAGACTTTAAATAACTTGGTTCGTATCACATATTTACTCATTTGTAAAGGAATTTGCTTGAATCATTGAATAACTTTTCTCTTGATGAATAATACTTCCGCAAAGCTCTTGTAAACTTTCCGACAGTTTACTTACTTTATTTATGTTCTTGTTTTTCCAGTGTAAATTATGAACAAATTCCCGCTAACAATAGCAGATTTTTTGAGTGACATTGCACAGTCAGCATACTTTGTTGTGAAATAATTTAACTCGTGTTCAAACTTTTAAGATCTCAAATAGTATAAATTCCAAGCACACCTGAAATGGCAGCGAATGAATGCAAGGTGTTCTTTTGTCCACCACAAGGATGGGAAAGAAATTCAATGCGTACTCTTTGCGTGGTAGTTCTTCACAGCTGATATATTTAGAATTTACTGCTGGGCTCCGGCTTATACCTCTACAGAAGGCAAGGGTGGTAGAAACTCCAGGTGAAAGAGAGGGAGATATCATGCTTTGGATGGGATGCAGAAATTGACTTGATTAACAAGCAATATTAGAGATGACTGCAATTGCATCTAGCAAAATACTACAAGAGGAAACTGTAACAAGAAAATGTGAAAGGAATGCCAAAGAGTTTTAGACGAAATATTCAACAGTTAGCAATTAAAATTCATATGTACAAACAGGCTTTGTCCAATTTTATTATAGAGAATGTCATTGAACATTCCATTTACTCAAAGCTAATATGAACTAAGCATTTGAATGGTAAATCTATGGCTGCAAGGAAGCAAGAATACAAATTAGTATTTAATGTATATACAATGGTTGGATTCTGCAGTTTTGACAATGTGTACCTTCATTTGGTCAAGAGTACACAGTGTAATGTGATTTCTAGTTAAGTAAACATGATGAGTCAAAGTATTTATTGGTCAAGAATAACAATGCAGCAAATTTGTTTATCTGCGGTGAAGCTGGAAAGTGAAACTAGTCATATGTGATTCAATATGAATTCAAACGGTCAAAACAGTGTGGGAGAATAAATTTCTGAAGTTTGAACAAATTTCCTTTAGAATTACAGGAGCCTGTATACTGTTGCCTCATTGGTATGTACTTAAAATGAATGACCTGAAATTATATAGGTTTAAATTATTGGTCAGTTTTACTAAGCTTCAAGCAATTACAAAAATATAAAGGACAAGCTGCTGTTTATACATCTTCTTGATAGATAACTATAATTTTGTTTTGCAATATTGCTGTGCATGCAGGCCTTTTGCTGAGTTTCCTCGGAGTAAAATAAACACTGCAAGAAAATATAAAAAAGAAAATGTCAACATTTTGGGCTATTAATGACTACCTAGCCTGAATTCATTGCTGATGATAAAAGTACTGTAGAATAGAAACCTTCATAATGGTAAGAGTATAGAAAGAGGTCCAAAAAGGAAATGGAATAAGGTCCGGTTTAAGCCGATTATTGTTTTTAACTCCACATTAGTTAGATTTATTTCAGGAAGTTCAGGTTGCAGTTAGAAATAGAATTTCACATAAATTAAAGCAAATGTACAAACATTCTAGATTTTCCAGTTATTAAGATAAGGACTTATTTAAAATCTCTTGATTTTGGCTAATAGAATTTTTGAAATTAATAAAAATTTGAGAGGATTAATCTGGGGCCAAAGAAAGCAAGTTCTGCTGCCTTTCTTGAATAAAAGTGTATTAATTGATTATACTATATATAGTCTGTGATTAAAAGGATCACAGAGAGTGCAAAAATTAATAAAGACTAAAACTGACTTGCATTATTTTTACAGATAGCTGGATGTGTTCAGTCTTCTAGTATTGGAGTTCATTCACTTGTGTGCTTAGAGGTAGTGATTTTGCAACCAGTTCCCATGCCTGTATTTTGAATGCTTTCCACATTGCCCTGGAGCTTGTGCAGTCCTGGCATATCTGTAGAATCTCAGTCCAAACAGCTTGAAATGTGCACATCAATAGAAAATGGTGTTTTCCAAAAGAAGTTCTGTACCGTGAAGTTTGCTGCTTCTAGTAAAATCTGAAGTGTTTGTTTTAAATAGACCTTTTATTCCTATCAAGATGGAGGGAAGATCAAAACATGAAACAACCAGCAAGCTGCCGTTTCTCTTCTAAGAGAGGGAAAATGGCCACAGTTAACATCCAGTTTTTACATTTGTTAATTTACTTTGGATCCACTGATACATTATATTGTGCAAAATGTTAATTATAGTTGCAAGTTAGAATTGGGAACTCAGTTATTTTGGTTCTGCAGTTTCATTTTCAGAGAAAACTTTAGCACCCTAAGTCTGATGAAGTCATACCATGCTGCTTCTGATACCTTCTTGGGGAGGTGAAAGTTCTAAGCTACCATCTGGCCTTTCTCACTGGGACAAAGAGCAAGCAGGAAAATCTGGCAGCGAGCTTAAATGCCCATTTCCCTACCTAATGTAGTTTCCAAGTATGCCTTTAAGTGCACTGCTGGCTGAGCCAGGCAAAACATGCCCCTATCTACAGATAGGCAATGCACGTCATATATAGAAGATTCATTTACTTGAGGCTTTCAGTAACCAATCAGTGGACCTGTTTTTACATCAAGGTATTCATGCTACTTCAGGCTCACACAAGCTACTGATTATTTTTTCCAAACTCTACTGTTAACCTGTAAAAGATCAGGAGGCTGAGGTACAGTCAGCATTATTTTGGTACTTGCAACTGAAGGTGATTACAGTTTATTATTTTAGCCTCAATCTTGTAGTGTTTTCCAGTATAGGGTCTTTATAGATCTGCTTGGTTCACTTTATTCCTCCCTCTCTCTCACCATCCCCTCCCAACCTTAATTGAATGGTGTTTTACTTGCTACAGGAAGATTTGGATAAATAGCATTAAAGTAACAATGATGATTGTTCGAAACAGGTCCCCCATACTGGACTCAGCCTAATAAAATGGAAAAGAGATTGCATGCTGTGCCAGCCGCCAACACTGTGAAGTTTCGCTGCCCAGCAGCAGGGAACCCAAAACCAACAATGCGATGGTTAAAAAATGGCCGTGAGTTCAAACCTGAATATCGAATGGGTTCATATAAGGTAAGGTCCACTTCTCTTATTTATAATGGCATAAACCTTATAAATTCATAAATTAACCTCTAACGAAGATCAATGTAAAAGAAAATCTTGAAAATTGATTTACATTGTCACAAGTCATCTGGGAAACCAGTATGTTGCTGGAGGTTTGTGGTGTACGTGACTTGGTTAGATTCAGTGCAGTGGTTTTTCCACTTGGCAGAAACAGTGGGACCAAACAGGTTTACACTTGTGCACACAGCTTTTTGCTTTTCAATGTAGACAGTTGTGTTTGTGTCTTGCTCATGTACAATCACTGCTTTCAGTTAAAGTATCTTTAATGTGGAAAGAGTTGTGTTTCCAAGCATAACAAAAATTGGTTCTTCATCCAAAGGAGGTGGTTGTAGGAGGGCAAGCATAAGCTTAATCAAAGAGTTTGCTTTCAAGAAGCATAGGGAGGTGGAGAAGCTGAGAAGTCTGGAGTAGGCGTTTCACAGTCTAGGATCAATGATACAAGAAAAATGAAGTCAGTGGGGTTTCATTTACTGAAGGGGTAAAAACGATAAAGAGGAAGGATATCTTTGAGGAATTAGAACACTGAGATTAAAATGTCAAGACTGGGGGAAAGTGGGCTACCATAAAAATGCCAGGTGGATGGGGAATTATAGGAGTAATTGGGAGCAGTTTCTGTGTTAAAGCACTGTGCAGCAAACAAGTATCAGATTTTTCCAGCTATCACATATAAAAAGACCAGGACTAATTCAGCCCATTCAGGCACTTAGATCTGATTGATACTGATGCTTTCCCAAATTTGATTCTAGCTTTTGAATTTATCCTGCTTTGTAAGGGTATAAAATCAAATAAAAAAACCTTCTATATCCATTCTGGAATGAAATGTGACCTCAGATTTGTTTACTGCACCTCATATACTGAAGTTCTAAACTTGTAACACTTGGGTTTAACTAACCTCTATACAATATTTTGGCAAGGTGTTGTAGCCAATATCTGAATTAATTTGAACTAGCAGTTGACAGTAATAGATTGCCAATAGTACCCCATTTCTGATTTTACATTGGTTTTGATGAAACATGAGAAAGTTAAATGGGGATTTAAGGCAGCCAGTCTGTTGATGCTTGTATTCCTATTCTGCATAGTTGAAAATTGTCCTGAATGTATAAAAACCTGCTGTGAGCATCAAGTGATATTTTGAAGTATTTTTCTTAGCAATAACACAGTGAACAATATATATAATCCGAAGCTTTGTTCATCAGTCAGTTTTGCAATGGCGCTGTTTGTCAAATTATTATATTATAAACATATTTTCTTTCTGGAGTGAAGGCATTTTGCTACTCGGGGTAAAGAGAGGCAAAACTGTGCAGGTACGTGACGTCAGCCAGTGGAGCGGGAAAAGTTTAAAAAAGCAAGAAATCTTCAGCGGTGTTTGATTCGGAGCAAGAAGGCTGCGAGTGGAATGGCTAAGGATTTCTGGAGTGAGGGCATTTTACTGCTCGGGGTAAAGGGAGGCAAGACTGCGCAGGCGCGTGACATCAGCCGGTAGAGTGAGAAAAGTTTAAAAAGAAGACCGCCATATCCAGCGGACAATGTTCAGAGTGGGCAGCGGAGTGAGAGGTGGCAGAGTGATCGGGCTTTGGCTCAACGGGCTTAGGCAGTAATAGGACGAGGCGAGGTAGGTTTACCTGTGTTAATTGAGGAAAGGAAGTAGTATATGTGTGATTCAGATTCAGTTTATTGTCATTTAGAAACCACAAATGCAATGCAGTTAAAAAATGAGACAACGTTCCTCCAGAATGATATCACAAAAGCACATGACAAAACAGACTACACCAGAAAATCCACATAACGTTTGGCAATCCCAATCCAGAGTCAGTGTTCTGTGCTTGTATCAGATGTGGGATGTCCTGGAGTCTCCCAGCCTCCCGGACAACCATATCTGCACCCGGTGTGTCGAGCTGGAGCTCCTAAGGGAGTGCGTTAGGGAACTGGAGATGCAGCTCGATGACTTTCGCCTGGTCAGGGAGAGTGACAAGGTGATAGAAAGGGGTTATAAGCAGGTGGTCACACGGGGGCCATGGGAGATAGACAAGTGGGTCACAGTCAGGGGGGAAGGGGAAGAGTCAGGTACTAGAGAGTATCCCTGTGGCTGTACCTCTTGACAATAAGTACTTTTGTTTGATTACTATTGGGGGGGACAGCCTACCTGGGGGAAGCAACAGTGGCCATGCCTCTGGCACAGAATCCGGCCCTGTGGCTGAGAAGGGTAGGGAAAGGAAGAGGAAGGCAGTAGTGATAGGGGACTATAGTTAGGGGGTCAGACAGGCTATTCTGTGGATGCAGGAAAGAAACTCGGATGGTAGTTTGCCTCCCAGGTGCCAGGGTCTGGGATGTTTCAGATCATGTCCAAGATATCCTGTGGTAGGAGGGAGACCAGTCAGAGGTCATGGTACATATTAGTACCAATGACATAGGTAGGAAAAGGGAAGAGGTCCTGAAAACAGACTACAGGGAGTTAGGAAGAAAGTTGAGAAGCAGGACCGCAAAGGTAGTAATCTTGGGATTACTGCCTGTGCCGCGAGACAGTGAGTATAGGAATAGAATGAGGTGGAGGATAAATGCGTGGCTGAGGGATTGGATCGGGGGCAGGGATTCAGATTTCGGGATCATTGGGACCTTTTTTGGGGCAGGAGTGACCTGTACAAAAAAGATGGGTTGCACTTGAATCCCTAAGGTTTGCTAAGGCTACTGGGGAGAGTTTAAACTAGAATTGTTGGGGGGTGGGAACCGAACTGAAGAAACTAGGGAAGAGGCTGTTGGCTCACAAATAGAGAAAGCTTAGAGACTGTGTGAGGGAGGATAGGCAGGTGATAGAGAAGGGAAGCGATCAGACAGATGGTTTGAGATGTGTCTATTTTAACGCAAGGAGTATTGTGAACAAAGCGGATGAGCTTAGAGCGTGGATCAGTAATTGGAGCTATGATGTGGTGGCCGTTACAGAGACTTGGATGGCTCAGGGACGGGAATGGTTACTTCAAGTACCGTGTTTTAGATGTTTCAGAAAGGACAGGGAGGGAGGCAAAAGAGGCAGGGGTGTGGCACTATTGATCAGAGATATTGTCACTGCTGCAGAAAAGGTGGACGTCATGGAAGGATTGTCTACGGATTGCTGAGCCTCTGGCGCAGAGAGTGGTGAGTGCGTGGAATGGGCTGCCAGCAACGGTGGTGGAGGTGGATACGATAGGGTCTTCTAAGAGACTTTTGGATAGGTACATGGAACTTAGTGAAATAGAGGGCTATGGGTAAGCCTAGTTATTTCTAAGGTAGGGACATGTTTGACACAACTTTGTCGGCCGAAGGACCTGTGTTGTGCTGTAGGTTTTCTATGTTTCTATAATATTATAGTGCATTTAGTGAAATTTCCAAACGTCACTTTATGCATGAAATAGAAGTCCTTGCATTAGAATTGAAAATCTGTGTTACATTTGTATGTGTGCCAGAACTGTTTATATTCTGGACACTCTACTGCATTTGAATTTCACATGTCGCCAGTGTACTGTAAACACCAGAAAATAAGGAACATTGTTTACAAAAGCAGATGGAGGGTTTCTTTTCGCATTTTAGTGTACTGAGATTTAAACTGTTAGGCAACCGGGCAAAGCATCTGCCAAATGCTCTGTCTGCAAGATAGAGTCTCTCATTCAACAATGAGTGTCAAGTCGGTCATAAATCAAATAAAGGAGGGCACCAGGCGTCAAACCTTCTATATGTGAGACAATCACAGATGATGTTTAGTCTGGTCTGTACAACTTAAAACTGGTTCGTTTATTGGAAAAGAATAGTGATGTGAAGTTTTTCTTGTAGAGACTGTGTATGAAGCCTGTTTGGTTCCTACAGTTCTATGAATTTATATCTAAATTAGAATTTTGGATCTAAAACTCACATATAATAAATTATTCAGGATGTAAAAGAACCTTTTATTGCTGGGGATATCGCAGTGTAGTTATGCCAGTTTGGTCCTTATCTCTCAACACTTTAAAAATTGTTTTCACATAATGAGAAGCTGACAGAATGGACCTCACACTATGAATGACACATTGTGTGGAAAACACAAGATCAGCCTTTTATCTGCCTACTGATTTCTTAGCATAACATTTATCAATACATTGTGAAATGGCAGAAAAAGCAGGTGCATTTATTGATATTGCATCTGCTCTTGAATGTAGACTGAGACTGGATTCAAAACAAATGCTTGATTTTAAATTTCGAAGCAATCTGAAACTAACAAAACTTGCATTTTAATTATTATATTTTATCAAATTTCTGATTGAGTTTCAAATTTACAATCTGAATGTTGAGTTCAATGATGTTCAAGCATGACCACTATTTTATTTCATTGGCTGTCAATTAAGGTTCTAATGACATTGGCAAAACTTAGATCCAGATTTTGATTCTTTGCTTGTTCTTTGTTCTCCCTTGCCTCTTTGCAAAGTATATGTTTTATCTCTCACCAATTCTGACAAAAGATTAGCATTTCTTTATATCTCCTTCACTAAAATAGTGTATGTCCTGTTGAATATTTTAAGCAGTTTAGTGTTCTGTTTCAAAGTTCTGTACCAGTATGCTTTAGATGGCAAACAGGGCTGGCATAGTGTAGTGGTACCAGGTTCAATTCCCACCGCTGCCTGTAAAGCGATTGTACATTCTCCCTGTGATCATGTGGGTTTCCTTTCACAGTTCGAAGACCTACCGGTTGGTAGGTTAATGAGTCATTGTAAATTGTCCTGTGATGAGGCTGGGATTAAACTGAAGACCTGGAAGGGCCTATTCCTTGCTGTATCTCAATAAATATAAAAATAAAAAGCTTCTGTGGAGAAACAGAATCGGATTTTAGGTCACTGCCCTTAATCAGAACTAGAAAAGTGAGAAGTTGAGCATGTCTTAAATTGCAGAGTGGCTGGGGTGGAGAGGGAATTTCTGTAATAGGGTGGAGGCCTGGTTGCCCAGTAACATAATTACTTTCTCTCTGCAATTTAAAACATGTTTGTTTTCTCATGTTTTTGTTTCTGAAGAAGGATCTTTAACCTGAACAATTAACCATATTTCCCTTTCCATGGATGCTGCCAGACCTGTTGCATTCTTGTGGTATTTTATTGCTTTTCTGATAATGTGGTAGAGGAGTGTCTGATGCCTCTAGGTCTCTAATCAATGGAGTTCAAAAAGATGAGGAGGTATCTCATTGAAACTGAATGAATACTGAACGCCCTGGATGTTGTGGATCTGGAAAGCATGTTTCTATTAGTAGGAGAATCTAGGATCTTAGGGCACAGTCTCTTAATAATGGGGTGTCTCTTTAAAACTGATGTGGAGAAATATCTTCAGTCAGAGTGTAGAGGATCTCTGGAATATTTTACCACAGAAGGCCAAGTCTTTGAGTGTATTTAAGGCAGAGATTAAGTGATTCCTGATTTTTAAAGGCATAAATCATTATGGGAAAACGGGAGAAAAATTCATCCATGATTGAATGGTGGAAAAAACTTGATGGGCAGAATGGCCTTATTTTGCTCCTATATTTCATGATCTTGTGGATTACTTTGGGACCTTCCATCCACAAGCACAATGGTCAGCTCTACAATAAATGCGTGAATCATTTATTCCATACGTAGATGGGCTACTGTTAGCAAGTCAGAAAAAGGAAGGATCATTTCATGTCAAAAGTCAAGGATCTGTGATAATTCTATTTTTTCCACAAGGTGGTGTCTGATCTACTGAGTTTTTATAACTTTTTCATTTTAAATTTCCAATATCCAAAACATACTGATTTTATAGTTTTTTTGAATACATAATTTAAAATGTGTTGGATTAGTCAATAAACCATTTAATCCTTTTCTACAATTCATCTACATCATTAAGTAGATTGGAGAGCTAACTTTATACTCTATACTGTCCACTTATACATTTACTTTACAACAGCCTTCTCAAAGTTAAAAGTAACATCTCAAAGATTCAGAGTACATTTATTATCAAAGTTTGTATGCAACATGCAACCCTGGGATTCATCTTCTCCATCCCTCCCGCCAGACAGTCACGAAACAAAGAAACACCATGGGCCCTGTTCAAAGAAAGCATCAACACCCAATGTGCAAAAAAAATCATGCAAGTGGCAAAACAACAAACAGGCAAATAACACACAGAATGTAAAACATCAAACTGCAGTCATAGAAACAGTCTAGAAATGTTCCGTGTAGCTCAGTTCAGTTGAATTTTGCACTGTGTCATTCATTGACTGCAGTCCGCAGAGCTAGTCTGCATCAAGATATCCCGATCAAAATCACACAAAACAGCAATATAAAAGGGTGTAACAAGAAACCAGAAAGACTTGTAATATGAACTCTGCATAATTTGACATTGGTGGAAGGAAGTTATGCTGGATGAAGCTACCATGATGAATTGAACTTGTGCTTACATATCTTTTGGGAATCCTGTGGACTTAATAGTTCAGCAAAATAACCACTATACTCAAATAATGCAATCCATCATCTTGCATTAGATAAGTTAAGCATCTGACTTTCTATCTCAGTGCATAAATCATTAATTATTGTGATGAACAGCTGAGGCACTACACAGATCCTGTAAGGATAATATGCTGCTGTATCTCCCAGTTCTGTCTCCTGCCTTACAGTACCTTGTTGAATTTTTGCCACAGTGGGGGAAAAATCTGCATGATAGGATAGAGTATCTAATATTTTGGCTGCCTGTGTTATGTTATTGAGATATATATCTGTTAGTTTAAGGCAAAGGAGGGAAATAAGGTAGGCTGATGGTTGATTTCTAAGCAGACCAAAGTTATTACATATTATTAAGCTAAATTCTATAGGTCGCTACAGTAAGAACTAATAAGGAACCATAGCAAAACAGCAGCAGTGCATAAAATGGATTCTCTGTTCTAATGCATCAACTTCTATTATAGTCCTTTGGGCCCAAAATGGAAATGTACTTTTCTGGTAATCAGCGTCTATTCAATTCCAGGGAGCAAGGTGAGACAAAAACATACAGAGTTAAATCTTGACATTTAGTACATGACTACTTAATTATGAACAAAAAAATGCAGGCATTTTGTTAAATTTACTTCTGTACAAGACTCTCTCAAAAAATTGCTGCTTTTTCAACAGATTCGACCTCCACACTGGAGTCTTATTATGGAAAGCGCTGTTCCATCCGATAAGGGCAATTATACATGTGTGATAGAAAATGCTCATGGATCCATAAATCATACATACCATTTAGATGTAGTAGGTAAGTGTACATATAATCACCAAACACCAAGATGATGTTAAATTTTAGAAATTATGACACAGTAAAATTGTTTCGCTAGTTTTGCATATGAGGGAACATTTCAGCACATTATTTTATGTTAGAATAGGACCATGTTCTCTGTTAATGTTGGCTGCATAAAATGTTAATAATATATTTTAGTTGCAACATAAATAAACAGCACAACTTTTGACTCTTCTACTTGGTAAAGAATTTTTATGTTGTAATATGCATTTTCTTGACAAGACACTAAAGAATAAACCAACCAGTAATGGCTGCTAGATCATTTAACACATGTTTTACTTTAAACAAAGAAAACAGCAAGGCTTAATTTTTTTAAATTATTCAGTTTGTTGCCATGTTTTCAGCTGTGTTTTTCCATGTTGTATATGGTCCATTTAGAAGGGAACATAAATAGAGTAAAATCATTTTTAAAAAAAGGTTGTGAAGTGCACAAGCAGTTACCTTGTGCTGGACAATTACAATTTAAAAAAATACCACAAGCAGAGATTTTAGTGGTTTTGCACAAAGAAACCAAACAATATTGTTTTTTTTACTCAAAGCATTATTCATAGCTTCAACAATCAGTGTTAGAAGACAGCTTTGTGAGATATGTAAACAATTACTGCTCTGCCAAATGATGACTTCACAACATGTATTCATCCATGGTAGAGAACCCATAAATAGAATAGT
Source organism: Hemitrygon akajei (assembly GCF_048418815.1). Lineage (NCBI taxonomy): Eukaryota > Metazoa > Chordata > Chondrichthyes > Myliobatiformes > Dasyatidae > Hemitrygon > Hemitrygon akajei. The sequence goes on from NC_133146.1 coordinate 54,728,680, forward strand.
TCTGAGCTGAAATGTCTTACTTTCAATGGCAATGTCTGACAAGGATTGCCTTTGGCCATCTTATTCTGGGGTACAGTAATGTGAACCCGACGCAGTCAAATTCTTCATCAGAATTTAATGTTAAAGGCATTCAATTTGATTTCTTCAGCAATGCACAAGTTTTTTTTACATATTTGAATTATTATATATATTTCATTTTCATGTGAATATATAATAGACATATAATAACAATATATAATATCTTTTTAATGCTAGGAGCATTGTAAGAAAGGTGGATGAGCTTAGAGCATGGATTGATACCTGGAAATATGATGTAGCTATTAGTGAAACATGGTTGCAGGAAGGGTGTGATTGGCAACTAAATATTCCTAGATTTCGTTGCTTCAGGTGTGATAGAATCGGAGGGACAAGAGGGGGAGGTGTTGCATTGCTTGTCAGAGAAAATATTGCAGCAGTGCTCCGGCAGGATAGATTAGAGAGCTTGTCAAGGGGGCTATTTGGGTGGAATTGAGGAATGAGAAAGGTGTAGTAACACTTATAGGGGTGTATTATAGACCACCTAATGGGGAGCGAGAATTGGGGGAGCAAATTTGCAAGGAGATAGCAGATATTTATAGTAAGCACAGGGTTGTGATTGTGGGAGATTTTAATTGTCCACACATAGACTGGGAAACTCATACTGTAAATGGGATGGATGGTTTGGAGTTTGTAAAATGTATGCAGGATAGTTTTTTTTGCAGTAATACATAGAGGTACCAACTAGAGAAGGGGCAGTGTTGGATCTTCTGTTAGGGAATGAAATAGGTCAAGTGACGGAGGTATGTGTTGGGGAGCACTTCGGGTCCAGTGATCACAATGCCATTAGTTTCAATATAATTATGGAGAAGGATAGGACTGGACCCAGGGTTGAGATTTTTGATTGGAGAAAGGCTAACTTTGAGGTGATGCGAAAGGATTTAGGAGTGGATTGGGACAATTTGTTTTATGGGAAGGATGTAATAGAGAAATGGTGGTCATTTAAAGGTGAAATTTTGAGGATACAGAAACTTTATGTTCCTGTTAGGTTGAAAGGAAAGGTTAAAAGTTTGAGAGAGCCATGGTTTTCGAGGGATGTTGGAAACTTGGTTAGGAAAAAGAGAGATATCTACAATAAATTTAGGCAGCATGGAGTAAATGAGGTGCTCGAGGAATATAAAGAATGTAAGAAGAATCTTAAGAAAGAAATTAGAAAAGCTAAAAGAAGATACAAGGTTGTTTTGGTAAGTAAGGTGAAAATAAATCCAAAGGGTTTCTACAGTTATATTAATAGCAAAAGGATAGTGAGGGATAAAATTGGTCTCTTAGAGAATCAGAGTGGACAGCTATGTGTGGAGCTGGAAGAGATGGGGGAGATTTTGAACAATTTCTTTTCTTTGGTATTCACTAAGGAGAAGGATATTGAATTGTGTAAGGTAAGGAAAACAAGTAGGGAAGTTATGGAAACTATGACGATTAAAGAGGAGGAAGTACTGGCGCTTTTAAGGAATATAAAAGTGGATAAATCTCCGGTTCCTGACAGGATATTCCCTAGGACCTTGAGGGAAGTTAGTGTAGAAATAGCAGTGGCTCTGACAGAAATATTTCAAATGTCTTTAGAAACGGGGATGGTGCCGGAGGATTGGTGTATTGCTCATGTAGTTCCATTGTTTAAAAAGGGTTCTAAGACTAAACCTAGTGATTATAGGCCTGTCAGTTTGACATCAGTGGTGGGTAAATTAATGGGAAGTATTCTTAGAGATGGTATATATAATTATCTGGATAGACAGGGTCTGATTAGGAACAGTCAACATGGATTTGTGCGTGGAAAGTCATGTTTGACAAATCTTATTGAATTTTTTGAAGAGGTTACAAGGAAAGTTGATGAGGGTAAAGCAGTGGACATTGTCTATATGGACTTCAGTAAGGCCTTTGACAAGGTTCCGCATGGAAGGTTAGTTAGGAAGGTTCAATTGTTAAGTATTAATATTGAAGTAGTAAAATGAATTCAACAGTGGCTGGATGGGAGATGCCAGAGAGTAGTGGTGGATAACTGTTTGTCAGGTTGGAGGCTGGTGACTAGTGGCGTGCCTCAGGGATCTGTACTGGGTCCAATGTTGTTTGTCATATACATTAATGATCTGGAGGATGGGGTGGTAAATTGGATTAGTAAGTATGCAGATGATACTAAGGTAGGTGGCGTTATGGATAATGAAGTAGGTTTTCAAAGTTTGCAGAGAGTTAGGCCAGTTAGAAGAGTGGGCTGAGCGATGGCAGATGGAGTTTAATGCTGATAAGTGTGAAGTGCTGCATTTTGGTAGGAATAATCCAAATAGGACATATATCGTAAATGGTAGGGCATTGAAGAATGCAGTAGAACAGTGATTTAGTAATAATGGTGCATAGTTCCCTGAAGGTGAAATCTCATGTGAATAGGGTGGTGAAGAAAGCTTTCGGTATGTTGGCCTTTATAAATCAGAGCATTGAGTATAGGATGTAATGTTAAGATTGTACAAGGCATTGGTAAGGCCGAATTTGGAGTATTGTGTACAGTTCTGGTCACTGAATTATAGGAAAGATGTCAACAAAATAGAGAGAGTACAGAGAAGATTTACAAGAATGTTACCTGGGTTTCAGCACCTAAGTTACAGAGAAAGGATGAACAAGTTAGGTCTTTATTCTTTGGAGCGTAGAAGGTTGAGGGGGGACTTGATAGAGGTATTTAAAATTATGAGGGGGATAGAGTTGATGTGGATAGACTTTTTCCATTGAGAGTAGGGGAGATTCAAACAAGAGGACATGAGTTGAGACTTAGGGAGCAAAAGTTTAAGGTTAACATGAGGGGGAATTTCTTTACTCAGAGAGTGGTAGCTGTGTGGAATGAGCTTCCAGTAGAAGTGTTAGAGGCAAGTTCGATACTGTCATTTAAAGCAAAATTGGATAGGTATATGGACAGGAAAGGAATGGAGGGTTATGGGCTGAGTGCGGGTCAGTGGGATTAGGTGAGAGTAAGCGTTCGGCATGGACTGGAAGGGCCGAGATGGCCTGTTTCCATGCTGTAATTGTTATATAGTTATAATAGTTTCTATGGAATAAGAATTTTTTGAAAGTATGCACTCTGTGGAAAAGGCTGCAGCCAAAATAGTTTTCCACAAATTAGTAAAGCAATTTTTTGGAATATTGTTTCGTAACTTTCATTTTCGGTATTTTCAGTTAGGTGCCAGGTATATTGCATAAAATTCACATTTGTCTTTACCTTTTATTTTGCTTTTTGCATATTCATTAAAATAATGTAACTGAAAACACAAGTGCTAGGGTATCTTCAGGCTAAAATCCTTCAGAAGATTACCAAACTATAATGTCTTTAACCAGTTTCTAGCTATGAGTAAATCTGATTTTCAAAACAGCCTGTGATTTACAATTGTGAATTAGCATTATAATCTAAAAGAATGCTAATAATTATAGTCTGGAAATATTCATTTTGCCTCTGTTTGACCACAAAATATTTGCCAGTTGAAATTACAACATACAGCGTTAACATTCTCTCCTTCATTAGCAATGGCATAATTGGCATTGAAGTGAACTTGTGCATTTGTCTACCTGCAATTTTTTACATATCTTTCCTTGGGTCTTTAGAAATGTGTTAGTTGTGATTCAATGTATTTGCAATTAGAAGCTAAACTGATCTACAAGTAGGATAATATTTTAATTTGTAGTGTGCCACCACATTTCAGAGTTGAGGAATAAGTCTGTTATGTAGTTGAAAGAGATAGATGACCTTCATCAAGTTAACCATCACTCCTAAAGGTTTGCTTGCTTGAGAAAATAATGAAATTACGATAGTTTTTATTCCCAAAGGCTTATAGAATGCCAATCTAGAGGGCAGCCATGAACATGAAAGAGGTGGTGCAGGAGAAAGATAATTGATGTGGATGTGGTGGTTGCCCATAGATGCTGGTTAAGTCGTCGTATTTTAAAGAGATGCCTGTGATAGTGGAAGAGGTCCACAGATTGAAAACACACTATAATCCCAACTGATTTTAGTCAAAAGACCTGTATGAGTATTGAATAACAAAATTGGAAAACCAACCTAGGGAGTTTTAAAAGTAGGTAATATTAGGGAAACAGATTGAGATTCTAATAGTTCTTGTATTGGGTCAGAGAAGTTCAATCTCATTTCTTGCCCTCCCCGAAGTCAATTTGGCTGCCATGTCTTTTTAAATTTAATATTCACTTTTAGCATGATTAAAATTCCAAATTTGAAGTTGTTCTTGGCAGAAGATCAAGTGCTGATCAAATCATGATTAGGTGATGTAATGCTTACCTTATGTTGTTAAACATGTATAATTTTCTGAGTTCAGTGTCTCAGTTCAAAAGTGACATATTTTTTTAAACTAAAATCTAGTTTAAAACAAAACTTAACTGACCAGTTTGGTTGTTTTCATAGTGGTTTTAATTTGATTCTTTTAGATATGAATATTTCTAAATGGTGCAGTGTGAAGAGAACTTTAAAATCACTTGATAACTGATTGTCAGCCAAAATTTAATTATATATTTAAAACTACATGCCCAGCACCAAAATCTTATCCAAATGCTGTTAGTGTTCATAGCTATTAATATATTTTCAGTCTTGATTAGTTTCATAATTCAGCCTCTTAGAGAGTGATACAGTATTGACCTGTAACAATTACTTTTCAAGTTGCATTGAAAAGGTGGCTGAGCTAATTGTTTGCATTTGTTTAATTTGCAGCAACATTTGAATACATTAACTAGTGCACCATTCAGGAATTTCCAGAACACCCTCTTGTTTATATTCTGTCTCAAATAACCATGGCATGAACTGGTATAATCTCTTCAATTAGAGCACAAAATTTCATAGGTCATTGGAGGCTTGGGTTTAAACATCTGGTTTAGTTCACTACCAAAATAACTACTGGACTTTTTGTACCAGTAACATATTTGTACCACCAACACAGAAACAAAAAGAAACATAAAACATCAAGAATGTTAATATAATATTCAGCTATCAAAATACATCTTCATAATTTGTTAACACTTCCAGTGCAGCATGCATTCATAATTTGAACATTTTGAACATCAATTTTTTGAAGATTATCCCAGTTTTAGTCCCTGTAAATAAATATCTTACAAAGCATCTACTTTAAATAATTTTTACTTGACTTAATGTATTTGGTTATACTTCCCTATCATAATTAGTTGTAACTTTGAGTTTGTTTAATCATTTCAATTTTAGATTTTGTTAAAGTTGATATATTCTGACAACTAACTTCTATTCCTCTAATATTTCCTCATAATAAAATTCTCCATACTTCAGATTGAACTTGTCAGTTTTCTTTCCCACTCATTCGTTATTTGGAAAAGTGTTCTTGATTGTTTTTGAATGTTGTGATTTGAGATTTTCAAGCATCAATATGATTGCATAAACTTAGTTCAAGCTGCTAATCTGCTTGTTTTCATAATTGCATGGCTACTTTTTCCATATATTGTCACTTCTTTGTGAATGTTTGCCTTCAATTTCTTGTATGTTTAATGGTACAATGTCATTATTAAATAGTTCTTTTCAAAAATTAAACCCAAATCTATCTGATCAGTGTTTTCGATGTAACCAAGAAATTGGTACTTTTTTACATTCTACTTGGTCTTGCTTCAAAATTCAACCTTTTTGGACAAATTTAAGAGTTTTACTGGAACAAATCATTGGAATACAACTTCCACACAACCCAACATTACTTTTACTAGGTAATATTGAAGGGATAAAACCGATATCCAGATTGAATAAATATCAGAAAGAATTTATAAAAATTGCATTGGCAGTAGCCAAAAAAGCTATTGCAGTGACTTGGAAATCGGATACATATCTAAGTATAGATCGTTGGAAGAACGAAATTTATGGCTGTATTCCACTTGAAAAAATCACTTACAATTTAAGAGATAAATATGAAACATTTTTGAAAATTTGGCGCCCTTATTTACAAAAGACAGGATTAAATATATAGGTGCTCCGAAGATGAAATAATTGGTTACTTGGGGAAAGAAATAAATGCATACACCAAAGTTATTACGAACTCCGTGGAGCGTGTGGGGATCTTCCAATATCCAGGCATTCCTTTTTTTTTTCTCTTTCTTTTTTTTTAGGGATGTTAGGGGGGAGGGGTTAAGGGGAGGGGGGCTGGGTAACATTTTTTTTTCTCATACACTTTTATTTTGTAACTATTTGAAAACAATAAAAAAAGTTTTAAAAAAAAAATGTGAAAAAGCCTGAGGTAACGAATATACTGCTGAGAAATGTTACAATTCTGTTTTATAGAGAATAAATATAAGTCTTCTGTGTCAACCATGTTATATGTGAAATAATTCAAATCTCATAGCACCACGAGATAATTGAATGGTGGATCAGATTTGATGAGCTGAATGGCCTAATTCTCATCTTATGCCTATTGTCTTATGCATAAAGTATAATCTATTTTGCTAAACAGTTAGATAAATTCCATAAGACCATAACATATAGGGACAGAATTAGGCCATTTGGCCCATTGAGTCTGCTCTGCCATCTCATCATGGCTGATCCAGTTTTCCTCTCAGCCCAATCTCCTGCCTTCTCTCCATATCCCTTCATGCCCAAACCAAACAAGAATCTATCAACCTCTGCCTTGGTGTCCCTAGCTGCCTGTGCAAAAAATTCCACAGATTCACCACTCTTTGGCTAAAGCAAGCCTTCTCATATCTAAAAGAACGCCCCTCTATTCTGAAGCCATGACCTCTAGTCTTGGACTTCCCCACCATAGGAAACATCACCACATCCAGTCTATCAAGGCCTTTCACCATTTGATAGGTTTCAATGAGGTCACCTCTTATTCTTCTGAATTCTAGTGAATACAGGCCCTGAGCCATCAAACGCTCTTCATATGACAAGCTATTCGATCCTATAATCATTTTCGTGAACCTCCTTTGAGTCCTGTCCAGTTTCAGCACATCCTTTTTAAGATAAAAGACCCAAACTTGCTCACAGTACTCTAAGTGATGCCTCACCAGTGCTTTATAAATTTTCAACATTATATTTTTGCTTTTATATTCCAATCCTCTTGAAATGAATGCTAGCATTGAATTTGCCTTCCTCACTACAGACTCAACCTGCGAATTAACCTTTAGGGAATCTTGCACAAGAATTCCCAAGTCTCTTTGAATCTCAGTTTTTTTTTGCATTTTCTTTCCATTTAGAAAATAGTTAACCCTTTAATTTCTTCTACCAAAGTGCATGGTCACACAGTTCCCAACTCTGTATTTCATCTGCCATTTCTTTGCCCATTCTCCAAATCTGTCGTACTACCTGCCCTTCCACCTATTTTCATATCATCTGCAAACTTTTCAACAAAGCCATCAATTCCATCATCTAAATCATTGACATATAACATGAGAATCAGTCCCAACACAGACTCCGGTGGAACACCACTAGTCACTGGCAGCCAGCCACAAAAGGCTCACTTTATTCCCACCTTTTGCTCCCTACCAATCAGCCATAGCTTTATCCATGCTAGAATCTTCCCTGTAATACCATGGGCTTGTAGCTTGTTAATCAGCCTTGTGTAGCATCTTGTCAAAGGCCTTCTGAAAATCCAAGTACACATCAGCCAATTCTCCTTTGTCAATCCTGCTTGTTATTTCTTCAATGAATTCCAACAGAGTTGTCAGGCAGGATTTTCCCTTGAGGAAACCATGCTGACTATGGCCTATTGTATCACATGTCTCCAAATACCCTGAGACCTCCTCCTTAATAAACAATTCCTAAAGCGCCCCAACCACTGAGGTCAGATGAACTGGCCTATAGTTTCCTTTCTTCTGCCTCTCTCCCTTCTTGAAGAGTGGAGTGACATTTGCAATTTTCCTGTCTTCAGGAACAATTTCAAGATCTAGTGATTCTTGAAAGATCATTACTAATGCCTTCACAGTTTCCTCAGCCACATCTTTCAGAACTCTGGTGTATACACCATCTGGTCCAGGTAACTTTATCTACCTTCAGACCTTTTAGTTTCCATAAGAACCTTCTCTCTAGTTATGGTAACTTCACACACTTCATGACCCCTGACACCTGGAATTTCCATCATACTGCTACTTTCTTCTACATTGAAGACTGATGCAAAATACTTATTCAGTTCACCCACCATGCAACTCTCCAGCATTGTTTTCCAGCGGTCCAGTATCCACTTTTGCCTCTCTTTTACACTTTATGTATCTGAAGAAAGTTTTGATATCCTCTTTAATTTTATTGGCTAGCTTACTTTCATATTCCATCTTTACCTTCTTCATGGCTTATTTAGTTCCCATATGTTGGTATTTGAAAGCTTCCCAATCCTCTAGCTTCCCACTATTTTTTGCTCTATTATATGCTCTCTCTTTGGCTTTGACTTCTCTTGTTAGCCATGGTTGTGTCTTTTTTAGAAAACTCTTTGGGTTTTATATATATGCTTTGCCTTCCAAATTGCTTCCAGAAATTCCAGCCATTGCTGCTCTGCCAGTGTTTTTTCCAATCAATTCTGGCCAACACCTCTCTCATGCCTCAGTAATTCCTTTTGCTCCACTGTAATGGGCTAATACATCTGACTTTAGCTTCTCCTACTCAAATTTCAGAGTGAATTCAATCATATTATGATCACTTGTCCCTGAGGGTTCTTTTAACTTAAGGTCTCTTATCAATTCTGGTTTGTTGCACAACACTAGTCCAGAATAGCTATCCTCTGATGGCTCAACCATGAGCTGCTCTAAAAAGAGATTTCATAGGCACTCTAGAAATTCCTCCTCATGTAATACAGCACCAACCTGTTTTTCACAATCTATCTGCATATTGAAGTCCCCTGTGACTATTGTAAGATTGCCCTTTTGGAATGCATTTACTATCTCATGTTGTGATTTGTAGACCACATCCTTATTACTGTTTGGAGGTCTGTGTACAACTCCCATCAGGGTCTTTTTACCCTTGCAGTTCCTTAGCTCTATCCACAACGATTCAACACTTTCTGAACCTATGTCACCTCTTTCTAATGATTTGATTTAATTTTTTTTTACCAGCAGAGCAATGCCACCCCCTCTACCTTCCTGCCTATCCTTTCAATACAATGTAAGCCATTGGACGTTAAGCTCCCAGTTATAATCTTTCACCCATGATTCAGTGATGCCTACAACATCATACCTGCCAATCTGCAACTGTGCTGCAAGTTCATCAACTTTATTCCATATACTGCGCGCATTCAGATATAACTTCAATCCTATATTCTCCCTTTTTGATTTTGTCCACCTTTTACATTGCAACTCATCCTGTTGACTGCAATTTTGCCCAATCACCACCTCTCCACACTACACATTCCAAAACACTTTGCATTGTTTGCTGAAAATGGTGATGGCTGAGTTAAAATAGTTATCCTAATACCTTAGATTGGAGGAAACATTTTCATTTGGCCTCAGGCATTGGAAGAACACCAGTGATTTTATTTCTATCCTCGTTCTCTATTACATGAGTCATCTGAAACCATTAAAGTTGGAAGCCAAAGGACTGACTCACTTAAATGTTTTCAGATCAGTTTCAGCCAGTGAAGTTCTAAGTAAATTTATTGTCGAAGTACCTATATGTACACCATATACAACCTTTTGATTCATTTTGTTGGGGGCTTTTTCAGTAAATCCAAGAACCATAACAGAATTAATGAAAGAGCGCATCCAATAGGGCAGCCAAACAGCCAATGTGCAAAAACAACAAACTGTTCAAACACAAAGGAAAAAAAATAATAAAAATAAACAATCAAGAAATATAGAGAACAAGAGATGAATAGTTCTTGAATATGAGTCTATAAGTTGTGGGAACAGTTCAGCAATAGTATAAGTGATGTTGAGTGAAGCTACACCCAGTAGTTCAAGAGCTTGATAGTTGAGGGTATCCTCAATCTGGTGTTAGGAATCCTGATGCTAGTGTCGCACCTTCCTGATAGCAGCAACGAGAAGAGAGCATGACCTGGGTGGTGGGAGGTCCCCAATGAGGGATGCTGGTTTCCTGTGACAATGCTCTGTGTAGATGTGCTCAACTGTGAGGAGGGCTTTATCCCGATGGTCTGGGTCATATCCACTACTTCTTGTAGGACTTTCTGTTCAAGGGCTTGTTGTTCCCATACCAAGCTGTGATGCAACCAGTCAATATACTTTCCACTACACATCTATAAAAGTTTGTCAGAATTTTAGATGTCATGCCAAATATTTGCAAACCTCTAAGGAAGCAGAGGCACTGCTGTACTCTTTTTGTAATTACACTTGTGTGCTGGGCCCAGGACAGGTCCTCCAAAATTATAACACTGGGGAATCTTAAGTGCTGAGCCTCTGATCCCCTGATGAGGAATGGCTCATGGACCTCCAGTTTCCTCCTCTTGAAGTCAGTAATCACTGGAGGAAATGGATAATTTAGCATGCGATTAACAAAAAAAATTAGTCATGAACGAATAGTAGGATGATGGATTGAGAAACTGATAAGAGGAACAATAATTTATTGTTTTAGCTGCTGGTGCAAAACAGACCATACGCTTTGAAAGGCCAATGTCTTTTTAAAAAAAATTGATTTACAGTTTAATGCTTAATCCTGTAAAACTTCCATTAAGCAGATAATAATGTTCTTCCCAATTAAAAAGGTTAAAAATTTGTAGATTTTCATTAAAACACCAGATTATCGCATACAGTATAAAGATAATTATCTACCTTATGATGTAATAGACTTTATATTTGCAAGGTTTTTTTTATTTATAGGTTGAATTATATGAGCAGTCAAGACAGTACATAAAATAATATTTTACTTTTGCACTGGATTTGCTCTTCTAGAATTGGTTGTTCATCTTTTTTTTTCTAACTACTCATCTGCTCCATTTGAGTTTATTATTGATGGTTGTTCTAACATTGCCATTACTTACTTTGAGTACACTTAAAACTTAGCCCCTGTGGACTAAGAAGAAGTCACTTTTAGGCAAATGTACAAGCCTGTGCTTTTACTTAGCTGGTGTCTAAATGGCCCCTGGTGAGTGGCCCCAACATGCAATTTTGACAGGCGAATATATAGCTGTTGACTAAATTTTGACAGTTATGAGACTGACTTTGATGTATTTACCTCAGAGCATGGGGCTTAAAACAAGAAGAGACTAGGACCAAAGCACAAAAGAATTTACACTACATCTTGCTCTCAGGCAATTTGTTGTTAGGTGAATAAAGAGATTTTATTAAATCCATTGGCAACTGAAGGTATGTGATTTACACCTGGCACTGGCTGTGGTTGCATAGCTATAAGCAATGATTATGCAAATGGCATTGCAGAGAATGCAATTATTTTAATACTATCTGACAAGGGCCTAGCTCAAATATCCAGATAGTAATTTGAGGATGCAAGCAGGTAAGTGGCACATTGAATGAAAGTTTACTTTATTATTTCTAGTCTCAGTGGATTACAGTATAGATTGTAAATGTACGCTCATTATTCTTTTAGGTATGTTTTAATGCCTTAAACTTCACACTGTGATGGTTAACTTCATTTCTGCACTCTCTTTTGAATTTACTCTGAAGTTACAATGATTATTTGCTTTCAGCTTGGTTTAATTTCCTGGAATGTTTTTTTTGCTGTATGAGTATTTTTCTGTGAAAAGTAGAAATATACATTGCTCCAAAGCTGATCCAGGTTTCAAATTTTGAAAAAAAGAACAAATTTTATATTTAATCATTTAACCTATTAAAATCAGTCTCATGACAAAGAATATATAGCTATTGACTAATTCCTGACAGGAATAAGCCTGACTTTGATGTATGTTCACAATAAAATTCCTAACATAACTTTACCATAGGGTGATTTTAAAATGTCTTTGATTTTGCACTTTTATTTGCATATTTTAGAAGAAAATGGAAAAGCTCTATGCCATTTCAATCCAACCACACACTCTTAGAGCAGGGGTTTCCAACCTGGGGTCCACAGACTCCTCTGTAATGATAAGGATCCATGGCATAAAAAAGGTTGGGAACCCCTGCTCTTAGAGATTATCAAACAAGGCTCCATTTTTGAATACCACTTTGTTTTGCAAAATTGCTGGGAAAGTGAACTAATCTCTTGTGCACATCCTGCCCTTGTTTTTTTTTATTTTAAATTTATTAACAAAAGAAATATGCCCCAGAGGAGTTAAGTTGTCAGAATTTAGAAAGTTACATCACAAAACTGAAATTAGTTTATTAGATGTTGTATGACTAGTTACAGTTGTGATGACTGAAACTGCTTGAGAGAAGTGGTTAATGTAGAGTAGAAGTTTTATTTATGATTAGAATGACCATGAATACTCCTCATGTTCAGGTTAGTGTGACCACAAAAATTTCAGACTCTCTAATAATATCTGAAAGATATATTAGTTAGGTCAGTTTGACCTTAATGCTGTCTCATGATGATCTTCTAGCCATCTTGAATCTTTAAAATCTGGTATCCATTATTTGCTTTTTATTGAAACTCTCTTTATACTTCCTGCCTCAGTATTGAGATTGGGCCATTAACTTCTTGCCTGCCACCTGCTCAAAGATTAGCCATTAGAAAATACACTTCCTTCATATCAGGCCAGTGCTGGTGAGCTCGGAAACAGGAGATTGCCAGCCATTGGAATAATGTACACTTCTATCTTATTATTCTGCCTACAGGTTAAAAGTGGACATCTTTTCACTATCACTCTATATTTAAACAAAAAAAAACTTATTTTTGTAAATTCACCTTGGATGTCATAACACCAAATGGGTGACTGGAAATTGGCAGTCTATTTTTTCACAGGTTTGCTGCTGCACATTTTGCATTACGACCTGAAGCAAATTTAAGCCTTTCGTTTCTTCATTGATATTAGTAATAGAAAACTTATTCACAGACCAAAAGTTGGAGGAATTCAGCAGGTCAGGCAGTATCATGATGAAGGGTTTTGACCTGAAAGGTCGCCTCTTTATTCTTTTCTTTAGATGCTGCCTCATCTGAATTCCTCCAGCATTTTGAACATGTTACTCTGGATTTCAAGCAAAAAATGATGTGAGGCATGAAGAAAATAATAGCTGATTTAGCATATTTACTGAGTACTACTTGTAGTTACTGGGATTCCTGAGTTCTGCATGGCAATCTTGGTTTGAAGGCCCTGAAGAATGCTCCAAATAAAATGTTTGAATTAAAATCAGTTCAAATGAAAAATAAATACTAATACTTGTTCTTGTAAGCTTCTATATGTAAGAGAGACTTTTGGTGTAGTTTTGACTTGAACGCTACAATCAATTTGGCTGCTCCTTTTACATCCCCATTTCCTCCCCCCATCCCCACCACCTTGTGGGTTTTGCTTTCTGTTGAATTGACTGGAAGTATGAATACTACATGCGAGACCTGTAGGTATAGCAAGAGAATCAGTATAGAAATTCCCCACTACAAATTTTGTATCCCTTTAGCAACTAATTTTTAAGCAGAATTGAGAGACGTATCTGGGTGGAGTGCCATTCTGAAATCTTGGTACAGGTTGCACAGAAACCTTAAAAATGAAAAAATATATAGAAAATATTAGATTGTAAAGTTGACAACTAATTTACAACCCAGTTGTTAGTATAGAATGAAATGCAAAGTGATATCTTACAATATTTTAAATGAATCACCATCTTGACTTTAGTCATTTCCTTTTGTTAACATCTATCTTAAAATGAAGCAATTTAATTTTAAAAGTATCTAGATTTTGAGGCATTTATAATTTTTATTCTATTGCTCCACATTTCTAGAATATTATTAACATGACGGTTTTGATAATGCTTCAACCTACTTGACATTATCTCTTGTGATTGCTTATAAACACCTGATCCTGTTTAAATGTGCGCTTTAAATAAAGATCTAATATAACAGATTCTTAGGACATGTTGTTCTGTAAAATTAATCACCTTTTTGTGTGCAAGTGATGGAATATTTGATGGTTTATTTTTTCACAGCTTACATTAATGTTGGACAAAATATTTGGAGTTGTTAGTTGTTATAAATGTAGTGTAATTTATAGAACTTTACACCAGGGAAAAGACTATTTGTTCTGCAGATTTACATTGGTCTACAAAGAGAAATTCAGTTAGTTACAATTCCCAGCTTCTTCCTACAGTGATGCAAGTTTTTTTTTCTTCTGTTGCTACAGCTCATCATGCAATGTATCACTAATCTTGACCTGCCGAGTTATCAAAAATAGAAGCAAGAGAAGCACCTTGCAAATGCTTAGGTGGCAGATAATTTTATCTAGTGCCATTTACCCACAACCCTATCCCATGATTCCTTTTACATCCAAGAATCTATTACCTGCTGTTTTGAATGTAGTTGAAGAATAAGCATTCCTGTCTCTCTTGGGTAGAGATTCTAAAGATGGGAGCATCTAAGACCAGAGGACACAGCCTCAGAATAGGGTGCATCCAATTAGAATGCAGAGGAGGAGGAATTTCTTTAGCCAGAGATTGGTGAATCTGAGAAATTCATGTGGAGGCCAAGTCATTGGGAATATTTAAGGCAATTGTTGATAGATTCTTGAAGTCAGGGCATAAAGGGATACAGGGAGAAGGCAGGAAATTGGGGTTGAGAGGGAAATGGATCAGCCATGATGAAACGATGGAGCAGACACGAAGGGCCAAATGGCCTATTTCTACTCATTTATCTTATGGTTTTATTGACTAATCTTTGGCATTTTCGTTTTGGATCTGATCCCTCTTGTCACCCTTTAACATACTGGGGTCAACTTCAGGTTATTTGTTCAATTTAAATGATCTATAATTTCAAAGTTCCCAATTTGATCTTCTCTTGGTCTTTTTATCTGGTGCCAAAATAATATTTTGTATATCTCTAGTTGATTTTTTTTTGTAATTTATAAAACCAAGGACCTAGATACTTCATTAATTGCTTCATTAGCTTCTTGAGGTTCTTGTGCCCAGTCACCTCTTTATCTTTTTTAATAAAATCTCATGCATACAAAGAGCTTCAAGATAAATGTGCATGTATTTTAAAATTATGCGTTACTCAGCTTGACATTTAGTACATCCTATAAATTGAGTAGCAAATTTGGCATGCAGTTCATGATGAAAAATATTGGAAGTTTCCAGGGTTTAGATTCAAAATGTGAAATTATGGATTCTTAGTGATGCCAAATCTTTGCAAATTGCCTACATAAGATTATCAACTTGTGTTATGAATGCTGAATTGTTCCAGGAAAAAATGTTATGATTCCTTGCGTCTTTGGGAGTCAAGGATATGATGTATAAAGTTTTGAATTACATTTGGAGAAGATAAGCAAAAGTGACATGATGCTGGCAGGAATTTTAATATTTGGCTGTGGCTTCATGAGTTTAATTAGTGGCGGACCCAGTGCCAGCCAGCTGCCTGGTTTATTCTTCGCTCCTCCCCCCACAGTCAATCTCAATCTCACCTCAACACATCAGTGAACAAACACAATGAAATTAGTTTAGTTTACCCTCAGGTTTTTTCTGAAGACTGATGGCTTTAGTCAGTAGCAGACATGTTTAATTGTAGAAGGTGGAATGGTGAATGCAGTATCCCTATATATCATATCTTTAGGAAAACAGCCTATTGTTTTGCAAATGAAATACTTTCTCAGAGATACTTATAGAACTCTGGCACCAGGAGTTATTGTAGACAATTCAATTTTTAATCTGTATAAAGATTTTCTTTTACAATTTGAATTATCATTTTTTGAATTGGCCTTTGGAACTTAATGCAAAGTTTTCAGATGAACAACTAATACAATACACTGGTTTCAAAATTAATACATTTCATTTGTGTTGTAATGACATTACTACACAAGTATAAGGAACAGAGGCATGCAAAGGTCATTCAACTGCTTGTGCCTGGTCCATCTTTCATATCACTACTAATCTTTTACCTCAGCATTACCAACCCTGTATCTCTCTATTTCCTTAGTACACAAAAATCTGTTGTGAGTATTCTCAGCAACAAAGCCTCCAGAGTTCTCTTGGGTAGAGAATTCCAAAGGTTTGCTACGCAGTGGGTGAAGAAATTTCCTCTCGTCACTGTCCCAAACGACCAACCTTATTTTGAGACTGTGACCCCTGTAAGAATTTTGTATGTTTTGATAAGTTTACTTCCCATTAAAATCTCTGTTGAACTCTTGTGGGTACAGATGTTATCTGCTTAAAGTCTCTTCATGGGACAGAACCTGTCCCAGGATGTTGCAGTCCTTCTGTGCACAATATTCCGGAAGTAGTTCTTTACCATTACAGTGAGATGTACTTTTACTTATTCAGTTATTGCGATACAGCGCGGAATCAGCCCTTCGAGCTGCACCGCCAGGCATTCCCCCAATTTAATCCTAACCTAATCACAAGACAATTTACAATGACCAATTAACCTACCAACCGGTACAGTAGAGTTGTGCTTACCACTAAACTTTAAAATACTCTCGATTCTTCATGCAACTAAGGCCAACTTACCATTTGTCTTCTTAATGCCTCTGTTCACCTGTGTATTAATTTTCAATAATTTAAGTTCAAGGACACCCAGTGCCTCTGATTGCTAATGTCTTTCCCTCTTGCCTACCATTTCAAGAATGTACTGCCTTTCTGCCTTCGGTCCGAAACGTTAACTGTACTCTTTTCCTAGATGCTGTCTGGCCTGCTGAGTTCCTCCAGCATTTTGTGTGTGTTGCTCAGATTTCCAACATCAGCTGATTCTCTCTTGTCAATGTTCTGCCTTTCTAATTTTTTATATACCAAAGTGGTCAATCTCACATTTTTACCACATATTGCATCTACCATGGCTTTACCCATTTACTTAACTTTATATCCAAGCACAATTTCAAAAATATCATATGGTTTGTCAAGAATAATAAACAGTGCCAGTTACTAGAACTGTCATTGATATTTTTAACCATTCACAAAATCGGAGCATTTCTGGCAAAACCAATATCTTTAGCATTCTCTCCCCAAGGCATTAAGGAGGCTGAGTCATTGAGTATTTTCAGGGCAGAGATCGATGGCTTTTATTTAAAGTAGAGCAGGCATTGTTTCAGGTTCTTATGCCTGGCACTAAATACTCCTGTGTGAAAATTGGGTGAGAATTACTGTTTAGTTAGTGCTATGTGATAGCGTTGCTAAAGGTGGATTGTGCTGGAGCATGAAGTTAAAACTTGACCCTTCCATGTCCTATCCAGTTCAGACTCGAGCCTAAGGTCTTGTTGATACTTGACCCAATCCTGCCACATATGGCCATATCTTTCAGTCTTGGGTCAGGTAGCCAGGTGGGATGATAATTACTGTTGAAAGTTGTTACTTGCTGTGGGCATTAGACACTCTACTTGTATCTTTGAGGATTCATCTGCTTAGTGAGAGTTGGTGCTACCAACTCATTTGTGGCAATGGGCATAGTAGTTTCTGCTGCTGCTGCCTTCAGCATCAGTTCAAAGTGATATTCAACAATTGAGGAAGAGCTGTAATAGTAACGTGTATGTTTGATTCTTCATTTTTGACCTGAGAAAACAGAATCAAATACTGATGAATTTCAAAGTCATTTAGACTTGTTCTTCAATGGTAATGAAGATGTCTGGGATGTTGACTCGGGTATCTGCAATTTTCCTACATTGCTGCTGTGTTTGACTGTGTGGTAGTTCTCCCAATTTTTACATGTCTCCAGGTGTTACTGAAAAAGGCTTTTCTGGGTTGGCTGCACTGATTATCATATTAGACTCTGGTGCCAATGATGATGCCAGGTGGTGCGCCTAATTCTATTAAGATTTTACAAAGCGTGTGTTCAGATGGATTAGTTTTAATGCCATTTCAGAAGTCTGTTTAGAGTCAATCACACTAAAATATAATGGCATTGATTCCCACGGCTATCTTGACTATATATCAATTCCCACCTTGTCTCCAGTAAAAATTCCAATCCTTTTTCTCACTTCTTTTGCCTCTGCCGCAACTGTTCCCAGGACATTTAGAGATGTCCTGCTCCATTTCCTTCCTCCACCGATGATGCTGCCCTTACCGGCATCTCCATTTCCCAGATATCCACACGTCCCATCTTCCTGCTGCCCTAACAGGAGTAGAGTTTCTCTTGTTCTCGCATACCACCCCATGAGACTCCGTATCCAACACATCATTCTCCACAACTTCCAACATCTTTAATGGAACCCTACCACTATACACATTTTCACCTGCCCCCACTCTCCGCTTTCCATAGGGATCATTCCCTCCATGATTCCCTTGTTCATTTGTCCCTCCCCCTTAATCTCCCTTCTGGCACTTAACCCCTGCAAGTGGAACAATTGCTATACCTGCCCATCTATTTTCTTCCTCACCACCATTCAGGGCCCCAAATATTCCACCCAGGTGAGGCAACACTTCACCTGTGAATCTGTTGGGTCATCTACTATATCCGGTGCTCCTGATGTGGCCTTCTTTACATTGGGAAACTGCTTTGTCAAGCACCTGCACTCCATTTGCAAAAAGCAGTGTTTCCTAATGGCCAACCATTTTAATTACTATCCCCATTCCCATTCCAACATGTTGGCCCATGGCTTCTAGCTTGCCCTTCTTTCCTCCTCCCCCCCCCCCCCCCCCCCCATTTTGGCATCTTTCCCCTTCCTTTCCCGTCCTGATGAATGGTCTCAGCCCGAAATGTTGACTGTTTACTCTTTTCCATAGATGTTGTGCCTGACCTGCTGAGTTCTTCCAGCATTGTGTGTGTGTTGCTCTGGTATTTATTAACTCTTACTGATAATTAATGTATTTAATGTAATATATAAATATTCAATGGAAATTGCAATTAATGGCTACTAACCTGCTCTCACCAGAACCTTTTATCTAATTTGGAAATTCATGTTTTATTTCAATCAAATCAGATATAATAGTGTAATTTGTAACTACACAATCACAGTGTTCTGCTTATTTTTTTGTTAGATATGAAGAGAAAAGTAAATTTAAGAATAAAATGCAATTAAAGTCACTTAATGTTTCATGTCACTCAAGTAATCATCCTTAGTTTATTAACATCCGTCAATTAACAATATTTTTTGAAAAAAGGTTCTAGTGCTTTCCCAGTATATATGATGAATAAACTCAGTTGGGCTTCCAGCCAGGTACAGGTATTAATTTTAACCAACATTTTGTTGACAAACTCGAAGATGGCACAGTTTGTCATCAAAACGTCAGTTAAAATTGATACCTGTACCCAACTGGATGCTTGAGGAAAATTTTATTTTGAATATCTTAAACTTGTAAATTTGTTTTCCTATGCAATGTATATTGAGGCTTAAAACAGTTTTAAACTTTTAACTTGAAAATAGTTGTATTTTCCTCAGACAACTGAGAAAACGACAATGCTTTGAAGCAGTAATATAATGGTAACAGGAAGATAATTGAAATTTGTAGTTTAGAGTAAAAATCTTGGACTTAAAGGTTCAACATTTAACATTTGACTGATTGTACAGTGTTTTAAATGAGCTAATTGTGGCCTTATAATGTGGCAAGGTTGCCCCATGAATTTATTCCCTGTAGATGCCAGCATCTAGCCAAATATATTTGACTGTATCAAAGGTCTTATTGTAAACCAGAGACACCATTTCTTTGCAATGCACTCAAAATGTTTGCTTGTGAAAGATTCTGTTGGCAAATTCAAAACACCTATTTAGAAATGCTGGCAAGCTAATAAAAGTAATATATGCGGTGGTGTTGGTTCTCATGTATTTCTAAGCGTGCATCCTTAAAGCAGCTCTTTTAGTACCTCTCTGTTTTCTTTGGGGGTCTGAAGCTGTTCTGTGGTCTCCTTCCAAAGTTTAAAAGCATTTCAGAGCTTTTTAAACTAGATACTTTTTACAAGCCTCATAGCTATTAAAGTAGGATGTTGCTTCATACGTAATGGAAAAACAACTAAGAACAGCCATGCACTAACAACTCCCTATATTTAAAATTCTATTTCCATAAGGCAGGACATAATTTTTACTGTGTTCCAAGTAGTAGCTGAAACAGCAGTCCATAACGTTAATAGCTTTTTATATTCCTTTATACCATAAAGTTGGGTGAAGTAAATTTCTTTTGTTCTTGTAGCTATTTACAGTACTTCAGTACAAGCTTTATTTTTTCAAGTGTGCAGTAGTTTCCTGTTAACTATATTAATGGAATTTAAAATTTGAAAAATGTGAAGATGTTTGTTACATACAGTACTGCGCAGAAAGTCTTAGAAGCATATAGTTAGACTCTTTCACAGTATTGTATCATGTAATGTTTCATGTACCAACGCAATGTATGCTTGTTTTCTCAAATTTATTTCAGAGCGATCACCACACAGGCCTATTCTTCAAGCAGGATTGCCTGCTAACAAAACAGCATTGGTGGGAAGTGATGTGGAATTTGTGTGTAAAGTATTCAGTGATGCCCAGCCCCATATTCAATGGCTAAAGCATGTTGAAAAGAATGGAAGTAGATATGGTCCAGATGGAGCTCCTTACATCAATGTCTTAAAGGTCTGAAATTTTCTTTCAACTTGAATTTAATAAGGCTTTCGACTTGATAATTATGATGAATGACACTTGTAATCAATGAGGACAATGCATATTTGTATTTTGATGATCTGATATCCAATTTGTTTTAAATGGTAGCTAATTCTAATCCCAAGGATTTTTTTGCTTAAATTGATTTAGTTTTCTTCCAAAGTTCTATTTCAATGACAGCGAAAATACATTTACATTTTAACAGAATTAAAACAGTGTGCAAAACAGAGGGACTGTACATCTGACTGATCTGTAAGATAGTTCATTGGGCTCATTCTAGTGAGTTGCTTGCTACTCCACCATATATTCTTAGATAGAGCAGCACAGTGGTCTCTGAAGCTTCCTTCTGATCAAGGAGTCCCTATGCCGACCACAAACTGAGAATGGCAAGCTACACTCTTTGACTGACGGCTATGTGAGCCACATCCACAGGTTTAACCTGCTGTCCAGACTGTCACTAGACTTTCAATATCTCTGACATTCACAAGTACTGTACATAAAAATATTTTGCAATTTTTATTTAAATTAGATATTTATACAAAATTAAAAATATAATACTAAAGGATGATTATAAATAATCAAATACATTTAAATAAAATAAATATAGTTTTAGTCACTTCATTTCATTATCTAAACCTTGTTTAACTCTCTGAGCCATTTCTCTCCATTGAAGTAAAGGGAGTTGATGATCTTCTGTTAGGTTTAATCTATGGACTTCCCAATTTAACCACTGGAACAGAAGGAAGTCAGTGCTCTGCCTGGTGGACTTCATGAATTGTCAGTGTCAGAGCAGAGCTGGAAAAGTAGTGATCAGGCTTCAGAAATGTTTTAGATTGATGATCTAACCCTTGCTGACAGAAAGATACAACACTGGTTTGAAATGTGCCAAATAAACTGGTATAAGCTATCCATGCCATATCATCCATTCAGTGATTTTTTTTTTAACAAATTTTTTTTTCCTTCAGACCACAAATTGTGGAACATTTTTACAAAGAAAATAATTTCCTTTTATATCATAAAGTTATTTCATAAGAAGAATGATGCTGGTGGTGGGATATTAGCTCTGCTCATTCTAGAGCAGTGATGATATTTTTATCTTATGTTATTGGTTTGTTCTAGCATTCGGGAATAAATAGTTCCAATGCAGAAGTGCTGAATCTGTACAATGTGACTGAAGCGGACAGTGGCGAATATATATGTAAGGTCTCCAATTATATTGGAGCAGTCAATCAGTCTGCTTGGCTCACTGTTGCTCAATTCTCCCCAAAAGGTAACATCATTTAAAAAAAACAAAATCACAAAGCTCTGCCCATGGTAAATAAATTTAGGAAACAGCTGATTCATGCTTGGAAGATTGAAAGCAGCTTACAGAATCTTTGGGCTTTGGGTTATTAATGGTTTCTTAACTTCCTTTCCAAGATGCAACTTTATGCACGGTAGACATGGAAAAATATCCACAATATGTGGCTAAGCTATTCATAAGTGTCATTCAGTATTTTGTCAGTTAAACTGTACTTTCTTCATCACTATACCATTCTTCAATCTCCTGTGAATTTTCATTAGACTTCTTCATGAAGGTCATTCTAAATTTCCATCCTCATCTGTTTTACTTCCTCCTTCATTTCATTGCCTTCCTTGATTCTAAGTCAGAAATAATAAAAACACGTATTGTGGCTCTATTTTTCCATGAAGTAAATTGCATGCCTAGAAGGGTGAGTTAAGATGGTGATGGGTATCTGATTATTCCATACTACAAGCTTGAAGTTGGGTGCAAGCTTTGGATGAAGGGTTGTGGATAGGCACATACCTCCAACAGGTTGCTGCACCTCTGCTGTTTAGCAGCAATCCCCTGGTTTGTTGTCCCTGTCCACAAATATCTCATGATATCTTGCTTGTTTGTTTTTTGCTTTCCTTTTTCTTCTAGACTGCCGGTGTTAATACTACGGACAAAGAAATTGAGGTGCTCTATTTACGAAATGTAACTTTTGAGGATGCTGGGGAGTATACATGCTTGGCGGGTAATTCTATTGGGATTTCTCATCACTCTGCATGGTTGACAGTTGAGTCAGGTACATATGGCTTTCCTTCAATGGTTAATCTTTCACCTAAAGCAAAATTGACACTGCTTCCTATAGAGGAACTGGCAGGAGAACGAAAATGCAAAAATCCATTGTACCATATTATTTTTATTATTATAGATGGAAAGAATACAAATATAATTATTTGTATTTGATTAAATAATTAAAGGGAGAGTCACAATTACAGTTGCTCTTTTTGCCAATGTAATGCCAGTTCCCCTTCTGCAATGGAGCAGTTAATTCTTGGGAGTTTATTCAATGAATCAACTTTATTTCTTCATTGATTGCATGCATTCAATATG